>NC_088856.1:40672938-41872938 GCF_963853765.1 Magallana gigas
CATCAGTGTATATACATGTATATATGTGTTTTACTATCATGATAAAAGTATTGGTTGTTGTTATCCCGTGTACAATAAATTGTAATTGAATGAAAAGATTTTAGCGAACGCGAATAACTTAATGTAATTTTTTTTAACCTGACCTTGAAAAAAAGTTGTTCAGATTTAGCAAATCAATTTAACCCCTCACCCTTATCCTGACTCTGGGAAAGTTTGCTTCAGTCTGGTCGGACCGGGAACACAAAGGGCCCGGCTCCGGGTGCGGTAGCCCGCCTCTGAAGCGAACACAGAACGTACCGGTTGACGCCCGGCTCCGCATAGGCTCTATGGTGATGCTCGTCTTGTCCGAGCCGGCGCTACGGATACGGCGGCAGACGGGGAAGAATGGCCTGTCCGCAGAGGCTTTGCGTCTATTGTCCGGCAAGTCTGCTCCGGTGCTCGAAGCGATGACTTACTCGCAGCAAGGATCCACAGACCCTCCGGACGAAATGACAATACCCGGCGCTCGGTGGGAAGATACATGAACATGTATCAAGCAGGGGATTTCCAGTGAAATGGAGAAATCGCACTTTCCCTGACGAAATTCTCCACTACAAAATTGGAACTCATCAAAATCGGAGAGGGGGGGGGGGTACCGAAGCAGAAGACAGAAGCGATTTCCCTGTGTCTGCATGGTCGGTCTGGGTTAGGGTTAACCATCATCCAGAGAGAGAGAGAGAGAGAGAGAGAGAGAGAGAGGAGAGAGAGAGAGAGAGAGAGAGAACTCAAATGAGGCATCTACATGGCGTAAGATCATCTACATGGCGTAGACATATCAAAATCTATAAGTTTTGGGTGGGATAAAAAAAATAAAAAAGGGAGATTGCAATAATTATTGCTGTTCAATTAAGAAATACAATTGTTACAATGTAGAAAATGGTTTGCGCTCACGCGATAACCATTGAGACTTCAAAAAAGAAAGATTTCTTAGTCTACGTTTTTGCTCTTTTGTAGCTTGATTTAAGGGAAAAAAATACATTTACAAATATTTATACTTACATATATTTAATGATTTTACATTGTTCATACGTTCACAGTTGTGTATATGTAAAATAAATGAGATGGAGATAAGTGAATATTTCCGGAATCAATAAAAATGTTTTCTTCTATAAAATCACGGACTGTGTTGACTCTATGAACAAACGACAGACTTACAACCGGACACCATGTTTAATTCGTAAAGCCTCTGCCTATCCCTGGTCATCGTCGGTACCATCTGACATAGGTATGCCGACAGACCTTCCATATATAGAAGAATTGTTGTTCCTCTAAATCACCGCCAGGATCAACAATACTGCACGTACTTTTGCTTATTTATTGGTTTTAGAGAGAGAGAGAGAGAGAGAGAGAGAGAGAGAGAGAGAGAGAGAGAGAGAGAGAGAGAGAGAGAGAGAGAGAGAGAGAGAGAGATTACATTCTTACAATTATTAGGCTTATACTTCAGATCAATTGTAAACGTGTAAGTCATATTATTCACGGAAGCTTTATGATACATATCCTTAAATTACATGAGGAAAACTTAGAGTAATCGTTTTATTTTTTAACAACATCAGAGAAAACATTTTCCTTAAACATGTTCCCCTGATGCATATTTACGATGTCTCGTTTACAAACATGCCTGCATCACTGACTATTGTATAACGTCTGTCTATCGCTTGAGGTTTTTCTCCATGCACATGATGTCATCTTACTCGTATGACGACTTTCTTTGTTGCTTGACTATTTGATCACAAATTTCATTTCTAAGCAATTATGTAAATTTTATATACTTTTATATCGCCTTAAGATATGTTTAAAGATCATTACAAAAGTTGATATTTTTGTGTCGCCTCAAACGCTGACATCGCCATTTCACTACGAAATGAAACATTTTTTTATGGGTGAAAAAAAAGAGCATGAACATATTTTATCCTCTTTTTAATTTCTTTATCATTTAATTTGAAAAGTACTTTTCGTCACGATATTCATTTCTTTATGCGGATTTTAACTTTTCATTTTTTATTTTCATTATTGAGTGAATAACGCTACTTATCTACGCAATTTTGGGACAATCCTCGTATAACATTGTGAATTAGTTTTTGATATTAATAAGAAATATTATGTGAACAACCCTGTTAGCCTTGCAAAGTTTTACAAACCCGTGAGTCAAATGTCATGACTTATCTTATGGCTGTATCCTTACAAATTACAAACAGTGTCTATTTGTCCCTTTGTTTGCCTACATGTAAATGTACCTGCCCGTCTCTCTCTCTCTCTCTCTCTCTCTCTCTCTCTGATATAAAAGTGTGTGACATAAAGTAACATCTCTTCTGTTTACCAAATCACTTGAATAAAATGAGAGAGAGAGGTCTCTCTCTCTATATCTCTCTAATATAAAAGTGTGTGACATAAAGTAACATCTTTTCTGTTTACCAAAACACTTGAATAAAATGAGAGAGAGAGAGAGAGAGAGAGAGAGAGAAAGAGAGAAAGAGAGAGACTTGGATAGATCGTAGATCATGTTACATATCGAAAGAAGACACGTCTGTTGTTCATTGGGAAATAAATCTAGACTGAGTGAGTGGTCTAAGGTGCGGCCTAATTAGTGTAGAACGGTTGCCGTGGAGCCATGCTGTGTCGTTTTTGTATTAGCATAAACAGGTCGGTCCGCGCTATAGAATTGTTTCAGATGTTTACAAGCTTTGCATTTCGAAGATACAAACAACGTATTTGGTTACTGCATGTAAATCATGGATGACGAGGAGAAAAATCCTAAGTCAAAGGTACGTTTTTAAATTGTTGAAGTTAAAATATAAGGAGAAAATAGACTACTTTGAATACAAATTTTACGTCACGAATATTTTGCTTTTTTTCAAACCAATAAAAACGTAATCTTAAGAATTCCCTACATTTATACTAACGATGTGGACGCTGAAAAAATGGGTTAAGGAACAGACGATTGTGAAGTTTCTCTTTTGGATAGCGGGTCATGCCGAGAACAATCCGATTGTGTCAGAACATTGGAAGGCTTCAAAAACCTATCATGCCTATTGGCAAATAACTCTATAGTTAAATTTGGAATTTCTATTTCATGCAGTGCATTTTTAGGAAAAAATATCTCAATAACATTGGTGGTAATCTCGGCATTTCTATCGGCGATTTGTCAAATACGTCTGCATTGACCATGTTTAGACACTGTCAAATTATTCTAATGTTCCTTTTTTCCGTTTAGAAGACTCTTACAAAGCCTCCTCCGTTATGTGCCGTGATTTTCTCGAACACCACGTAAAAGGCTACACGCTCGGACTCGGAAGTTGCTGTGATCATAATCCTACGTTTGAATCAGATGTCACAATACTAATATTCAAGCGCCCGCTAATGAATCTACTGGCTGAAAGGATCCATTCAAAAGCATTACCCGAAGGTAGGTTGTCATACACTAAACGTTTATAAATATATCCTTTTATATAGTAATGATTATGTTTATAGTCTTCCTTTAAAAAATCACAATATTGCATCAATATTGGGACATGAAGCTACAGAAAATCGAGCTAGATTAATTCGTCGTAGTCTTCAAAGGTCTGTCAAAGAAACACAAGTATATGTAGAAAGGTTTGATTTTCATTAACTAAGAAAAACGTTTAGTACAGGCTACATGAAAATTCAGAACATTTTCGCAAATTCGAAAAGAGCACACATTTAGTTTAATGTGATGCATACCGGTATTTATAATGATATATTTGCTTCTAAGATTATAACACATGTTTTGATGTTGATGTCTTTTACGGTAGATTGCTTTGCTTATATTTATGAAAGAAATGAATTGCAAATATTATTTGCAATATTTGTTTTTCATATTTTGATTCATAAAACATGGATCTCGAATCAAACTTTAAAATGCTCCCCCCCCTCCCCCACAAATTAAGTGTCTTGTTTATATAACAAAAACATGTACATGTAGTTGGGATAAAGACAAAACCGTTGTATGGATTAAGTGAAAATAGCTCTTTCTATTTACGTATGACCACTGTTCTCTATCATTTAAATAGTATTGCCATACAGAAACATTTTATTCATGTAAAGTTTATATACAAAAAACTGCATTTATGTATAAATCTCAACGTCACGTAGGATCCCATATTCTACAATAATGTATGACAGATAATGATCACATGTTAAATAATTCAAGGTCACTTGAAGTATTACTGAAATTTAGAATTGAACAACATGATTGTACAATCTCCCAGAGCTCTGATGCAAAACAGAGTACTGATTTTGTATGCATCATACTGATCAAGTTTTGTGCGCAGCGATATTCATTTTTTGTCTGTAAAAATACCAAATATACAAGGCAAATCCCTGTTGAAAATCAAATAAATGAAATAACATATGTTCAATTATATGAAAGTTGCAATAAAAAAATATTTTAGAACTTGTAGTATACAATGTCCTTATAGTAAGTAAAAAGTAAAAAAAAAACCCTAAAATAACTACTTGTCTATTAACTAAATTAATAATCTGTCGAAATTAGAAATTAATTTTTGTCATCCAAACAAATATCGGACTTTTATCTTATCCTTATTCGTGTTATTTACGTGCCTTGCCCAGCTCAGCCGAGATACACACTGCGTATTATCTCATTATTTCATCTAAATTCAAGTTGATGTTGAACATTGATTTAGATACTTCTTAATATTAACTTAAGTCACAAACTTAAATTAGAATCATTAAGATTAGCTGGACTAGAAAAGAAATAATATTATTTATGCAGACGACCAATTTGAACTTCATAACGATTGTTAATTGTTGAAATTTGTGCTGGGGTATAATCACGACAATAATGTATATCTGGTCATTTTTGCGATAATCAAATACTCGCTTTTTCGCAACAATTATATTCAAATTCGAATGCTACTGCCTAGTTTTTTTTAATCGCAGAAAATGGCTGACGATAATACAAGAAGTTACAAAATTTTCATATTTTTTGCAAATTTTGTGAATACGAAAAAGGTTAGGATATAAGGTATAAATATAGCTTCGAAAAAATCTCCAATTTCACAGCATGGCTAAAGTTACTCATATAATCGTTTAGGTCGTGTGGCCTCATGTAAATAAAAACGTTGTTTCCCCAGCTTAGTTTTTTATAACAGAAAATAAATATGACGTGTACACAAAACAATGAAATTTCATTTCAAATTGCTTTTTATGAATCAAACTTTGCGACAGTTTGATGTATAAAGTTAAACGCTAAATTTTAATTAATGCATCAGCTGTTTGTAAAAGTTTTTACATTATAAAATTGTGTCCTATTCAAGATTTGATTTTCATCGAAAAATTGATAACAACTGATAAAGAATCTGTTTGTGCTATATTAATTAGGTTTATGCTGATTTGCGTTAGTTAAGGAAAAAATATTCTTGACAGTCTCTATGTATTCTGATTATTTAAGTCATATGTATCCAAATTGACCGCAGTTGAATTGAAAGTCAGATTTTATTGATTTACCCAAAATATCTTAATTATTCAATTAACAACAACTTCTTTTATAAATAGTAAAATGAATTCACAGGCAGTTAACCTGTAAATTATGGGATGGAAGTAGTAAAATAAAATCCATGTTTAACAAATGATACGTATTTGATATACTAGATGATAAACATTAAGGGGATTTGTGTGTTCATCAAGATTTTTTTGTACGTTATTCTATTCCGACTTTTTCCTTATTTCCTTTCCTTGACTTATGGTTTAAAAATAGAATGAAGTAGCAACTGGTGTGATATTCTGAGGAGTTGACAATGCTTAAAACTTAACTGAAATTGATCATATATAATTGTATTTAGCTGATGTACATGTATGTTGCTTAAATGTTTTTTGTTGCATTCGACGGGAAAAATACAAACTTTTTCGGCTTTCCACTGTTCAATATGCAGTTTAATGATGCACCTGAAAATATTACCGTTTTTGCAATATCTATTGTATTAAATATGAACCCATAATCGCATAAATACAGCTGTACATGCATTAGGACATTGATTACAGACGGGGAAGGGGATGATTAGTGGGACGTATCTCTTCTAGATTTTGTTCTTTAGGTTAAATGTCGCTATTGAGTTTTATCACCGTCCCAAATTAAATGTATCAGATAAAAGACTGTTTTCGAGAAGAAGAAAAAATCCCCCACACTCCTGGTGCCCGCTGAAGATGTAAACAGTTACTTCATTATTTTATTGGCAAAATGTATTCATTTGTAAGGATAGAAATGCATCATCACTTTTGATATAGGAAACATAGATTTGTTGCCTTTATCGAAGATCTAATTAAAAAGATTGAAAAAAATATGTATTTTCAGGTGCCATTTTCTTGTGCACATGAGGATGTATGATTCAGCAACGAGGCTAAAAAACTGAGGAGTAAATGATGCCGGAACGTTCTATGATCCCATTGAGCTACTTCTTAACGTCAACATGATTATTAATTTAATTATGACATTAACACCCTGGTGCAAAGTAGTATGTGTGAATTGAGAAAATTTACTCGTCCTTTTCACTACAAGATTACAAACAACGGTTAGATAGTGAAAACGTTCTAGATAAGGATGGATGACTCTCCTACATGTAACAAGAAACCCAAAGGAGGTAAACAAACATGGTTAAAGTGTCGCAAAATTCGTAGCATAAGAGGACGCTATAATTTGCGTCAATTTTGAATAAAGGGGAAAATGTATGTGTTTGATTTCTAATAAAAGTTACCTTTATTCTGTTAATTATAATGCTCAATTCGATCACGTAACAAATATATCAAATATTAAACAATAAAAAATATTTATTTTCCTGCCAGGAAAGTAATGCCTCCTCGTGAATATCAATCTATCACGTGATATCGACAGCTAACTTTAGCCTATCATACCAAAACTGGTGAAGGGTCAACATCTTTATAATTGTGATAGTTTCACAAAGGAAAGGATATTTTCAGTAAAGCATAAATTTGTCCGATATACGAGTACAAACAAAAGAAAAAAATACAAGCCTGTGAGTAGATATGAATACTTCCTTTAAAGAAATGACGTAGACCTGTGTTTTTCCCCTATGTGCTATTAATTAATAGATCCTATAAGTGTTAATGCAGAAGTAAGGGTATCGTGAATGGCAAGCGTATTTTACTCATTATACATGTAGGTATTTCAAATTTACAACTGTTAAGCATATTAAAAATCAAGTTGGATATTTAATTAGGCAAACAATAACGACCACCTAGTTCTCCGCGGACATGCGCAATGAGGTCGGTTTGCTCTTCCTTCATCAATATTCATGAAAAGGTATATTTTCCTGGCAGGAAAATAAACAATTAAAAATCTATATCTTTGTAACGAGATGGAATTCACCCTTGTAATTTACAGATTACGGATAACTTTTATAAGTAGACAAACACATGCGTTTTCACTGTCATTCAAAATTGACGCAAATTATAGCGTGTATAGCTTTAATCCACTTGACTGATTGGAAATGGTCAATAAGTTGTCATATTGATTACTACAAATCATCTGTGAAAAAAAACTAAGCTATATAAGAACAGTAAGAAACAATGCTGTGAATAGATAGAGACATTGTTTCGCACATGCGCAGGAAATATGTCAAATGTTTTCTAATTAGTCAACTCTTCATGAAAAATGAAAAAGAGAAAATACGTGCAGACACAATACAAAACGTGATCATGGATGATGAAAAAGTTACAAGTAAACCCTTTGTTTAAAGCAAGTAATAAAATGTTTCACGACTGTAATTCAAAAATACTTCATGATATTTCAATATTCTTTGAAATTTCTTTCTACACTTTTTCCCCTTTTTGATGGCTTTGTAAATCCAAAGGCAATTATGAGTTATGATGATATGTTGATCTTTCTGGTGGATTCACAAACTTTCTGATCTTTTATGTAAACTGAACATAGCATTCATATTGGTGGGCCCACCAATTATGTATTCAACAGCAGCAATAAACTAATTGTTACCGGCCGGGGGTTTCTTTGGTGAGTCCACCAACTTTGTAATCTGTTTTTTTAATAATTCGTATAACTTGATATCTGGTGGATCCACAAAGTAGGGGTATTTTGAATTTTGTCAATCTTTTTGGTGGCTTCACCAACTTTCTTGTTTTGTATATAAACTGACATGTATTGTGGTGTTTATGTTTATTTAGTCGATGAATGTTTAGAAACTTTTGGTTTGTACTTTGTACTCTTTATTTATTTGTATAATTTCATTTTGGTGGATCCACCACTTATTTGAATAAGGAAAGTCTGAGTTCACCAAATTTAATCAGTAAAGTATAAGACAAAACGATTATTGCATATTTGTATTTAGGTGGAATCACCAATTAAGGTTTCATTAAAACGGAAATGTTTGATAACATGTGTTGCTATCATTGCTCTGTTGGTGGGTTCACCAAATCTTTGAATGAAATACAAAACTGTATGCAGACAAATTCACAATTGAATTTTGGTGGAACCACCAGGGCCCTTTGTGAATGAGATATTTAATGCTGTTTACAAAATAGAATCGCCAATATTTTATCATTGGTGGACCCACCAAGTTTATTTGTAAGTGAGATATTCGATGAAATAAGTTGGTGGAGTCACCAATGTTTTGACTGTTATTGTGGAATATGAAGGTTTAAAGGTACTGTAAAATGTGCTTTTGTGTGAAAAAGATGGCGGGTTCACGAATTTATGTTGTGTTCAACAACAAAAATGAATAAAATTCATGTTCATTTCTGTTATTGCATTGCGTTCATTTTTCATTTTGCACTGAAAAAAAGAGGACACGAATAGAAAATCCTCTTTCTTAATAGAAACAGTTTTATGCAAGTCAAATACCATCTGTAAATATAACTAAAGGTGCACGTACATGTAAAATGTATACTAATACCATAGACATGTATAATAGCTGCATATACACACATTAGAGCAAAGACGTCTGAAAATACATTACTTATATATAAATATATTTATGATAATTATAACTAATGTCATTAAGAAAATTGGCCGGAGAAAAAAATATCATATAATATTTTAAACATAATGCAGATATGTGAAATTATAGTGTATTATTAGATATGAACTACTGCTCTGTATGACCAATATGTTTATACAAGAAGATCATGGCTACTTTGAACATTCCCCATAATGTATAATGTATAAGCACTTATGTAATAATTTTGAAGTACAAGAATATTTAACAAAACCAATGCCAACTGTATATGTATAATTTATAAGTAGATACCGTTTATCTTCTCATCAACTTGAGATTGAGCGTGATGTATTGTGAACTCCAGACCTGCATGCGGAACCAAATTTCTTAGTGTGAGCGCTAACCAATCGGTCATTTCGACATCCGGGACAAAAAACAGCAACCTAGCGCGCTTGTCGCTCACCTTACTTTGAGATGGACGTAAAATACAAGTAAGCAAATGAACATTTTCACTACATAATTCAATAAACAAATAATAAATTGTTGTTTACCAAATGGATATACAGTTTCTATGGAATTTTGTAAACAATCCCATCACACGGCTTTTCCGAACGCGGAGGGCGTTGCCGCACGCAGAGCAGACGTAGGTTAGGTCCTTAACTTTCTTTCAAATTCTCTATAGATAGCTAATGAAATTCTAATGTTTTCATAAACATCTTCCAAAGGCGAGGGTTTCTGATCCTCTTTGCTCTACAGAAATCCTTGACGTGGGAAGATGTATTCTAAAGGGATTACACGTATTAGATCTACGAGTTTTTTTTATAATGGTACATTGTTTTAACAAAATTCTGTTAAGTCAAGAATTTTTCCGTTGTTGGTGTTTAAACATAACTGAATTCCCCTCAAGCCTTTTTAATTCAATAAGACTAGAATAAAGGAGAAATTAAAGATTTTTGATTTTGACAGATTTGTGTATTTTTTTTTTTAAATTGCGATGAACGCTCATCACGTGCACACTTATTTCTACATGTAAAATTATTTGTTTACAAAAAAACAACAACCCAAAAACGCACGCACAGGATGAATGACCATCTTTAAGTTCTCCTTAAAGATAGCTTAAAGATGCTTAAAGGTAGCTTAAAGACGATCTTTAAGCCACCTTTAAGCTATATGTTTTGCTTAAAGATGACTTAAAGAAAGCGTAAAGATGGCTTAAAGGCAGCTTAAAGACTATCTTTAAGCCACCTTTAAGCCACCTTTAAGGACAACTTATGGGTCCTTAATGTCCAAACTTCTTTAAGCCACCTTTAAGCTACCATTAAGCCACCTTTTAGCCACCTTTAAGCCATTAAAAATCTTTTAATTCAATATTGTGCTTAATTTACCAACAAAATATATTATCTTTACGATAATGATAGAAAAGGTATTGAAAACGGTTTTTGTTCTAGAAAATAAAATGAAAAAAAAAATAATCAAAACGCCCAAGACGAGGATCAAACCCGGGACCTTTCGCTTACCAGCATCAACTCACTCCCTCTGCGCCACGGCAACTTACAGGTTTTAAATCATATATCTCAGTGGATATTGAATCAATGTATTCAATGTGCATTTTTTACTTGAAAAGATTTTGACTTCCAAATTGTAACAATCAATCATATCTAATTTATAAATTACATGCATGCATATATTTAGAATGAAATACGGAACTTGGTCTTCAGTAAACAAAAAAATGTTTTACCTTAATGGAAACCGTAAGGCTTTTCATTAAATAAATAATTCATAGCTAAATAAAATGCAAGGAAGAAGATGACATAATTTCTTTTATTAAATGCATTGAAACTATTGGGGTATTGGTTCTACGCTATTTTCCCGGTTTTCATGATCACGGCGCCGTTCCAGTATGTTTAAACATTTAATTGTATACATGATTTTTAGACTATCAATTCTATAGTATAACAAACAATATTACCAATTACGGGTGACGTATTGACTGCATGTGGCAATTGCAAATGATGTATACTAATAGTTATACATATAATTGTATGATGTACCAGGCCGGGTATGTGACATATTTACTCTTATACATATATTTAAAAAAATAACCACTATTTATGATCATTGGTACAGGAATTAATTAGCCTCTAGATTTACTCTTACATACATGTATCTTTAATTTGTAGACGTAACATTTTAAAACCCAGAGTTAGGAAACAATAATTTGAAAATGAATTACAAATGTAAATTATAAACTTTTATTCAATAGACTTATCGTATACACGTATATACTAAGATTTCAACGCCTTTAGAAACCCTGACTTGCACCTTGGCACACGACACACCTGTTGTGTATATCTTGTGTATTCTGTGTTAGTTCCAGGGGTTTTCTTTAGTTGGACAAACAATAGACTCTAATTAGATATACACAAACGTGCACCTGGGCACACGACACAACTGTTGTGTATATCTTGTATATTCTGTGTTAGTTCCAGGGGTTTTCTTAAGTTGGACAAACAATAGACTCTAATTAGATATACACAAACGAACAAAACCATGTCTAGACAAACAAAGCAGTAATATCCTGCCCGATATAACAAAGGCAGTTGAGAGTCTTTTCATCTTTAACATGTATCTAGCAGATATAGAATTAGACATAGAAATAAATAAAATTGAAAACAAAATACATACCTTCAACCGATTATTAAATTAAATCATGCAGTTTTGGTTCATTATCTTTATTTTGTTTAATAACCGGATGAACTGAGAGAGAGAGAGAGAGAGAGAGAGAGATTTCATCGATTAATTTATAATAGGAAACAAACATACTTAGATATAATTTCATACCCCTACAATAATTTTGATACAAAATTTTTTTTATAAAGAATTTTATAACGGCAATCTGTGTCCATCGGATCGTTGTTGATGATAGCGACATGTGTTTAATGGAGCGACAATTAAAACCGCCTGGAACACCCCCCCCCTTCCTTGGAAATTATATTCCCCTCCCTATAAAAGAGCTTTTGCATTTAATATATGTTTTAATTGTTCAGTTTGATCAAACTTGACTTAAGGGAACTTAAAGATGGTTTAAAGACAACTTAAAGGGAGCGTAAATGCCACTTAAAGATGCTTAAAGGTAGCTTAAAGATGGCTTAAAGGTGACTTACAGAAGTTTGGACATTAAGGACCTATAAGCTAGGCTTAAAGGCGACTTAAAGGTGGCTTAAAGGTTGTATATCCTTTAAGCTACCTTTACGCCACCTTTAAGCCACCTTTAAGGACTTGCTTAAAGGTTGTTTTTCACCCTGTGACGGGGATCGTGACTAAAATGGATTCTTACAACATGATCCACGCATTTTCCTTACCAGGTCTGTCTTGGTCAGTGTTATACTCGGGGTGGCACAGCTACAATAACTACGCCAAGGCTTACTCCATGTATGAAGTTTGGTATTTTATTGACTAAGTATAACAAGACTAAGTATAACAATTTCAGTTTCAATTTCCTCTCTCAAGTTACTAACAGAATATTACTCAAAATGTATTCCTATCTCATCTTGGTTATTGTCGAATGATGAGAGTTTAGTTTTGTATTTTATTGACATATTCTAGGTATAACAATTTCAATTTACTAATATAAGTTATAGAATATTACTCAAAATGTATTCATATCTCATCTTGGTTATCGTTGTATGATTACAGGTGTCTCGCTTCTCTTTCTCCCAGTGGGTCACTTGGCCAAAAATAGCACTGTCTTAACATTTAGATATGCATAACTTTACTGAAATACAAAACAAGAGGCCCAGGGGCCACATCGCTCACCTGAGCAACAATTGCCTTAATTCTGATCAAATTAGCATTACAGTATCAAAATATCTTGACAACTGAGTACAGTAGATCTTCCTAAAAAAAATTGAAAATCTGCCAATTTTTATCCACCTCTTATTTTTTGGTAAATACCAAGCCCTTTTTGTTGTTGTACCTCTAAGATTTTTCTCTATTCCTATATACCCCCCCCCCTCCCCCCATTTCGTGGCCCCACAATTCTCTAGGGAATCATGGTATCATCAAACTTAAATCTACCTTTAATTCAATAACCTGTGCTTCACACTAAGTACTGAGTTTAAGACCAAAAACTTTCCCAGAATATTTTTAAAGATTTTCTCTATATATATTCCTATGTAAAAATTCAAACCGCCATCACGGTCCCGCCCTACCACTAGGGACTGTGATTTTGCAAACTTGAATTTACACTACCCGAGGATGCCTCTACACAAGTTTAAGCTTTTCTGGCCAAATAATCTTTAAAAAGAAGATTTTGAAAGATTTTCTCTATATATTCCTAAATAAAATTTCATCCCCCATTGTGGCCTCACCCTACCCCTGGACTATTATTTAAACAAACTTGAATCTATATGATCTGGGGATGCCTCCACTCAAATTTGGGCTTTCCTGGCCTAATACTTTTGAGAAGAAGACTTTTAAAGATTTTCTCTATATATAAAAATGTATCCCCCATTGTGGCCCCGCCCTACCCCAAGGGACCATGATTTGAACAAACTTGATTCTACATTATCTGAGGATGGTTACACGCCAATTTGAGATTTCTTGGCCAAATAGATATTAAAATAAAATTTTTTAAAAGATTTTCTCTATATACTCTTATGTAAAAATTGATCCCCCAAGTGTGGCCCCACCCTACCCCCGGGGACTATGATTTGAAGAAATGTGAATCTAAACTACCTGAGGATGCTTCCATTTTAATTTGAGCTGATCTGGCCTAATAGATTTTAAGAATAAGATTTTTAAAAATTTTCTCTATATATATTCCTATGTAAAACTTGATCCCCCAATTGTGGCCCCACCCTACCCCCGGGGATCATGATTTGAACAAACGTAAATTTACACTACCTGAGGATGCTTCCATTTTAATTTGAGCTTTTCTGGCCAAATAGTTTTTGAGAAGAGGATTTTTAAAGATTTTCTCTGTATATTCCTATTTAAAACATGATCCCCCTATTGTGGCCCCACCCTACCCCCGGGGACCATGATTTAAAGAAACTTGAATCTACACTACCTGAGGATGCTTCCACGCAAAGTTGAGCTTTCCTGGCCTAATAGTTTTTGAGAAGAAGATTTTTAAAGATTTTCTCATATATTCCTATGTAAAAATTGATCCCCCAATAGTGGCCCCACCCTACCCCCGGGGACCATGATTTGAACAAACTTAAATCTACACTTCCTGAGCATGCTTCCAATTTAAATTTGAGCTTTTCTGGCCTAATAGTTTTTGAGAAGAAGATTCTTTAAGATTTTCTCTTTATATTCCTATGTAAAACTTGATCCCTCAATTGTGGCCCCACCACACCCCCGGGGACCATGATTTGAACAAACTTGAATCTACACTTCCTGAGGATGCTTCCATTTAAATTTGAGCTTTTCTGGCCTAATAGTTTTTGAGAAGAAGATTTTTAAAGATTGTCTCTATATATTCCTATGTACAACTTGATCCCCCAATTGTGGCCCCACCCTACCCCCGGGAACCATGATTTGAACAAACTTGAATTAACACTACCTGAGGATGCTCCCATTTTAATTTGAGCTTTTCTGGCCTGATAGTTTTTGAGAAGAAGATTTTCAAAGATTTTCTCTAAATATTCCTATGTCAAACTTGATCCCCCTCTTGTGGCCCCTCCCTACCCCCGGGAACCATGATTTGAACAATTTTGAATCTACACTTCTTGAGGATGCTTCTATTTAAATTTGAGCTTTTCTGACCTAATAGTTTTTGAGAAGAAGACTTTAAAAGATTTTCTCTATATATTCCTATGTACAACTTGATCCCCCAATTGTGGCCCCATCCTACCCCCGGGAACCATGATTTGAACAAACTTGAATCTACAGTACCTGAGCATGCTCCCATTTTAATTTGAGCTTTTCTGGCTTGATAGTTTTTGAGAAGATGATTTTCAAAAATGTTCTCTATATATTCCTATGTAAAACTTGATCCCCCTCTTGTGGCCCCTCCCTACCCCCGGGGACCATGATTTGAACAAACGTGAATCTACACTACCTGAGGATGCCTCCACACAAGTTCCGGCTGAATAGTTTTTGAGAAGAAGATTTTTGAAAAATACCAACAAATTTTTAATAATTCTCAACTATCTCCCCTTTAAAAAGGGCGTGGCACCTTATTTGAACAAACTTGAATCCCCTTCATTTAGTGGTGCTTTGTGCCAAATTTGGTTGAAATCTCTCCAGTGGTTCTTAAGAAGAAGATGAAAATGTGAAAAGTTAACAACGACGACAACAACAACGACGACGACAACGACAGACAACGGACAAATTGTGATCAGAAAAGCTCACTTGAGCCTTTGGCTCAGGTGAGCTAAAAAGATATTTGCTAACATATTTAATACATCAACAAGAAACTTGTTGATAAACTGAACATGCTGCAAAACAAAAATCAGTACAAGCAGTCTTTTGATGATTTACTCAACAACCCACACGCTGACGCTGCCTGACTGATGGCTTTAAGAATCAGTGCAGTGAAGAGAGACGCGCGGTATTCCTCATCACACTATGAACTGTCCTCACTCTCAAATTTATGATTCAATTCTGCAATAAAATCAACAACAACCAAAATGTTTTCATACTTGGGGTTTTAGTCAGATTTAGAATATGACAAAAGATAGGTTTAAAGTGAACTGAAGCTAAAAAGCGTTTATTGTTTAATATAACATTGTCTTCAAATTTGAACACATTACCATTAATTAGGTTGATTATAGAGTCCACTGGTATCCTTTTAGTGAGCGAGGTCCCCTCTCTGAGAGGTAACACCACAATAGGCTCCTCAGCTGATCATGAGGTTACTGGATAGGACCTCACTGGCTCCTCCAGAGAAACAGAATCCTTGAGGTCTTAGTTTTGAAACATGAAGCATAGTAATTTGATGTAGGTGAAGGTATGTTCCTAATCGCACCTCAGTGACTCAAAAAACCTTTAAAATGCAATACTGTGGTTTCATTAATATTCAAGGGTATCAATTTTCGTGGATAAAGTAAAAACCACAGTTTCAAGGATACGTAAATTCGTGGCCAATGACCCTTTCAATACAAAATGTTAATAGAAATTGCATTTCAATGAACATTTAATTTCATGGATCAACTCAACAACGAAATCCACGAAAATTGGTATTCAACGAATATTGATGAAACCACAGTATCTATCATTCTGGGAAATTGATTTATGACTAAGCTAGACACATTTGGGTTTTATTTCTACATTAACTTCTATACATGGTTCAATAAATACCTAATGGAATTACATATATGATAATTGGTGTACTGTTGTTTATACTTTACAGAAAACTTAAAATAGTTGATAATGATAATACAAGAGCATTTTCAGTAACTGTAATACATTGTAATACTTGAAAAATATGATTTTACACCATAGACTCTGATCATGAGACCAATATGTTCAGCTTTAGTTTTGTCTACACTAGTAGACTTTTAATAAAAATCATCTTATTGTATTTAATCATTTTCTAAAACATTAACTTAAAAGTGATTCATTGCTATGCGTTTGTCATGACTTCAAGATCTTTTTTTAATAGAGAGAGTGAACAAACTTTCTGAAAACGAAGACAATGGGTAGAACCATAAACCTTAGAATTTACATCTTATAAAACTTTCCCTAAAGGCAGCACATACCTGTGTGTTAGGTCCATACACATATAATATAGCTCTGAATCCATGACAGAGAAGAGGTAGAGTCTGTGCTCCTGTAAGAGATCATGAGCTGCTACGAAAAATCCGTCAAATGTCCACATTTGGCCTGGCATTCCAGCAGACGAACCAAGAACTCGGTCAATGTATCTCTGAGGTATCTGTGTGTGAATAAAATTATACACTGTTTATGGATGAAGTAAACACTGTTTGAAGATGAAATTAAACATTGTTTGAGGCTGAACAGCACATGTACTGTTTTCATTGTTTTCAATTCTACTTATTGTGGAATCATTAATTTTCGTGGGGGCCAATTTTCGTGGATTACTAAAATTTTACAGGTTCGTGGGGACATAATTTCATGTATTCTCTTAAACCTACAGAGAAAAAATGACTTTATTATCCTAATTTATTAATTCGTGGAGGATGTTAATTCGTGGATGAAAGGTTCCAACGAATTCCACGAAAACTGAGCCACCACGAAATCTAATGATTCCACAGTACTGTATACGGGATAAAATTCGCCCTGGTTCGTTTTATTTTCGCCCCATTTGCCAAAGTTGTCAGTGGGCAAATTCAAGACAGGTCAAATTCGAATGTCTCCAATTATATCTCTCCAAGCACAACTGTGTCTGGGCAAATTCAAGACGGAGAGAAATTGTTTGCAAATGAAGAAGGGTGAAAATTACACGGGGCGAAAAAAAAACATGTGAAATAACACTGTATACAATACTTGAGTCTTAATTAAGATTGTTTGACCGACCCTTCTTTGACAAGTGATGTTGGGTTTTTTACTTGATACCTAACTAAATTTACATGTACCTATGAGTTATAACATGCATTTTGATTGGATAAAGCAAGTTACTCTTTCTAACTTTAAATCACTTTACAATGCATGATCAGTCAAACACGTTATGAGCTCTTCTGCAGATCTTAAAAAAATAACTGGAACAATGAGTGATTTTACCTGATCCCCATGTTAATTCTCACAAGGGAAGAATACACATACATGTACATGTACATATTAAAGTGTCCTTGCTCTCACACAAATTCTGTATAATAATTAAAAAATTGGCTTACTTTGATAGCCTGCAGGTTTTGGGCAACTCTTTGAACCAGATGATATCTCCAGTGGCAGATGTCTGATCACCAGATATCACTCCCGGATCTTTATGGAGATGTCTAATGATATTTTTCGTGGTGGACATTGTATAACATGGGATTAGAGTAATAGCTAGGGTGGAGGTATTTTGCGGTAGTCACTATAAGATGTGGTGTGTCTGGCATGGGGGTATATTTTCTATTGGAAGTTACTAAAGGTGTTGGTGGGGGTAAAAGTATTCTTCTAGTGGTGGTCACTCTATTCAGTGTGGGGGTGGTGGATTCGGGGTATTCTTTATGGTAATCACTGTATAGGAAGGATTGAGGGTATTACTGACAGCTTACATGGTATGTTTGTCTCCGCGCCTTTGGAACAGCTAAAATGGAACCTTCCCAGTGGCGGTGTGATAGAGTGTGGCTCCCAGACTCCACAAGTCCACAGAGATGTCAAACTCCTGCGGTCTGAGGCGTTCAATGAAGGCGCCTTGAAGATGTCCGGATGCTGAAATTTTGAATTATTTATCCGTCAATACTGCCACTATAGTACTTATAAAGAAAACGACCGAAAGCATGCATTGATGTACAAGTACTTGTTTATTATAGACACTTTTAAGGGATGGTTCCAATCATTGCTTGTTGTTGTTTATAGAGTACAAGAAAATGGATTTCAAGTGAAAATTGCAGTTTAATTTTTAAATAAAAAATTTAGAGGACTCTATCATAAATGATTGATATACATTTTTTTTTTACCAAGTATTCTTCTGTTCCGACTAAAGACTGGAAGAAATCTCCATCCTTAAGAGGTTTAGCTGTCCCGAAGTCAGAAAGTTTGTAGACATAACTGTTTTTTAAAAAATAATATGAAAATCTCCATACTCTAGCATATTCTAGCATCACCATCAAATAAATCAGAGAGCCATATTTTGTATCCTACCTGCCATCATCTGCTATGCACACAAAGATGTTTCCTGGTTTTATATCACGATGGGAGAATCCATTTTGACGAAGGTGCTTCATGCCAGACACTGCAAGAATATCAACTGATATTTAAAAAAATTATACTGTTATAAGATTTGGAATCATGCAGCATAGAATGAATACCTAATCATTAACTTTTTTGGCCTAATGAACATATACATAAGACATAACACAAACTTTCATATCATTTTGAAATAAAATATATGAAATTTTTAGTGCCATATCTTTGATACAATTATCTACAAAGCTAAACTCAAACACAGATTACTAAATCCTACTCAATATTGAAATATTTTGATACTTTATATTTTTTTTTAATTATCCCTGATGATTTTTGTAACACCTCCATCCAGGGTTGTTTCTAAAAATTGAAGTAGAAGGAAGACTGAAATAAAAAAGTAGAAGGGGGGTCTCGGGGACTTGCTTATAGATACATTGTATTTGAAATGCAATAATAGCCGGATAATTAAGGCATTATTGACAGGTGAATTCCCCGCCCCCTGTCTTAGAGACAACCCTGCCTCCATCCCTACCTTGTGAAATATCTCATGTAAAAGCATTTCTGATCATAGCTCTTACAGGAAGTATAGCTATTTCACAACTGTTATTCTTTTAATATAATACATTTCAATTGCAAAATAATGAGTACATAAACTTACCCTCAACAAAAATATGAACTGTAAAATTTTAAACTGCTTGTTTTACAATTTTCCAAGTGCACTTACCAGTGTATGTAAAGCAGATAATTTGACACCATACACACCTAAATGACTAAAGAATCTAAGGTATTCTTCCTCTGGGAGACCAAAGGCATTACTGGGCTCCCTTAGTACCTCCAGCAGGTTCCCTTTCTCACACAGTTCCATCACTAGGATTGGATTGGCACTTTCCTTCTGTTTTGGAAAAAAAACCCAATGAGTTTGATAAGGATGGGTCTTTGTTTTCAAACAACTAAATGATATTACTGTATAGAAGATCATAGTTACTTAGCGTGTGATGTGGTTTTGACAGTTGCATTTCTAAAGAAGAAACGACAGTGAATAGATTTGACTTTTAGAAGCAATGTTTACAATATTTTGATACAAACATTTACTTTCATCTATTGAGTTGACATCTATCTGCATCAATGAAATGAGAATTATATAGGATTTATCATGTCACATTTTTATTCTTATTAAATTCTATAATCACATCATGTGAAAAGCCACGTTAACTTGAATTTTCAACTGACATTTTTAACTGTTTGAGCATGAAATATAATGCAATGCTTTAAACACATTAATTGCAATAAAAGTGTGCAATATAAATTCACATTAAGTCCATCATAACAGTCTACTTGATCCAGTATATGCCCATGATATATTCTAAGAATACTTTAAGTATATTATATATATATATGTAGGCCCCTTATGTTAGGTACATGAGAATCAGAAGTAAAATGCGAAACCTGCGGCTGTGACTGTTGTGCTGACTTTACACAGTGAAATTGCAAGTTACAGACGGGAGGTAAAATAACACGAAAAGTAGGTGGATGGGACATTGTAAACTATACACCAGTAAGTTTCTGACATGTGATAGTGCAACATGCATGCGGTACGGAAGGTCAACCCTCTGCAGGGATTTAGCTGGGGGAGGTCTAAAAAGCTGAAAAATTAGCAAAATATGAAAGGGTCAAAATCTCATAAAAACCAGTATGTAGAGAATTTTACAGGTTTTGAGTAGTAATTTTCTTCAGAAATTGGTGATTGGCCTTATAAAAAGTGAATTAAAGGTATTTGTGCTGAATGGGAACTGAGGAAATTCTAGTTATAGAGTTCCGAAGACATATTGCATCCCTTGGCTACAATGAATTGTATATAAAAAACTGTCCCCTGCCACCTTCAAGACTACATGGTATTTTCATATTTCTCTTTTATGTGTAATTTTGAGTGGATGTTGTACCATAAGTAATACATTTTGTGAAAATGGATGATTTTCTTGGCTATAGATGTCATGACATGATTTATTAGCTATAATATTCAAGGGGAGTAACTCCCTCTTAAATGTGTAGAATGACCACCACTAGAGTAAATTGGCTAAGAGAGTAGGTATTTCCTATCCTGATGACAATTAATAGGCTTAAATTAATTACTGAGATAAGAATAAATACTTTAAAACAGTTTTTATCAATTAAATCATTAAATTTATGAATTTGCAGTCATTTTGCTGTCTGATTTTATGAAATAACATTAATCCACATGACTTATATCACCCAATTTTTTAAAAACAGCATATTTTTATTTCAAATGAACTTTACATATGTAGACAAATGCAGTTATCAAAGTATACAATATGTCAAAAAACTCAGGTTTTTGCTCCTTCCTATCAAAAAATGGTATTTTAGATGTATTTACAGAATTGAAAAAGCCACCCCCTCTTTCCAATGGACTCCATTATCATTACATGTAGGATATGTAAATGTACATTTGACCTTGAAATAACATCTGCTATGATAATTACTCTTGAAATGAACAAAAAACAACATATTTTTACCCTTTTATTGTATATATGGATCAAAAATGTAGAAAAACATGTAAAATTTGAACATTTTTTGTGGAATTCTCATCCGTCCCCAGGTACCCGGGTGTGTCTGAATTTCATTTTAGTTAAACGCACACATCACACTTGTAGGTCTTACTAATTTAGCAAAGTTATAAGGAGACTATAAACCAGAATATATAAGATATCCACTAAATATGATTATAGGCTTAGTTTTTCATGAAAACAAGAAATCACATGTAGGGCGACATGACTTTTTGTGAATAAAAATGCTACAAATCATCCATTTACCAAAATAGATCAATTTTAAATATCAGTGATGGTTGTTTTCAAATATGTGTAAGAAATGACTCAAGGAAACTGCCACAAGTTTCATAATATTTGGTTAAAGTGTTCAAACTAATGCTTCTTGTGAAAATCAAAAGATAGGGGGAGGGTTTACATGTAAAGGTATTTCTAAGTGATATGATGCTTTTATCATGATAATATCAAGCAGATGTATGTAGTATTGAATAAGGTTTCTTATTTAAGGAGGTTGAACAACAGTTGACCTCTAAAAGATTAGGTAAAGATGCTTTATGTATGGAGAGCCCTGTGAATCTGTGTTAAATAGAGGAAAGTGGAAATGGTGGGTTCACTTAAATGGCCATAATTTTCTTAAACCTCAATGGAATTGGCAAAATGTGATGTACTTTTTTTCAGAATAGCATAAGCATTTTAATTTTAAGACAAGATGACTTTTCAGAGAATGTTAGTGTTTGTTAAAGGTAGCAAGGGACAGTTTCGAATAAAGTACCCGTCAATATTTTTGTAAAATTGAGAGTTGCTGTACTTGAAGGCTTATAAGTGTTGCTAAAATTCATGAAATGATTTTTAATGATCATCATTAGTTATAGGGGTGTCTCATGTTGAAATTGATATGCAATATGTAGGCCCCTTATGTTAGGTACATGAGAATCAGAAGTAAAATGCGAAACCTGCGGCTGTGACTGTTGTGCTGACTTTACACAGTGAAATTGCAAGTTACAGACGGGAGGTAAAATAACACGAAAAGTAGGTGGATGGGACATTGTAAACTATACACCAGTAAGTTTCTGACATGTGATAGTGCAACATGCACGCGGTACGGAAGGTCAACCCTCTGCAGGGATTTAGCTGGGGGAGGTCTAAATAGCTGAAAAATCATGAAAAATTAGCAAAATATGAAAGGGTCAAAATCTCATAAAAACCTGTATGTAGAGAATTTTACAGGTTTTGAGTAGTAATTTTCTTCAGAAATTGGTGATTGGCCTTATAAAGAGTGAATTAAAGGTTTTTGTGCTGAATGGGAACTGAGGAAATTCTAGTTATAGAGTTCCGAAGACATGCATCCCTTGGCTACAATGAATTGTATAAAAAAAACTGTCCCCTGCCACCTATGCATATTCAATTGCCTACATGTACATGTACGTACAATTGTAAGAGCATAATACAAAGGTACATGCCTAATAGCTTATTTTTTTAAATTTCTGGCATGAGAAACTATCAAAGGCTTAATTTTGTTTGATTTATCTATACACTAAACCATGTGCATGTATACAGTGAGCGATTGCTTACATTGTCAATTAAATTGTATTTATTGTATTGTACAGTAGTACATACAATTCTCAAAAAAAAAGTATTCGTTGAAATAGTTGTACAGTTTATAAAAATTAAACAGTGAAGATGCATGTATTTATTCATTTAAAGATAACTGAACAAGGCTAGTATGTAATATGTCTTAAAAACAGAGTTTAACTTAAGTTTCAAGTGAAACTGAAAGTAGAAATATTTAATGTCTGCGTTTACCTTGTGTACACCTTTGTATACATCGCCAGTGGCACCACGCCCGATACATTCGTCTGTTTTATACACATAATTCTCAGTGGCACGATATGTGCTCATTTTTAACAAATATCGCTCACTTTGGAGAGCGTAACTTGTCCTCCATTTTTTCCCTCAAAGATCTTCAAGGGAAATAACTCTCACATCGGTAATGTTTATAAATATAACTGAAAAATCCCCCGAATTTGCATGCGCGGATCTAGAGAGGGGATTGGGGGAGGGGGTACCACTTTCACTCACTAGAAAAATCAGGCGTAGTTAATTCACATTGTAAATTACTGAATGTAGGTCTTGGAAACCCTCTTTTTATTAAAACATGGCATATAGTGATATATACGCATTGTACACATTATTGTATTCATAATTATGTAAAGTCAAGGTTTTCTGCCATAGCGTCTTCGCTAGCTAGATATCAACTGAATAGAGAAACACCGTGGATCTTTACCCTTGGTTGGCGATAACTAAAAAAAAAAAGCTACACTTTTACCAATATAATATACATTCTATAAATAGTTGATTTTTTAAAAAATTAAAATTAGAAAAAATATTTTCACCACCCCGTTGGGAAAATTCAAAGTTAACGTATATTTAGATATCGAAAAAAAAAATTGGGATAGTTAACCCCCCCCCCCCCCCCCCCAAAAAAAAAAAAACCAAAACAAAACAAAAAACAAAACAAAACAAATAATGACCCATCTTGAAAAAATTATGTGATCTGTATAAATACAATATTGTTGTTATATGTACAGTGCGTTGAAGTCCTACGAACAATGTCTGGTGAAAACCTCTCTAAAAGGTACCTGGAAGTTTTGCAGGTTAAAAATCGTTTGATTTTATTCGAATCCAATTATATAACTCCTTCTACATAAGTTATAAAAAGGGGGCGGGGAAAAATCAATATTTAGGAAGGGGAATAATCGATAATAGGTACATGTACATGTAAGAGTTACCGTCCTTGTAATTATGAGACACGTGACGCATCACTAAGCAATGACGTCATAATAGGCATCTAGCTTATTGGTGATTCTTGTTCCATTTGCGGTAGGTATATTTTCTTTATCTTTCACACACAAAAATTGTTTATTAATCTTTGAAGAAATGAAGAGTTAAATCAGTCCCATAATTCAATTCTTAACCAAATTAATATACTTGATTAATAACTGTAAGTGTATTTCATGGTGAAATATTATCCTTTTAGTTTTATTTAACTGTTTTTTTTCTTTGAATATTTAATAGAATAGAGATCAACAATTTCATCAGCAAAGTTGTGAAAGCTTCGGCATATTTTCTGAGCAGGTATGTATATATACAGTTTGTATTTTATCGAATATCTTCCAAAGATCCATAACTTCTATAAAAAAATCTTAATCATATGTCATATATCTCTTTAATATTTATATTACAAGGAATACAGTATTATTAATTAATTGTTACAAGTATGTTCGCATAAATACTTTCATACTTACGATAGTTATTAGTTCTAATTAAATATGTGATACAAAATATAGATGTACAGGTATTACACACAATGTAATAAATAAATGTTTATATGATATGAACAACTGCAACGAAACAATGCCGTGATTATTGTCAAATTCCGTGTCATTTCTATCCATGTCAATTTCAAATGCAATTTATTTTACCAAAAAATCTTTTCATGAAATTTTGTTGACAGTAACAATGGAGATGAACAAAACCGTTGATGACCCACAGGGGTCCACAGAAGCCCTCAGCGAATCCTTGCCTCAGGAGACCCTGCCCACAGGGACCCAGGTCGAGCCCAAAGAGGCACAGCATGTGTCAACAGAGGCACATTCCATGTCCATGGAGGCTCAGCACGTGCCCACAGAGGCACACCACGCACCCACAGAAGAGGGACGGCTCGTGTCCACAGAGGCCCAGCACATGCACACAGGGGCACCTCACCTGTTCCAAGAGCTCAAAACCGAGTCCTTAGGGACACAGGACATGCCCCCGAAAATTGAGGCACTCGGATTAATGCAAACAGAAGAAGCCTGTGAACATTTAGAGAACGATGCCAAACCCAAGGTAATTATAAAGATATCGTTTTGTTGAACTGCCAATTATTGATACGTGGAATTATTGCATTTTTTATATCATTGTTTTTTTTTTTACTCGATTTACTTAAATTCTAATTTTATAAATTTCAACAGACCGGTGATTTGGAGATACCGGGTCCTTCGTTTACATCGACCATACGGAGAGAATCATTGGTATGATTTATTATCAGATCCAAATATTAGTGTACGGCGGTTCTTACATTGAACACACTATTTTGCAAAAATACAGTCTGTTTATTTGAATTGATAGGCCATTAGTTGGACTTTTATGCACAGAGAGAGAGAGAGAGAGAGAGAGAGAGAGAGAGAGAGAGAGAGAGAGACTTAAACTATTTTGGAAAAGTGCTCCTTGTTTTTATGTAGATGAACAAATGTTCGATGATATCGATGATGTTGGACCATGACAGTGATGACGACGAGGAAGCAAACAACAAAGAACTGGACCAGGCGGTATGATCATGATTAATTGTAATCAGATTAATCATATTTTCATCATGTCATTATATAATTCCATATTTAGATTTGGTTAATATTCTCAGCAATCTATACTTGTTATAAATTTCACAACAAATTTGAACACTTAATAATTATCACAACAAATTTAAACACTAAATAATTCATAGTCACGTGGTTTACAGGCCCTGTCCAGACTTTGTGCAGAGTCGGGGGAGATAATTCTTAGAGAAGAGGTACTGCAATCAAGACGTGTCCACCTTTTGTTGAAATATACAATCAAAATTACAGATTAATCGAGTTGTTTTAATTTATATATCTATATATTTCTATATATATACACTTTCTCTCTTTAGGCACGTGCATTGTCAGAGCTGACCATCAAAACAGTTCTGGCTGAGGAGCGAATAACATTAGAGGTGATCATACGTATATGCATATATCAACCGATACATTTCCGAGATAGTTGTCTTATTGTAAACTTCGGATTTGCCAATTGTGAAAAGATACACAATTAACAATATATTAATTTTGCATTTCCTACCACCTGGTTAATTCAAAGTATACAACATGACCTAAATAATGATCGATGAATCGATAAATTAATACCGATGTGTACAGTTGTTATTCATATGAACCATTTTGTTGATTGACAATTGTTCATATGAACATCTATATCTGTTATAAGGCCAGAAGGATGTCCAAGATGGCGATACAGTCTGCCTACTCAGCGGCCGTGGTTACTCCACTAAGGTCCTCTAAGAAGGTAAGAAAGAAATAAACCTCAACACAGGAATAAGTATTCTAATGTTAAAATGTAAATCAAACGTACTACATGTAAAACTCCATATAGCTAATGCTATGGAAAGAAAGGTTCGGATAGTACCAATTTTAGGTCGTCCATCCGAATTTTTTTTTTGCAGACCGGGAGCTAAAGACCAGCTATTTGTAACTATACACGTAATTGTGAAATAATTTGCCCGGCAAAGGTCATCGATATACAAGTATATATATTAGATGGCCGCATATATCAATGAAGCTGAAACGAGAAAGAATAGCATCAAACTTTTAATTATATAACCGTACACGTGCATTGTAATGAGTTTTATAAAGAATCGATAAGTCAACAATAAATGCATGCTTGTTACATTTCAGCTTCTCATATTTTTAAGAAAAGTTTGCTGAAAATAAAATTCTTAATAGCTACACCTCGTGAAAAAATATCCCCATTATGTTTTCGTTTTCTATTTCAGCCGAACATCTTCAGGCGACTTCTAGCTTGCTGTTTTGGGTGCTGCAGGAGGAGAAATTAAACTTATAAATATTTTTAGTTAAATAAAAAAATAAACAACATTCATTGTTTTATTTCTCTTTCCAAGAAAACATTTCATAGCATAAAAGACAAAGTTCATAATACTTTCCAGTTGTCATTTGTACGTGTTCATCTACAAATTAATTAACATGGTCCGATTACAGAGCAATTTTCATTGGCGGATTCAAGGGGGCGGGCGCGCGCGCCCCCTAAAATTGTCAAAATAAAGTTAAATCATACTCGTTCTGGCAAAAATAAAATATACAATTGCGAGTTTTAAATATAAAATCTTTAGAAACTTAAGGGATTTCTCTACATTAGACTAATTTCAACTGTGTAGAACAACATCTGTGTGTTTAATGGTGTAGCGTACAAACTAAAAAGCCTAATTTTGTTACGCTCTTTCAAATGTGACCAGTCGCTAAACTTAAGTATTTGTAATTGGTTATACTACAGGCACGTAGCATCAGGGGGCCACAAAGATTTTTTTTAAATTACATACAAAAAATTGAATTAACATGGAGTTGCCTTCCCCCACACAACACTTTTATGGGACCAATGTAAGAAATTGAAATGAAAAATGAGGGAATAAACTGTGAAATTGAAGTTAAAAGTATACCCCGCCCCCTTTCCCAAGGATTAGGATTTTGGAAAGTAACGTTTTTTTTTTCTTTTTGCTTATCAATATTTTTTTTTGATGAGTCTGCCCCCCCCCCCCCCCTTTGCAAAAACGATTACAAGCTGGTATATGGTTATCTTTTTTCATTTCATTTACATTGTCCCATTGATCTTAATTTACTGATTAATCTACAACCATTAGTAAGAAAATTTTCATATTTCTGCAAGGCAGAGTGTTTTGATGGGATTACTGCAGGTCTAAAATCTACAAAAAAAAAATTTAAAAAATGAAAATAGTTTTATTACTTCTAAGTTTAATCACAATACGACAAAAGTCTTAATTGTAAGACTTCATTTTAACCCTAAACAAATCTGTAGAATCCATGAGCTTCCGGTGGCTTTGCCCCCCTGTGCCCCCATTAAAATAACAGAAATTAATGTTTCTCATACAGGTATTTCTGCAAGGCAGAGGGTTTTGATAGAATTACTGCAGGTCGTAAATCAACAAACATTTAAAGTTTATAAACAATTTCATTACTTTTTTTTTAAGTATAATCACGAGAAGAAATATTACAAAAGTCGACATCTGAAGACTTTATTTGTACCCTACAACATCTCTAGAATCCAGGAGCTCCAGGGGGCTTTACACCCTGGGCCCTCACCAGGGCTTTGCCCAGACCCCCTACCTAAAAATGGCGCCCCTTCAAATCCTGGATCCGCCCCTGAATTTTCACTCTAAACCAACATATTTTTATTGCTTTCGACACATATTTGCGATGTCTGCGGATACTGTGAAATTGTTAAAATTCGCGGCCCGAGATCTAAATTTTCTTGGATTTACAAATATTACATATATAAAAAAAATACCCGACGAATTATGAAACATTATTCATTAGACGCCAAAACGAATATATACGCAATAATATTCCAACGTACCTTTAAAAAAAACTGCATTCCACAAACTTTTGGACCTATCGATTTTAAATAAATGATACCTCAGTATATAACGACTGTCTGTCGCGAATATTGATAATATTTATCGTATGAAGCATCGTAGGCTAAATATAGTTGTTTATTTTGAAATATTAACGGAGCACATTTCAAGCCAATCGACAAAAAGTACCAATTTGAACACTATATATGACATTGGTCTAATTCTTTTCAGCTCTTTCAATATGAACATCTACCGGCTCATTGGAGCAAGTAAACGTTGTATGGGACACCTCCATATTGTGACGTACTTCCTATCGAAAAAAAAAACCCAATAAAATCAAGTATAGTTTCATAAATATTTTAGTCATGTGTTCGAATATCGCTGGGGCTTTTATAGTTTTTACCTTTCCAAAAACCTTTAAAACGTATTTTTTGGTCAAATACTGTAACAATTGAAAATTCTAAACCGGTGAAAGTATTTCGATTATAATATACTTTTATCCACATTTCTATCAACCAGTGCCCCATGCCAACCTCATTAAAAGAAATATAGACAAAACGCAAAAAAAAAAAAATACAAGGATTTTTCTTTATTCACACAGCACACAGCATGGTATGAGCTACGTATAAAAGTTAAAATTTGATAAGCAGGATGTCTTTTGGGAGAAGTATACCTTTAACTTCAATTTCATTGATCACTTCAATTTTTATATGGTTCCATCAAAGTGGGGGAATGACAACTCCATGTTAATTCATTTTTTTGTATGTAAATTTAAGAAAAATCTTTGCGGCTCAAAAAGTGGGGGAGGGGCCCCAATACTACGTGCCTGCTGCGCAAAAAAGTTGGGGGGTGGGGTGGGGCTAATACTACGTGCCTGTGTATAGATTGCCGCGTGGTCGCCGCTATGGCCGCTCACTGCGAGGAGATTGATTCTTCAAGGATGGAGATCAAACCCGACCGGGGCGAGGAAAAGCTTATTCATCAACTTATTTCACATGAATGCATTCTGACAGTGTTTAAACTTCGCAAGCGTTTTAAATAATCTTTTTGCACCGGCTACTTTCTACTTTTCTACTTTCATTTTACCTTGAGTACTTGAGCAATGGTTTTACTAAAAACGCATACTGTAACATTATAATCGTCGTAAATCATAGACTGATCCTAAGTTCATAAGCAATATAAATGTTAGCAGATTGTTCTTATTATCAGTTACACAGTATACGTCTTTGTATACGTGCTTTGAACATCTAGTAGAACACCTGGAGATTTAAATCTAATTTTGGCTCTATAACCAGGAAGTAAATTACACAAGTCTCGTTTTCTCTCGCTCTGATCTCAGGGCGTTACCTTGATTCAGGACTCAAGTGGTAAGTTACATATGTAATAAGAATAGTTTTGTCTAAAATTTTAAATATCTTTTATATCTCATGACGGTACAGCATTTGACATATAATTCATATTCATAATCAAGATGGATAAGTCAACAATGGATAATAATATATATTAAACAGTTAAATGCTTGTCCTTATTATTGAACCGAAAGTAGTGACTATATTTCGAGACACTGTGAAGTTTTCCAATTAATTTATTCCGATCCTTTGGCATCTGTAAAGAAATGTGTCATTCTATAACTGTACCGTTACTGGTGTAAACAAAGCCTAATCGGCCAAAATGTTTGTTTACAAATATTCGTATAGCGTCGAAAGCAAATTGAATGTGTGTGTGGGGGGGGGGGGGGGGGCTGGGGGGGCTAGACTGATCTTTGAATATGGTTATGTATAAATTTGCAAATAAAGGGGGGGGGGTTAACCCCCCCCCCCCCCCCCCCGGTTACGATGCCTATACCTTATACCTATGTTGAGTATCTACACTGTTTCATTGTATTTATAAGTAAAAGATGATTTGTAAATGAAAGCTAATTATAACCTTACTAAATTTGATATACCTCTATTCAAATTTTCTTATTTCAGATGGAAATATCTAAATCCTTAGAACCACCCGACGCCCAGCATTATTTGGTGTGTGGCACTGAAGACTGTGAGAAGAACTGCCAGTTTTACTGCAATGACTGTCACCAAACATTGTGTGAAAAATGCAGAGATGAACATCAGAAGAATAAGAAAACCAAGAACCATGAAGTGGTCCCTTATAAACAACGCAAACGTCAACTTCCTGTGGAAAAATGCAAGATCCACCCTTCAAAAGACATAGATCTTCTCTGTGAGCAATGCCAGATTCCCATTTGTTCTAAATGCACAGCCACAGAAGAACACCGCGGTCATGTGTTTACCGACCTAGAAATTGTCTTTGCTGAAAAATGTTCGCTTTGTCAAGTAGAAATTACCAAAATTCGAAGCTATTTTGAGCCTACTTCTCAAGATTTGAAAAAGGAAATTGTTGGAGATGTCACAGAAATTAAAAAGATCATGAAAGATATAAGAACATCTATGAAGGCTGAAGCTGAGTCTGTGAAAAAGCTAGTAGACACAGTCACATCAGAAAAAATGGAACAAGTCGACAAAATAGAACGGTCATTATTAGAAACTTTAAGCGGTCAAAATAAAAAAATGCATGACTACATTAACTATCTCAATGAACTGATCAAAAAATTTTATGGCTACCTATCTTCCTCGGATATTGACAATTTAACATTTGCTCTCAAATCAGAAAACCTAATGATACAACCCATACCAGAAACATTCAAACCAGTCCCACCCGTATTTAATGCTGGTCAATACAGCAAGGAAGATATTGCCAAACTGCTGGGTAGAATAACTGTTCCTAACACTAAACCAGAGAACAGAAAAATAAAACCCATGGAGACTGCCTCTACAGAATTGAAACTTACAGGGAAACAAGACAGAGAGAAATCTGACGTGAAACAAACACTGTGTCTGTCTTCCTCTGTCACCAAGGTCAGTGAGTTCAAAGTACCAGGTGTTAGTTGTGTATATCATATATCACTGGGAAAATCAGGCAGACTCTGGTTCAGTGATGATGATGGTAACCTTATCCAAACAGATCTACAGGGGAATCAGCTACAGAAGATACAAACCAGTGGTCATAGAAATGAAGGCTACCACACAGTCACGATGGACGGGGATCTGATCTATACAGACAAACACAACAAAGTCATCAATAGGATAACACCGGATAATACAATCACTGAATTCATTAAAACAGGAGACTGGACACCATTCAGTTTACACTCCTCCCACATCAATGGGGACCTACTGGTGGGGATGATGCATGGAGAATGTAAAGTCACCAGGTACAACAAGACAGGGACAGAAATACAGAACATACAGAGAGACAACAAAGGACAGGCACTGTATGGTTACCCACGCTTCATCACAGAAAACATCAATGGTGATGTCTGTGTATCAGACACTATCAATGGTGCTGTAGTGGTGGTGGATAAATCAGGACAACATAGATTCTCCTACACAGGTCAGAGGTCACGGTTTAATCCCCATGGAATATGTACTGATGTACTCGGTCACATCCTGGTGTGTGATAGTATCAGTGAAACAGTCCATCTCCTGGATCAGGACGGTCAGTTCTTATCTCTACTACTTACACCACAACAAGGGGTAGATCGTCCCCGTGGTGTGTGTGTGGATGATGAGAACAATCTCTGGGTGGGACAATACACCACCGACACAGTGACAGTGTACAAGTATCTACAGTGAACATTATATCTCCATACATCAATTAGGTACTGTGTGTGTGTGTTGTGAGACAATGTGACAACAACACGGAGATAGTGTACAATTACTGGTATTTACATGTACAGTGTACGTTAGTACATGCTAGCATTCCTATCACCCTGTGCATGTTTATAAATTTAATTATAATGTATTATATTAATTGCTAAACAATTGATGAATAAAAATGTATGTACAATATGTATTATATTTCTTATTTTAACCATTAGATACTTAATTTCAATTTTTGATTGAATCTTGAAAATAGTTATCAAGAGGACTTGCAGTACATATATAAGATTTTATCTAGCAATGATTAAAGTAATGCGAATGTTTTTCGAAATACAATGATATCAAAACCGTAGAATGTACCTTAAATACTACAGAACAATAGTTAAATTTCATCAATTGATGAATTTGAATAAGATGTACATATTTTACACCTTTCTACATGTATATGTAAATGCATTGACAAAAAAGATTTCTTTGATTCACAGACAATGAAGATTTTAAACTGAATGAAAATATTTCTGCCTGGTATTTTCATCTTAATTTTTTTTTATTAAAAAGAAAAAAAACCAAAAAATCTTAAACTTTTTTCCACTAACTCGCAAACGGTACGCAGAAATTTAAAAAAAAAGGTAAAAGAACAACATTTTATCGAACAAAGGGAGAAAACTCTTGAAACGAAGCTGCCGAAAAGACAATCTTTTCATTAAATCAGGGACGATGGACCTGATATGTTGCACAACTAAAAAAGTGATTGTTACGAACATCGAAATCAAAATATTACGTCACAATTACAAAAACTCAATGAAAAAAAATCGCCTATGACGCAATTTATGACTGCATGTTCAGAGTCATATATCCACACTTTACTTACATGTATGTACATGTAGTGGCTGACTTTGTTGTTATTTTTAACATGCTCAAATATGCTTTTCAACATTACTCAACTAGTATACTCGGCTTTCTTAAAAGGATGTCACAGTACTGTAGTGAGCTCCCGTTATTCTTGACGCGCCAAGCAAAACCCTCCCTTAAACTGTGAAATGAAAGTTTGACAGTTTCAGTTTGATTCTTATATTTATACATCTTATCCTTTTTGTTCTAAAGATATACGACATTACTGATACATGTAGGCCTATTTCTCAGTATAGAGCTGTCGCAAGAGCAAATTAAAATGTAGAAGTATATGCTTTGACCTCAACCGCGCAAATATAGACTACTTATAATTGTTGCTACATGTATATAAATAACTTTACATATTTTAAAAACAGTAAATATATTCGAATTTACTATCTTATTTTGATTTAATGTATTTCAAACAATGAATAAGGTTTGAGATATGGAATGGTATAAAGGATTACATATTTAAAAAAAAAATATACATTAAATCTCTGCATTTTTCTTAAAGATGGTGTAAATACTAAATGTAAATAAAACACGACAATAGCTATTTCATATCTATATATAAGTGTTGTGTTGTGCATGAACTATGCCTACAAAGTAGTCAGATTTTGGTATACAGTGAATAAGCCAGAGGCTTAATGTTCCCTACACAATGTTCGCCGTGCTCTATTTTGACAAAGTTCGTTTACACTACATACATACATGTACTACCGATGTGGAATAGTAGATGAGTTTATTCATCTACATTTTTAAATCATACATGTACATGTATACTGTATATGATTTAAAACAAAAGGATAATTTAATGAAAAAATTGAGTAAAGTCCCGGGGGTCTAGATACTTTGGTTCGGGGATGGAACGCGGGGGGGGGGGGTCCTGTCCGCAAGCATATGTGAAATGTTTTTTTATTTGTAAAATTGCTTTTAATTTTTTGGATAAGAATACAAAAAAAAAATTACGTATTCTGCTGGTCTGTTAGTGCAATACTCATCGGCTACTATACCTGTTTTGGAGAATTATCGTAAGTACCTATTATGCCTTAGTTCTTTAGATAATTAATCTTTACGCGCCGAATCACTTGCCATTTTGTATTGTAACACATAAATACCCCCCCCCCCCCCAAAAAAAAAAATTAAAAAAAATAAAAAACGGTTTATTACTATTTTTATGATTTTCTTTGATTAAAACTAATTCTTGTTTTCAATGTTTTTAAATCCATAACAAAACATGACTGTATCTGGCAAGATCGTAACTATGTGTATGAAGTATGGATTATTTCGAAAAATTGTCAAACAATTTTGATTTGATATTTCTATTTGTTGAAACATGCTATTCTACAACATGTTGCAGAATAAAAGGCAGAATTAAGCTAAGATGATCAATCAGAGAACGACTGCATACAAAGCCCGATTTCATCCTTTCTAAGATTTCTAAACTCATAAACCTGACAGACCATGCATATTTCCAACAAAGAAATCAACTTTTGGCTCTAAACATTAATGATTACATTTGCTAACAAATTGTTAACATTGTATAACCTTGCGATGAAAACAATTTTACTTTCTCAAGAAAGAATACAATAAATTATTTTAAATCTAGTTTAAAATTAAAAACTATGTTTTTTCTATAATACATGTTTAAAATTGTGATGTAGATTGAACATACTTATATTGTATATATATATTCACTTTAAATAGCTCTCTCTCTCTCTCTCTCTCTCTCTCTCTCTCTCTCTCTCTCTCTCTCTCTCTCTCTCTCTCTCTCTCTCTCTCTCTCTCTCTCTCTCTCTCTCTCTGATGTGATGTTTTGCTTTTGCTTTTTTAAATGCTGGATAACATCGCCGAAAGTACGTGGAAACATCAACTGCGTTTTTCAAATTGATTACAGAAAGTCAATAGGAAAAAATACAGACACGGAAAACTTTTTATTACATGTATAACCATGCCTTCAGTTTATCTCCTACGACTGTGAAAGTACAGAACATATCATACAATTTTAAAATCAATTGTTATATTTTTTTTCATGGGTTCCAGTGGGATGAAACAGGAGAATGAAAATGGAGGGTGTTTAAAGGTATAATACAAGGTATTCTCCTCAGTGAAAGGAATGCACAATCCCTTGAATGAATATCGATGAAACATTGGTTTAAGCAATAAAGTCAAAACAATGGGAATATAAATAAATTAGAACAGCTTAATTTACATATGGATTAACATTAGTTTACACAAAAATTAAAAACAATAGGAGTAGAAATAATTAAGAGAAGTTTCTATGCGTGTGCATCTGCCAAGCGGAAGGACAGCACAATATGTTTTCAAGGGGAAATACGTTTTTTTTTCATTATGGAAGGAAATCAATGATACTGAATAGGCGAAATTTTTTTTATAAAGAATTTGATCATAAAATGAACAATTTAACATTATCACAGTTTGAAAAAAGGAGTCAAATTTTTCATACCATGAATACAAGATTTTTTCTAAAAATCGAAATTTGCAATTTTATTCCCGAAATGTGGACTTTTTGTGCAATAAATGACATGTGGTGATAATGAACAGTGTTCAAATTCAAAATCACAAGGAAAGATACAAAACAGGGGCCCGTTTCACAAATCATACTTAAGACTAAGTTATATCTTAGGAAAGATCTTTTTTCCTAAGTTCATTACTTATCCATTTCACTATTCTTGTCTTATCTTGTCAAAGTTCCTAAGTTATGTATTAACTTTAAGATAGGTAATTCGATGTCTTAGGAACAAACTCAATATGGCGACTGTTTATTTTGTATTGAAATGAATTACATGCACATTAAAGTTGAAAAAAAATACAAGAATACACAAATCATTAGGACTTGTCCACTTTACTTCTTTCTTCAATTCACATCTCTCGTATAGACTTTTAATTTTAACATTTTTTTAAATATTATCTGGTCGCACGCGCAGATGGGTAGCGGGTATTTTTAAAGCTAGTGCACTGATGATAATGAAATTAGTCATTCCCGAGAATCACTGATATCTTAAGCAGTTTGATCAAAACAGGAATAAATACTAAGTAAAACTCAATTACAGAATGACTGGGTGATTTGTCATATTTCTCCACCAAATAAGCTTTTCTCTTACGAAAGAAATTTGAGGTGTTTCCTTTGCGGTAGAATGAGGGGTTCTTTATTTCAGTTTTTGTTGGGAGGGGTAGGAGTGACCGGCAAGTGGTTTAGGTATGTCGATGTTAAATCATCCTTGGGATTGCTGTTTCATTAAGAAATTGTTGCCTTCTATCCTCGCTTCCTCTATCAGCCAAGATGCATTTATTTGCAATGTTTCCTTTTGTAAAGAAAAATCATTCTTATATCAACCATTACAAGAAAACACGCATTACATTACACTTAGTTTAAAAGTTCCACATCTTTCCATTCTAAATCTTACTTGTCACTGCATGTGAGTATTGAATTCCATTTTGGAATATACCGTATCCTGCGATCTCTCAAATTAAAAAAAAAATACTGTTTTCAAGGAATATACGGGTATATTACGTTATTTTTATCTACTCGTGTATGCATGAGAAGGTTAGATATTATAGTACATAATTTCAGTACATGCACATAAGCACTACACTATTTACACTCTATAAACACGTTTTAAATTTTTTTTCTAATTGGTTTCTATGTGAATAAGGGAAAGAGTTTTTACGTTTACTTGAAAAGTTTACATCCGTGCCATATGGAAAAGAATTTACATGATCGATTTAAGTTAGTAATTAACGAAATTATTTTAAAAAAAAAGTGGCTTACAATGTATCTTATGAACTTCCCAAGTTATAACTTAGGCATATCTTAAGTTCTATCTTAGGAACATCTTAGGAAATCTTTGTGAAACGGGCCCCTGGAGCAGAGCAAACACGGACCTTTAAAAAAAATCAGAGGTAGGATCAGGTGTTCTGGAGGAGTGGGCATCCTCTGCTGACCGGTCACACCCGCCGTGTGCTCTTTGTCGTAATCGGGAAAACGAAAAGATCCGCGGTAGACGCGATTATATAGGTGATTAAAAAGCATACTGAGTATTTATTGAATGCTTCAGAAAAGATGACTCAGAGATAAATTGTACACCTTATGACTACTTTCTCTACACCGTAACATTACAACACAACTATATGTATTTAATTAAAAAAACACGAACTAAAAATGTTTTTATTTTTCATCTGACAATATGTTTGTTTGTTGGTTAAACGTAAAGCTGCAAAAACTCTTTTGAATTAAAAGTTTTGAATTACATTGTGTTTTCAGATCACAGAAAATGAGACTTGAAAGCGCCCGTTAGTTAGACCGAATCGTTAGTTCATCATCACGTCTACTTAGAAAATAAACATGATTTGAATTGTGATGATTTATCAATAAACATATTTTATCACGTACCAACCAATGTCATATCCCGGTGAACTATTAAAACATTGCTGCAAAATACGTTTAAAAAAGACAAATAGTTCATGAATAAAACCGAGTTGTTTGTTTAGAATGATGTAACTATTAAACAAATAGCGAGTGCAGTTATCACCGTGACATCAATTTCAAATTCAAAATGGAACCGATTACGATTTCAAAATCTCGTAAGGTGCTAGATTTCTCCCAGAATTCTCTGAAAAAGCATAATTAGTTGCAAATCCCGTGAGTTTATATGTCCCTGGATTTATAAATATTTTTTTCAAGAAATTAAAAACAGGAACATCTTTAACAACAGATGAATGTGTTTGCATATCGGATAAATAGGAAAATAGTCGATATGAACGCACAAGTATAAACGAGAAGTCAATTATTTTAGTTATATAAATGTGCTAAAGTTGCGATGGGTATACAAATCGAAATTTTAAAAACAATATTTTAAACTTTTATTTGAAAGCTAACAATTATAAAACTCTTTAAAAAAACATACGGCGGCGTTCTGTTCGAAATTGTCTGAATGTGGTAGTGTGGTGGCGGTTGTGCGACGGCGAGTTATTTGAGAGTACTCGTTTTTGAAGCGCAAGCGGACTTTTGTAATGACCTTATTCAGAGACTATACATTTGAGGCATTTTTTGTTCCTTCATTTATATTCGAAGAAATTCATTTTCATGGATTCACAGTGATGGATATTTTAAACATATAAATCTTCGTAACTAATGATAATATAAACAAAATTATAATATTAGACATAATAATATACTGTATTTCAATGTTTAATGATTATTTGATATCGTGGATAAAATCAACAAATGAATGAATTTCACAGAAATTATTATTTAAAAAATTACATTAATTTTATTAATGAAACTTCAGTACATGTTCACGTAAGAATTAATGAAATGAAAGTGACAGCTAATTTTTTCAAACAGTAATGCAAATAAACAATTGACTTGGTTCTGAATGTGTAATACGACATCGCAATATATTAATTATTATAAATATTGCAATAAATACTATCTACTTTTCGTATGTCTATGACTTGTGTGAGTTAAAAGTATTCTATGAAAACTATTTATTTCTACAGAAGCACCTTGCCTATAAATTATTAATAAGAAAACTAAACTTCTTTGTTTGACCATTTCGACAAGAGAATTAATTCCGATAATATTTAACCGCAGTGCTATCAGCATTCTCTCATACTGTACACAAACTGTGGAGCGGCATGCGCTTCAGAAGAAGTTTAGCCCTGATGGTCAGTTTCATTGAGTTAATCAATGGCTGCATTCAGTTTAAATTCTCACGTGAGGTGTCTTTCTTAGACAATTCTCAAGTGATTGGAACTTATCCAGGATTATCCAAGCAAAGGCTTTTTGGCGTGTGTGCTCCAAGATGTAACAATGACATTCAATGTAACGCTATTGACATCTGCTTTGAAAATTTGAAGTGTAAATTAATCAGTAATTGGACACCTCTGACGCCAGGAAACATCTCTGAAGTAGTGTGTAAACGATTCCAAATGGTAGGAATTTAACCTCTTTTTACTATTTCTTTTTTTTCTCTCTCTCTTTCTGTCTCTTAATACCACCCGCCACCTTTTAAAAGAAACATATGGTTAATTTGTGCGCTCTCTTTCTTTTATAGCAAGGTTGTGCAGATGGATATTTTTTTGACAGAAAAGATAATATTTGCATCGCTCAATGTAAGTCTTATATTAGTGATAACTGTATTTCTTAACAATCGAATTTATATTTCATACGAACACATGCTAAAAATTGTAATTTATTCCACCGAAAGTTGACTAAAAGGTCTGAAGGCGACTCGATGACAATTTTACCTTTAAGTTGTCATGATGACACCCTGTCAGTTTCATCATGTGCAATGTTTCGCCGATTATGTTTAATTTATATCAATGTTATTCGCTTTCCTAATTTAACTAATTTTCCTTTTCAGATTATTGCAACTTTGAGAGTGACCCAGAGTTGACATGTTTTCTTTCCGAAAGTCTTTCTGACGAATTTAACTGGACCATTCATGCGGTTGGTAGTTAACAATATAATTTGTTATACTTTCATGTTAAATACTGAAATTTGATTGGTTAAGACGCAGTTAATAATATTTTCTATTACCCTCAGCGTTAGCAACGCACTTAGCAACGGGTAACATTAAAAATGTTACATGCACGAAAATTATGCGCGTACAGTTCGCTGTAGAATTCACGTTATTCCTATATAAAAGCAGTAAAATTTTCTTAAAAATTAAGACATTCAGTATAACAAAATAAAGAGTGCCTGTTTGGGAGGGTAACAACAGTTGAAATTGACACCCCGAGAAAACCATTGTCAACCTCCGCTTCGCGTCGGTTGACAATGGTTTTCTCGGGGTGTCAATTTCAACTGTTGTTACCCTCCCAAACAGGCACTATTTATATGATATCTTATTCAAGAGGTGATATGTCGGGAGGGGATATTATGTTTATAACTTTATAGAAATAGTTTCATTACCATTAAATCAGCATCTTAAAATGCTTCCCACAAGCCCGACAATTTGTTAAGTATGGTCGTTTTATTATAACACACAGGTCTGTATTTGCTGATGACTATGATCGTTTTGATGGGTGGGATTTATCTACATTTAATGGTCCATGTTTTGATTGAACTTGCATTTCATCTAAAGGGCAAACTATAGATTTGATCACTTTTTGGCCTGTATTGAAATACCAATAACAATGAAGGAATTTCTTCCTCACGTAAATCTTTATTTGTACGTGTTCTCTCTCAAATTCCGCCATTATCAGTTTGTTCGTAAATATCGTTTAAAGCGATCATACGTTTATCATGAACATCGTTTATCCTTTCCTATCGTGTATCAATCCTATCATATCGTGCGTGTATACTCTTCTATCGTGCGTTAATCATTTCCTTTCGTGCGTGTATACTGTTCTATCGTGCGTTAATGCTATCCTATCGTGCGTAAATCCTATCCTATCGTTTATCTTGTAAAAAATAACGTTGCGGGTACTGTATGTTTACATTTTTTCATTTTTCTTTTATTTGGCAATCATTAAACAAATTTAGATAAAAACAATTAAAAATCGTAAATCTCTCTATTTTTATAAAAATACCCTTTTCACATTCTGGGATTATTGATCTATTTTTGTAAATATTTTTTATGATATGTATGTACATAAAATGTGAATGTGAAGGCCAAATACAAGATAACTTAATTTAAAAAAAATCATACATAACATAAACGAATCTATGTTCACAGTATACATTCTTCTACACATAAAACTTAATGATTTAGTAGGTAATGGCATCTTGCATAATCATCGCCTTATGTTCTGATTGCATGATACTTATATAAGCTAATATAAATATGGTTTTGAAATATTAACATAAATTAATAATCATTGCTGGAACATGACGTTTACAATGTACAGAACTATAAAGTCTAACTAAAAATATAAAATGAAGTATGTATGCTGCAATAGTTTGTAATAATAAACCGGAGGAGATTTAGTTAGTCCAAGTCAGCTGGTCAACCTCTTTATTAAAAATTATTGTGAATTAAGTACTGCAAGGGCCACTTGATTTTTTTTCGCCTGTGGTGAATTTATGATCACAATGATATATATCACCTAAACAACAAAAGTCGTCTGACTTAATATATTGATTACTATAAAGATTTATTTTGTTAAATATGATTCATTTGCTTGTCTAAATTTTAATGCGAACACCTACATTATTTATCTAGAAAAAATCTAATTACAAATCAAAAAACTTGCAAAGGAATGTTTACTGCATTATTATTTATATAAAGAGTATTTTCCAATTTCATCCCCCCCCCAAAAAAAAACAAATAAAAAAAAATTAATACGTACAAACATTAATCTTTTATGCCATTATTTTTATTCATTTTCTTCCGGTAAATCATAAATCCCTAACTTTTCGTGCAAGCAGGGTTTTTTTTAAATATGGACCTCCCTATAGTTCCCGCTATCTGTGATAATGTTAATCTTCATTTTATAATAATGTATACTATAAGTTGCTTTTTAAGATTACTTGTCTAAATAAAAAAACAATTACATTTTTTTCTACCTTTTGACCTTTGGTTTATTTTGTTACTAAATAGAAAATGGTGCATACAAAGGTGAATAAATATGCGGTCACCGTGACTGACGATGGAATTTTGCATCCGGTTTTCCATCCAATTTTCACTTTCTCATCCGATTTGCTGTCGACTTAAATCCCACCGTGTGACCACTAAAGTCGAAAGTCCAAAGCAAAGTCTCAAAGTCGATGTAAAATCTGAAATCACGGTAACTTTCCCTCGTAAAATATTAATAATAAATAGATTTAATTAATTACAAATCGATTGTGTTTCGTATTGTGTGACCACCTCAATAATCGACTCAAATGATCTTACCAAAGCAAGTCAATGGAAAATCAAATCGGATGAAAATCGCTTTGTGTGCCCGCTCTTTTAAGACTACATATGTGCAATACAAATGAGAATTTAAAAAAAATTAAGATTATGCAACCCTAAGGTAGTTTCATACTCTTGAAATTCTTTAAAGAGAGTTGAAAATAGAACTGATTTTAACATAAACGGGCTAAAACTTCATCATCATTTTTTACAAATATACATATCATCTTTGGAAGATGTCGAAGATGTCAGATAACATTAACTTGAAAATGATACTTTTCGTTTGTTTAAAGGTGAAATCTAAAAAGGTTGGCACCTGAAATACAAGTATTGTCAGTTATCTAAAACAATTTAGGTATAAAGATGGGGACTTAAATTGTTCCTTAATCTCTTTTGTAACCCCTGTCACATTCTATATTTTATTGAATATGGGGCCCGAAACAGAAATAAGAATTTTTGTGAAATTATTGCTATAAATTATAACACAATTTATAACAATCATAAGTAATGCCATCTTTCCAAAGCATTGCAAACAAATACACATAAATCTAATGTGTCATGTAAAAGAAAAAAAGTAGGGGGTCACATTTCAAACATTTGAGATTTGGTATGAATTAAGTTATTTTTGGCAAAAATTGGGGTTAATCTTTTCTTGACTTTCATGATAAATAAGCTAAACATGCCAATGTGTAGATAGAAATATTAAAATATTGTTTAAATGTGCTTTTTCGGAAAACATGAAATTATCGTAATGCACAAACTTTTTAAAAGTTTGATCTGTACTGAAAATTAAGAAGCTAAAATTAACAGTACTCTTAATCTAGCGAGTTGTGAAAAATGTTCCGCCTAAAAACATAGTCCCTTACTAAACTCTTTAGTTATGTAATTTTATTTTACCTTTTCTGTTCAACATAGTTTATTTGACATAATGAAATACAAAGATACGAGTAGAACTTATACATGTATATTATGCAGATTTTTCATACTAGAGGTAACCCAAAATGGTTACAGAAAAAACCCAGAAGAACGAACCTGTTTAAAATACTCACTACTTTATCTAATTTCATCACAGAAACTGCAGAACATTAGAAAGAAAGTTATTATGCCGTGCAAAGATAGAAATCAAAGAATGTATACAAATGAAAATTAGTGGTAAAAATCTAAATTATCTTGAGCTTTAGTATAATTTTAATTACTTCCGTGTGGTTATATTTGCGGAAAATCAGAGACAGAATTATTTATGTGTGCTAAGATAGAATGTATAGAAAAAAAACCAATTCAGTAAAAGTCAAGCTTAAAAAATATCATGAACTTTACTAAAAATTTAATTTTAATCGCAGAAAATCAGAAACAGAGTTCTTTATGCTCTGCATAAATATAATACATAAAAACTAAAAATATAGGGTAAAAAATCAATCTCAAAGATATCGTGAGCCTTACCGTAATTTTAATTACTTCCATGTGGTAATATTCCCATAAAATATACAAAACTTTTTGGAACATATATTTTTGACAAAAGTATGACATGGTCTTTATTAAAGGGGCATGTTCTATTTTAATTGTTTTCATTGCTTAAGTAATGCATTTTTTATGATCACTTAAAATTTGAGTGTTAGATTTAGAGTTATTAACAAGATGCAGAGCGTTTAATAGTTTGTTAATTAAATAAGAGTCGTGTCTTGTTTTTGTTTATATTAGTTTAATGTACCGGTAAAAGCTCTTCTTCAGCTGATTTTTCTATCTGCTAATTTGTTTTGAACATAAATGAACAGTCTGTTTCTGCTCAATGAACTTTTTAGCGTTTGTTAGATTCATTTTAGGTCTAAATCTGGAATTTTCTTACCAAGATTTATAATGTAAACAGAAACTTTGTTTATATAACATATAATTGTGAGCTCAGTATTTCGCTTATAAATCTACCAATGACAATCAAATTTTGGTTGACTATTAGAAATTCCTAATTGAAGCACTGTAAACATTAAAGGGGCATGGTTACGATTTTGGTCAATTTCTAATGATCAAATTAAATTTGTTAAGAGTAAGATACAGTGCTCACAATAATTGTAATGTAAACAAGGTTCGTGCCCTTTTTTGTTTACATAGGTTCAATATACCAAAAAACCGTTTTAAAGCTAATTTGTCTATTTTCTTATTCATTTTAAGCAAAAATAAACGGTTCCTAACGTTTAATACATTTATTTTAAGCCTATAACTGGAATTTCCACTCCAACATTCAAAATGTAAACAAAGCTAAGAACTGTAAGGTATGTAACTCGCTTATAACTGAACGAATGACACTCCAATTTTGGTTGCTTATTAAGAATGCCTTTCAAAAACATGTAAACATTAAATTAGGAAAAAGGACAAAAATCATGATCATGCCTCTTTAGTTGCATAGCTAAGTTCTCCATATGCCATCGGTTGAAAAGCAAACAGTCAATATGACGTTATGATATGACGTCACCGTCATTTATAAACAGCACTGGCTCAAAAGTTAAATCAAGTAAAAAGAAAGATGTTAATATGTCGAACAATAAAATGATTCAAACGATTTATGAAGATAACGATCATTGCAGATCTACAATGCTACAATTTGTGACATTTTAATGCAAGCATACTACAATCGTGTAAATTTATTCTTAAAAATGTGTTCCCTGCATTAACACTGAGGGAGTTAAATATAGACGTACGTAGGAAAAATGTTTTAAAACTCTTCTAAAAAATCATCATAATAAGGTCATAGTGATCTTCTCTCTCTATAAAAAATTATTTATATTGATTTCCTTTTGACAGTTTTATGAAGGTCAAGTACATGTATAATAAGGGTGCATAAAAAGAAATCTTCTTTTTTGGACATCATAGGATCTAGGGTGCATCCTTTCTTATGTATTATTTGATGCATCTTAGGTCCTAAGATATGATGTCCAAAAAAGGCTTCTTTTAAAGCATTTAAATGTATTGTCAAATATCAGAATATATGAAAATTTTTGTGAGTTTCGAAACCTTTGAGAAGAATTTCATATTCAACATTTTTATTTTAGAATTCTACACCATCCCTCAAGACAGGTCCTACCTCTGCTGTTAATGGATCATACTACAAATACATTGAAACATCAAGAGGAGAAGGTTATCCTACTTTCATATCTGGTCAAAGGGCAATTCTGGAAAGTTTCATCAAATTTTCAGGTGCATCGTCATTATATAACGTTCTTGCATTTAATTAAATAAAACAATTTTTTTTTTTATCAAAAATGACTTTTTATTAATAGTAAGTGAAGAATGGAGATTAGTTCTTAGACTCATTAAACTGCAATTTTCGCCTATATAAAATGTTTCGCCTGTATATCCCACCAAAAGACAAATTTTATCAAATATTGTTTTTAAATATTCAAAGTGATACAGATATTGATTATTGTATTCAAATTGGAAGCAAAAATAATTATGTATAAAATGCACAAATTTGAAAAAAAACCATACTAACTCGAACAAAAAATAACTTAACAAAAAGGAGTACACAAGATATCAACCAAAATGTTCCCATAATTGAATTGTTCTGAAATTCTTAGATTTGTCATATGGAATAAAATCTGAAAATATGTAAAAACATAGTATGAAATTAAGGTATCCAACACCTCAATTGTATCAATATTTTCTCGAGAAGAATATTATTGAAATCTGTAGACAAAACATACTTCAGAAATACATGTACCAACAAAAAAAATAATAAAGATAATGTTCAGTGTTTATAGCTCTCAGTTATGGCGCAATTGATTTTACCCAGTTTGCACAAAAAAATCTTATTTCATTTCGACATTCCGAATGACATTGTTGTCAGTATTTTTGATGAAGCAAAATCGTTATATCGTTAACTACAATATGACTAGGAATAAACGCTTTATGGAAATTAAGAAATTCATACACTTAAACTAGTTTGTCTAGATTTGATATGATATTACATGGAAGTCAACGATGTCGATTTTTATATAAATGGTTTCAAAAGTACTTTAACAAAACGGCTTTAATAAATTCAGATTTGTTCAAAATGTTTGAATTATTTCATACTGAAAGTCAATATTAAACTTTTTAGATTTAATTTTGTAAATATTAAACAGTACATACAAACTGTGTTTCAAACCTAGTACATGTAAATGTTAAAAAAATGTTAATCAAATAAAAAAGTATATTGACATTTTTTAAAATCACTTGATTTTGTCTTTTATTCCCTGAAATACTTATTAAAAAATCCCGTTTTTATTGATTTTTTAAAATAAATTTTCTTTCTGAACGTTGTGTAATAATGATTAAATAATTATTGTATTGATTAAATAACAAAAATCAAACTTATTTTAAATATAATTATCATGTGCGCAATGAACTAAAAACGCGACGGGTGAGATACCTTAACTATACATGTTTTCAATTCCATGCATGAAATTCGTCTCTAAACGTCTTCTTGTATTTGTTAAAAATATAATAATTCCTACATGGATATAACCTACTGCTTTACGATGTACTACCACATGTACGGAAGTTACATTAACACTCTCACTATCAGAACTCAGAGAGGGAACAACACCGCCATAGACCGCTGGAAATTGTCTGGTAACCAAGGTGATGCCTGGCATCATTTGTCTAGGGTCAACCTTCCCTTGGACTCCCAATCAAAAGTAAAGACATTGTTTAAAACTTGTTTACTTTTTGGGAAATATTATATTGGGTGAATCGCTGTTTAAGATCTTTGCTTTTCATCATTTTTTAGATCATCATTGAAGCAACAAAGGGGGCTAACTACGAGGGGGACATTGCAATCGATTCCATTGAGTTGATGCCGTTTGCATGTCCCTAGAAAAAGTAACAGAGTGACCAGACTTATCTCATATGCGCTTTTGATTTATTTTACCAATTTTTATTAATTGATTTGTATAATAAACATTTTAAATTTCGAATAAGCATTAATTTTGTTCTTTTGCGCGTTTGGAGTGAGTTGGCTAAGTAAAGATTTATCTGATATTTCATTGGTTTTTTTGACTTGGTAAGTATTTCGTTAATTTTTTTTTATTTAATAGTAAACGTTCAGTTGGATCATATGTTTCATTGCAATTTAATAATCAATTCATTTACATGTTAGTCATTATTTGATTTCAAGTTTTCTTTACTTCTTTGTATTTTTTGCAGTCAAATGAATATTACATGTACCTTCATATCATAACCGTTGGATCTAATTTGCATATTTAATGTACCTTATAACAAAAACGTTATTTGTAGATAAAATAACGCAACGATGTTACGTTATCTTCACCAGTTGTATATGTTGTAACTTGAATTCAGTAATTTCGATTTGTAGCTTTTTTTCTATCATTTTGAACCTCAAAATAACCATAATACAAATGACCATCTGTCTATCTGCTCTGCTACACTTTACACTCCTCATATGAACAAGCATTCTGAGAGTATCGCATAAGCAATACAAGTCTTCTACCAGGATCCCATATCATTTATGTGCTAAATAGGTTTGGAAAAAAATCGGTTTAAGATTTTTTAAAACGACAAAACCAATTATCAATTACAAAAAAGGTCGTACAAATTATTTGGTTTTTTTTTTGTGTTCTTCTGGGTTCATTTGGGTTAATAGACGATATAATGATATTGGGTTTCAATTGCTGAGTTGAATGGAATAGTGCAGTATGATCTGCACGATAAAATTCAGTACTCGTCTTCCCTTTCCTAATTTTCATTTATTGGAACACTGATCTGTCATAATCCTATTTTTATAGGAGTCTTGCAAAAAGAATATTTCATTATTATTATACATGTATGTCTCAAGTAAAGGAATCGCTCCATTTTCCAGTTAATACGAACAAAATTTAAAATTTCTCACGTGTATTTGTACAGAATTTATGGAGTACATTCTATGAATTTTGGGTTTTTAAGACTAAAGTAGCTGCAGGCCTGTAGCGTAGCTCCCGGTCTCAGATTGAGACAAAAAAATGAATTCGGTTCAAATTTAAAACACAGTGAAGTCTAAGGACAATTTTTGTCCTTTATGAATAAGGTGTGAATAAACAGTTGTTATTTTGACCTCAGTAACAACAGCTCGGTGAACGTTGGCACATTTCTTCAGGCTCAGAATTATTTGCATATGATTTGAAACTTCGCTAGACTGAATTACAATTGATTCCTTAACGCTTTTGCCCACCATAAAAAGTTCAAGGGAAAAATATGAAATGAGGCTGTTTGCCATTTTGATCTTAATAACACCTTTTTGTGAAAGCCAACATATTTCTCCAGACTTAGCAATTTTTTATGTTAAATCGTAGGTTAAACTTGAAACTACAACCACCCTGAAATGTACATGGATTGAATACCGTGAAAGGGGCATGGTTACGATTATGGTCAAATTCTATATTTCTGTTGTTATTATTAACAATGCTATAGGAATGCATTTCTTATAATCAAATGAAATGAGGGTCAGTCGTTGAGTAATAAGCGAGATACAGGGCTCACAATTCCTTGTCGTGTAAACACGGCTTGAGTCCTGTTTCTGTTTACAAAGGTTCAGTATACCAGAAAAAATCCTTCGGAAGCTGATATGTCTGATTGTTTTAAATGCTGCATGCATGATTGACACAGCATGAAGTGTCATTTTCAAACGAAACGTTCTGTATACACTTGTTTTGCTTTCTCATTAGTATGCGGTAAGCCGTTAGTTACTCTCTGAACTGATCTTCGTTGAGTATCTCCAATCACTTTTTTACCTTTTGCCTACACACCGAAATGAAGAAGTTTTAGCGATGAAATAGTGTGACCTTTTAAATGCGTGAATATTATCAATTATAAGTTCGATGTACTTAATATTGCAACAAAATATAGTTTCGTAGAGAAAAAATCTGTTCTTTCGGGAAAAATCCGATTTTATGAAACCAAATACAGAAATATGCATTCCCTGTCGTCTCAATTTTAATGTATATTTCATAAAATGATAGTTTTCTTTCTAATATTTAATAGCTACCTGCAAACGATCACCCAATTTTATCACAAACGAAATAAAAATCAGCTGATCAAAATAGGTATTGTAATACGAAGATAGCATGAGTCGAAGCCCCACTGGTACTGGATTAGATGATCAGATAGAATTCTGTCGTATATGTTGGACCCCCAGAAGACCCCTGATATACACGACACACGAAATAAAGTAGACCTATCGTTTCAGGTAAATAATCCACTGCTATCTAGTTTCCGATTGATGCTTGCAAATGTAGAGAAAATATTCCTTGGATTAGTATAAAACATTTTCAATATCAATCTACAGTCTAAATATCCCGCCCAGTTATCATTGTGTCTGAGCGTTTGCACTAAATAGGAACTATATATTCATCTAGTTGTACAAACTTAAAGAGACAATTAACAATAAATTTAAGTTTAATTCGGACGGAAAATCAGACAAAAACTTGGAGTAGCATAAATGTAAAGTCACTAGTTAACAAAGTACAACCAAGTCCAACTCACCAGAAAGACAATTCGGGAGAACGGAGTTTAAATGTTCTGTACAGTTTTGGTTTTTCTGACCCTCTGGGTCAGTGCAACACGTTGCTCTGGAAGTTGTGTCCAGTTTGAACTCGCACAGGAATTGTCGCCGATTGAGTCCATACAGGTAATATCTAACTACTCGGCCGTTTCCAGAACTGAGCTGTTCGGCGTATGTGCCCCTAGGTGTATGAAGGACATTCGGTGCAATGCTTTTGACATTTGCAATGGCGATCGCGAGTGCCGAATCATCAGAGGATGGCTTCCGATATATAGGGACAGTGGATCTGGGAATCTGTGTGAACGCCATCAAATTGTAAGACCTAGATTTGGGGCACTCTTTTCCTATTCAGGCATCAGGTTCACTCTGAAAAGTGTCAAATTGATTAATCATATTATCATTAATTTGGTTTTTTTTTATCATATTCATAATGTTATGATAAACACCATATTTTAATAGCAGTCCCCTTTGTATAAATTGATACAATTTGAACTTAAATTTTCCTCTTTCAGGACTGTGATGCTGGTTATTATTATGACAGACAAAAAGAGAGATGCGTTCGTCATTGTAAGTGGTGTCTTTCTAGCAGTTCAAAGTTATGACATTGTGTCCATTTTATGAAATGCATTTTGAACCTCACACATATATTTGAACTAATCAATGAATATGTTTGAACTTTTTGTCAAATAGTATATGCCGAAAACTAAAGATTGCAAACATTTAAATTGCAATGTACCATTATTGCAAAATACTAAGTGTTCAGCAAAGTGACACACCAAATTTTGAAAAGAACGAACGACAGTGCTGTTATTTATCAAAATCATTGTCAGTACAAACTGTACACAAATAGATATTTTAACAATGATACATAAAAAAAAGCGGTGATTATTTTATGTTTCATTAGCCTAATTGTTATTGTAGATTACTGTGATTTTGAATTGGTGACTGAAACATCGTGCTTTCTCTCGGAATCACATACAGACAATGCTGATTGGACACGGCGCACGGTTGTACAATGTTGACTTTATTTTTTTCAATTATTATTAAAATATTTGGTTTATTCAGAAAGTTAACAAAACCACAAGATATCATGATCAGATCCGTTTACTTTTTCAGTTGCTTTGTTAATAGCAAAATTGCTCATAGCTAGTCTTTGTTTTGAGAAATGGCATTTTTTAAAAAAATTATTAACATTATAGATGATTATATAGTGCTTACAGATTTTACAAATTGAATGCTTGATGAATTATATTAATGATTCTCAGGGAACAACTCCGTATTCTTATACTGGCCCGTCGTCAGCAAAGTTTGGGAGTTATTACAAGTATCTCCAGTCAGCATATTACGCGGGATACACAGGCATTCTCGAAAGCATCGAACACTTTGAGGGTAAACTGACTGACATAATTTATCAAAGATACGGAAAACTACTTACAATGTATCAATGAAACTTCAATTCTCATATTGAAAACAATAATAATAATACGTATTTGATACTTATGAAATCAAAATTTAATTCCTGGTTTTTGTTTCTCTTTTTTAAACAGATAAAACATACTGCCTTTCGCTTTACTATCATATGTATGGTAGCTATATGTACAGTTTGATTATTTCCACGCAAAATGGAACTGATACCCCTGTGAACCACTGGACCATGACGGGTGACCAAGGAAACTTGTGGTACAGACTGCCGGGTCTAAACCTTCAATTAGATCATAATACAAAGGTTATCTATTGACATCTATTTCCTTCTCTTCTTTATATACATCTACAGACACCAACTTCAAATATTACTCCATAAATACAATTGTTGGCATATAAATATCAACCCCCCCCCCCAAAAAAAAAATAAAAAAATTATAAAAACAAAAACAAACGACTAAACAAATCAAGACAGAAAAAAACAATCAAACAGAAACAAAATACAAAAAAAAAATTACAGGAAAAAACACAAAGCAAAGCAAGAAAGATTAAAAACCAATTTGTTATTAATGAAATCTATGACTTAAAAAGATGTAGATGTTTTTATCTATACATGTACTTATATGTGAACAACATATGAAAGGATGGTAAACTAAAGTTGGAAATATATGGTTTGCTGCTTCCGATTTGAATGCAACACCAATAAAGGGGACCGGAAACACCAAAATCCGTGACTTAAGAGACAATTTGAGAAAAGATAGTACATAATACTTTTCTTTACAGGTTTTAATCACAGGAGAACAAGGGTCTTACTACGCTGGAGATATTGGCATAGATTTCGTAGAGCTTTGGCCGTTTGAGTGCCCAAACAGTGCTTGACATCTTTACCAGTTTTTGATGCGTTTTTTGTTATCTCTATTTGTCTTGAAAATCCTCAGAGATTTGCCTTTACTCCTATAATGATAGAGATGTTCTACTGTATCATAATGCGTAATTCATTTTTAACCCACATTATCCAGATAAAGGCATTAGCTAGAGAGCTTGTTTTTTGTTAGGGTTTGTATACATAAAGGTAGTAATTTTCAGGACTTATATTCTTTTATGCTAAAAGTAAATCCGCGAAATATCCATAGTATTTTCATACTTATATTATTTTGACAAGTATGATAAATCATGAAAGATAATTTTAATGCTTTGCGATAAATAATGTCAACGTTTGAGAGAAATACATGCAATCATATAAAAGTGACATAATCTTGTGTCAAAATTATGTAGGTATTGATTAAAGGGTCATGGTCACGAGTTTGGTTAAATTCTACTATTATGTTTTTATTATTTACAATGCTTTGGTAATGTATTTCTAACGATCAGATTTAATCTGAGAGTCATTCGTAGAGTTATAAGCAAGATTTAGGGCTCAAAATTCTTTGTCATGTAAACGCGGCTCATGCCCTGTTTTTGTTTACATAGGTTCCATATGCATATACCAGTAAAAAATCTTTTTCCAGCTTATTTGTCTGTCTTTTATTTATTTTAATCATAGATATACAATGTAAAGTTTCTAACGTTTAACACATTCGTTTTCTGTTTAAACTGAAATTTTTACTTCAACGTTCAAAATATAAACAAACGCTTTGTTTACATAGCGAAGAATTTCAAGCTCTGTAACTCGCTTATAACTCAACAAATGAGACTCAAATTTCGGTTGCCTATTAAAAATGCCTTTCTGAAGCATTGTAAACATTATAATATTAAAATCGGATTTTTTTTTGATCCAATTCGTGACCATGCCCCTTTAACATATAATGGAAAAGATAAATTTAAAAGAAATGTGTCTTTTTCAACTTTTGTTTTTGCATTGCAATGAATTCGGGGAGACTCTCTGCTAGAGAAGAGTTAAACCTTAAACCTTATACGATGATTTGAGTACATTTAGACAAAATATGTTTTTTGCTGATTTAATACTCTTTATTTTATGTAAAAATAATATAGTTCTCATTAATATCCGTAAAAGAGTTAAATATTAATCGATTTTTTGTGTACATTTAGACAAACAAAATCTTTTTTGGTGATTTAATACGCAATATTTGATGTAAAAATAATCTCTTTTTTATTTATATCCGTGTTCAAACTTTGTAAAATCTGACGAGTCTCTCAACGAGTTTTAAAGTTAAAGACGTACATACATAAATATTATTTGTTTTCATTTTTATAACAACATACCTAATATAAAAATAAAACAGGTTTTACTTAACCACATATCTTTCCGTGATTTCCTGCTGGACTAAAACTCTGGAGAGAAATTTGATAAATATGTTAGATTATCTGCATACAGGTATATGAATACATTGTGGTCAAATACTACATAAATACATGTAATTAATGTATGTAGTATGTTAAACGATAATTCAATTTCCCGTCATTACTTTCTGACATATGCTTTTAATAGTTTCTGTTGTAATTATTCTACATGTGCAATGTATCTCACAAACTATTACTGCTTAAAAAAAATGCATAAACACATCACACAAAGTGTGAAAAATATTTGTCTGTTGCCTAATTCCGACCGAGATATAAAGTAATGAAATCTAAAGTGTTTTGTGTCGATTTTTCCTGCTACCTTGGGCGACCTCTTTCTTTTGAATAAATATTTGAATTGCATTACTAAGCTAAAGCATTTTAAAAACAGTAAATATTGGAAAAAACAAGTTTTCGGCTAATGCCTCATTCAGAGTTACCATTGCAATTTATTCACACAGTATATTTTTAGATTTACATGCATTGCCAGTTGAAATACACATTAGATTCTATATAGAACAATTGTATCTCTTTAATTTTATCAAGTCTAATTTGTGCATAAAAGTTAAAAGGGATTTATTTTCTCCGTTTAAACTATCCACCCGTTTGAAACTTCTGCTCGGTCTTCTAAAAACACAAATATTAGGTAAGGCACGTTTTGTCTTCATTCATCTGAATTTATTAACGTTGAAAATGTTGTTTACTCCAAAACAACAACCATGACAATTGCGTCGTTAGATTTTCAAAGAAAATATGGAAGATTATTTCTCACATTTCTGGTTTATCCCGCTTCACAGTTTCATTGTGTGTAAAGCCATCTAAACTTAACAACTGTGTACGTACTACCTACATTTACATGTAATAGGAGTCATAACTGATCAATGCAACATGTTCTTACTCTAGGGATTTAAATAGAGTTAACATTTTATTCCACACAATAAATGCTTTATTTATTGTATAAACTTAATGTAGATGTCCCGTTCAGATATTATCTCAATTATTGATATTTAATATAAAACAGAAAATACGTGAAAAGTAAGCGCGTTAAATAGAATATGCTCGCAAATATTGATTTTGTATCATAGTTCTCCGGGTAATTGTACAAGAAAACAACGTTGCATTGATGAACAAAACACTCAATTTTTATTCTGTATTTAGTTATTTTGTCAAAAATTTGAATCTCGATCATTTGTTATAGTGTTGGAATGATGTGTCAATATTTTGTATCATTGATTAAAATCATACGCAACTAGACATCTGATTAATGGATTAGTGGTATGTGTTTAATTACGATGAATGTCTCGCAAATGAGAACGTCATCAACCTCGGTATTGTAGCATTTGAATGTTTGTCTCTTATATTTTTGAGTGCATATTTATTCCTCCTAAGTAAATGTGTATATTTTCTATATTAATTTCAATATCTAATGTTTTCACGAATAAGTAATTGTAAAAAATGGCATTTATTTTAACTTTAAAAAAATATCTTTGCGCGTGTTATCATTAAAAAAGTGCAGAATAATTTCAACAAGTATACCTCATTTTTTTAAACAGAGAAAGAGGGACACATGTTTTTTATACATGTAGAACGTACGTATGTGCATGAATATTTATTATTTTTTCATAATATCTATCCTACTTAGGATTCATAGAAATATCAAGTAAAAAACTTGCATTTTAAAAAAAGATTCATACGCTTTGGATCACAAAAGGAAAAATACAATCTCTATAATGAATGAATCATTACTTTTATATCAATGATGGTGCTAATAAATATTTTTAAATATAATATGACGCTAGTTCTCATCAGTAACCGCCATCTAACTTTACCCTTCATTACCGCACACCTGACCAGTTAATAAAAAAATATTAAATTATCAATAATAAAAAAGAAAATTGTTCTGATAATAATTATAAAAATGCTTCTATGTTTTAGCATCTTCCTTCTTTATATTATAAAAGTTCCGGTTGATAATAAGTTCAAAACCTTATTTTGTTAAATATAACGGAACCTAATAAAAAAGAAAATGTATTTTTTTGTTAACCATCAATACTAATACTTATGAATAAAAAGTTTCTCAGACATGGATATGATTACCTGCGGTATCATATAGAAAATAAATGCTATGGAATCATTAAAATTCGTTGGGGTAAATTTTCGATGATTGTGGTTTTTTGTTTATTTGTGGGGATTGAATTTCGTGCATGCGTCGGTTTTCAGTTTTAGTTAGAAAACAAGCTTTTCAAAATTTGTTTTCGTCGAGAATGTAAATTCGTTAGGTAGGGCTACCCATGAATACTACGAAAATTGAGCCGCCAGGAGTTAAGATATAGAGATAAAAACTAGTATTTATACAAGTGATTTGTTAAACAATCATGATACAAAGCTTGTTTCTAACAATATTAATGGTGCCTTATATACCAGATTGCAAAGCCTTGTTCACTCGTTTAATCAAACACCATCTGAGCCAAGGCACATTTACTTATATGCCATCAGTGTGTTTAACATTGTCAAATAAATCTGATATGGTATTCTTTTTAAAAGTTGATCCATATCCAAAAGTGTTGCAAGATATTGTAATATATAATTCATTTTGTCTGCTTTTCTGCTGATCCTGTGGGGGCATTTTAAAGATTAAACATATTCTGTACAGATTGATATCTCCCTAAAGACGCAACTAACCTATACAGTATTAATGTAAAATGAACTTTTTTATAGCGTATACTCGACTGAAGAATCGCTTAATCATCTGTGTGGTTTAACCGTTCAATGTAAGTCAATCAACACTTCATGTTATATACAGCCCACACTTTCTCAACAATGCATACACTGAAGCAGAATGAAATTGTAAAGAGCTTTGCCGACGATGGTCGGTTTCGTTGAGTTAATACATGGCTGTATTCAGTTTGACCTCTCACGTGAGGTGTCTTTCTTTGACAGTGCTCAAGTGATTGGCACATACCGAGTAACCTTAAGTTCTATCCTGCAACCACCACACAAATTTACCCTTAAGAACCGTACACTTAAACACTTTTTAAAAAGCAAACATCAAATAATCAATATTAAAACAAACATTTAATTGATCTGATTTTACTTTTTAAAATGCCTTGAGGAATTCATCAAGGACTAAGATCGATTTTACATCTGCGTTCGTCATGTAAAAGTTTTGTTCAATATACATTTCATAGATTTAATTTGTTTAATATAACATACAAAACGAAAACTATTTTATTATCTACAATCAATACGAATACTGAAGAAAAGAGTCTAAGATATAAATGTGATAACATGCTGTACAGTGTATCATTAAAAAAATAATTTTAAAAAGACAAATACTTGTGCTATTCTAAGTGATTTCATTACAAGCAATTATGAAAGAAAGTTTGTTCCTTTTCATATTAAGTGTTGCCTTATATGCCGGATTGTAAAGCCTTACGATTATTGGTATCATCATGCAACGTACGTAAATCTGGACCAAGCCACCGTCACATATATCATCAATGTGTTTGACGAATAAATCTGGCGTAATATAATTTTTTTAAGTTGATCCGTATCATAAAGTGATGCAAGATATTGTAATATATAATTCATTCTGTCTGCTTTTCTGTATATCCTGTGGGGGCATTTTAAAGATCAAGCATGTTGTATACAAAATAATATCTCCCTAAAGACGCACCTAACCTATACAGTATTAATGTACAATGAACCTTTTTAATAGCGTATCCTCAACCGGAGAATCGCTTAATCATCTGTGTGGTTTAACCGTACACTGTAGGTCAATCAACACTATTTGTTATATGCAGCCCACAACATCTCAACATCTCATATACTGAAGCAGAATGAAATTTCTAAGAGTTTTGCCGATGATGGTCGGTTTCGTTGAGTTAATCTATGGCTGTATTCAGTTTGACTTCTCACGTGAGGTGTCTTTCTTTGACAATGCTCAAGTGATTGGCACATATCCAGGATCCTCCAGAGAAGAATTATTTGGCGTGTGTGCTTCAAGATGTACCAAAGACATTCGATGTAACGCTATTGACATTTGTTCTGAAAATTTGAGGTGCAAATTAATCAGAGGCTGGTCACCACTTACGCCAGGAAACGTATCTGAAGGAGTGTGTCAACGATTTCAAATGGTAAATTCTCATATTCTCTCTCTCTCTTTCTCTCTCTCTCTCATTAAAGAAGGAATAAACAATCACTGAGGCACTTTTATAAGGACTGCTCTGTTAATTAGTATTTGCAATTAAGCTTCAGTATTAATGATACAATACAAGCCGAAAAGATCGGGTGTCGTTAGAAAAGTTCACAGAAACAGTAATTTACGGAAACATCACTGTGTAATAAAAATGATGTACTAGTTTGTTTTATTTAATGATTATCAATTAAAAAGTAAATCTGCAGAAAAATCAGATAATTTTAAATTTTTTTTTTCAAATTATACATCGATATTTTTTGGCATGATTTAAATTTACGGTGCACCATTTCAGGTGACGTCAAACAAACGGAAGGCAAACCTGTCTCTCTTTTCGAAAGTAAACACCTTACAGTTCCACACACTTTTCATGTTTTTTAACCCATTTATAAAATGTATCTTAATACGAAGTTTGTCAATTTTTAAAAAAATAGATAATAATAATTTTTTAATAAAGTATTTTGTAGTATATCGTAGATCATATAGGTCCAGAAATATCTGTTCAAGGAAATTAAGCGAAATCCATAAGTGCAAGATCCGGGCTAAATGGGATTTTGTTCGTTATAAAAAAGATCAGTCTTTCTATCTTTGAACCTTTGATGTCATTTGTAAACCATTTTCCATATTCGGCGATCAAACAGTCAGAAATCATTCAATTAAATTGAAACTTTTGCAAATTGAGGTTTATGAGTTATTGTAATGTCAGATGAATATTGTGCATATCTATGAGTTCGTATTTTTTCTCAAATAGGCAAAATAAAGACTTAATATTATTTGAAAGTTAATTTTAATCCATTATCTGAAGAAAAAAATGTAAATCATACATATCAAACATTCACAGCATAAACACTTGAGGTACAGAGGATTTTGATAATTTCGAAACCTACATTTGAATTCGCGTAAATGTTTTGCAATTTAGTCTTCTATCATTGCAAAAACTCTAACTTGTGTTTCTTTTATAGTAAAGACCTGAAATCTGGTCACAACTATCCTTAGTGTTTGTACTTAATACTAAATAAATTTCAAGGTCATAACAAAAGGTCAAATATGGTGACGTTTTCTCGGATTTTTATCTATTTTTAAGGTTGTCAAATAAACTTAAACCTCAATTGATTTAAAACCAATTGTTAAATTTTAAATATGTTGGTATATTTTAATTACATGGTCATGGCAATCATACTGTTACATGTTATTTAAATTTGAATAATACAATTTCATTTTAGAGACTAATAAGTGATGCAAATTATCGTCTTAAGGAGAATTTACGAACCCAAGTTGTACAATATATTGCATCAGAAGATTTGCAAGCAATAATTTATTTCAAAAACTTTAAGCATTTAAAAGATCTCCTGTATAAAAGGCAGTACAGGCATTTGTAATATCTTGAAAAGTAACTTATTGTCATAGCAAATCACAACGGTCACTATTTTACTTTCTCTCCAATCAACGGAGGTTCAATGGGTAGGTATGGGGCGGTATTGTCAAAAATTGCCAGGGCAGATTTTTTTTTTTTTGATTTGAAATATTTATAGATTTTATTCAAAAAATTTCGGAAAAATTGAATGATAAGATAAAATAATCTTGTCAGTTTTGTGCTACCTTAAACGGCTCAATTACTTATTATAAAAAGAAAAAATGCGTACAAAATATAGTTTAAACAGTTTAAGTTTAAAAATGATTACTTTCACTGGTAACATATTCCGCTCACAATTGAACTTGTCCGCAAAATTTTCTCACAATCCTCGTATATAGTTACTTAAAAATGTTTTTTTTATGATTTTTATTCCAGGGCGACACTTGGATTGTCAAATTAATATTATACAATGTATATTTTTTTTAGATGTGTGAAGATGGATATTTCTATGACAGACAGAACGAATCTTGTCTTCAGCACTGTACGTCTTATATATTAACCAAATTCCTTTATTCATATCTTTACAAACTAAGTTATACTTACTGAATATTCATACTTTGAAGAGAGAAGTATAACAACCGTTATTAATACAAAAGCGCTCAACGATATAAATATCAGTAATTGTTTGCAATTGACTAGAGGCTCAATTTTCTAATAATCTTTGTTTTATATTTCCTATCTTGACTTCTCTTTATTTCAGATTATTGCGACTTTGAGAGTAATCCAGAATCGGCCTGTTTTCTCTCCGAAAGTTCATCAGACGAATTTGATTGGACCATTCTTACGGTGGGTAGTTAACAAAATTTTAAATTATATCGAAGCCTTGTTATCTTACAATCCTGCTTATAAAGGAGTAGGTTGGAGGTGGGTAGGTAATTTGGAAACAAATAACAACGATTGTTTTCTTTATGGGGATACAATATCTGAATGCAACAATTAAGGTTTTTGTTGGATGTGTTCATTATTACAACATTATGATTAATTAGTAACAATCAAATATTTGTGATTGATACAAATGACCAATTTTCAAGTCCTTTCTAATAATAATGATTTATTTAACACAGGGTTCGACAGGATCCGTAGGCACGGGTCCTACCTCAGCGTACCATGGATTGCGTTACAAATACATTGAAACATCCACAATTGTGCTGGGACAAAGAGCAATACTGGAGAGTTCAACGTCATTTCAAGGTACACTGCACTGCTATTCCTTTCCAATGATATTAATAAATCATTTATACACGTAAAACATATCAGTCAGGGTAGTATTCAGTTTGTAAATATATTAAGGAGTCCGACTTTTGTCAATAAAGGTGAAATTAAAAATACTGCTGGTTTTAATTTAATTCTTTTAAAGCACTTTCTAATCTTTTTTTTCTATACAATGGTACAATATAGTATTCCAAATCATAAGTGCTGATTTAAGTTAGAGAGCCTGGTTGAAATATTATGTAAATAACAGAAGAACTACAGTTGTTTTGATTGCCATTTTTGGGGCATTTTTTGCAAATGATCGCCTTAAATTTATTTACTGTAAGACACATTTGCTTTAATGATTTTATCCACAAGTAAAAAAATTATGAACAAACGCTGTATTATTTTTTGTGGGTCTATTACCGATTAAATGATAGTAAAACGTCTTATGATCAATACTAAACAAGCTTTAATGGTGATATATTAATATCACGCACGCAGCATTAGGTGGCGGGTGAACAGGGATCCAGGGGACCTAGCCCCCATTTTTTGCAGCATACATTTGCTTTAAATTAACATAAAAAAATGAACTATCATGAAATCCCATCCCCCCATACTTTTGTGGAAGTATGTTATACATTGAAGTAAAAATTAGGAATTCAACAGTGAATTTGAAGCTACAAGGAATTTACTACGCATCCCCCCCCCCCCAACCCTGAGAATTAAGATTTTTCATGGTTTTGAGAATTTGTTTCTTTTTTATGGTTATCAATTTTTTCGGTTAAGGTTGCCCCCCTCCCCCCCTCTGCCCACTTTAAAAAACGACGCTACGTGCCTGAATATCGTGCATTTATTCACAACAAAGTTTGAACTCTCTTGTGTGTAACTTGTAACCAGAACAGAATTTTAATTTCTCATTCCGATTAAGAATATTTGTTTTATATAATTAAGAGAATATATTGTTTATTGAACAAAGAAATCAGTTACATGTATTGGGAATCTACTTTAACGCTCCATAAATCAAAATTTGCAGCATTCAACTTTCAAGCAGCATTATTGCCTCGGGTTGAAGGTCTTGAAATTTTATCTTTCAAGGGGAATGATGCGTAAATTACTTTTTTATTACATTAATATAACAAAATTAAAATGTATTAGTAATAAATGTAAATACTTCTATATACAGATAGTGTTATGTTTAATATATTTCTTCAAAGAACAAAAAGAAAAACTAATCAAATAAATATATAAATAAATTAACGTTGTTTAAAAGAGAAACTATCTGAATCTTGTCTGCTGATTTTTTGTATCCAATTCAAAATCGCAATAAATGTGCAGTGACTTTATACATCCATTCAATAAGCTAAAACCTACTGCCTGGCGATGTACTACCACATGTATGGGGCCACCATAAACACTCTCACCATCAGAACTAAGAACGGAAACAACGCCGCCATAGACCGCTGGAAATTGTCTGGTAACCAAGGCAACGTCTGGCACCATCTGTATGGGGTCAGCCTTCCATTGGACTCCCAAACAAAAGTAAAATAATTAAAGGCAAAACGTGTTTACAAGAACCAAACTTTTACAACCGCGAAAAAATAACTATCACAGATGTTACTCTCCTTACATGTAATACTATCCTTAATATAATAAGGGGAATATAAGGTCGGCCATTTTATTTATATGTGGACACATTTTTTTATCATTTCTTAAACTGACTTTCTCATACCAAAAACTGATCAGAACTTATATTTAACATTAATATTAAAATAAATATCATATATTTGATATTTTTGTTATCTTTTGACAACAATTTTGATCATACAATCTTTGGCATAAACAGTTAGTTAAAACAATAAACATTATTTTGCCTACAGTACCGATCAGACCCAACCTAACAGAAAGTAAACCCCAACTAAACCCTGGGTTTATTTTCTGGGTTTACTCTGGGTTTATTAGAGTGGACCAAGAGTAAACCCAGAGTAAACCCCAAGTAAACCCAGAGTGGACACAGAGAGTAAACCCCGATTAGAAGAATACCCTGTAAGCAGACGCTTCTTGTGTATTCGGAATATACAAGGGGCAGAAATTACAGGTGGTAGGATGATAAGATAAAATACAGGTCTGCTTCACACTTCAGTGCGTATAGGTGACTCCAAAAACAATTCTCGAGTAAACCCAAAGTAAACCCCGAGTGGACCCACATTTCCAAAAAGTAAACCCTAAGTAAACCCAGAAAGTAAACCGAGGGTTTAGTTGGGGTTTACTCTGGTGTTAGGTTGGGTCTGATCGGTACTGTACATATATGTACATACGAGCGGATATCCCCTTAAGCAAATGCCGAGGTACATTTTTGCATTCGACGAAGCTTTAAGGTATTTAAGTGTTTCGAAAAAAACAACTATGCCATATAATAAACCACTGCATACAACGTTTATAACCACTTTTTGTTTTATATGTGACTCACCTGTAAGATGCGATTGTTTTCTTTTAATAATAAATTTCACAGAAAAATAACGTTTCTGATAGGAAAAACATTCTTTTTTTTCAGAATGTTTCTATTGGAAAAGAATAGAAATTTAACTTCCGATAGCATGTGAACCGACAGGGTTTTTAAAATTTTATACAAAAGTGGATTCCTTGCTCTAAAACTGGATGTTTGAATTAAATTCCTGGAAGAATGCTTTTTTATTTCTTAGGAAATATATTTTTTTTAGAAATCCTTTTTGTTTTCAAAAAAGAAGAAGAATTATTTTCCCGTTATATATTAATTTTCAAAGGTAATTACCTTACCTGTCATGCGAGACACACGAAATAGAAAAGTGGCAATATACTCTGTAGACAATGGTCTATCATTTAGTTATTGTTTATACATATCATTTTTTTTATGAAACTGTATCTTAAGTGGATAAGAAAAATGTCACATTTTTACAAATTATTATCCGGCACAGTATTACTAGATAGTGTCATTGAACTGACAATGAAATGTGTTTTTCTCCCTGATTTAGATTATCATCGAGGCCACTAAAGGATCCGATTTCACTGGCGATACTGCGATCGATTACGTTGAACTTTGGCCATTTGCATGCCCGTAGAAAATGACTTCATGAATGTCTAGTGCACTGTCAATCAAAGTTAACAACTTGATGATAGTTCACCAAACGCAGAAGACGTAAACAAGAAACGTTTTTATATTGTTTAGAAGGAGTTTGATGCCAAAGAGGGAAACATCCTGGAAAATGTTGTACTATCCAAAAAAGCTTGATAGTACTTTATGGCTATTTTATATTTCGATATATATAATTTAGTGGTTATTTCTTTTTTTTATGTTGCTCTCTAAATATTTTTTATCATCAAAATGGTACATCGGGCTCATTTCAATGTTTATTACTTGTTAATTCATCTTCGCTAACGTTCAAATAAAAACATGGATTGCGGTTCCTAGCCTTCATACCTATTCACGACAAAAAAAAACATTTAAAATGTAAAGTTCTTTTAAAATAATTTAAAAAAAAATAAAACTTCAAATGTACCATTTAAAAGATAAAAACAACAGACAAAACTGACAAACGGAAATTTTAAAGTGCGATAAATGTTACTTTGATGACACAAATAATTTAAATTTCTGATACAGAAGCTCAAAATTCAAACTTGAACATAAAATATAATTAGAAACTTTCATGGCTTGATATTTGAACGAAACAGAAATTCTTTTTTTTTAAATTGAATAAAGAATTGCTCCAAAATATACTAAGTCTTGCATATAACTGAGAGGTACATGTACCAATGTAAAATATATAGTTTGAAGAAGCATTAACAAAAAAAAAATGAAATTCATATTACAATTTGTGCGTTGTATTTATGATAATCAGACATGATATTGTATTGAATGATGTAACAACAAAAAATAGTTAATTTTGCCAGTACCAATTTATTTTAAAAGGGTATGGACACAATTTTGGTAAAAATTATTTTTTTCCGATTTTAATGCTTACAATGTTTCAAAAATTCATTTTTAATGGTAAATAAAAATTGTATTGGCATTCGTTGAGTTATCAGAAAATTACAGAGCTTACAGTTCTTTGCTATGTAAACAAAGCTTTTGTTTACATTTCGAATGATGAAGTGAAAATTTAAGTTTCAGACCTAAATTGAATGTGTTAACTGTTTATTTTCATTTAAAATGAATAAAAAGATTCACAAATCTGCTTAAACATATTTCTACCGGTATATTAAACCTATGTATACAAAACAGGGCAAGAGCCCTGTTAAATGACAGAGAAAAAAATGTGAGCCCTGTATTTTGCTCATAATTCTGACTCTCTAATTTCATTTGATCATTAGAAATGCATTCATAAAAAAATTGTTAATAACCTTTTGTTTTCAAATCAAACGTATTAGACATAAACATCAAACATTTTCTGATAGAAGCTTCACATTCATACTTTTATTTACTTTTCGTGTTTATGAAATATAATATCATTTACAAATGATTCAGACAGATAATTGATTGTCGTGTATACAATAAAATAAGTGCAATTTTATATTCCTATTTGTAAAATAAGGTCATAATTGATTTTCATGTATACAATTAAGTAAGTGCAGTTTTATATTGAATGTCCTATTTGTAAAATAAAGTTTTCGCTTAAATATTTGAGTTCTGGTAAAGAATGATAACTTTTCGATGGGTTTTTTTTCTTAAAGCTATTTTTTAAAATAAAGATGATGACCAAAGTTTTACTTCGTTACGTATTATTTATCATCATTGTAAATTCAAGACCATCTTTGCTCGTATGTGGGTCACGTAGCTAGAACTTTCTCGATCTTTTTAAGTAATCAAAATTTTGATTTTCAGGTGGTACAATGTATAAGCAAAACTAGAAATATTTTTATAGACATTTATAAAGAGGCTGGGTTTTTTGTTTTTGTTTAGGTATTTATTGATCAGCATTCCCTTACATTGTATCGGTAAAATGTATTTCTCCAGATATTCATTAAATATTCTCCGAGTAAATTGGGATATTTAACTTGTCAATAACCCCATACAAAGAATAGTTTGAAGCCGATATGGTGATCAATCAAGAGCTTTAAAGATCAATTTTTACAGTAAATATACTATTTTCTCGCATCATTACCGGTGTGAGATCGGTTTTTATAAGTGTGAGACAGCAGTGTAATATTTTTTTCTGTCTTACACCGTGTATTACTACGCCGCTCTTTAACGTAAACAAACCCTCTCTGCCGTAGGGAAATGCAAAATGATGAATTGAGATTATTCCTAACATGAAAATAATTGTTTTGCTTAATGAATTTACCATATTTATATTGAAAACAAAAAAACTGTCGTAAACTCTGCTCTCATTTTGACTTGCTCTATTTGAAGAACGCGAAGGGATAAACCTAGAATAATCTTTTAAACGTCATTACAGAAAGTAGTCAGAAATCTTTTCTTTTTTTAATAAAAAATAAAGCGATAAAAGTTAATTCATTATATACTCGTGTGGGATTAATCCACCTCAGAGCCAAGATTCCCGGTCTAGGACTCGGCAAAGCCAAATCCTGCCAAACCCTAGAACATGAATCTTGTCCCCTGAAAGGAATTTCACTATCCCACTCTCGTAATGATGAGTAATCTCAAGTATACCGATATGCGTTTAAAAAAAATATAGAAAAAATTAAGATGGTTTTAGCTTCCGATGTATTTTCCTCTTTTCATATAAAATTGTAATTTCTGGTAGAACCCCAGCCAACAGTAAGTGCATACATATTCTTCTGCTTGGTGCTGACACAATGTTGTGAAAGGCTTTCATCCCATACATTTTTCAGGGCAATACAATTGAGAATAAATCAATAAATCATAAAGTCGTGATTAAAAATCGTGGCTTTGGAAAGCGAGCTTTAGTGTGACATTGATACCAAGATTTGAATTTAACCCTGACGTCATCCGAACATGGAGACACGTGTATCAAGTATCCAGATCTATCGTGAAGCAAGAAGATAACTTGTGTCATATTTCGAGATAGATTACATAGTCGTCATCATCAACTTGTAAATTATTCATCATACACGTGCCTATTAATTATCGATCCAAAAAATCTCTTATAACGATAAGTTAGTTTGTTAACCATGGCGCGGGAAGTTATACTGGTATTGTTCTCCATATTTTACGGAACAGGACAATGTGAGAATTTCAGGTATACGAAAGACGTTTCTGCTCCGAATGCCAATCAAATCATCTCCAATGTATCTACAGAGTCCGTGAACTACCTTCGTGGTTCCTGCGTCAGTGAATGTATGTCTAACATTGACTGTAACGCCATAGATGTATGTGGGACGTATTGTCGCCTAATTCGAGGCTGGGACTCCTTATACACGGAACAGAACGTGGCAACGACCTGCCAACGATTTCAGATCGTAAGGATATTTTATTTATTAACCGGGATTGGGGGGGGGGGCTTATGTCGTTTATACTAATAGATGTAGAGTTGTATGGCATATTTTAATATTCTATTTAGAGAAGAGAAGAGTTCAGTCGTTCATGGAGAATAGATGGCTTTTGTATTTGTACTACTACTAGGTTTTTTGAGAAAATAACATGTATTATTGTTTTTTTTATTTTCTTTTACTCTTTTTTATTGCAACCGTAATATCTGGTCTGATTTTTGACTTATCAACATTTCAAAAGTATATTCGATTTAAGGTCCATAATATCAAGTTGTAAGGAAACTAAATGAGCGTACCCCCCCCCCTTTTTTTTTTTACAATAGTTGTTATTGTTATAACTTGTATAAAAACAGGAATCAAAAGTTACAATCTAAAAAGGACTTTATTTTTTGCGGAACAAAGGCCTAAATAAACAAGAAAAAATAGTTCTTGTAATTAAGGATAACTGAAGACTTTTTAACGTGATTCTCATTTAAAAAAAAAAAAAAAACAACAACAACAATGCATTGTATTTAGCTTAAGATAACTTATATATAGAGACTTACTTTTCAAAGCGTATTTAGAATACGATTTTTCAAACAATTACAAATTTTATTATTTTCATTTGTTCCATCAATTAAAAAATAAGTGGGAAGAATGATAAACCCGGATTTTTCAAACTTATTCAATTATCAATACATTAGCTTTTCTATTTATTAAGTCTTCATAATACACATGTCCAGATTAGAAATTATATAACAATATTGGAAACAGGAAAATGATCAAAATACCTTAGCAATTTAATAAAATTAGAAGAAAATTTGCTCGAACCTGGAAAATAAATGTTTATTTTGCTTTAGGAATGTGCAGCGGGGCAGTTTTACGACGTGCATTGGAGAGATGCGTTGCTCACGGTATGTAGCATATTTACTTTTATCACATGTTTAGCTCAATATACGATGGATTTTTGATGTAACACTGTGATGATGATGTGATGATGATACATGTGTATTTCTGTTACAATCATGTTTGAAGTTTTGCATTTTTGTAACCAACAAACTGATTGGCTAATACATCCAATGATTAAATAGTGGTTTATAAAACAACTGTTCCAACATATTTTATGTACAATCATGTACAAGTATAACTTTAGTAGCCATTGACTTCATATTTTATAATTTAATTTTTTGCTATCAGTTGTGGTCATTAGACCTTTAAAATAAGTTAAGATTTTATATGTTACTCAAAATAATTTTGAATACTTTCTGTTGGTTTTATCGCACTTTTTCATTTAGATAATCGTGTGGCACGCACTATAAAAATATTTTAAAATGCTTAAAACGATAGAACGCACCATATCTCAAAATTTTGATCACTGACATCATATAAATTTAATGCCAGCAGAGTAAGGTGAATATGATTAGTTAAATACTATAAACTATTTAGTATTATCATCATTCAGTATTTTTTTTAAATCAAATGAGATTTAAAAACTGATAGAGGATATTCGGACAGGAATATTTATAAAAATTGTGAATGAAAACTTGATGCTTTGTATAATTTTGTGTCACTATCATTCATAAACTGAATTTTTTTATTAAAAAAAATGTAGCAATTTGTATTATTTTCACAATTAAGAAAATCTAAATCATAGTGTAAAATTTTTAGGGATTTTACTGAAGTTTTCAAAAAAAAAAAATGGCCATTAAATCCAAAAGTAGGTCATTGACCTACTTTTTTGAAAGTGAAAAATAGCACTACCATGATAGGTCTATAACACACAAAATTTTTTTTTTTCATAGTAAACGTATACCTTGAATTATTTTCCGATAAAATAGTAATTAACACATTAAACATGATTAGAACATGATTAGAACATGTGATTAAAATAATCTCTCGTGGTTTGTGATTTCTATTTGGAACGTACGTGATAGTTATCGTAAAAATGCAAAAAAAAAAAAACAAGACCATAATTGCTAAATTTACCAGACATGCAGCATATGTCGTATTCAAAAGTCGCCAATATTTACCCCCGTCTAAATCTTATTACTTATCATTTTTACAACACACTCAAATCTAATGTTACACAATTTCTGTAATGAAGATTACTGTGACTTTGAGGCTGACCCCGAGGTGTCGTGTTTTCTGACGGAGGATCTAGCAGATGATGATGGTGACTGGATACGAAACACGGTAAACATTATAAAACATGTTTTAGAGTTGCAACTCTTTTTGTACATGGTACTGTAACCTTTCAACTGAGAATTTTTAGTCAACAAATTGTTTTGTTGGGAGGAAATACATTTTAATTCATAAATATGACTTTTACAGGGCCCGACAAACACTGGCACTACCGGACCAAATGGAGCCAGATTTGGTAGTTTCTACAAATACATGGACTCTGCTGCAATGAAGCGTAACGAAGTGGTAACACTGATTAGTTCCAAAGTCTTCACAGGTTTGTTCTCTGCATGCAGTGAAAAGAAGGGGGGGGGGGGTCAAATATGAGTTTCTTGTATGACTTTATTACGTGAACAATTTTCTTTTAATATTGATCCTCCTCTAGGTTTTCAAGGATTGTAATGTACATGATTACTTTCTGTGTTCCACGTTCTATTGACTTGTTCGATAACAATTATGAAATAGAATCATATATATGCGTCATGTTTTATTTATAAGTACATGTATAAGTTTCAAACAAACTTTGTACATAAAAATTCTAATATTGCATTGCAACGAACAACACCATTTATTTTCATTTGTTTTTTAATCCAAGGTTTATACTAGATAATAGTATTTTGATAAATTACTAATTCAGTTTGTACTATTATACATGTACATGTAATTCATTCCTTCAAACCCAAATTAAAACATATTTTATCGACAATAAATAAATGTAGTATTAAGAAGTTTGCTGAAGGCTTCGATCGATTGATAAACTGGTGTCGTACAAATGGATCTTGTATATTTTAGTTTCAATAGAGCTGTGAAGCACGATTGGTTTTCTTAAGAAATAGAGAAAATATTCTATAGATGTACATTTGAAAATATCTTGCAGCACGATCATATTGCCTGACATTCTATTATCACATGTCCGGGAGTCAAATGGGGGATCTGACGGTTTTCACAAAGAACGGAACCCAGTCAGTGGTAACTAAGTGGACCGAGAACACAGACCAGGGCGACGTCTGGATACAAGTTCCTGGAATTGATCTCAAACTTGATTCTCAAACTAAGGTACAGAGAGAGAGAGAGAGAGAGAGAGAGAGAGAGAGAGAGAGAGAGAGAGAGAGAGAGAGAGAGAGAGAGAAGCCTTTCGTGTTTCTGAATTTCCTCCGATATGGAACTAATGAGTTTTTTAAGTTGCTACGTATTTTTGGATTTCAGATTTTGATCACGGCTAAGAGAGATGGAAATGCGGCCGACATTGCGGTAGATCTGTTTGAGCTGTGGCCATATCCCTGTTAACAGAGGTGCATTGACTGAATATCGTTAAATTGGTACATGATAACAATTAATGTTCGTAATACTACAGGGAATCATACGTACTAAGTCTTGATGGATTTAAATACCCGCAACGTTATTTTTTACAAGATAAACGAAGGATAGGATTCACGCACGATAGGATAGGATTAACGCACGATATAACAGTAAACACGCACGATAGGATAGGATTAACGCACGATAGAACAGTATACACGCACAATAGGGTAGGATTAACGCACTATAGAACAGTATACATAGGCGATAGGATAGGATTGTTAAACGATAGGAAAGAATAAACGATGTTAATGATAAACGTATCATCGCTTTAAACAATCTTCCCGAATAATCTGATCATGGCAGAATTTGAGAAAGAACACGTACAAATAAAGATTTACGTAGAATTTCTTTTCAGTAACAATTGCCGAGTTGTTAACCATTGTTGCATCATTTATAAAATGTATTAAACTAAAATTATGAGCTTAAATAATCAATAAATTTTCTGTATTGTTAACATTGTTTGTAATTACCAAACACTCTAGCCGATCACTGCGAATATTTCAGCCTGATATCAAATCACACGAAAAATAGCGGGTTCAATTATAAAAATCCAACTCTTGTTTAAAGAAAATATAAAATCTATCATGAAAGTTTAATACATTCTTTCTGTATAAGATAATGATGCATTAAAAATGAATTATATTACATAGAAATTAAATAAATATTTACGCAGATACATATTCCACGTACGATTTTTTAACAATCTTTTCATTACCACACACCCTGGCCGATTGCCGAGAACATTTCAGCCCGAAACAAATATAACACGGAAAATAACATGTTCAATTAAAACTCAACTCAGTTTGAATTATATATAGATAATATCCTAAATACGTTTGTTATCGTAAAAATATGATGCATAAAAAAAACAAATTATACTGCATAAAAGTTAATGTTTACGCAGGTATAAAAATAAACGATAAACCTGATAGGATTAACGCACGATAGGACAGAATTAACGCACGATAGAACAGTATACACGCACGATACGATAGGATAGGATTGTAAAAATAAGGTTGCGGGGACTATAATGTAAGGAAGTAATATATGAAATGGGAAAATACTGATTTTTTTTATTTTTTCATTTTTTTATTTATTAATTTTTCTTTTTTTTTTTGGTATTTTCCGATTAAACCAAAATAAGTTTAACCATCTTATTCGCCTATTTTAATTAGAATTTCAACGTTTTTATAAAACATGTACATTACTTGCATGATAGTAAGGGAGGTAAGGAGATTCGCATATCTCCAGAAATTGTTTGATATGCCAAAGGAGAAGTAGTAATATAGAAAACATCGTCTTATTGTTTATCAACTCTCGTAAAGCTACATAAATTATCCTGAATGTTTACCGGTTTCTTTCTATGTTAGTTTTTTTCAATTTGCAGTAACACGTAATACATGTAATACGTTTTTTAAATATAAAAACGATTAAAGGTTTGACATAAATCGATTTAAAAATAATATTTTGGTTAACTAATAATTAAGCTCCTCCTCGGAATTTTTCATACGATTGAAAATTCACCTGGTTTCCAAAACGGTGAGATGCACGTGTGGGGTGAAATGAAAAATATGACGATGACAGGGGAATTAGAAGTTGGATTGCCCTGACACGTGATTGTTTAGAACAAAATCAACTATTTACTCTGAAGCTTCATATGAAAAGAAACTGCTATTAAGTGTGAGTTTTGTAAACTATATTGATTAATAAATGATTAACAAATTATTACAATATTTTTTAAGGCTGTGCTAAGTTTATACATAGTTGGGCTAAATTGTTGATTCTTTTATCCAAAAAAAAGAAAAACTTATTGTTGTTTCTTCCATGCATAATGATTTTTTTTTCTTTTATTACATTATGCCATGTTTGTAAGATATATCGATTTGGATTTGGATTTTAAGAGCACTCTGATAAAAGATGAAGAAACAATTATACAATGAGGTATACATGTATATACATTTACCTGAATAGGAATACCTGGCTCATTCGATCTTTAAGTTACCAACAGTTATAATTAATATTTTTCAATATACATGTGTATTATTATACATATATGTAATTATCTCTGCACTGCAGTCATGTTGTAAGCCTTCCGTCTTACGGATCCAATTGAGGGTCAGCTCAAACTTAGTGATGACAAGTCCAGTATTTCTTTCTCAAGCGGTTTTATTAAGCGTGATCGTATAGTTACAATTACATCAGCTAATAGCAGCCCACATCAGGAGTCTCAGAATCTATCTCTATAAGCGGAATCTCTAAATCTGTTCAACATCATTTTACATGGGTATATATAACATTTTACTTATGATGGACAGTTCTGACTAGTTCGGCCCATATACGACGATCATGAGTGAACATTTAGTGTTCAAAATTAAGATTAATAGTTTATTCCTAAATAAAGTAACAGAACCGTCAAAACTGCCAATCAAAGAGTCTGGATGCAGGATTTGAGTCTCCGAGTCCTGGGTCTCGGAGTCCCCCACCTAGTATGAGACATCACTTACTCATAATACGTTCATTCATACACGGCATAAAAGGTTACAAAGGTTAATATATAGAATACACAATACATGAGTCAATATAGAGTACTAGAGCTATCATTGCAGACAAAGAATCGCCAAATATGTCACTTGTTGTTAAACTCTCAATTTGGATATTATTATGCCCGCATTATGCACCTGGTTTCATAACATCATTTAGGAATACTCCGCATTGCTACAAGAGTCACAGAGTTCATTCTGTTAATTATCATTAATACCATTCAGTGCGCAGTATTTAGGTTCACATGAATATCATAGTGACCATTATGTAATACTAGCAATTCAAGGTCATAGCATGGCTATTTGTTTACATACGTCCCCCAAACAAAAGAAATATCCCGAAGGGAGATTTCTCATGCCTGGCGCCCGGAATAGGAAAGCGTCCTTGATCTACCCTTGATCAGACGAACTTCCTAGTGACATACCAGTCAAAACATGTATGTTAAGGTTCCTCGACACACCGAAATTTTATTTTATGGATCGATAGAGAATCTTTTTTGAAACATGATTCCACAAAACAGAGATCAATATCGGCTTTCAGTTATTTTATACGAATTTTTTTGTATTTTTTCAGTGAAATAGGAAGAACTGTTTTGCAGACAAACAGAATATATTAGAGCTTAAAACTTGTTGTCAGTTAATGTGTAATATAATTATAAATAAATTCATGCCAAAGATCGTTTGGTCAAGTGTTTAATTTTTTAATTAAAAAAATATTTCTGAAAATCAAAATTGTAATTCTTTAATATCTTTTTAATCTATGGATAAAATTTTAAAAATAACATATAGTCACATAAACTATTTACTAAACAATGATATTTTACAAAGAAATTGAAATGAAAATGCGAAATTTTGGAAAAATTGCTATTTATCAAATTTGAACCGATCCCGATTAAAAAAAAACTGATCCCGATCAGAATTATTTTAAAATTGAAATTTTACAAATAAACTGCAGTTTTTTTCTAAGTAATTGATATGAATTATAAAGTTAGTAAATGAAACCATTTTACAGCTAAACAACCTGAAATTTTTGCAAAATTCTGATTCATTCTTACTTTATGTGATTTCGTTCGGGGTCAGTTTAATTACAATCGGGATCGGTTCGATTTTAAAATTTTCCATTTATACTTTAATTTCACTATTTGGTTTCAATTTCTTGTTGAAATATGATTGTACAGCAATTGTTAAATGCTAGTAACAGTTTATATGCAGTTTTTATCCATAGATTTAAAAAATATCTACAATCCTTTTTTTTCATTTTCATAAATATTTTTTTTACAAAAATATTTCAAAGTTTATCTGGCCGTTTTTGATATGTATTTATAGATAATTGTATTGTGCATTAATTGATAACAAATTTCTAGCTCTAATAAATCTTGTTCGCAGCTAAAATGATGTTTCCGGTTTCTATAAAAAATACAAAAAAATTCATATAAAATAATCAGAGGCCGATATAGGTGTCATTTTTGAATAATCATTTCTCAAAGAGAATTCTTCATCGATCCATCAAATAATGCATTGGTGTGTCGAGCCACCTTAAGAGATAGTAACAAGTGACATGTTTCCACCTCCGGCTTGGAACATCATTCATCTATAAAAACAAATCTATAACCAGGATGTATACATGTTCATAAAATCATATAGCTTGATTATATCGCATTACAATCATGAAAACAATAATGAATAAAGTATAATAATAATGACCAAGATGAAATAACCATAGTTGAATATAATCGTAATTCATCATCAAAGTAATACTAAGGATGGTTAAGCTTGATGTCACATATATATACAAAGTCAGTGCATGCTTGTAAGTTCACAAAATATCTCTTCCTTCTTCGGGGCGAGGTTAGCGTCATAGGTTCGGAGTCCATCGGTTTCTTCTTGAAGTTCTCCAGAGTGAATCACCAAATACAAGATTTATATTAGCACAAGATAACGCACATTTCTACTTTAACACATTTTACACAATTCACATTTTTAATTTTCACTAACTTGCACAATTCATTTATAAGGAATACACAACTTCTTCACGGCTGCAAATTTATTATTCATCCATCATCGGCACCCGTGGATAGAGGGTCGGCGCGAATGGTGAGGCGACTTCTCGCGGAGCGTCTCCTGCGTTCCTCTGTAGCGTAGACATCGCGGCCTTCTCTTCCAGGTATTTACGTGCCAGCTCTGGGTCCGGTCGATAGTATTTGGTCCATGGAAATTCTTCATTTTTCCCCTCTCCAAGTAATTGTTGTGCTAGTTTGGTCGAAATTGTCCCCGTGTTACTGGTCAATTTGCGAGTTTCGAGTCTTCCGCTCCGTCGGGGTTTCTATTGGATCCTAGTGACTTTGGGATTGGTTCAAGTTCAATAATGTCACTAGAGGTCCTTTTCTCTGGATTCTCACAACAAAATACAGTGTCTTTGGAAGAACCTTTCTTATCTCCGTCACTACCCCTTTTTCGACAACCTGTCCAGCAACCACTACAGCATATACCACCCCACTTTTTAATAGTTTTACGTTTCTTAATACAAAGTCCTATCGTTATTGTTACTGCCAAAGTTAAACACACATAAAACCAGGGGCTTCCCATCCAAGACGAGGATTACATGGGTTGCAAATTAGTTACTGGCAATTCCGCCATAAGTGAATTCATAGGGAAAACTTTAATATGTTTTAGTCTTAGGACATTGAACCATGAAAACCTGAGCAACCTTGTCCCATACTTAAGATGTTGATCGCAAAATTTGATTGATTTTACCAACTATCTTAGATTACTTACAAAAATTAGTCTTACAGTTTCTTAACTTAGTCGCTGTCTCATGTATTTCGTATATTTGTTAAATCTATTCAACTCTGCATATACATACACATAACCGAGGTGCTTAGTCCGCGTTTGCTAGTCGGCGTATCTCAATGCATGTTTTAATTAATGTCACAGGGGGTCATCCTGTCATACCTTTTTAAAAGCGTGCAATATATACAAAGCTAAGCTCATTCAAGATTATTTACATCTACATTCTACGATAATATAACTTATTTAATTTATTATTTTGGCTAATTCCTTCATAATAGCCAAAGCATACTCTTGTTTGTTATTTTCTCTACAGGGCTTAGGGATTGATTTACGCGGTTTAGGGATTGGTTTGAAGCCTAGACCTACTTTAGGGACTATTTCATCTATTTCCATATTTTCATCTAAGGGTACATTTGGGTTATCTAAGGGTATTTCATAGTCTTGACCACTATTTTCATCACGTTGTTCTGACTCATGGGTCTCATCCGATTCTGAATCTACGGTCTGATCGTTCTCGTGTTTATACTGCTGATCATCCATGATCTTCTTAGCTCTTATACGTCTTTGAAGTTCTGTTAGGGGAATATCCTCTTCGTCTGAAGATCCTTCTCTTTCCCATTGTTTGGACTGTATAGCTCTTTCCAATGGTTCTGGTTGCATGTCTTCATTTTCTGACGACGATTCATCTTCTGGTGGCACCACATAGTTAGTTTTTCTTAGAGTTCTTACACCATCTTCAGTAGTTGATGAAAGGGGCCAGTGCGAAATGTCTGCCAGTCTTAATTGTCGTGCATGGCATTTGGTGGTTAATCCAGTCAATTGGTCTCTCACCACGAAACTAACTGGTCCTTTCTGCTCAATGATTCGATAATATGGTAGCCACTTTTTATCTAATTTATTTTGTCTCCTGTTGTTCTTAAGGTAGACAGGGTCACCTACCTGAAAATTTTCGTCTTTGCTTTTTTATCGGCCTGAGCTCTCTGTTTTTTCTTGGCTTCCTTCATATTACGATGTACCAGCAGGAAAGCTTTATGTTGTTCTTGTAGGGCGATCTTGTGTTGATCTTCTCCTTTATATCACCTTCGAGGTTTCATCAACGTATCAAGAGGTAATACGACATCTCTGTTGTACATAACGTAATATGGAGAAAACTTTGACGAATCGTTAGGATGGAAACGAATGGCTGCCAACGTCTGATTAAGATGAATATCCCATGTTTGGGCGTTGTCTGTTGTTTTCTTAGCCATCACGTCATGTAGAGTTCTATGAAATCGTTCTACTTTACCATTACCTTGAGGGCTGTAATAAGATGTTTTGATATGGTTGATATTCAATTCTTTTAAAGTTTCTTCCACTTTCTTATTCACATTTTCTGTTCCGTTGTCTGTGAGGATTTGAAGAGGACACCCATATCTTGGATATATTTCTTCTAAGATAAGATGTACTATGTTGTCAGCTGACTTATCAGGAACGGGAAAAGCTTCTGGCCAACCAGAGTAAATGTCAATAAAAGAAACTATGTACTTGTTTCCCGACAAGGATGTTTGATATGGTCCTGATAGATCAAGTCCTACTTTAGCAATTGGAAAGGGTGGTATATCTGTCTCTTGAAGTGGGGGTTAATTTTTCTCATTGCTCCTCGTTTGGCATACTACACATCCTTGTATATAAGAGTATAACCTTTCGTACAAATTTGGTATGTAGTACTTTTGTCTGATTACGTCATATGTTTTGTCCACTCCCATATGTCCAAGTCCGTCATTATATTGCTGCACTACTAAAAGTTCTAACCCACGTGGTACATACAGGCGAAGTTTTGGGCCTTCTGAGTCTCCATCTGAAAGATAGTACATTAAACCATCAATTTCCAGGAACTTTTTTTCTTCGGTTGCTGTTGCTGTTCCTTTATTAAACCGATTCTTCAGTTTCTTGATCTGCTCATCGTGTTGTTGACTTTCTTTGATGTTGATTTCTTCTGGTAGATCAATAAAGGGTTTGACCAATTCGTCGTGTTGCTTAACTTCACATCTGGCCAATCTCTTAGGCGAAAAAGCATTGGAGTTAAGTACGTTCACTTCAAAGAAATTGTCCTTAACATCTGGTTCATCATGCTCTGATTGTTCTTCCTCTTCACACTCCAGGTTGACTGTTGGTAATCTGGATAAGAGATCTGCACAGCAGTTAAATCTTCCTTCTATGTACTCTACCTTACAGTTATATCCTGCAATACTTAATGCCCATAGTTGAATTTTCTTATTTTGCATTGGAGATTCTAAGATATACTTGAGCGGCTTATGGTCTGTTCTTATAGTAAACTGAGCACCGTGTAAATAATGGTCTAACTTCTGAAGGGCATAATGGATTGCAAATGCCTCCTTTTCTATGGTTGACCACTTTTCTTGAGTTTTACTCAGCTTGTGGGATAAGTAATATATTGGCTTATCCTCTCCCTCATCTGTCTTTTGAGTAAGGCACGCTCCAATACAATTGTCGCTGGCATCGGTGTACAGGATGTACGGCTTATTAGTATCTGGATATGCTAGTAAAGGCACTACCGTTAAACTTTCTTTAATAAAGTCAAACGCTTTTTGGCAACATGGTGTCCATTTGAACCTTGCATACTTTCTGGTTAAGTCAATCAATGGTTCTGCAATCTTAGAGAAGTTCGGTATAAATCTCCTGTAATAACTACACATACCTAAAAGCCACGAACTTCTCGGACTGTAGTGGGCGCTGGTAACTTTCTTATAGCTTCGACTTTCTTTGGATCAGGTGTAACGCCATGTTCATCAATGATGAAACCAATATATTCTGTCTGTTCCTTGAAGAAACTACATTTCTTTAGCTTCATTTTACGTCCATGCTTCCTTAGGCGGTTGAAAACGTCTTGAATATGACGAAGTTGATCTTCCGGTGTCTCTGAGAATATAAGGATGTCATCCAGGTATGCGATGGCAAACTCCTCTTGTCCTTGAAGAACTATGTTCATCAGCTCTTGAAAGACTGCCGGTGCATTACTCAACCCAAATGGCATCCGGTTGAATTGAAATAGTCCTTTGTGACATGCAAAGGCCGTTTTTTCTTTACTTGAATCTTCTAATTCCACTTGCCAATATCCACTCTTTAAGTCTAGTGCAGTGAAATATTTTGCCTTACCTAGTAAACATAGGATGTCATCAATCAACGGTAGCGGGAATGATACGGGTTTCACTATCTTATTCAAGCTTCTAAAGTCAACACACATCCGGTCTGATCCGTCCTTTTTCTTCACCACTACTAAGGGAAATGACCAAGGCGATTGTGTTCTCTCAATAATCTTTGCGTCCATCATTTCCAGTATGGCCTTGTCAATTATCTGTCTTTTATTTAAGGGTACACGGTAGGGTCTGTTCTTTATTGGGTGGTGATCTCCAGTTTCTATCTTCATTTTAACAGTATCAGTCACTCCAAGATCACTGTCTTTCTTTGCAAATAAATCATTGTTTTTGCTCACAAGTCTTTTGATTGAGTGTTCAAATCTTTTAGGTACATCAATTTCATCTTTTGTGTCTTGAGTAGTCTGTATTTCTGAGATTTCCTTCTGTTTTAATGCGGTAATTCGTTCTACTATGTAGCCTCTTGGAATTTTATAATTTTTGTTAGTTTGGTTAACGAAGATCATTGGAATTTTCTTATCTTTTCTAACTATACAAACGGCGTCTTTTAAATATAGTCCTGGGTCTTCCATAATGCAGTTATTGTCTATGCTGTTCACTTCAACCAAGTCACTTTTTTCCAGAGGAAAATTGTTATTTATTTTTCCATAGAATACAGTCACCGTGTTTGGTCTCATAATAAGTTTCTTAGGAGTTCTTACAATAGTTGAGATGTGTAAATCTTCGTTAAGTTCCGCGTATACTTTGCCATCAATACGCATGAGTCCAAGATCAAAGTATAAACGAACATTGTTTTTCTTGAGCCAATCACGACCGAGAATCATGTTTCGGTTGAGTCCCTTTGTCACATAAAGTTTGTGGTCTAAAGTTAACCCTGAAATCTTAAAGGAAATATTTACATACCCTATCGCAATTAAAGAATTGCCATTTGCTGCTTGTAAAGAGGGGATGTCATTATTAAACAACTTGGGGCGGGGAAATAGATTATCATACATTTTCTTACTAATTAGAGATACGGCTGCACCTGTATCTACCAAAGCTCTAAATTTATTTTTACCTACTTTTAATAAACAGCTACTGGGGTTGTTAGTAAAATTAATTTCATATGTAGGTCTTTGTTTAAAGTTGTTTCTTTAGGCTTCAACGAAGGAAGAACGTCTTAGTTTTCCTGTTTTTGTTTGTCAAAATAAGAGCGCGATTTGAAATTTTGAGACGATCCCCTATTTACTTGGTCGCTAGATTTATATGTTCGGCCCTGACGATATGAATGTCTGCCCCGATTTTGCTGCGCTCTTTGATACATATGCGAGCCCCAACAATCTGCACGCACATGACCTACTTTACCACAATGCCAACATTCCACAGGTGAACGGGGTTTCTGCTCTATATTATGGACGGGTTTGTTTTGACTGGCTCGTTTATTTATTTGAGGACGAGACCTGACTTGGGGTTTATTTTGAGTACAAAATCGAGCCCTATGACCCGCCTGTTTACATTTAAAACACCTACTATAACGCGTATGGTCAATTTCCATTGGTTCTACATGCCTTGTTTCTACTGAGGTAAGATTATCTGATCTATCCTTTAATAAGGGAAGAGTAGTATCAACATTTGAGAGAGTTCGTCTGTTGTCATTACTTTGTACAATTTCTGTCATATTTGACCCTCTTATCGCTAGCCTCTGTCTCAGATTTTGTTCTCGCATTGCTATTTGAATTGCGGATTCTAAGTCTTCAGGGTTTTCTCGCAAAATTTTCATTCTGAGGTAGTCGAATGTCAACCCGTCACAAAAGATATCTACTAACTGTTGTTGTATCAAAGGATCTTTTAGTCTGTCATTACTGTAGGCGTCTTCCGCGATTTGCAATAGTCTCTCGGCGAACAACTGAACACTTTCATTTGAATTTTGTCGAGTCTTACGCATTACTGCTAACGCGTGTTGGGGGTCTGTTATTTCTGCAAATCTATTTTTAAGGGATTCCTTAAGATCGTTCCAAGATGGGATTTCTTCAGACGCATCTGTTTCATCTAAATACCTTTTAATATAATCCCCCACTGAACCCTTACTCGTTATGTATGCAAGCATGGGGATCTCATGACCTTGTTTCCCAGACATAACACTGTACTTTTCAACTTCTTTTATCCACTGTTTAAATTTTTGAGCATCTCCCTCAAAAGGAGTTATCACAGAAGATAGGGGCACCGAGAGTGCGGCTGTTATAGCTTTAACTTGACCAATGAAAAAATCTTTATCATCATCCTGATTTGGGACTCGGTGTCGAGGTTCCCGAGTTTCATACGGCCTAGCATCATGATATGTTTCATAAGTATTTTGTTTAATCTGTTCTTTTTCTGAAGATTTTTGACCTGTTTCTTGCCCTTTATTTTCTTTGTTCTGACCCAACTCTGCAAATTGTTTTTCTAATTGCTCGATTTGATTTTTAAATTCTTTTTTATCAAACCCATCACCTGTCGTCATATTGGTTGCTTAGACAAAGTTGTTTACTTCGAGATAGCTATAAGAGACATATAGAAATGGTTCTTACCTTACTCTGTATTGAACTTCGCTCAGTCCTGGTCACTGGCACCAAGAAAGTTCATGAAAGCCTTCCGTCTTACGGATCCAATTGAGGGTCAGCTCAAACTTAGTGATGACAAGTCCAGTATTTCTTTCTCAAGCGGTTTTATTAAGCGTGATCGTATAGTTACAATTACATCAGCTAATAGCAGCCCAAATCAGGAGTCTCAGAATCTATCTCTATAAGCGGAATCTCTAAAATTGTTCAACATCATTTTACATGGGTATATATAACATTTTACTTATGATGGACAGTTCTGACTAGTTCGGCCCATATACGACGATCATGAGTGAACATTTAGTGTTCAAAATTAAGATTAATAGTTTATTCCTAAATAAAGTAACAGAACCGTCAAAACTGCCAATCAAAGAGTCTGGATGCAGGATTTGAGTCTCCGAGTCCTGGGTCTCGGAGTCCCTCACCTAGTATGAGACATCACTTACTCATAATACGTTCATTCATACACGGCATAAAAGGCTACAAAGGTTAATACATGAGTCAATATAGAGTACTAGAGCTATCATTGCAGACACAGAATCGCCAAATATGTCACTTGTTGTTAAACTCTCAATTTGGATATTATTATGCCCGTATTATGCACCTGGTTTCATAACATCATTTAGGAATACTACGCATTGCTACAAGAGTCACAGAGTTCATTCTGTTAATTATCATTAATACCATTCAGTGCGCAGTATTTAGGTACACATAAATATCATAGTGACCATTATGTAATACTAGCAATTCAAGGTCATAGCATGGCTATTTGTTTACAATGTTCGATAGCTCGAGGTTATTTATATTTTGTATATTTTTCTCTTTTTTTGCACCATGAATCTGGCTTTTATATAAATAGTGTTTGATTAGTCTTTCCCAATATATTTATGCAACACATTTGGCTGATTTTTAATCGAAATACAAATACCTGTGCAGGATGTTGAATTGAAATCGATGGAAAGGAAAAAAATATCATTTCAGTTTCACTCCGAAATATTCACAGGAACGAAAACAGATTTATTACGTAGATTTATAATGGGGAATTTACATCTTTTCTCCAGAGGTCAATCAGAACATCTCGCACAATTTTCCAAAGTTATCATCCGGGTCTGTTGCAATACAAAATCCCCTTTGACATCAAATAAGTTAGCCGGTGAGAGGGCACCAATAAACCTTCTTCATATTTTTTCAGATTGTTAATTCTTAAAAATAAGTATGTGGCTGTGCAGTTCGACAGCTGTTCTGACTGTTTAAAAAAACATTGTCCTATTCTTGTATGCATACTTTTCAAACAAAATGACATGTAGGAAAGCATATTTATTTTTGGCCTGTTACGGGCAGAAACAAGTCAGTTCAAGAAATGTTTACATTCGTATCCTCAATTGTACAAGATATCCGCTAAAACCCCTTAAAAAGAGTATATTTTGATAACAAAGAGGAATTCGTCCTCGATTTCGTTCATGTTGGAGAATTTGCAAGTGCGCTCATATATAGAATGAACACACAATTTATTGGTATCTCTCCGCAGCGGTAGCACTGTAGAACTTACACACTCCACTACATTATAATTCATGTAACCTCAGGTATCATTTGAGAATTGAGTTAAAATGATTGTACATTTGTACATTAAACTCCTATAGTTCTTGTGATCAACAAGGATCTTGCCATTGCACGCAGAGACCCGTCATCTCGTTGCAGTCCTCAGTTGATACGGAAGCGTTTCACGCGGCTATACATCACAAACATGAATGTGTAAATAAATAAATTGATGTTTTGCACGCGTGGTACAAATTAATTAACTTGTGTTGCCCAGTCAATATATACTGATTCTAAACCAATGAGATATTTGAAAACAGACTCGATCGAGAACCCATGGTTTTTTTTACATGTTCATGTACCTACATTCATATAATACAATAACATTTCCGATTAACGTTGGAAAAAAATGGAAAGTCGGGGTGGGGGTGTCTTATCGGCGTTATCCCCTGTAACGTCATAGTACACCAGCTCCTTAAATATTGATCGAAGAGAACTAATGTGAATCGCACGTGAGTTACAAACAATAGGAGGGCGGAAGTACTAACTTGTCCAATGTCTTGAATAGTAAAAAATAAAATAAAATAAAATAAGTAAATAATTTTAAAAAGGACACTCATTATCGTCATTCCTCAAACTCCTAATCCTTAGTACGGGGGTGTGAGGGTAACCATGGTGCTTTTATATATGGCCAATTATTAACTTTTTAAAATCTTGAATCTTAAATCAGGAATAAATCCCGGATTTGAAGTTAAAGAGGACACCTGTTGTAAACAGGGGGCCCAGAAGCCTTAAGAGGGCCTTTCGTTGGTCCATGGAAAAGCTTTTGCAAGCTCCTGCATTTTAAGATTAAGTATAGGGTATAAACTGAATGAATTATTTAAAGTTACAATTTTGTGATAGTGATATTTTTTCTCTCCATCTGTTTTTCTCAACCATCAAACATTATAAGCAGGGGGCGGATCCAGGATTTTAAGTTGGAGGGGGCTCCAGTTTAAGGCAAAGTGTCTGAGCAACCCTGATGGGGGTCCAGGAGACGATTTTTAATTATTTACGTTTGTAAATATTAGACCTGCAAAATCCAAGCAAAATCCATCGCCATGCAAAAATACAAGGAACATTTCGTTTTACTTTTTTCTTCTGAAAGGATGTTCTTTGATCGAAGGAGTATAATTTAAATTTATTTTGACAATTTTAGAGGGGAGCGCGCAGGGTGCACCCCCTCTGACTCCGCCACTAATTAGAATAGGACATGTAATAAGGAAGAATATGTTACTGTTTTAGCGATCAGTGCGTATCAATAATAATGGATTAATATTTGTTCTTTTAAAATGTCACTGTTTCAAAATATTTTTTGAAAAATATTCTCAATAATTCAATCATTATGAGATATCATCATTTAAAATCATATGTCATGCATGTCGTTTTGATAGATTTGCCTTGTTAAGATTTAGTAAGGGAGTTTTCAATAGCTATAAAAAATTGGCAATACATGTATATTTAATTTTTTAATTCATCAGCAAAGAAAATAATCCATTACAGTAATTAATATTTCATGTACGAATAAACAGGCACTTGGTTACATAAATGATGTATATTTAATTCATTGAACACTGTAGACACCGGTAGTTGTACACTATCTCAGTGTTATTGTTACATTGTCTCACAACATACACACAGTACATTATTATCGTATGGATATACATGTATAATGTTCACTGTAGATACTTGTACACTCTCACTGTTTTGATGAGATTTTGTCCCACCCAGAGATTGTTCTCATCATCCACACACACACTACGGGGAAACTTTACCCCTTGTTGTGGTGTAAGTAGTAGAGACAAGAACTGACCGTCCTGATCCAGGATATGGACTGTGTTACTGATTCTATCACACAACATGATGTGACCAAGTACATCAGTACATATTCCATAGGGATCAAACTCTGACCCCTGACCTGTGTAGGAGAACCTGTATTGTCCTGATTTATCCACCACCACTACAGATTGTTTGCCATAGTCTGATACACAGACATCGCCATTCATGTTTTCTGTGATGTAGTGGGGTTCACTATACAGTGCCTGTCCTTTGTTGTCTCTCTGTATGTTCTGTATTTCTGTCCCTGTCTTGTTGTACCTGGTGACTTTAGAGGGTTCTACTTTATTTATCATCCCCACCAGTAGGTCCCCGTTGATGTGGGAGGACTGTATACTGATAGGTACCCAACCTCCTGTTTTAATGAATTCAGTGATTGTATTATCCGGTGTTATCCTATTGATGACTTTGTCCTTTCTGTCTGTATAGATCAAATCTCTGTCCTGCGTGACTGTATGGTAGCCTTCGGATCTGATACCACTGGTTTGTATCTTCTGTAGCTGATTCCCCTGTAGATCTGCTTGGACAAGCTTACCAATAATATCACTGACCCAGAGTCTGCCTGATTTACCCAGTGATATATGAAATACACGATCAACACCTGATACTGTGCACTCCCTGACCTTGGTGACAGAAGAAGACAGAGACAGTGTTTGTTTCACGTCAAATTTCTCTCTGACTTGTTTCTTCTGTTTCCCTGTAGGTTTCAACTGTGTAGAGGCAGTCTCAATGGGTTTAATTTTTCTGTTTTTTGCTTTTGTGTTGGGAACAGTTATTCCGCCTAGTAGTTTGGCGACATCTTCTTTGCTGTTTTGACCAGCAGTAAATACGGGTGGGACTGGTTTGGATGTCTCTGGCACAGGTCGAATTTTAAAGCTTTTTGATTTGAGAGATAATGTTAAATTTTCTATTTTTGAGGGAGATAGGTGACCATAATATGTTTTGATTAAATCATTAAGATAGTTGATGTAGTCATCTATTTCTTGGTTTTGACCGTTTAATGTTTCTAATAATGACTGTTCTTTTTTGTTAACTTGTTCTATATTATCTGATGTGACTGCATCTACCATTCTTTTCACAGACTCAGCTTCAGCCTTCGTTGCTGTTCTTATACCTTCCATGATCTTCTTTATTTCTGTTACATCTCCAGCGATTTCTTTTTTCACGTCTTGAGAAACTGGCTCAAAATTATTTCGAATTTTGTCAATGTCCTCTTGATATTGCAATACCTTTTCAGCAAAGACAATTTCTAGATCAGTAAATACGTGGCCGCGATGTTCTTTTGTAGCTGTGCATTTAGAACAAAGGGGAATCTGGCATTGCTCACAGAGAAGATCTATGTCTTTTGTTTGGTGGATCTTACATTTCTCTGCAGGAATTTGTCGTTTGCGTTTATAATGGACCACTTCATGGTTCTTGGTTTTCTTATTCTTCTGATGTTCATCTCTGCATTGTTCACACATTGGTTGGTGACAGTCATTGCAGTAAAACTGGCAGTTCTTCTTACAGTCTTCAGTGCCACACACCAAATAATGCTGGGCGTCGGGTGGTATTTGGGATTCAGATAATGCCATCTGAAATGGTAAAGTGCCTTTAAGTTAGTAGAGGCTACATGTATATCATTTATTGTATTTGTTATAAAAAATCATTAAAAACTGAATTTAAGACCCATCCACCCCCTACACTCACATACAGGTATTCAAAATCGATATACATGAGGACAATCTACAGCAGATACATGTAGTACAAATTATGACATACCACTATGCATACTTTGAGGTACAGACAATTTATTTGTCCATACCGTATTATCAACTTTTCGATCTTAGTTATGTACATGCCCGAATCCGTGGTTTTTAGTGTACATGTCTTAATATTTATATAGTAATGAACAGAAAATATAATGCTGGTATATCATAAGGTGCAAAACAAATGGATGAATATAATAAAATTGGAAATTTGACCATGGCACTATATAACTATGAAAATGGCCACTGCTTTCGGTTTAGTACAATGAAAATATTACATACATATGAAATACATGTACATAAATATATACTAAAATATTATTGTTGAACTGCGTGTAAATCCAATAATACGCTAGGAAATGTGTAAACTTCTGTATCGTCATTGGAAATATATGTTATGACTTTTGTATTGCATCAAACAAATTATTATTCTAATTTACCTTTAGTTCTGTAGCAGGGTAACCTGGTGACGCCCTCATATCAGAGTGAGAAAATACGAGACTTGAATGTGTAATTTACTTCCTGGTTGAGTTACATTGTAAACCTTCTGGCCTACTTTATCTTTATAGAGGGTTATCTATATGACATGGGTACATGTACGAGCAGACTGATTAAAACAACCACGTTATCTTAACTCGTACAGACGAGTATTAGGATTCGGGGGCGGGGTTGGTTTTAATCAGAGTGGGGTACGAGGTACTTTTTTAAATTTGAATTCATAAAACGAATCTGATTCGGACTTTTGGTTCTCCTTTTTTGTGAATCATCAGTAATCCATAGAATAAGTAAAGCAAATAGGTTTGTAAACCATGTGTAAGTAATATATTATAATTTTAAAAATACAGAAAAATAGGTACAGTGCTATGAGGATATATTAAATTATTGTTCTGTTTATGCAAGTCAAATACCATCTGTAAATATAACTAAAGGTGAATGTACATGTAAAATGTATACATAAAATGGTATCTTTGCAAATAAATAACATGTAATACCATAGACATATAATACCTGCACGTACACACATAAGTGCAAAGACGTCTAAAAATGCATTGCTTAAATATAAATATATTTGTGATAATTATCAGTATTGTTACATATATGTACATTCCCGAATCCAGATTTTTTTGTGTACATGTCTTAATTTTTTATATAATATAGAGCCAAACATTTAATGCCGGTATATCATAAGGTAAATAGCTTCCCTTTACAAATCATTTTTTTTGTTCACATCAATAACTGTCAATTATAGTTGTTTTATTGACAAGTGCAAATCAAATGGAAGAATTTAATAAAATTGGATATCTGATCATGACACTATATAAGTATAAATATGGCCATTACTTTCGGTTTAGTACAATGAACATATTACTTACATATATATACTTAAATACTAATGTTGAACTACATCTAAATCCAATATTACGCTAGGAAATATGTCAACTTATATACTGTCATGGGAAATAGATGCTATGATTTTACAATTATATCAAACGAAATTATTCTAATTTACCGTTAGGTCTGTAGCAAGGTAACCTGGTGACGCCCAGAAATCAGAGGAAGAAAATACGAGACTTGTGTAATTATTTCCTGGTTGAGATAAAATTAGATTTAAACCTTCTAGCCTATCTATTTGATATGGGTACATGTACGAGCAGTCTGATAAAAACAACCCCCTTATCTTAACACGTACAGACGGTTGTAAGGATAAGGAGTGAGGGGCTGGTTTTCATCAGACTGGGGTACGAGGTACTTTTTTCAATTTGAATTCATAAAACGAATCTGATTCTGACTTTTGGTTCTCCTTTTTTTGAATCATCAGTAATCCATATAATAAGTAAAGCAAGTAAGTTTGTAAACCAAGTGTAAGTAATATAATTATAATTTTAGAAATACAGAAAGAATAGATACAATGATATGATAATATATCAAATTTGTGTTCTGTTTATGCAAGTCAAATACCATCTGTAATTATAAATAAAGATGCTTGTACATGTAAAATGTATACCGGTATCTTTGCAAATTAATAACATGCAATACGATATACATGTATAATAGCTGCACTTACACATATAAGTGCGAAGACGTCTGAAAATACATAACTTATAAATAGATATATCTTTGATAATTTTAACTAATGCCATTTAGAAAATTAGCAAAAATTGAAAAAATATTATAAATTATTTAAACAGAATGCAGTTATGTTCAATTATAGTGTATTATTAGATATGAAATATTGCTCTTTATGTATTTTGAACTCCAGACCTGCATGCGGAACCACATTTCTTAGCAGTGAGCGCTATCCAATTGGTCATTTAGACATCCAGAACAAAAAATCTAGCGCGCTTTTCGCTCATGCACCTTACTTTGAGATGGACGTAATATACAAATAAGCAAATGAACATTTCCATTACATAATTCCATAAACGAATTTCATATTATTACAAGTACGTTTCTGTTTACCATGTGAATATATAGTTTCTATGAAATTTTGTAAACACCCCCATCACACGGCTTTTCCGAACGCGGAGGGCGTTGTCACGCAGAGCAGAAGTAACTTGCCACGAAAAGGTAAGGCCTTTAACTTTCGTTCAAACTCTATATAGTTAGCTAATGAAAATGTAACGTTTTCTTCAAAATTCGTTCAATTCTTAATCATAAACATCTTCCAAAGGCAATAAAGGGATTACTCTATTAGATCTACAAGCTTGTTTTTTAATGGTACATTTTTAACAAAATTATGTTATGTCAAGAATGTTTCCATTGTTGGTGTTTAAACATCACTAAAAACCCTTCAAACCTTTGTACCGCGTCGGATGACAATGGTTTCCTCGGGGTGTCAATTTCAACTGTTACTCTCCCAAACAGGCACTATTTATATAATGTTAAGAAGCCTGGATTGTCGTGGCCATTTTAAAGCTATAATGATCTCCTTAAAATTAAGAGCTTCGTAAACAAATATACATGTAGGTTAGAAAAATGTTCAATTTTTAAAACAATATATATTTAATTTTTCTCCAACTTAAAACAGTATTATGAAAAAAAGGTATTTCTGATGGTTATGTGTTGACCACCGAGCCCCCTGAAGAGAAATTATAGTATAAGAAAATATGTCGTAGTATTAATTACAAAGCTCATAATATTTCTCAGTTGTCGTTAATTTTTGTAGATATTGATCTAAAAATTAATTAACATGATCTGATTACAGACGAATTTTCGCTGTAAACTAACTATATATCTGTTACACACAACACGTTTTATAGATACATGTATTTGTGGATATTGTGAAATCGTAAAATTTTTTACATGAACTAAATTTTATCGGATTATATCTCATACACAATTGTAATTTTTTATATACCTAATGAGTTATGAGACACGGTCTTAATTCATCAGACGCTCAAGCGAATTTATTACATTCCAACGTACCTTTAAAACAAATTGCAATCCACGAACTTTTGCATTTATCAATTTAAATCCAATGATACGCCAGTACATGACCACTGTCGCGAATATTGCTATTTATCGTAGGAAGCATCGTAGTTTAGCATGATTGTTTATGGAACACATTCCAAGCCAATCTCCAGAAGTTACCAATTTAAACACTATATGACATTGGTCTATTTTTTCTGTTTTTTCAACTTTTAATATTAATTAAAGCAAAATGTTTTTTATTCATATTTTATCATCCAGTCAAACTTTTATTATAAAAATAAACACAAGGCAAGAAACAAAAAATGCAAAGATGACGAGAGCATCCGTTGCTCTGACATTTCAGCGACTGCAATTGGTGCAAAATTAATGTTTTGTTTCCGAGTGTTTAGTCATTTAAACCATACATGCTTTCTTTGGTGATCCATACGGGATATATATGAAGGTAGCGACATCGAAAAAAATTATATATCCCGCGTTATGTGATTTCTTTCTGTAGTGCTAGCTACCCTTCATAACCCGCATGAATCACCATAGAAAACATTTTATTGTATATATTTACACCATTCGCTATATTTTAACAAATTAACAAATCGATTGTAGAAAGGTAACTTAGTTAGTTCAGTAGGTTAGCCAAACGAAACAGCCAAATCGTCTCTTTTTAGAATTTGATTATTCATGATTAGTTCGTGCAGTCCAGTGATTTTTCGTAGGTCGCTGTAGAAATCAATAAATCGATAAACGGGGCGTGTATTGATTTCAGTCCGGTCAGTTTTAATCGCTGTATATAAGTTTTGACCAATCGATAAACAGGGCGTGTAGATTTTAGTCCTGTTAGTTTCTCTTTAGCTTTTAACCATCAATATGTTTCCGTAGGAAATAGAAGGAATCATGCTCTGTAGATGTAAATATCACATGGGCTTGGTTGTTGGATAGTGAAGTTCTGTAATATTTGTTCCCGATGGAAAAATTGATTAAAATTGGCAATCTTATGTGTATTTCTGTGTACAATGTATTGCAATAAATAAATTCACTAAAAAAACATTGTGTGAAAAATGCAGTGATGAACATCAGAAGAACAACAAAACCAAGAACCATGAAGTGGTCAATTATTAACAACGCAAACGTCGAATTCCTGTAGAGAAATGCAAGATCCACCCCACAAAAGACATAGAGCTTCTCTGTGAGAAATGCCAGATTCCCATTTATTCTAAATGCACAGCATCACAAGAACACCGCGGCCATCTGTTTACCGATCTAGATATGGTCTTTGCTGAAAAATGCTCGCATTGTCATGTAGAGATTGCCAAAATTCGAAGCTATTTTGAGCCAATTTCTCAAGACGTGAAAACAGAGATTGCTGGAGATGTCACAGAAAAAAAGAAGATCATGGAAGAGATAAGGAAATCCATGAATGCTGAAACTGAATCTGTTAAAAACCTGGTTGATACAGTCACATCAGATCAAATAAAACAGGTCGACAAAATAGAACAGTCATTATTAGAAACATTAAGCGTTCAAAACCAAAAAATAGATGACTGCACTAACTATCTCAATGATTTAATCAAGATGTTTTATGGCTACCTATCTCCCTCGGATAATAAAAATTTAACATTTGCTCTCAAATCAGAAAACCTAATGATACAACCCATACCAGAAACATTCAAACCAGTCCCACCCGTATTTACTGCTGGTAAGTACAGAAAGGAAGATGTTGCCAAACATCTGGGTAGAATAACTATCCCTAACACTAAACCAGAGAACAGAAAATTAAAACCCATGGATACTGCCTCTACAGAGTTGAAACCTACAAGGAAACAGAGGAAACAAGACAGAGAGAAATCTGATGTGAAACAAACACTGTCTCTGTCTTCATCTGTCACCAAGGTCAGGGAGTACACAGTACCAGGTGTTGATCGTGTATATCATATATCACTGGGTAAATCAGGCAGAATCTGGGTCAGTGATGATTTTGGTAAACTTCTCCAAACAGATCTACAGGGGAATCAGCTACAGAAGATAGAAACCAGTGGTCGAGATGAAGGCTACCACACAGTCACACAGGACGGGGATCTGATCTTTACAGAAAAACACAACAAAGTCATCATTAGGATAACACCAAATAATACAATCACTGAATTCATTAAAACAGGAGACTGGGAACCAATTAGTATACACTACTCCCACAACAACGGGGACCTACTGGTGGGGATGAAGACAGATGAAGAGGCTAAAGTTACCAGGTACAACAAGACAGGGACAGAAATACAGAACATACAGAGAGACAACAAAGCACAGGGACTTATAGTTAACCACACTACATCACAGAAAACATCAATGGTGAGGTCTGTGTATCAGACTGGGACAAACATGCCGTAGTGGTGGTGGATAAATCAGAACAACACAGGTTCTCCTACACAGGTCAGGGGTCAGAGTTTGAGCTTTTTGGAATATGTACTGATGTACTCGGTCACATCCTGGTTTGTGATAGAACCAGTAACACAGTTCATCTTCTGGATCAGGACGGTCAGTTCTTTGTCTCAACTACTAACATCACAACAAGGGGTAAAGCTTCCCCGTGGTGTGTGTGTGGATGTTGAGAACAATCTCTGGGTGGGACAAAGTGACACCAACACAGTGACAGTGTACAAGTATCTACTGTGGACATTATACAGTGTATATCCATACAATAATTACGTACTGTGTGTATGTTGTGAGACAATGTAACAACAACACTGAGATAGTGTACAATAACTGGTATCTACATGTACAGTGTACGTTAATACATGTTAGCATTCCTTCCACCCTGTGCATGTTTATGAATTTAATCATAATAAATTATATTAATTGCTGAACAATTGACAAATAAAATGCATGTATTATATTTCTAATTCTAGCCATTAGATACTTAATTTCAATTTTTTTATTGAATCTTGACAATAGTTATCAAAAGGACTTGCAGTAAATATATAAGATTTTTATCTAACAATGATTGACGTAATGTGAATGTTTTCCGAAATACAATGATATTAAAACCGTACAATGTACTTAAATGACTACAAAACAATAGTTAAATTTCCGTTTTCAATCAATTGATGTTTTTGAATAAGATGTACATATTTAACGCCTTATTACATGTACATGTAAAATGCATTGGAAAAAATTCGTTTCATTCACAGACAATGTAGATTTTAAAATTAATGAAGATATATCTACATGGTATTCTCGTCTTAATATTTTTTAAATTAGAAAATAAATCCTAAAAACTTTTCCTTTAGCACACAAACGGTACGCAGAAATTAAAAAAAGGTAAACGAACCACTTTTTAAAGAACAAAAGGAGGAAACCCCTAAAACAAAGCCGCCAAAATGACAGTCTTTTCCATTATATCATGGACGACGGACCTGATATTTTGCACAACTAAAAAAGTGATTGTTATGAACATAGAAATCAAAATATTACGTCACAATCACATAAACTCAATGACGCAATTTATGACTGCATGTTCAGAGTCATCTATCCACACTTTATATAGTACATACATGTATGTACATGAAGTGGCTGACTTTGTTATTATTTTTTACATGCTCAAATACGCTTTTCAACATAACTTAACATACCCGGCTTTCTTAAGGGGGTGTCGCTGTATTAAGCTCAAGTTACTCTTGACGCGCCAAGGAAAACCCTTCCTTAAATTGTAAAATGAAAAGTTGGACAGTTTCAGTTCGATTCTTATATATATATATATATATATATATATATATATATATATATATATATATATATATATATATATATATATACAGCTTATCTTTTTTGTTCTAAAGATATACGGCGTTACATAAAGGACAATTTCTCATTATAAAGGTGTCGCAAGAGCAAATTTTGATTCAATGTATTTCAAATAATGAATAATGTATGAGATATGTAATGGCATAAATGATAAAAAAAAACAAACCAGTAAATACATTCGAATTCACTATCTTATTTTGATTCAATGTATTAAAAACCATTAAAAATTAAGATGAAAAAAATATACATTAAATCTCTGCATTTTTCTTGAAGATGTTGTAAATGATAAATGAAAACAAAACACGATAAAAGTGCATGCTATTTCATATCTGTATATAAGTGTTGTGGTGTGCATGTAATATGCCTACAAAGTAGTCGGATTTTGGTATACAGTGAAAAGCCAGAGGCTTAATGTTCCCTACAAAATGTTTGCCGTGCTCTATTTTGACAAAGTTTGTTTACGCTACATACATACTACCAATGTGCAAAAGTAGATGAGTATATTCATCTACTTTTTAAAATCATCATCTGTATATGTTTAAAAAAAAAACAACGGATAATTTATTGAAAAAATTGAGTAAAGTCCCGGGGTCTAGATACTTTGGTTGGGAGATCGAACGCGATGGGGGTGGGGTGGTCCTGTCCTCAAGCATATGTGAAATGCACAAGGTATAGTATGTTTTTGTTTTTGTAAAATTGCTTTTAAAATTTTGGATAAGAATACTAAAAAAAGATTACGTAGTCTGCTGGTCTATTCGTGCAATATTGTTTGGCTCCTATATCTGTTTTGGAGAATTATCGTAAGTACATATTATGCCTTAGTACTTTAGATAATTAATCTTTACGAGCCGCATTACTTGCCATTTTGTATAGGAACACATAAATACCCCCCCCCCCCAAAAAAAAAAATAAAAAATAAAAAAAATAAAGTTTTTTTTTCTATTTTTATGATTTTCTTTGATTAAATCTATTTCTTTGTTTCAATGTTTTCAAATCTATAACAAAACATGACTGTACCTGGCAAGATCGTAATTATATGTATGAAGTATGAATTATTTCGAAAAATTGTCAAACAATTTTGATTTAATATTTATATTTGTTTAAACATGCGATTTCTACAACATGTTGCAGAATAAAAGGCAGAATTAAGTTAAAATGATCAATTAGAGAACGACTGCATACAAAGCCCCATTTCATCCTTTCTGGAAATTCTAAACTCATGAACCTGACAGACCATAACATTTCCAGTAAACAAATCAACCAACTTTTGGCTCAAAAATATATGATTACATTTACTAACAAATTGCTAACAGTGTATAATCTTGCGATGAAAACAATTTTACTTTCTCAAAAAAGAATACAATTTAATATCTAGTTTAAAATTAAAAACTATTTTCTTTCTATAATTCATGTTTATAATTGTGATGTAGATTGAACATGCTAATATTGTATATAATTACTTTAAATAGCTCTCTCTCTCTCTCTCTCTCTCTCTCTCTCTCTCTCTCTCTCTCATGTGATGTTTTGCTTTTAGTTTTTTAAATGCTGGATAACATCGCTGAAAGTACGTGGAAACATCAACTGCGTTTTTCAAATTGATTATAGAAAATACTAATCAACAGAAAAAAATACCGACACAGAAGACTTTAAAAATTTATAACATGTATAACCATGTCATCAGTTCATCTCCTACGACTGGGAAGTACAGAACATATCATACAATTTTGAAATCAATTGTTACATTTTTTTTTTCATGACTTCCAGTGGGATGAAACTGGAGAATGAAAATGGAGGATGTTTAAAGGTATAATACAAGGTTTTTTCCCCAGTGAAGGAAATGCACAATCGTTTGAATGAATATCGATGAAACATTAGTTTAAGCAATAAAACCAAAACAATGGGAATATAAATAAATTAGAACAGCTTAATTTACATCTGGATTAACATTAGTTTACACAAAAATTAAAAACAATAGGAGTAGAAATAATTAAGGAGACTTTCTATGCGTGTGCATCTGCCAAGCGGAAGGGCAGCACAATATGTTTTCAAGGGGAAATACGTTTTATTTTCATAATGGAGGAAAATCAATGATACTAAATAAGCAAAAGGTTTTTTTTTTATAAAGAATCTGATCATAAAATGAACAATTTAACATTATCTCAGTTTGAAAAAAAGGAGTCAATTTTTCATACCATGAATTTTTTTTCTCCCCTAAAAATCGAAATTTGTAATTTTATTCCCGAAATGTGGACCTTTAAGTGCAATAAATGACATGTGGTGATAATGAACAGTGTTTAAAATCAAAATCACAAGGAAAGATACGCAACAGGGGCTCGTTTCACAAATCATACATAAGACTAAGTTAAATCTTAGGAAAGAACTTTTTTCCTAAGTTCATTACTTATCCGTTTCACTATTCTTGTCTTATCTTGTCAAATTCCTAAGTCATGTCTTAACTTTAAGATATGTAATTCGATGTCTTAGGAACAAACTCAATATTGCGACTGTTTATTTTGTATTGAAATGAATTACATGCACATTAAAGTTGAAAAAAGAAATACAAGAATACACAAATCTTTAGGACTTGTTCATTTTCCTTCTTAACTGAAAATCTTAGAACTATCAAAATATACATATATTTCTTCAATTAACATCTCTCGTATAGACTTTTAATTTTAACATTTTTTTTCAATATTATCTGGTCGCACGTGCAGATGGATAGCGGGTATTTTTATAGCTAGTGCACTGATGATAATGAAATTAGTCGTTCCCGAGAATTACTGATATCTTAAGCAGTTTGATAAAAACAGGAATAAATACTAAGTAAAACTCAAGTACAGAATGACTGGGTGATTTGTCCTATTTCTCCACCAAATAAGCTTTTCGTTTACGAAAGAAATTTGAGGTGTCTCCTTTGCGGTGAAGTGAGGGGTTCTTTATTTCAGTTTTTGTTGGGAGGGGTAGGAGTGACCGGCAAGTGGTTTAGGTATGTCGATGTTAAATCATCCATGGGATTGTTGTTTCATTTAGAAATTGTTGCCTTCTATCCTTGCTTCCTCTATCAGCCAAGATGAATTTAATTGCGATGTTTCTTTTTGTAAAGAAAAAACATTCTTATATCAACCATTACAGGAAAACACGTATTACATTAAACTTAGTTTAAAAGTTCAACATCTTTCCATTTTAAATCTCACTTGTCATTGCATGTGAGTATTAAATTCCATTTTGGAATATACCGTATCATGCGATCTCTCAAATTAAAAAAAAAATACTGTTTTCAAGTAATATACGGGTATATTACGTTATTCTTATCTACTCGTGTATGCATGAGAAGTTTAAATATTATACATAATTTCAGTACATACACATAGGCACTACACTATTTACACTCTATTAACACGTTTTAATTTTTTTTCTAATTTGTTTTTAGGTGAACAAGAGGCCAGGGGCCACATCGCTCACCTGAGCAACAATTGCCTGTCTGATCAAATTAGCGTTAGAGTATCAAAATATCTTGACAACTAAGTACAGTAGATCTTGCTAAAAAAATTGAAAATCTGCCAATTTTTATCCACCTCTTTCTTTTGGTAAAAACCAAGCCCCTTCTGTTGTTGTACTTGTAAGAAGATTTTTCTCTATTACTATACCCCCCCCCCCTTCCATTTTGTGGCCCCACTTTTCTCTAGGGTATCATGGTTTCATCAAACTTATATCTGCATAACCTGTGCTTTCACACTAAGTACTGAGTTTTGGACCGAAAAACTTTCCCAGAATATTTTTAAAGATTTTCTCTATATATTCCTATGTAAAAATTCAAACCGCCATCACGGCCCCGCCCTACCACTTGGGACTGTGATTTTGAATTTACACAACCCGAGGATGCCTCTACACAAGTTAAAGCTTTTCTGGCCAAATGGTCTTTAAAAAGAAGATTTTGAAAGATTTTCTCTATATATTCCTATGTAAAAATTCATCCCCCACTGTGGCCTCAACATACCACTGGACTATTATTTTAACAAACTTGAATCTATACGATTTGGAAATGCTTCCACTCAGATTTGGGCTTACCTGCCTAATAGCTTTTGAGAAGAAGATTTTTAAAGATTGTCTCTCTATATAAAAATGTATCCCCCTTTGTGGCCCCGCCCTACCCCCAGGGACCATGATTTGAACAAACTTGAATCTACATTATCTGAGGATGGTTACCCGCCAATTTGAGCTTTCTAGATTAAATAGTTTTTGAGAAGAAGATTTTTAAAAATTTTCTCTATATAATCCTTTGTAAAACTTGATCCCCCAATTGTAACCCCACCCTAACACCGGAGACCATGATTTGAACAAACTTGAATCTACACTACCTGAGGATACTTCCATTCAAATTTGAGGTTTCCTGGCCGGATAGTTTTTGAGAAGAAGATTTTTAATATATATTCTTATGTAAAACTTGATCGCCCCATTGTGGCCCCACCCTACCCCCAGGGACTATGATTTGAACAAACTTGAATCTACACCACCTGAGGATGCTTCCATTTAAATTTTTTAATTTTATCTTTTCTGGCCTAATAGTTTTTGAGAAGAAGATTTTTAAAGATTTTCTCTTTATATTCCTATGTAAAAATTCATCCCCCTATTGTTGCCCCACCCTACCCCCGGGGACCATGATTTGAACAAACTTGAATCTACGCTATCTGAGGATGCTTCCACTCAAATTTGAGCTTTCTGGCCTAAACGTTTTTGAGAAGATTTTTAAATATTTTCTCTATATATTCCTATGTGAAACTTGATCCCCCAATTGTGGCCCCACCCTACCCCCAGGGACCATTATTTGAACAAACTTGAATCTACACTACCTGAGGATGCTTCCATTTTAATTTCATCTTTTCTGGCCTAATAGTTTTTGAGAAGAAGAATTTTAAAGATTTTCTCTATATATTCCTATGCGAAACATGATCCCCCAATTGTGGCCCCATTTTACCCCCGGGGACTATGATTTGAACAAACTTGAATCTACACTACCTGAAGATGATTCCGATTGAAATTGAGCTTTTCTGGCCAAAAAGTTTTTGAGAAGAAGATTTTTAAAGATTTGTTTCTATATATTCCTATGTGAAACTTGATTCCCCCATTGTGGCCCCACCCTACCCCCGGGGACCATGATTTGAGCAAATAAGTTAGGAATTAACGAAATGATTAAAAACGTGGCTTACAATGTATCTTAGGAACTTCCCAAGTTATAACTTAGGCATATCTCAAGTTCTATCTTAGGAAACATCTTAGGAAATCTTTGTGAAACGGGCCCCTGGAGCAAAGCAAACACAGACATTTAAAAAAAATAGAGGTAGGATCAGGTGTTCTGGAGGAGTGAGCATCCTCTGCTGACCGGTCACAACCGCCGTGTGCTCTTTGTCGTAATCGGGAAAACGAAAAAATCCGTAGACGCGATTATATAGGTGATTTAAAAGCATAATGAGTATCAGGCACGTAGCATCAGGGGGGGGCCAGGGGGGGGGGGGGGGGGGCTGCCCCCCCCCCACACTTTTTTGGGCAGCAAAGATTTTTCTTAAATTTACATACAAAAAATTGAATTAAGATGGAGTTGGCCCCCTCACTTTTAAGGGACCATGTAAAAATTTGGATTGAAAAATAAGTTCACTGAAGTTACAAGTAACTTCCCCCCCCCCTTACGGTTTAGGATTTTTAGGATTTTGGAATGTATTTTTTTTTTTTTTTTGCTTGTCAGGATTTTTGGATGAGTCTGCCCCCCCCCCTTTCAAAAACGATGCTACGTGCCTGGTATTTATTGAATGCTTCAGAAAAAATGAAATTGTATACCTTATGACTACTTTTTGTACTCCATAACATTACAACACAACTCTATGTATTTATTGAAAAAAAACACGAACTAAAAAAAGTTTTTATTTTTCATCTGACAATATGTTTGTTTGTTGGTTTAACGTAAAGCTGCAAAAACTGTTTTAAATTAAAAGTTTTGAATTACATCGTGTTTTCAGATCACAGAAAATGAGACTTGAAAGCGCCCGATAGTTAGACCGGATCGTTAGTTCAGCATAACGTCTGCTTAAAAAATAAACATGATTTGAATTGTGATAATTTATCAATAAACATATGCAAAAATGGAATTGATTTGAACATATTTTATTATACAAAATAATATTTACATAATAGGATTGGGCAGCAGGCAAAGCCTATTTAAGCCTTCTCCACAAATGGAATTATTTGGACCACAGTCGGTCGTACATCAGCAGTTGTCATGGCCGATATCGGCCTCATTTTTTTCGGCCGACCAATTGTGTGTCCGTCGGGCAAAGTTATAAATTTTTTTGCGTCGGTTGACCGATAGATTTTTTTGGTTAAAACAGCCTTTAAATAGTTCGTCGAGCAACCCTCAATCATCGTCCGACCATTAGCAGACAGTTTGTTAAACATTCAAAAGAGATATGCCGTGCCCGGCATCTCACTTTCTTTTAAATTATTAATAAAAATCAATGTTTAGGAGTAAGTGAATGAAAACCTGATAGAGTAGTGCTTAGTTTTACGCAATTTGAAACAGAAAAAAACCCACGTTTTAGTTTTTAATTATGTAACAGAATATTTTGAAATATACTGATAGAATAGTTGAACATATCGGACTCTTTGGCAAAAATATCAAATGAAACAGAAGATTTTCAAATATGTTTAAAGAAAATTTGAGAAATGTCGGAATTCTTAACAAAAATTAGATATAAAATGAAATTGACATTTGGCAATAAAAAATGTTTACTGTTGCTTTGGAATTTTAATATAAAGAAATAAATATTTTATGCATAAAGTTTCACGATATGATTGTTTCTATTTTGACGATGCTCTATTTTGTTGCATTTTAATATTAGCAGTTTGTATCGATATGAATTGTATATACTAATCTTAAATGTGTGTTTACAAAGGGTTTATACCTTGGCGAACTTTTTATTTGGCATTGAACACCTGAGTTAATTTTTACAAATTAGCAAAGAGAAATGTATGTTGCATTCGTGGAAATTAAACATTTTCTCTTGTGAACTCGTTAGTGGTAAAAATCATAAATAAATATGAATTTAGAACATTTTCCACAGATACCATACTAACATTTTGCAGTTTTGTAAGCCCTGTCATGGGAGTGAATCCGTTTAAAATTACATTGAATATAAATAATAATATTCTTCATCATTAATTCTAGAACTACATTAGAATGAGTTTCAATTTCATTTAATGTATTGTTTTTGAAATGGAGATATAAATATTAAAATATATATAATGAAATTTCTCCCTACTGTTTTGATGAAAATTAATTACCTGGGGCTAGACATGACATCATTTTATTTTCAAATTATCTATATAAATACAATTTTGGTGATTCTAGATGTTTTACATGTATTTCTATTTTTTAAAGAAGTTAAGATTTATTTAAAAGTAATACCTTTTAACCATTTCTTAAACAATCCGTCATGTTGACAGACACGCAAATTGTCAGTTACATGAATATCTTTTAAGACAGTTTATTCATTTAAGAAACACGAAGGATGTTAAAAAGTTAAACCGGATATGAACTTGGTTGTCACGTGATCGAATCTTGTGAAGGCCACTTCTCAGAAGTTTTAATCACGTACCAACGAATGTCATATCCCGGTAAACTTTTAAAACATAGCTGCGAATTACGTTTAAAAAAGACAAATAGTTCATGTATAAAAACGTGTTGTTTGTTAAGAATGATGTAACTATTGAACGAAGAGCGAGTGCAGTTATCACCGTGACATCAATTTCAAATTCAGAATGGCACCGATTACAATTTCAAAATCTGGTAAGGTGCTAGATTTCGCCCAGATTCCTCTGAAAAAGCATAAGTTGCAAATTCCGTGAGTTTATATGTCCCTGGTTTTATGAGTATTTTTATTTTCAAGAAATTCAAAACAGGAACATTTTTAACAACAGTTGAATGTGTTTGCATATCGGGTAAATAGGAAAATAGTCGATATGAACGCACATTTATAAACGAAAAGTCATTTTTTCTAGTTATATAAAAATGCTAAAGTTGCGATGGGTATACAACTGGAAATTTTAAAAACAATATTTAAATTTTTTTTTTTGAAAGCTAACAATTATAAAACTGTTTAAAAAAATATACGGCGGCGATCTATGCAAAATTGTTTTAATGCTATCCATGGTCGTTGTGCGACGGCGAGTTATTTGAGAGGACTCGTTTTTAAAGTGCAAGCGGATTTTTGTAGTGACCTTATTCAGAGACCGTACATTTGAGGCATTTTTTGTTCCTTCATTAATATTCGGAGAAATTCATTTTCATGCATTCAAAGTGATGGATATTTTAAACAGATTAAACGTCTTACTAATGATCCTATCAAAACAATATATTATTAGATATAATAATTGTATTTCAATATTCAATGATTATTTGATATCGTGGATAAAATCAACAAGTAAATGAATTCCACAGAAATCATTATTTGAAAAATTTCATGTAATAATGAAACTACAGTACATGTTCACGAAAGAATTGATAAAATGAAAGTGACAGCTAATTCAAACAGAAATGCAAATAAAAAATTGACTTGGTTCTAAATGTGTAATACGATATTGCAATATATTAATTATCATTGCAATGAATACTATCCATTTTTCATGCGTTTATAACATTTTTTAGTTAAAAGTATTCTTATTTCCACAGAAGCACCTTGCCCATAAATTATTGATAAGAAAACTAAACTTCTTTGTTAGACCATTTCGACAAGAGAATTAATTAGTTGCCGATAGTATTTAACCGCAGTGCAATCAGCATTCTCTCCTACTGTACACAAACTGTGGAGCAGCATGCGTTTCATAAGAAGTTTACCGCTGATGGTCAGTTTCATTGAGTTAATCAATGGCTGCATTCAGTTTAAATTCTCACGTGAGGTGTCTTTCTTAGACAATTCTCAAATGATAGGCACATATACAGGAGCTTCCAAACAAGGACTTTTCGGCGTGTGTGCTCCAAGATGTAACAATGACATAAGATGTAACGCTATTGACATCTGTTCTGAAAATTTGAAGTGCAAATTAATCAGAGGCTGGACACCACTAACGCCAGGAAACGTATCTGAAGGAGTTTGTCAACGATTCCAAATGGTAAATACCCACTCTCTCTTTCTTTCTCTCTCTCAGTACAGAAGGAATATACAATTATTTCTGCACTTTTATCAGGATTGCTCTGTAAAAATTTGTATTTGCAATTAGAAAAAAAATGAAAGATTATTGACAACCCTTTATAAAGCAATAAGCTTCTTTCAATTAAATATTATCTTTAATAAATGATATAAAAATTCACTTTTGCTTTTTGATAAAGTATGACATTGTATGAATAGATTACCTCTATTTTTTTAATGTAATTAACACAATCTTGAAAAAAAATATTGTTTTTAAATGGATGATTTCGCCCCTTTTTATCGATTTGATCGTCTTCTTAATAAAAGAATTTTAAGATTCAATTGTCATTTGTTTTATTTTAATGCACTTGATTTGCTGTCTGGCCTCATTAAATTCTTTGTTTTTCTTTCAAATTCTTTTAAGTCGGGTTTACTCTCTTTTGAAAGATAAAAAAAACAACCCACGAATTTTACGTTTTTAAATCTAATGTTGTCAGAAGTGATTCACGAATTTCATCAGTATTAAATGAACAATAGCGCCAAAACAATTACAAATACGGGTGTCGTTATGAAAGTTCGTGGAAGTAGTAATTTACGGAAACATTGCTGTGTACTTTGAAAGATGACGTACTAGTATGTTTTATTTTAAAATGATTATCAACTGAAAATAAATGTGCAAAAAATCAGATGATGTTAATATTTATTTTTTTTTAAATTTTACACCAATTTGTTTTTTTTGCACGAATTTAATTTACGGAGCACAATGTCATATTTTAAAAAAGTCAGGTGACGTCAAAACACTGGAAGGCAAACCTGTCACTCTTTTCGAAAGTAAACACCTTTCAGTTCCATTCACTTTCATGTCTTTTTAACACATTTATAAAATGTATCTTATTATAAACTTGTCAAGTTTGTTTAACAAATATTTTTGGGCGTGTCGTGGATCATATAGGTCCAAAAATCTCTATTCAAGTAGTTTCAACTTGAGAGAAGGAAACTAAGCGAAACCAATAAGTGCAAGATCCGGGCTGTATGTAATTTTCTTCGTCATCAAAAATATCAGTTTGTCCATTTTTAAAACTTTGGTGGGATTTGTAAACCATTTCCCTAGACTAATGTGGGCCATGTCAAGCAGCATCTAAGAACTTTCTGGTCTCCATCGTCGATTTTACTGCTCGTAGACAAAACTTAATGACGGCCCAGTGCTCCAAGATGAACTTTGACGTGAACATTTTTGACTACATTTTCAAGCATTGGTCGTCCATATTCGGCGATAAAACCGTCAGAAGTTATTCAATCTAATTAAAACTTCTACAAATTGAAGTTTATAAGTGATGGTAATGTCATAAGAATATAGTCCATATTTATGCGCTTAAACGGTGCGTTTACAATTCAAAAGAAACAAAAATACATATAAAATATAAAATAATTACAAAAAACTGAATTGCTTTGTGAAACATATCTTGTGATGATAATTAAGCTCTATATCATTGTGGTGCTTTAAAACAAACACATTTTTACATAATTATAAGAAAATAAGTCAAGTTTAAAATTAGTCGGTTTCGCTGGTACATGTATTATAGTCCGCTCACAGTTGAATTCGTCTGCAAACTTTTCGAACAACCCTCGTATAAACTCGATAATGTTTTTTATGATTATTTTTATGAATTGCTGAGTTAATGATATACAATGTACATTTTCCAGATGTGCCAAGATGGATATTTCTATGACAGACAGAACGAATCTTGTCTTCAGCACTGTAAGTCTTATACATTATCCTAATGTCATTTCTTCAAAAACTTAGACATACTTAATGAATACTCATACTGAGAGGATAGAAGCGTACCAACCGTAAAATGCCAACGCCGGTCAATGATATAAATACCACTGAGCGTTGCAATAGACTAGAGGCTCAATTTTACGTTAATTAGGTCTTTTCACCTTTGAGGTGAAATACCTTTAGATTTCTTTATGTTTTTTAATCTTCTTCTTTTTTTCTTATCTCGGAGTCACGTTTTTGTTATAAAGGTTATGCAAACAATTTAAACTTTATGTGATTGCTCATTAAAAGTAATGATACCAATTGACTCTGTGTTAAAAAAAAAAAATCACGAAACTTACCGAGTTACTACCCTTTGAGAAGGAAATGCTTGTTTGTTATTGCAACTCCTCTGAAACCATAAGAGATAGAGACTTGGAACTTTTACCAGTCTTTAGTACAATTAAAACATTCTTCCACCTATCATACCAAAAGGATCTGATGCCCCCTTCTAGTAGTTATTGCCCCTTAAAGTATTTAAATTTCTATAAAATCACTTCCAACTTTTTCATTATTTATCATAGAGACTTCGGACCACTTGGGATAGAAACATCTACCCTGGCCAAACAAAATGACATAAAGGTCAAAGGTCAAGGTCATTTGAAAATCTGTTAATTAACGAACTTTTAGATTCCTTTTGTTTAGGGTGCTAGAGAAAAACTTTTTCATGGACGTAGTAGGACACCTTCAGACATTAAAAAAACATATAGCCCCTTGACTCACACTTTTGAATAATCACAGAGTTATTACCCTTATTTAGTAAATACTTGTTATTGCTACTCCTCTGAAACCATAAGAGATATAAACTTAGAACTTTAATTAATTTATTCAGTACACTTAGAAGGTTCTTCAATCTATTCATACCGAAAGGAACTGATACCCCCGTCTAGCAGTTATTGCCCCTGAAAGTATTAAAACTTCGATAAAATCACTTTTAACTTTTTCATTATTTATCATAGAGACTTCGGACTACTTGAAATAAAAGCGTCTACTTTGGCCAAACAAACTGACATAAAGGTCAAAGGTCTATGTCATTTGGTATCTATTAATTAATGAATTCTCATATCTTTTGATATACAGAATTATAGTAAGGGTTTCAATAGCTTGCTGGATTGCGCAATAAGTATTCAATTTGGTCAGCCAGGTATCACATCAAGTCCTGTGGTTAATAAAGTGGAACTTGTTTTTACAGTGAACCCATTCATTTTGTACAAAGACAGCTAACCTCTAGAACACTCTCTTCTATTGTTAGGTTTACTGCGTAACTATATGACTGCGTAAAGGATATTCTCTTGTATAAGTTTTGTTAAGAGTAAGAAGAAAAGAATTCAGAAAAGTAATTTAATAAATGTTTATGATATTTACAACATGGAATTCTTAAAGAAATGGCTTGCAATTAAAAAAAAAACCTCTTTAAAATCATTTACCATTTTATGGCTTTGTGGTTTTCCCATTTTATAGTACAACATAGAACATAGGTTTGATAATTATGTGTAAACCTAATTGAGCAGACTAGCAATTCATTAAAAAAATACCAAGGTGGAAAGACCTCTAATTGTTTCAGAACAATTAGTCTACTAGTCTGTGTTTTATATTTCTATCTTGACTTCTTTTAATTTCAGATTATTGCAATTTTGAGAGTAATTCAGAATCGGCTTGTTTTCTCTCCGAGAGTCTATCGGACGAATTTAATTGGACCATTCATACGGTGGGTAATGAACAAAATTATGAATTATATCAAAGCGTTGCTATCTTAAAATCCTGCTTATAACGGAGTAGATTTGAGGTGAATTGGGAAATTTGGAAACAAATAACAACGACTGTTACCTTTATGGGGGCTACATCTGAATGTAACAATTAAGGCTTTTGTTTGATGTGTCCATTATTATAATATTATTATAAAACAATAACTATCAAATATCTATGATTAATACAAAGGGCCAATTTTTTTAGCCTTTCTAATAATAATGATTTATATAACACAGGGTTCGACAAGATCCATAGGCACGGGTCCTACCTCAGCATACCATGGATTGCATTACAAATACATTGAAACATCTACAGTTGTGCCGGGACAAAGAGCAATACTGGAGAACTCAATGACATTTCAAGGTACATCGCACTGCCATTGCTTTCCAGTAATTTTTTATAAATCATTTATACACATAAAAGGTATATTAGTCAGCGTATTATTCAATTTGTAAATATATTGAGGAGTCTGATTTTTGTCAATAAAGGTTAATTTACTAAGATGAAATTAAAAATAGTGTTGTTTGTTTTATTCTTTCAAAGCATCATCTGATTTTTATATATATGTATATCAATCAATCAACTTTGTATAAAAGAGAAACTATTTAAATCTTGTTTGGCGATTGTTCGTATCCTATTTGAAATTGCAATTAATAAGCAGTGACTTTCAACTTTCATTTAACAAGCTAAAACCTATTGTCTGACGATGTACTACCACATGTATGGGGACACCATAAACACCCTCACCATCAGAACTAAAAAAGGAAACAGCGCCGCTATAGACCGCTGGACTTTGTCTGGTGACCAAGGCAACGTCTGGCACCATCTTTCTGGGGTCAACCTTCCTTTGGACTCTCAAACAAAAGTAAGAAATTAAAGGCAAAGAGTTTTTACAACAACAAACTTTTACAACCGCGAAAAAAATATCTAAATATACCACAGATGCGACTCTCCTAAACACTATACCTGATGAAATAAGGGTAATACGATGTCCGGCAATCTGGTATATATTTGAACCAACTGACTTGTTCATACCCAAAACTGATCAAAACGTTTGTAAAAAGATACAAAAGCAATAAATAGAATATTTATTAGATTTCTTTTAATCTTTTTTCCAAAAGTTTTGGTCATGCAATATTGGGCATAAACAAGTTGGTTAAAAAAATTAACATTTTTGCTCCATAAAAAAGTACAGATGACCGGACAATCCCCTTTAGCAAGTGCTGAGGTAGCATTTTTTTTATCCGACAAAGGTAAATGTTTCGAAAAATGCAACTATGTTATATAATAAACCACTGCTTACAATGTTTATAACCAGTTTTTGTTTTTATATGTAACTCACATGTTAGATTATATTTTTATCTTTAAATTAAAAGAATTTCAAAGGAAAAGGTAACTTTTCTCATAAGAAAATAAGAACTAAAGAAATTCCAATAGAAATTTAACTTCCGATACATTGTGAACAAAGCATATACAGTTTTTTTAAATGTTGATAGGAAGTGGATTTCTTGTTCTAAGACTGGGTGTCTGAATTAATTCCAGGAGGAATGTTTTTTAATCTTTAGGAAAATAAAATACCAATAGGATTTTTAGAAATCCTTTTTTTTTCAAAAGTTTTATATCAATTTTCAAATGTAATTGCCTTACCTGTCATGCGAGACACACGGAATACAAAAGTGGCAATAGACTGGTCTATCATTTGATACATGTTTTTACATTTTATACGAAACTGTATCTTAAGTGGATGCGACAAATTCCACATTTCCACCAATTATCATCCTGCACAGTGTTACTAGATAGTATCACTGAACTTACAATAAATGTGTTTTCCTCCGTATTTTAGATTATCATCGAGGCTACCAAAGGATCCAGTTTCACTGGCGATACTGCGATCGATTATGTTGAACTTTGGCCATTTGCATGCCCGTAGAATAAAGAGTGTACTGTTAATCAAGTTAACAACTTGACGATAAACCGCAGAAGACGTAAACATGACACTTTTTATATTGTTTAAAAGGAGTTTGGATCCTAAGGGGGAAAACATCCTGGAGAAAGTTGTACTATTGATGAACATGCCGGTGTTTTAAAGCTATTTTATGTACTCTTCATTATTTCGATTTACATATTTTTTTGGTTATTTCTTTACGTATGTTGCTCTTTAAATATTTATTTATTATCAAATGATACGTCATGCTCATTTCAATGTGTATAACTTTTTAATTCATTCCCGCTGACGTTCAAATAAAAAGATGGATTGTAATTCCTAGGCTTTATTACATTTTATACGATAAGATAAATTGAAAATGTTAGTCATTTTAAGAAAAAAAAAAGAAGTTTTCAGAAAAAAAAAACTTGTACTCTACCATTTAAATGATGAAAAAAAAACCCCGAACGACAATGAGAAACGGGTATCATCAATGTGAGGACATTAAGGAATAGTATTTTTAAAGAAGCTCAAAATTTAAACTTCAACATAATTAAGTAATCAAGAATGTTCATCGTTTGACAATTGAAGAGAAAAGAAATTCAGTTTGAAGAAGATGAATAAAAAATTGTTAAAAAATATACCTTCTTTAGATTGATAGGTACACATTTAAAAATTATAGTTTAAAGATGCTTTAAAGGAAAAAAATGTTTTTGAGATTCATATTACAATGTGCGATAATTATGAGAATCAGATGTATTGTATAAGATAAAAATATAGTAGTTAATATAATGTACTCGTACTAATATATTCTAAGACGTTGTTGCTCACGTTAGCCACGTGGCCAAGGGCCTTTGCTTTCAAATCATACTTATTAGACATAAACATTTTCAAATAGAAGCTTCAAATTCATACTTTCATTTACCTTTCATGTTAATTACATACAATTAAGATTATGACAGATAATCGACTTTTACGTATTATACAATAAAGTAAATGCAATTGTATAATACAATTTTTGCTACGACATTTGAGCAAAGTAAAGAATGATAACTCTGTGATGATTTATTTCCTTACAAGAAATGTTGTTGAATAAACAGGAGAGCCAAAGTTATACTGAGTTACAGACTGGTACAGGTAGTAAAAGCAAAATCAGAGATATTATAAAATATATTTATAAAAAGGTCATGCACTGTTTTTTGGAAATCATTAAGCACAATGTACTAATGTTGTATAAAAGGCATGCTTCGTTCACATGATTGGTCACGAAATATTTGTGCGCAATATTTGTACCGTCAGCAAAAATGTTAAGTGAAACAAGTGGAACCTTTTATATTTATTTTCCAATAATATGCGCGTTAAAAGCAGGAATAGCATTGCCGTGGTTTATGTAGAGTTGTACTTATTGATTGACAATTCCTCATACTACGCACTAAAATCAATTTTTTCAGATATTTATTAAATTTTAACGAGAAAATTGGGTGATTTAACATGTCATTAACCCCATACAAAGAGTAGTTTGATGACGATATAGTGATCAATTAGAACTTCTACTAAAGGCAATTGATTTTTACAGTGATTTTACTTTAGTCTCAGTTATGGTTATAATCTCTTATTAATATTATTATACTCACATACCAATATGAAATTTAAGAATATGGTCAAGAAAAGAGATGATTTTAGAAACCAATGCATTTTCTTTTTTAGACGGGGTCACGTGACTATTGGTTTACTGTCAGCCGAAGCCTCAAACCGGAAGGCACGCGTAGAACACATGAATTGAGTCTACGCGTAAGAAAATAGTGCAGGAAGTTTTCATCCATTTCAGTAAATATGTATTATAAAAACATGCATAATTAAATCTTTTTTAAGTCCTCTGTGTATAAACAAAATTCTATTTAGAAAATAAACAAATAGTTTTATTGATCAAAACATTCTTGCTCGGGTTCAAATGTGGAATGAGTTACGTAACTGAATGCACAGCGCCGTTGACGATTCAGTTGATGTACGAGCTCATTAATCAATAGAAGAGGTCGATTGTGGAATCGAAATCAAAGTTCCCAAACGCAATGTGCCATTTTTGAAAAGTTGTGAATTTTATTTTGACAATCTTTCACGCAAGCCGAAGTTAAAATCGGGACTGGTTATACAGAGATGTTTTACGATTAAATAGGTGTTTCATTGGCTTCCAGTCTACTTGCGGTATGACTGTTGTTCGTCACTAAAGGAATTTTGTACAAAGAAAATAAAAACAAGTCTGAATTTGCCTTCTCATTCGTTGACTCTTTAGCTGATTAAACTGAATTTTTATACAAAAAAGTAGTAAGTGGCGAACGGATTTATTTTTACCAATTAATTTTGCATGAATCGCAAATGAAGAAAATCGTGTCAGATAAGTCGGTCTTAAAAATCAAAATGGCGACCGTGACAAATCTTTTTATTTACAAAGTTCTTGGAATCTTATTGTCAAAAAATATTTCTAACGTTAACGTCAGGTGCCTGTGTTTGTTATCGGTATACAAATGTTCACTTTGTTTGTTAATTCAGTAGTTTTAGAGTTTTCGGTTTTTTAATAAAACTTTTATTACGGATACCGCCCGACTTGTTGATTTTCCCTTGGATCACAACCTTGAATAAATCTAATGATTAAAATTATCTACTTTGATATAGTTGTTTGATTTTCCCGGTTTGTAGTTATTTTAAAAATTTTCCTTGGGGTCTTATTTTACATAATATACCGTTGTGTCAATTTTCTACAATTATGAAGGCCGGGATTGAGTAAAATTAAGATAAAATATCAGACAATTGCAAAAAGCCGAATTAATATAGATTGTAACAACTAATTCAAACTCATAAATTTTGGAAGCATATTCGAGGAAATCCAGGAAAATTACAAATTCAATCTTTCAAGACCCCATCTTTCAGTACTCTCAGTACTTTGATTAAAATATCGTAGTTAAAGGACAAACGAGACGTTCCTTAATTTTAAATAATTTTTCTTCATTTTTATTCCATATACATTAACATTTAAACCTGTTAATTCTCAAAGTTTTAGGGTACATTACCAGGCTCTTTTCGGAGCTAGAATATTTCGAATTTTCCTAGAAATAGCATGCAAAATGCATTTGAATGTTTATAAATACCTGTCGTACTATACATTTTCAATTGTACAACTTAATTGAATTTAAAAAAGAATCATATAACATAAAAATATAATTATGAAATTACAAAGTGGAAATCTCCACATTGTGAAGATAGGAAAAAATAGAGAAAATGGAAGATACGTCGCGTCTGACCTTAATCTTGAAGAAATCAGTTCGTAACGAATGAAGTGTATTATATATTGTTTGTATTTTTCTCTTGGCTGCTGTCACAGTGTTGTGAAAGGCTTTCAACCCGTAACTTTTTTAGGTCAATGCAATAGAGAATTAAACAAAAATAATAGAGTCGTGATTATATTTCCTGCGTTCAGTAATCGAGCTCTTTTGTGACATTTATTTCAAGATTGGAATTTGACCATGGCGTCATCCGAACATGGTGGTACGTGTATTAAATATTCAGATCTATCGTGTAGCAAGACGATAACTTGAATCATATTTCGAATTGATTTCAGAGTCGTCATCATCGACTTGTAAATTATTTATCAAAGTATACGTGCCTTAAATTCTCGATACCAAAAACTATCTCAAAACGTTCAGTTACCTGCATGTTCACCATGGCACGGGAAGTTATTATTTTGTTGTTATTCTCTATATTTTACAGAACAGAACAATGTGAGAATTTCAGGTATACGAAAGATGTTGCTGTGCCAAACGCCATTCAAATCATATCCAATGTATCTACGGAGTTTCTAAACTATCTCAGCGTTGCGTGCATCACCAACTGTATGTCTAACATTGACTGTAACGCCATAGACGTCTGTGGGACGTATTGTCGTCTGATTCGAGGCTGGGACTCCTTGTACACCGAACAGGACGTGTCAACGATTTCAGATCGTAAGGATATTTTATTTATTAACCGGGATTGGGGGGGGGGGCTTATATCGTTTATACTATAAGATGTATAGGTGTATGGCATATTCTATTTAGAGAAGAGAAGAGGTCGGTCGTTCATAGAGAATAGATAGATTTTGTATTTGTACTACTACTAGTTTTTTTTTTTTAGAGAATTACATGTATTACTGGGTTTTTTTCTTTTGCTCTTTTTTATTGCAACCGTAATATCTGGTCTGATTTCTGACTTATCAACATTTCAAAAGTTTATTCGATTTAAGATCCATAATATCAAGTTGTAAGGAAACTAAATGAGCGTAACCCCCCCCCCCTTTTTTTTTTTTTTTTTTTTTACAATATTTGTTATTGTTATAACTTGTATAAAAACAGGAGTCAAAAGTAACAATCTAAAAAGGACTTTATTTTTTGCGGAACAAAGGCCTAGAAAAAAAAGTTCTTATAATTAGGGATAACTGTAGATTTTTTAACGTGATTTTCATTTTAAAAAAAACAACAACAATGCATTGTATTTAGCTAAAGATAACATATATAGAGACTTAGTTTTCAAATCGTATTTAGAATACGATTTTCCAAACAATTACAAATTTTATTAGTTTTTAAATTGTTCAATCAATTAAAAAATAAGTGGGAAGAATGACAAACCCGGTTTTTTCAAACGTATTCAATTATCAATACATTAGCTTTTCTGTTTATTAAGCCTTCATAATACACATGTCCAGATTAGAAATTATATTGGAAACAGGAAAATGATCAAAATACCTTAGCAATTTAATAAAAAATTTAAGAAAATTTGCTCGAACCTGGAAAATAAATGTTTATTCTGCTTTAGGAATGTGCAACGGGGCAGTTTTACGACCGTGCATTGGAGAGATGCGTTGCTCACGGTATGTAGCATATTTACTTTTATCACATGTTTAGCTCAATATACGATGGATTTTTGATGTAACACTGTGATGATGGTGTGATGATGATACATGTGTATTTCTGTTACAATCACGTTAGGAGTTTTGCATGTTTGTAACCAACAATCTGATTGGCTAATACATCTCATAATTAAATAGTGGTTTATAAAACAACTGTTCCAACCCATTTTATGTACAATCAAGTATAACTTTGGTAGCCTTTGACTTCATATTTTATAATTAAATTTTTTGCTATCAGTTGTGGTCATTAGACCTTTAAAATAAGTTAAGATTTTAAATGTTAGTCAAAATAGTTTTGAATACTTTCTGTTGGTTTTATCGCACTTTTTCATTAAGAATTTTATTTTTATTTATTTTTTATAGTGGCACGCACTATAAAAATATTTAAAAAAATGCTCAAACACGATAGAAAGCACCATATCTCAAAATGTTGATCATTGACATCATATAAATTTAATGCCAGCAGAGTAAGTTGAATATGGTTAGTTAAATACTATAAACGATTTAGTATTATCATCATTCAGTATTTTTTTTTAAATCAAAAATGGGTAGAGATTTGAAAACTGATAGAGGAAATTTGGACAAGAATATTTATAAAAATTGTGAATAAAAACTTGATGCTTTGTATCTATTTCGTGTCACTATCATTCATAAACTGAATTTTTTTTATTAAAAAAATGTAGCAATTTGTATTAATTTCACAATTAAGACAATCTAAATCATAGTGTAAAATGTTTAGGGATTTTACTGAAGTTTTCAACAACAAAAAATGGCCATTTAAATCCAAAAGTAGGTCATTGACCTACTTTTTTGAAAGTGAAAAATAGCACTACCATGATAGGTCTATAACACACAATATATTTTTTTTTCAAAGTAAATTATTTTCCGATAAAATAGTAACTAACACATTAAACATGATTAGAATATGATTAGAACATGTGATTAAAATAATCTCTCGTGGTTTGTGATTTCTGTTTGCAACGTACGTGATAGTTATCGTAAAAATGCCCCAAAAAAAACAAAAACAAGACCATAATTGCTAAATTTACCAGACATGCAGCATATGTCGTATTCAAAAGTCGACAATATTTACCCCCGTCTAAATCTTATTACTTATCATGTTTACAACACACTCAAATCTAATGTTACACAATTTCTGTAATGAAGATTACTGTGACTTTGAGGCTGACCCCGAGGTGTCTTGTTTTCTGACGGAGGATCTAGCAGATGATGATGGTGACTGGATACGAAACACGGTAAACATTATAAAAACATGTTTTAGAGTTGCAACTCTTTTTGTACATGGTTAGTGTAGCCTTTCAACTGAGAATTTTTAGTCAACAAATTGTTTTGTTGGGAGGAAATACATTTTAATTCATAAATATGGCTTTTACAAGGCCCGACAAACACTGGCACTACCGGACCAAATGCAGCCAGATTTGGTAGTTTCTACAAATACATGGACTCTGCTGCAATGAAGCGTAACAAAGTGGTAACACTGATTAGTTCCAAAGTCTTCACAGGTTTGTTCTCTGCATGCAGGGAAAAGAGGGGGGAGGGGAGGGTCAAATATGTGTTTCTTGTATGACTTTATTACGTGAACAATTTTCTTTTAATATTGATCCTCCTCTAGGTTTTCAAGGATTGTAATGTACATAATTGCTTTCTGTGTTCCACGTTCTATTGACTTGTTCGATCACAATTATGAAATAGAATCATATATATGCGTCATGTTTTATTTATAAGTACATGTATAAGTTTCAAACAAACTTTGTACATAAAAATTCTTATATTGCATTGCAACGAACAACACCATTTATTTTCATTTGTTTTATAATCCAAGGTTTATACTAGATAATAGTATTTTGATATATTACTAATTCAGTTTGTACTATTATACATATACATGTAATTCATTCCTTCAAACCCAAATTTAAACATATTTTATCGACAATAAATCAATGTAGTATTAAGAAGTTTGCTGAAGGTTTTGATCCATTGATAAACTAGTGTCGTACAAATGGATCTTGTATATTTGAGTTTCAATAGAGCTGTGAAGCACGATTGGTTTTCTTAAGAAATAGAGAAAATATTCTATAGATGTACATTTGAAAATATCTTGCAGCACGATCATATTGCCTGACATTCTATTATCACATGTCCGGGAGTCAAATGGGGGATCTGACGGTTTTCACACAGAACGGAACCCAGTCAGTGGTAACTAAGTGGACCGAGAACACAGACCAGGGCGACGTCTGGATACAAGTTCCTGGAATTGATCTCAAACTTGATTCTCAAACTAAGGTACAGAGAGAGAGAGAGAGAGAGAGAGAGAGAGAGAGAGAGAGAGAGAGAGAGAGAGAGAGAGAGAGAGAGAGAGAGAGAGAGAGAGAGAGAGAGAGAGAGAGAGAAGCCTTTCGTGTTTCTGAATTTCCTCCGATATGGAACTAATGAGTTTTTTAAGTTGCTACGTATTTTTGGATTTCAGATTTTGATCACGGCTAAGAGAGATGGAAATGCGGCTGACATTGCGGTAGATCTGTTTGAGCTGTGGCCATATCCCTGTTAACAGAGGCGCATTGACTGAATATCGTTAAATTGGTACATGATAATGATCCCTAAGATCTTCAAAGTTGTTATTTGTTGTGGCTGTTGTTGTTGATGTGTTTGTTATTTTAACAGAATTAAATCCCCATTTTTATAAAGGGAGGGGAACAGAGCATCCGGGGGGGGGGGGAGAAAAAGACAAATGACCACGATTTTAAGCAATTCGATCATATTTTCTCTCCATCTCCCATTTAAGTGTAAAGGTTATGCATACGCCTTTAATATTACAATCTATAAATGTACCTCTTTACCATTTTTTGATTGTATATTATATGTATATTGTCTGTTGGAGTTGATGCATGTACATGTAGGTTCTGGTTAGCAAAGGTAACCAAATTAAACATCATGGTAAATGTATCAATTATCTTTTAGTCGTTTGTTCAGTATTTTGACGAAAATATTAGCGAGCGAAGCGAGCTCTACCGGCAAGGCGTGTACGTATGAATAGAAAATTCGGAGTACATGTAGTTGCACATTGATTCAACGGATTTTTTGGCGTCAGTTGCTCAGACCAGTAATACCCTGTTTTTATCGGACCAGCAGTTCCCTGTTACAGTAAATATAGTTTCCCATTTCACACTCTCACGAGAACATGATTTTCTTGCAGATAAAAATAATTAAAGACTATGTACATGCATTGTAAATATATACTAGTACTGCTGGCACAACGTAATTCCATTACATAGACTAACGGAGTTATTGTACTTTCGAGTGACATCACAATTGATTTCTTACACATTGATCCGAAAGATTTTTTCAGCGTCAGTAAATTTCGACCCACAATGCAGTTCCAAAAATACCCTTTTTAGCCTGTTTCCTTGGCCTACCCATAATGCTACTGTTGCGGAACATTATGGGTAGGCCAGGGAAACAGGCTAAAACACACGACACTTGACCGACTTGAACTTTGACATTACAATAAGGGGAAATTACTCTAACTAGTTATTGTAAATCTGCTGAAATTAAATATCAAAATCTTCTCAAAATTTTACAGAGCTAAAGAATGGAAATTTAATTTCATCTGTTCAAAACTAGCGTCATTCATGCGCCGTGAATTGCAAGTTTTTCGTAAGCATGCACTGTACATAATATGTTGCCATGTACATACGTAATTCAAGCCCACGTTTTATTTCCTAGAGCTATGTACAGCTATATATGCACCGAATGTATGTATTGTCACAAATATACGACAAATGCCCAAACTCCGACGGTCAGCGAACCAGCGGTAAGCTGCATCCACCAATAAGAAAGTTTGTGGTTAAGGTGTGGGTATTGTTTATGCATGACGTTGCTAATAGACTTGAAAGCGACGCGATCGGAAAAACCTCACCAAATTCGATGTTATAATAAACGGAACGTGCAGGTTTTACTCCTGTCAGTTTGTACAGAGCTATGAATATACAATTAATGTTCGTAATACTAAAGGGAATCATACGTACTAAGTCTTGATGGATTTAAATACCTGCAACGTTATTTTTTACAAGATAAACGAAGGATAGGATTCACGCACGATAAGATAGGATTAACGCACGATAGAACAGTATAATACACGCACAATAGGGTAGGATTAACGCACGATATAACAGTATACACAGACGATAGGATAGGATTGTTAAACGATAGGAAAGAATAAACGATGTTCATGATAAACGTATCATCGCTTTAAACGATCTCCCCGAATAAACTGATAATGGCAGAATTTGAGAAAGAACACGTACAAATAAAGATTTACGTGGAATTTCTTTTCAGTAACAATTGCCGAGTTCTTAACTATTGTTGCATCATTTATAGAATGTATAAAAATGACCAGTTAATTTTTTTAACTAAAATTATGAGCTTAAATAATCAATAAATTTTCTGTATTGTTAACATTGTTTGTAATTACCGAACACCCTAGCCGATCACTGTGAATATTTTAGCCTGAGATCAAATCACACAAAAAATAGCGGGTTCAATTCTTGTTTAAAGAAAATATAAAATATATCATGAAAGTTTAATACCTTCTTTCTGTATAATATAATGATGCATTAAAAATGAATTATATTACATAGAAATTAAATAAAATTGATATTTACGCAGATACATATTCCACGTACGATTTTTTAACAATATTTTCATTACCACACACCCTGGCCGATTGCCGAGAACATTTCAGCCCGAAACAAATATCACACGGAAAATAACAGGTTCAACTAAATTTCAACTCAGTTTGAATTATATATAAATTATATCATAAATACGTTTGTTATCGTAAAAATATGATACATAAAAAAACAAATCATACTGCATGAAAGTTAATGTTTACGCAGGTATAAAAATGAACGATAAACCTGATAGGATTAACGCACGATAGGATAGGATTAACGCACGATAGAACAGTATACACGCACGATACGATAGGATAGGATAGGATTGTAAAAAATAAGGTTGCGGAGACTGTAATGTAAGGAAGTTATATATGAAATGGGAAAAAACTGATTTTTCTTTATTTTTCATTTTTTTTTTTTTTGGTATTTTACGATGAAACCAAAATAAGTTTACCTATTTTATTTGCCTATTTTGATTAGATTTTAAAAGTCTTTATAATACATGTACATTACTTGCATGATAGTAAGGGAGGTAAGGAGATTCGCATATAAATTGTTTGTTATGCCGAAGGAGAAGTAGTAATATAGAAAACATCGCCAGGTCTTATTGTTTATCAACTCTTGTAAGGCTACATAAATTATCCTGAATGTTTACCGGTTTCTTTCTATGTTAGTTTTTTTTTCAATTTGCAGTAACACGTAATACATGTTATACGTTTTAACGATTAAAGGTTTGATATAATTCGATTTAGAAATAATCTTTTGGTGACCTAATAAGCTCGTACTCGGAATTTTTCATACGATTGGGAATTCACGTGGTTTCCGAAGCGATGAGATGCACGTTTGAGGTGAAATGAAAAATATGACGATGACAGGGAAATTAGAAGTTGGATTGCCCTGACACGTGATTGTCTAGAACAAATCAAATATTTACTCTGAAGCTTCATATGAAAACAAACTGCTATTAAGTGTAATTTTTGTAAACTACATTGATTAATAAATTATTACCAAATGATTACGATTTTTTTTTTGTGTTAAGTTTCTACATAGTTGGCCTAAATTGTTAATTCTTTTACAAAAAAAATGAAAAACTTATTGTTGTGTCTTACCATTATAAACTTTTTTTTCTTTTTTACATTATGACATGTTTGTAAGATACATTGATTTTGGATTTGTATTTTAAGAGCATTTTGATAAAAGATGAAGAAAATTATACAAAGAAGTACATGTATACAATGTCATGTATATACACTTACCTGAATATGAATACCTGGCTCATTCGATCTTTAAGTTACCAACATATCTAAATAATATTTTTCAATATACATGTGTATTAATATACGTATATGTAACTATCTCTGCACTTCAGTCATGTTCGATAGCCCGAGGTTATTTTATATTTTTCGGATTTTTCTTTATTTGTACCATAAATCTGCCTTTTCTATAAAAAGTGTTTGATTAGTCTTCTATAAGTCTGTCCCAATATATTTATGCAGCACATTTGGCTGAATTTTTAATTAATAGAAATACATATACCTAGGCAAAATGTTTAATTGAAATTCATGGAAAGGAAAAATTATCATTTTTCATTCTAAAATATTTACAGGAACGAAAACAGATTTATTACGGAGATTTAATGGGGAATGTTTACATCTTTTCTCCATTTGGAGGTCACTCGGAATATCTCATTTTTCAATGTTATCATCCGGGTCTGCTGCAATACAAAATCCCCATAGACATTAAATTTGTTAGCCGTAGAGAGGACACCAATGAACCTTCTTCATATTTTTTTTTCAGATTTTTAAATCTTCAAAATATAACTGTAGCTGCGCAGTTCGACAGCTGTTCTGATTGATTAAAAAGGCATTGTCTTGTTCTTGTATGCATATTTTTCAAACAAAATGACATGTAAAACCGAATATTTATCGCTTTTATATCTTTTGGCAACATTTATTCCAGTTTCGGGCAGAAACAAGTCAATTCAAGAAATGTTTATCCGATGTCTGCAAATCCCCCTTAAATAGAGTATATTTTGAGAACAAAGAGGAAATCGCGATTTCGTTCATGTTGGAGAATTTGCAAGTGTGCCCAGATATGGTGGCAGGGGATATTTTTTTTTTTGGTATAGGAAATGTGAGGCAGATAGTGCTCATATATGTGATTTTATTTTTCAGTGGATTTTTAAATTTGCTAAAATTGGTTTGCAAACAGGGGACACATGGTCCCGACTCTTAAGAATTTTCAAACATTTCGTAATAAAACAAGTACAACTTACATATAGCACTTTATAGAATAGCCAGGGACGGTCTCAACATTTTCTGGAAAATTGCCCTTTTTTCACATTTTCACGGGTCTAGCACCACTCTCCAGCCCCGAGCAACTGCCATAAACTACCATAGGATTGGTAGCCGAATGTATCACCATGCAAATAATCACCAATTAATTGGGGGTCAATTACCTACTTTTCGAGTGACATTTCGTATTCTGAACCCACCCAACTTTTCAAGCACAAAACAGAAAGTGAAAATGTTGGCCACAGTTTCACATTTTCATTCCATATCTGATGAAAAGTGCTACCAGTATTTAAGTGTCATATATCAATAAAATTGACATGAGCTCCTCTATCGATAAAATGAATGCAAGAAATTGGTTTAGCAATTTATACCACTCAAATAAGCAGCCAAACCTCAGATTATCCCTTTATTTCAAAATTATGACCGGGCCTTTCCTTCGAAACTATCCCCTGCAGCCTATAGAATGAATCATCAATCTATTGGCATCTCTCCGCAGCGGTGGTGCTGTAGAACATACACTCCACTACATTATAATTCATGTGACCACGGGCATCATTTGAGAATTGAGTTAAAATGATTGTACATTTGTACATTAAACTCCCATATAGTTCTTGTGATCAACAAGGACCTTGCCAGTACACGCAGAGACCCGTCATCTCGTTGCGGTCTTCAGTTGATACTGATTTCACGCGGTTATACATTTAAACAGTTGGATGTGTAAAAAATAAAATGATGATTTGCACGTGTGGTACAAATTTATTAGACTTGTGTTGCCAAGTCAATTAATGAGATATTTGAAAACAGACTCACTCGAGAACCCATGTTTTTTAAACATGTACATGTACCTACATACATATAATACAATAACATTTCTGATTGACTTCTGAAGCAAATTGAAAGTTGGGGAGAATATCTGATCGGCGTTAACCCCTGTAAACTTTTAGTACACAAGCTCCTACAGTAATGATCGAAGAGAACTGATGTGAATCGCACGTGAGTTATCAACAATAGGAGGGCGGAAGTACTAACTTGTCCGAAATCTTCAATAGCAAAAATAAAAGTTAAACTAGATACAATCTCGTTTCGAGTAACGAGTAGGTCTTCCGTTCAATTTTTTAAACGATACCATTAAAATATCAATGAAATTTCAGAATTTCACCTCAACCCCTCCCTTTCAAATAATATATACCATTGTCAAAATTCTTTACAATGCTTAACAAAATGTTTAGCTTTTTCAAATACAGAACATAAAAGATTTTAGTCTCCTAAAATTTCTAATTACGTCATCGATGGGAGTGGCAATGAGTTTTACAAACTGATATTGTTACGATCAGCAACTTTTCTTCTATAATGCATTACAAAATCTAGACCGTTTTTAATGTATGTGTAAAAGAATTTACGAGTGGCTTGGCCCCTAAAAAAGGGAGGCCAGTCCCTTATTCTTGGGTACATTTTAAAGGTCTCACAAAGACTAACATTTTTTTTGTTACACCTATTTAAAATTGTTGTTCATTTTTGAGATACATGTTTGAATATTTTAAGAGCCAGCCCTCTTGATCCTTAATGGGTACAGACATTGGTGTTTTGATTATTGGTGTCGATTTGAATCATCAATGCAAACATTGTTCTTTTACATTACTTAACAAAATATATCTCGATCTCTAGATATATTGTGTCAAAGTTAAAATAATTTGGCCCCTAAAAATCCATAATTACGTAATATATGGGCGTGGCAATGATTTTTTCTGATGGAAAGTGTTACGATCAACAACTTTGTTTTTATAATTCATTACAAAATCAATATCATTTTTAACTTATTCGTTATAGAGTTTACGAGTGTCTTGGTCCCTAAAAAAAGAAACCAGCCCCTTTTTCTTGAGTTTATTGGAAAGAACATTTGATTTTCTACCACTTTTGTTATATATGTTTTAACAAAATATCAACTGATAAAAAGATACAGATCAAAACAGTCCAAAACTGGCGTAAAACAACATAATAGTGCACAACTTCAAACTATAGACTACCTATCCTGAAAATTTCGTATTCATATCTCCAACAGTTTCTGAGATCAGCCCTGCATAAAATAGGACGTAAAGAAATAGAAAATCAACTGTAGCTCAGTAGAGGAAGCGACGATTTCAAAATTTAAAAAACGTCTAGAATTATGACCTATGGCAATCATCTGTGAACAAATGGTCAAAATCGGCCAAATACTTTTTGGGAAATCGTGTGCACAAAATTTGGGGAAAAAATAAGAAGAAACAGTACGAAAACAATAAGGTCTTCCGTAGGAAACGGAAGACCTTAATAATAATAAGAAACAGTACGAAAACAGTTAGGTCTTTCGTTGGAAACGGAAGACCTTAATAATGATAAGAAATCGTACAATAACTATAAGGACCTTAATAAAATAGAATAAATAACTTTAAAAAGGAAACCCATTCCCGCCAATCCTCAAACTTCTAATCCGTTGGGGGGGGGGGGGGGAGGTGTGAGGGTAGCCACGGTGCTTTTATATAAGGCTTATTATCCTGTTAATGAATTTTTATTTAAATCTTGAATTTTAAATCAGGGGTGTGGATCCCGGATTGGAAGTTAAAGAGGGCATAATTTGTAAACAGGGGGCTAAGGCGGCCCTTAGTTGCTTCATGGTAAAGCCCATGGAAGCTCCTGTATTTTGGAGATTAAGTACATATTATGGTAAAAACTGAATGAAGTATTTAAAGTTAGACTGATGTGATATTTCTTCTCGTAATCTATTTTCTCAACCATCTTAAAGTAGTCCGAGTATCGCACTTCGTCATAATACGGATTTTACAATATTGGTTCGACTTTTACAAAGCGTTTTTGATACCCGGTATTGATTTTGCTCTACATCGCTGTTGTAAACAATGGCAATAATAAGCAATTAGAACGGTAATATATGTATTCTATGAGAGATAGAAATAATTAATGTTGAGAAACTCGATTCTGTTAAAGTAAAATGAAAAACGAAGTTTCTGATTAACCAAGATCTCAGGTATGCTTATATCTTCTTTGTTTTGACCCCCCCCCCCCACAATTTTTTCTTTTCCTTTTACTAAAACCGGTTTAAATTTAGAGACAGGAGCTATTTCGAATTTAATCAATCGTCAATTAATTAATGTTTAAATGATATCTAACATTGTTGACAGATCGAGGCAGAAAACTGTAGCAAAATGTGATTTTTACGGATTTTTTTTCGTCAGGGTCTACTTGGTTTAGAGCTTATAGCGTGAAAAGTTATCCGTCAACATATAATTTATCTTACCAAATCTGTTTTCTACGTTGTCAATCTATAGAATAAACACCATGAATTTAAGTTTGAGTCTATAAAATAGTAAAAAAAATTACCAAACGCGATACTAGCATTGCATTTTTTGTATTCTATTTTGATACATCAGGTCCATAAAAGCGTACTTACTTACAAAAATTTGCGCAAAATTATTGATGAGATATGGCTTAAATAAATGTTTATACTCTATTTTGTATGTTCAGTTCTAATTTTCCAAAAATTGGTAATCATTTTTAGGAAAAACGGACATCTGGTAAATTTCATAATTGTCAATAATTTTCGCAAGGGGGCACACCAGTCTGAGAGGTGATAACAAACAAACTAGCATGTAAACATACATATTTTCTTTTGTATATCTATTGCTAGGATGTATATTTATCATTTAAAGCTAAGCTTTTAATGATTGAGCCCATTTAGTGCCGAGTATAGGACTACCTTAAGAAAGGATTACAAACGATAGCATTGTCTAGCCGCCTAACTGAAAGTCATTTTCTAAATATAGTCTAATTAAAGTTATGTTTTATAATAATGTAAACATTTATGTATATTTTCATTAAATATAGATGATTTGGTCAAACATTAAAGAGAGATAACTTTGTAATTTTGGTTAACTTAGTTCATTTCATAATAGAAAATAACGGAAAACGGAAATATTTTTCAACACCTTTTCCCCCGTGAAAAAAAAATCTTTTTTGGGAGTTTTATTTAAACAATAAAATGCTTTCTTTGGTGATTAATTCGGGAAATGAAGGTAGTGACATTGCAGAAAAACACATAACCCGCGTTAGCGGGTTAATATGTAAACATTTTCTGCAATGATCACTACCTTCATAACCCGAATGAATCATCAAAGAAAGCATTTTATTGTTTATATTAACATCTTTCTTTAAGCTAATCGATAAATTGGTTAGGAAAAGTAAGTAAAATTCACTAAATGATTATTTCGTGCAGTCCGTGAATTTTTCTAGGTCGCTATAGGTTTGGACCAATCGATAAACAGGGCGTGTCGATATCTGTCCTGTCATTTTCTTGTCAGTTTCAGCCGCTGTAGATTTCGACCAATCGCTAAATGGGGCTTGTTGATTTTATTCTGGCTGTTTCTATAAAGCTATGAATTAACTATAGGTTTCCGTAAGAAATAGAGGGAATAAAACTTGGGAGATGTAAATATGTATTGTTATTTAGCATATTCAGATCAACGGGTTTGTTGTTTCACCGGGGAGGAGGGTGGGGGGGGGGGCGACATGTGTCTAGAGACCGAAATACAACAAATAAAAGCAATTAAAAAAGAAATTTAAAAAAATTAAATATAATTTTAATAATATTGTCCTCATTCATAGAGACCGATTTCATTGATTTTTTTAGACACCCCCCCCCCCCCCCCGTAACCAAAACTTTTGTTTGAAAATTAATAATTTGATTACAAATTTTATTTTGATATAAATCAATTAGAATTTGATTATACGTTTTAGTAGATAAATTTGTTTTTAAATATCTGACAGAAATTCCGAAATATTTGGATGTAAAGTGTAAACGGAAAACAGGCGTCAGCGTTCACAGTTCTTAGATTAGGACAGGTAAAAAGGAAGAATCTGTTATTTTTTTTAGTGATCACTGTATATGAATAATAATGGATTAATATTTGTTTTTTTAAGAAGTCAGTGTTTAAAATATTATTTGAAAAATATCCTCAATAATTCAATTTTGGATCGATATAATATAATTTAAAATCATATATAATGAAAGTCGTTTTGATAGCATTTCATTGTCAAGATTAAGTCAGGCATTTTTCAATAGATATAAAAAAAAATTGGCAATACATATATATTTATTTGTTAACTCATCAGCAATGAAGATAATCCATTACAGTAATTAATATTACATGTACGAATAAACATGCACATGGTTACATAAATGATGCATATGTAATTCATTGAACATTGTAGATACCGGTAATTGTACATGATCTCAGTGTTGTTGTTACAATGTCTCACAGCATATAGTACATAATTATTGTATGGACATACATGATAATTTTTACTGTAGATACTTGTACACTGTCTCTGTGTTGATGTCGTATTGTCCCACCCAGAGATTGTTCTCATCATCCACACACACACTACGGGGACCATATACCCCTTGTTGTTCTGTGAGTAGTAGAGACAAGAACTGACCGTCCTGGTCCAGAAGATGAACCGTTTCACTGATTCTATCACACACCATGATGTGACCGAGAACATCAGTACCTATTCCACAGGGAATAAACTCAGACCCCTGACCTGTGTAGGAGAACCTGTGTTGTCCTGATTTATCCACCACCACCACAGCATGTATCAAATAGTCGGATACACAGACATCACTATTGATGTTTTCTGTTATGTAGTGTGGATAACTATACAGTTTCTGTCCTATGTTGTCTCTCTGTATGTTCTGTATTTCTGTCCCTGTCTTGTTGTAGCTGGTGAGTTTAGCCTTTCCTTCTATCATCACCCCCACCAGTATGTCCCCGTTGATGTGGGAGGAGTGTATACTGAGTGGTTTCCAGTCTCTTGTTATAATGAATTCAGTGATTGTATTATCCGATGTTATTTTACTGATGACTTTGTTGGGTCAGATCCCCGTTCTGTGTGACTGTGTGGTAGCCATATCCACCACTGGTTTGTATCTTCTGTAGCTGTTTCCCTTGTAGATCTGTTTGGACAAGATTACCACCATAATCACTGACCCAGAGTCTGCCTGATTTACCTAGTGATATATGAAATACATCATTAACACCTGGTGTTGTGTACTCCCTGACCTTAATGACAGAGGAAGACAGAGACAGTGTTTGTTTCACATCAGATTTCTCTCTGTCTTGTTTTCTCTGTTTCCCTGTAGGTTTCAACTGTGGAGAGGCAGTCTCCATTGGTTTTATTTTTCTGATCTCTGGTTTTGTGTTAGGAACAGTTGTTCTACCCAGCAGTTTGGCGACATCTTCCTTGCTATGTTTACCAGCAGTAAATACGGGTGGGACTGGTTTGGATGTCTCTGGCACGGGTCGAATTTTAAGGCTTTTTGATTTAAGAGATAATGTTAAATTTTCTATTTTTGAGGGAGATAGGCAACCATAATATGTTTGGATTAAATCAATAAGATAGTTGATGTAGTTATCTATTTCTTGGTTTTGGCTGTTTAATGTTTCTAATGATGACTGTTCTATTTTGTTGACTTGTTCTATTTTATCTGATGTGACTGCATCTACCATTCTTTTCACAGACTCAGCTTCAGCCTTCATTGCTGTTCTTATACCTTCCATGATCTTCTTTATTTCTGTGACATCTCCAGCGATTTCTTTTTTCACGTCTTGAGAAACTGGCTCAAAATAATTTCGAATTTTGTCAATTTCATCTTGATATTGCGATACCTTTTCGGCAAAGACAATTTCTAGATCAGTAAATACGTGGCCGCGGTGTTCTTTTGTGGCTGTGCATTTGGAACAAAGTGGAATCTGGCATTCCTCACAGAGAAGATCTATGTCTTTTGTTGGGTGGATCTTGCATTTCTCTACAGGAATTTGACGTTTGCGTTGTTTATAATCGACTACTTCATGGTTCTTGATTTCTGGGCTCTTCTGATGTTCATCTCTGCATTGTTCACACATTGGTTTGTGACAGTCATTGCAGTAAAACTGGCAGTTCTTCTCACAGTCTTCAGTGCCACACACCAAATAATGCTGGGCGTCGGGTGGTATTTGGGATTCAGATAATGCCATCTGAAATGGTAAACGTGTGTATAAGTTAGTAAAGGCAACAAGTATTTCATTTATTTGTTATCAAAAATCAATAAAAACTCTGAATTTAAGACCCATCCATCCCCCCCCCCCTACGCGCATACAGGGACTCAAATCGATATGCATGTATTGAGTAAATAATCATCAGCAGATACATGTAGGAATTATGACATAACGGTATACACTGTAATGTCAAACTTTGAGGTAGAGGCAATTTCTTTTTCTTTTCCGTATCATCAACTTTTCTTTCTTAGTTATGTACATGTACCAGTACCACAGGGGCATTGTATCCGCTCTACACTCTATGACATATATAAGGAATAAGGAATCATTCTTTGAGTATTATGAGGTAATAATCTTGGTCGGGGCGTGATCAAATCCAATTAAGCTCAAAGGGCTTTATGATAGATTTGATTACGCCCCGACCGAAATTATCCCCTCATAGTATTCAAAGAACGATTCCTTATTCCTTATATTCATATAAGGAATAAGGAATCATTTTTTGAGTATTAGGAGGTGATAATATCGGTCGGGCCGTTATCAAATCCAATAAAGCCCGAAGGGCTTTATGATAGATTTGATCACGCCCCGACCGAAATTATCACCTCATAATATTCAAAGAATGATTCTTATTACTTATATTTATATAATCTTAAGCCATCGTACGATTTAATATTTAGATATAAATAAGCAAACCCCGCTGGTGCCTCGATTTGGCGTCATTTGTTTTATGGGTTATATAGTACAAAATCGAAACGTAGTGTTATCACAGGCAAAGACACTGGGCAATGTAAATATATTATTTTAAACCATCGTATGGTTAAATTTTCAAATATAAATAAGCAAACCCCGCTGGTTCCTCAAATTGGGTTCATTTGAAGTTGTGGGTTTTATAGTACAAAATCGATACGTAGTGTTATCACAGGCAAAGACACTGGAAAATGCAAATATATATAAATATATGTCATAGAGTGTAGAGCGGATACGATGCCCTGTGCATTTACATGCCCGAATCCGGAATTTGCTGAATACATGTCTAATATTTATATAAGTGACCAGAAAATATAATGCTGGTATTTTATAGGGTAAATAGCTTCCCTTTTCAAATCAATAATTTTTTTCTATTAACAGATGCAAAACAAATGGAAGAAGATAATAAAATTGGATATCTAACCATGGCACTATTTAACTATGAAAATGGCCACTACTTTCGGTTTAGTACAATGAAAATATTTCAAACATAAATATATACTACAGGACAAAATATTAATGTTGAACTACATGTAAATCCAATATTACTCTAGGAAACATGCCAACTTCTGGACCGTCATTGGAATTAGATGTTATGAATTTTCTATTGTATCAAACTAATCATATTCTAACTTACCTTAAGTTCTAAGGTAACGTGGTAACGCCCTAAGATCAGAGTGAGAAAATGTGAGACTTGTGTAATTTACTTCCTGGTTGAGATAAACCTTCTGGCCTACTTTATCTACGTGATATGGGTATATGGACGAGCAGTCTGATCAAACAAACCCTTCTCTTTACTCGTGCATACGAGTGTAAGTATAGGGGGTTGTTTTAGCCATTCTGGGTACGAGGTACTTTTTTAATTCATTAGAACGAATCTGAGTCTGACTTTTGGTTCTCCCTTTTTGTGAATCAGTAATCCGTATAGTAATTAAAGTTGATAAGTTTGTAACAGTGGCTGATATCTGTAAGTAGTTTTTCAGACGAGAGGCTACAGTCCTGTGAATGTACTAGACTGATAAGTCTTTAAAGCGTATTTATATTATTACTTTTATAGCAAAAGATTTTGCTCTTTATATGATTCAACTTTTATGGTTCAAATGATGAATTTACACTACTGAATATACACTGGTTATTTAGACTCAGCATAAAGTAAAGCAAATGTCATTATAGTTACTTATTCATTGAGAATGAAATGAACCCAAAGGGTTAACATTTCGTTTGAAAATAAAGTCAAAAGGCTTCATGTAAAATATTGTTAAAGTAACTCTCTTAGCTATGATGTCACCTTTTTGATGCAAGAGAGATAACACATTATTCATTTTAAATAAGAAATCAATATATATCATTATAAGATACAATGTAACAGGGTTTTTTTCCTTCGCGATTTTTAACATTTTACTTTACCTTATTTTTAGCTGTGTTCTTTTTTAGCAGTGTGTTATTAAACTTCTAGTCATGCATTACCAGTTATTAGAGACATGTGTTCTATACGAAGATTGAATAATTTGATCATGACATAAATTTATAAAGTTTGTCAATATTTTAATAAAATATTTAGTCCAGTAGATAAGTTTCTTTTAATTGCAACATTAAAAAACAATATCCAATAGTTAATCATTTGCCTGCACAATTTTGTTACAGAAAAAAAAACTTGGAAAGTATAGGAACCTTTGCAACATGTAACCTAAAAACGTATTATCATTTTGAAATAATATCTTTTAACAAAAATCTAGATATTAATATAAATAATAATATAATAAACAAAGCCTTTAACCAAAGCTATTTTTAAATAGCAACTTTTAAAAAGCAGCTTTTTATCTTTTTAAAAATGTAGACGTTTGCAATGAAACTAAGAATAAACACACCAGTTTTGTTCTTGATAGGGTTCGACATCATCTTCGAGCAAGGGCCCTACCTTAGCGTACCGTGGATTGTATTACAAATACATTGAAACATCCTCAGGAGCCGTTGGAGACAAAGCAATACTGGAGAGTTCAAGGGGATTTCAAGGTACATCGATATATCGCTGTGTATTTAAAATATTCGAATTGTTTTTCATTATATTACTAAAGTGTATTCACATTGAGTTCTTTAAAGTCATGTTGGACATATTCTATTTAATGTTAGTGTATAGCGTAGAATGAAACTGATTTTAGCTACATGATCACAATTTGTCTGTCTATGTGCCTGTTTGTTGAAAGCCTTGTGCGAGTGCAACTTCAACAAAATGTTGCCCATAGCAACCTTGGCAATCAATCTTTCAGGTTTCGTAAATACAAATAATTAAAGGTAATATTTTCCTTTTCTCTGGATCGCACTTTTTACATAAGGAAAGAAGAAGAATAATGTAAGCTGTTTTTAGATCTTTTTAGGATTTAGAAGGTTTCCTTTAAAGCATTTAATAGATAGTTTGTTATCTTATTATTGATTTTTCAAATCAATTCCTCTGGAGTTAGAGAGGGTTCTTGCATAAATTTTAGATTTCATTACATGTGTATAATTATGAATACAAAGAAGAAAAATCATTTGTTGCAACAAAAGTAACGAACTGTAATCACAAGACGAAATCGATCAATTTCACATTTTTATTATGGATCATAAAAAATAAGCAGCAATATTTGTTTCTTAATTCTTTTATATACATTTATATAACATCATGCTTAAAAACATTTTTCTTTAGGGAGTTAAACGACAAATTAATCAATCCATTAGCGGCTTATAAAGGTGAAACTATATATATCTCGTTTGATGGTTCATCAATTAGCGTATCCCTTTTAAAGTTCCAGATCACGTATACGATGTGCAGTTTCATCGGTCATTTATATTCCCGTTTTTTCTATTTGCTGAAACTCACTGCCTAACGATGTACTACCACATATATGGGGCCACTATAAACACTCTCACCATCAGAACTCAGAAAGAAAACAACCCCGCTATAGACCGCTGGAAATTGTCGGGTAACCAAGGCGACGCCTGGCACCATCTGTCTGGAGTCAACCTTCCTTTGGACTCCCAAACAAAAGTAAGAAATTAATGGCAGCGACCAAAAAAAATTACGTTAATTATCACATACACGTGTACATATTGTTTTAATTTTATTCAACTTGATATTGTTTTCCCTGTCTTATTTAGGATTATCATAGAAGCTACCAGAGGATCTAGCTACACCGGGGACATTGCTATTGATTACGTTGAACTCTGGCCATTAGCATGTCTGTAGAAATAGTTGAGTCGAAACAAATAATCACAAGATTCTAATACATAGTCAAATACTGTAACATAATGTATAATATGTTATTTGAAATTGGCGTGCATGAACTCGTAGCGTTCTGTATATTAAGCCAATAATTTATTTTTCATAAAATATGAATCAACACCATAGTTCATCAAAAAAGACATTGGAAAAGTATATTTCATACTGCTTTGTCTGTGTTTTGAAAACGCCTGAGGATGACACAAATTGGAACTGTTGTATCATTAAATAAACTTATAAAGACAAATCTTATATATTTGTGTTTTTTTTGTTTCTAAGTCATTTATTATTTTTGTTCCTTAACGTTTTAAAATATTTCTTTTTTCATCAAAATACAAAAATTATATGAACATTTGAAGTTTTGTCAAACAGAACACACGAGGTTTCAACCCCCCCCCCCCCCCAAAAAAAAAAAAAAAAAATTCCTTATTTTGAATTTCGACAAGATACATCATATATTGTATAATCACATACAAACACTTTCTTTACAAAAAAAGAAACGTCTTCAATGAATTAATTTTTGATGAATAATGATAGAAATGTTATTTTTAATAAAAAATATAATTTTAAAACAATAAACATTTTACCGATTTCTTTGAAACAACTTCACATTATCTGTATTTTTATCTGTATGGCATACAACTTTGGTTTCAATAGTTTTACAACATAATCCTAAATCAAGCAGATAAACTAAATATAATCTTCTGTAAATTTGTCGTTACGGTACAAGTGATACAATGAAAACACTTAACAGATGATTTGTCTATACAGTAAATTATATTTCATATATTCGTTATAATCTCTTCTACAATCATTGATCGATATTAAAGTCTAAGGGGTTGTTATTTATTCCTTATTTAGGAATTTATGTAGTAAATATAAGGGACAGCGCAAAACTAAAATAAAAAGACAATTTAAAGTAGGCAAAGTTTGTAAGCATCGTGTACTCTCACCTTGATTCTTGACAATGCAGATTTAGGAATGAATTCAATGCAACAGAATTTATATGAGAAATTAAACATGTATTTATGATTGTATGCTGTCGATAGGATGGTTATGTTAAAACAAGCATAATTTTACAAACTGATTAATATACAGAATTCAAGCTTTAAAGCTTCCAAATTATAAGCGAAGGTAATTGAACAATTTAAGAGCGGTCGATTTAAAATTCAAGGGTTTTGCATCATTTAATACTTACTTCATCCTTTTTTATTATTACAACTTCAAATCAGGGATATATACTGGTAATCTTTTTCAAAACAATTTGTACTGAAAGACTTGCTATAGAGGTAAATCAATAGAGAATGAAGCTAAAAATCAAGATCTAGTAATTTACATTTTGAAAACCCGTCATTCTGAAATTGCTTTTCTGGTCAATTAGATAAAGAACAAAGCTTAAAAATCATGATGCCGTGCTTAATGATAGTTGTTTTGGTAAGCCAAATCTTGTGTATCAATGATACCAAGATTGGAATGCAACCATTACAAAGTCCGAACATGGATGCACGTGTATCAAATATTCATATCATTCTACCGTCTAGCGAGAGGATAATTAGTGTCCCATTTCAAGATTCGATTTCCTATGTCGTCATCATAGAATTATAAAATATTCATCACAAACATGCCTAAAATTTTCAAAACCATAAAAATTAAATCATTGAACGTTTAGTTATTCTGTAGATCATGGCACGGACATTTCTACTGGTATTGTTCTCTATATTTTACGGAACGGAACAATGTGAGAACTTCAGGTATACGAAAGACGTTTCTGCTCCGAATGCCATTCAAATAATCTCGAATGTATCTACGGAGTCCGTGGACCATCTCCGAGGTTCGTGCATCAGTGAATGTATGTCTAACATTGACTGTAACGCCATAGACGTCTGTGGGACGTATTGTCGTCTAATTCGAGGCTGGGACTCCTTGTACACCGAACAGAACGCGGCCACGACCTGCCAACGATTCCAAATTGTAAGGATATTATCATGCTAAGTGTGTCCAGGAGGGGGCATTTTTTATATAGAACCCCTGTCGTTTAACTACAATGTAGGCTATACATAAAGTGTATTCTGTTTAGGGAAGTTGATAATCCACTTTCAAAAGAGAATAATGTGGCCTAGTTTTTTGCAGTCCATATTTCACTTACGTAGATTTTAAGAAATGTTCAAGTTTTATAAATTTGTGAGCCCTTATTCTATACATAGTATGCATTATTAAGAAAAATGATTTTGTTAAAGAATATTTTGTGGAATAACCTAACAACGAGCAGGAAAATTCTTATCTCATGAATATTGATGAATCCAGAGTAGTAGATTAAGTGTAGATAGCTTTGTTTGCTGTTCTTTTGGATGATCAACTAAAATGGATCTTTTCTAAGATTTATCATTGCAAGTCTGACGTCACAACAGCATATTCTCTTGACCTTTATCCCTTGACGTTGAGACTAAAGATAATATATCCTTGCATAATTATTCTAGACTTTGCTCCAAAATAGAAACTTTACCTAAAACTTACGTAAATTTATTTTCTTCCTTTTTTAGGAATGTGCAGCGGGTCAATTTTACGACCGTGTGACTGAAACTTGCATTGCTCACGGTATGTACATGAAGCATAATTTTATCATTGAATTTTACTTTATTTCCGTTTCTATTATCATGATAATATGCAAAATTCAAATTTAATGCAGTATGTTTGAAAGATACATGTGGCGTATTTGGAGTAAAAAAAATTGAAATAAGTTTTAGTAAATATATAAATGTATCATGCTTCTTAAAATTAGACGTTTCACAAACTCTCGGCCCATAAAACATATTCTGTCTTCAGCTATTTGTCTGATGAATATTAATGTGATCCGCCATTTACAACACCACTTCGCATGAGTGCGGGAAAACCCAGCATTGAAAAAAGCTACGGAAGAACAGTTTAGAATATCGTTTTATATGTCTTGAATTAGATAAATCTTATTTTAGATGATCCCCGAAACATTAAAATCCCGATATCCATTAATGAAAAACGATATAAATTTTTCATTCTGCGTTATAAAGATGAAACACGATTTTTGCATCGACACGGTGAACGAAATAAAAACTCCTCTCCCTGAGGGAGGAATGTACTGAGAGTGCATGACTTATAAGGTATAGACACGGAACGCCTGGAACCACGAATCTGACTAGCAAAAACCCGACAACTTCAGGATGGAAACTTAAGATTAATTCGGCTTCAATTCCTATTCCATAAAATCTACACGGTCTCCGATGACAATATTCCCTTTGTTCCTATCCTTCTCTGTCTGTCTGTTTTTTCTTTGCTTACCAAATCTGTCAAACTTTACAGTCCATCCTTTTATCTCATCATCGCCATTGTTGTTGATAGACCCAGATGTATGTCATGTGACCCATTTCAGGTGGAGTTATTCACATCTTTTGCATTTTTACCGGCACGTAAAAATATAAAAATTAACATATTTTTATTTTATTTCTTGTATTTTTGTTATGCGATTGATTTATCAGCGTTATTTATTTGAAAGTCCTATCTTTAAATAAAGCAATGAAGCAAATAATCAGATATTGTTATTGTTATTAAAAAAACGCCACATACACCTTAAAACTTTTGTATCTGTGCCACTTTTCATTTTCAGTGATTCAGAGAATTTCCGATAGCAAACAATCACGGATATTAAATTCTTGATTGTTTGCTATCGGAAATCCTCTACGTAATTGTCACAATAAAATAATAAATCAAACAGATATCAATTAGATCATAACAATTACCAGATTTAGGGTATATACATGTATGTATGTAGTAAATTTTATAACCGCTCCATACCCGCTCCCTTTCCAAGTAAATTCTTGTCACCCATGTGCGCATTTCTGTGTTCTTGAAGATTACTGTGACTTCGAGGCTGACCCCGAAGTGTCTTGTTTTCTGACGGAGGATCAAACGGATGATGATGGTGACTGGATACGGAATACGGTACATTTTTTAACATGTTTTAGAGTCTGAAGTATTGCCGTATTTCATTTTAGATCTTGCTCCTATACTACATGTATTACTTATAACGTTAATTTTGTTACAACATGTAACTTTTTACTATCACTTGATTGATTGGTTACAGATTGTCAATAGAAATACTGTATGTCAGGTTGTTAAAGTTCATAGATGGCGAGGAGAAGCAATATTTCCGTAGACAGTCAGTAACAAACATACTAAAATTAATAAAAAAAAATGTCATCGACGACCAAAAACTTTTGTATACATTTTGGAATAAATTCAAGATTCCAATCAATCGAAAAGGTCGATGTAACGGTCGCCATATTATCGACTCTATATTCGCTATCCTCCGACTACAGAAAATATATCAAAGTCCTGTACAAAACAAAAATAAAATCAAAAGTGTCCATCAATGTCGAGCCTTCTAAAAACTTTAGCAACTGACAAACATGTACATGTATGTTCAGTCATGTATTTAGGTAAGGTTAGTACATGTAACAGACCTAATGATGTCTATAATAATAGTATATTTAAGTGTTTCTTACCCGTTTTTATTATAAAATGTTCATTAAGATGTAAGATTTAATTCTAATGCATATGTACATGCATGTAATCTTGTCAATGTGTGAAAGGTAATTTTTAGTACGCCGAAGAGAAAACCTCTGATTTTTTTCGTATATACTGTGATTTCATTAATATTTGTTGTATACCAATTTTCGTGGATTTCGTTGTTAAGGTTTTCCTTGGATTTAAATGTTCATTTAAGTGCAATTTCTACTATCAATGTGTATTGAGAGCGTTATTGGCCATGAATTTACGTATCCTTGGATTTGCGATTTTCACTTTCTGTAACTACGAAAATTGATATCCTTGAATATTAATGAAACCTCAGTATACCCTTTGGGATTTTTTTAATATAGTTGTAAGTGCATATTGATATTTTCACAATTAATCGTCCTTAATATTGAAGAATGCAATTTTCAAATTTAAAAAAATGCTCAAAGACGACAAAAGAGAAGTCATCGTAGATTTATTTTAGGGCCCGACAAGTACGCCCTCTACCGGACCAAATGCAGCCAAATTTGGAAGTTACTACAAATACATGAACGCCGCTGCTTTATCGAAGGCTGGTGACATGATAACACTTGTCAGTTCCAAGGCCTTCTCAGGTCAGTACACTGCAAGTCGGGGAGAGGAGGGGGGGGGGGGGGTCCAATTGTGTTAATTGTATGAAGTATGTTTTTCCTTTCGTTATATAGAATATAGACCCTTCCCCGGGATAACAAGGTATGTCGGAGACTCCATTTGTACTGTGCTCTGCACTACTGACATAGCAGTAGAATAAATTACCAATCTAATTAAAATTAGACCTTTCATCTCGCTCTCTGTTATATATGGATACCGCTCTTGAGCGATATCCATATATAACAGAGAGCGAGAGGAATAAATTACATGAGTATTCTTTTTTATTCGTAAGTAGACGAGTTTGTATCATTGAATCCTTAGGATTAATACACTGCAGAGCACAGTATCATTTTTTCATTAGACTTATAGCACAAAGATACATCAAAATAGAAAATGGAGTCTAAACCACGTAAAGTTTAGTTATGATAGATAGCATTATGTATAAATAGTATATAAGTCAAATTGGTGAAAAGATAGGAACATTTGGATAATGATTATGATTTTCAAAAATATAATTTGACAAAATTAATATGAACAATGGCACCAGGCAGTTTCAAACTCGTAAATCTGTGGTTGGTATTGAGATCGATACTTTAACGACTGAGCTTTACACAACTTTTTTTTTAATTGCTATCTTGGTACGTAGTGTCTTTATTAAAAGTTTCAGTCTTGATGGAGTGAGGTACATCATCTTCATCTTGGTCAAGACGGACTTGTAAAGCTACATGTATGCAGCTATTGTTGTGACAGGGTGAATAGTGAATAAAACACCGAGTTTCTCGGGGGAAAATATATAATAATAATACCACACCCTCCGAAATCCTTGATTTTTTTTTGGGGGGGGGGGGGTGGGGTTCAGGGTAATATGTATATTTTTTCTCATATGTGTAACAACAAATATGTATATTTTTTCTCATATATGTAACAACAGGATATTGTGCATATCAATTTAAGTATGGATATCACAAGCGCCAGTTTGTAACAGTGGTAACATTTTTATTACCAAATAAAATAATCTTTTCGCCAGTTTAATATCGATCAGAATCAATCAAAATAAAATCATACGAAAATCTCTTGCAGCACGATCATACTGCCTGACATTCTACTATCACATGTTCGGCAGCAAAATGGGAGGACTGACGGTTTCCACACAGAACGGAACTCAGTCAGCAGTAACCAAGTGGACGATGAGCGGAAACCAAGGCGACGTCTGGATACAAGTTCCCGGAATCGACCTCAAACTTGATCCTCAAACTAAGGTTCACCCATAATAGGATACATTGTGGAGTTCTCTGCATAATAAGACTAGTGAATTTAATTCTTTATGAGGTGCTTGATCTTTTAATTTGGATTTCAGATTTTGATCACGGCAATGCGTGATAAAGATGATGAAGGGGACATAGCGGTAGATCTGATTGAGCTGTGGCCATACCCCTGTTAGAATTGACTGAAAGTTGTTAAAAATGGTTGGTGGCGCCTTTTACACCAGGACCTTCAAAGCTGAGAGAGAGAGAGAGAGAGAGAGAGAGAGAGAGAGAGAGAGAGAGAGAGAGAGAGAGAAGGAGAGAGAGAGAGAGAGTTTTGACGAATTAAAAATATAATAAAAAAGAAGAAAACATGTGAATTAAATGTTCGCTTTCAAATCTGCTGTATAATTATTATTAGATGATATACTCTTATGCCACGCAATAAAAAAAAATCAAAAAAAAAAAAAAACCCGTAAAAGAATTTATCGTTACCATATATGTGTTCCAATAGCATTTGTAAATTACTATTGCGTTGTATAAATAATGATTTCTTAAAAGAAAATGTTTGGAATTAAATTTCTATTAGTGCAGTGTTAAATACATAACATGTAATAATTACTGGTTTCAAGCACCTGATGGCACCAAGCAAATGTAACAATTGTACGTATGCTAGTAAGTATAATAGGTCTGAATCAATTTAGTAAGCAGTGCCTACGCTCAAGGCTTTCATTATCCTAAATGTCTCTGAAATAAAAGAGTGGTACTTGCAGCACAGACTGAAACGAGGGGTGTCAATTTCGACAGTTACCCTCCAAAACAGACACTGTTTATTTTATTATTATTAATAATACTGAATGTCTTAATTTAATGAAAAATGTTACTGCTTTTATATAGAAATAAGGTGAATTCTACGGCGAACCGAATTTACGCGCATGTAACAATTCGTTGCAAGACCCGTTGCCAAGTGTGTTGCTAACGCTGAGGGTAATATTTATATAAAAGTGCCTGTTTGAGAGGGTAACTGTCGAAATTGACACCCCGAGAAAACCATTGTCAACCGACGCGAAGTGTGTTGCTAACGCTGAGGGTAATAGAACAGATTATCAACTGCGTCTAAACCAATCAGATTTCAGTATTTAACATGAAAGTATGATAAAATGGATTACCAACTGCGTCTAAACCAATCAGATTTCAGTATTTGACATGAAAGTATAATAAAAAATAATTGCATAGCTGTAATTAGAAAAAGAAAACAACAACATGATATATGCTCGACCGTGAAAAACATTGCCCTAGTGTGATCATAATTGTATTTACATGAAAAATCGCCACATGTTAGGGTATGCACATGTTTACATTTTTGTATACGAAAATGGTTACATGAAATTAGAATTTATTATTGCGTTTATAGCAAATATTTCGCACTGTTGAAAAAATGTTTCAATACATTAATCGATTGCTGTATATGATAAGTGTTCGAACATAACTTGTAATATAAAAATCTAACTTCATAGCAAATTAAATGAATTTTTTTTATGTGAACGTCTCCGGTATATCTTATATCAGAATTGCATGTATCAATGTATTGTTAAAGCAATTTTCCAAAAGAATGTTAAGTTTGGAAATAATATTTCTACGTGCAAACCATATTAATTGATATGACAATGGCATATATAGCACAGAGAGAGAGAGAGAGAGAGAGAGAGAGAGAGAGAGAGAGAGAGAGAGAGAGAGAGAGAGAGAGAGAGACTGGTGAGGAGAGAAGGTGACATTGAGAAAGGATTTAAAGCATATTGTTTTCCAAAGATAGCAAGCATAATGATTTCATTTTTAGCTCACCTGAACCAAGGTTCAAGTGAGCTATTCTGATCACTCGTTGTCAGTCCGTACGTCCGTCTGTCCGTCCGTCTGTCTGTCCGTCTGTCTGTCTGTCCGTCTGTAAACTTACACATTTTTTACTTCTCCAAAATCACTGGGCCAATTTTTACCAAACTTGGTACAAAGAATCTTTATGTAACGGGAATTCTAAATTGCTAAAGAAAAGTACTACACCTTTTTTAAAAAACTAAACCCATTTTAAAAGGGAGATAATTGCAAAACATTGAGTATAGGGTGTGTGTCTGTAAATTCTTCTAAAGAACCTCTGCACCAGAAATGCCAATATTTTCACAAAAGTTTGTATATATAGTGAAAATATAAATTGTAAAAATTATGACCCCCGGACCAAAACTGAGGCTCCTGGCGGGGTTCAAAGTTTAATATAGAAATGCAAAGGACGTTTTTTAAAAAATCTTCTTCTCAAGAACGATTGCAATAAAAATGACAATATTTACACAAAAGCTTGTATATATAGTAAAGATTCTAAATTGTAAACATAGTGAGCCCCGGACAAAAACTGGGGTCCCAGGCGGGGTTCAAAGTTTAAGATATATAGAAAAATGTTTAGATATCTTCTTCTCAAGAACTTACTGCAACCGTTCGAGATATAACTATGAATACATCCTTGGCCATTATCGATTCTAAATTGTTAAAATTGTTACCACCTGTTTAAGTGTTTTATACTGGGGCACCAAGAGGTGTTCAAAGTTTAACATAGAAATATATAGGAAACGTGTTTAAAAATCTTCTTCTCGCTAACATCCTCAAATAGTGTTGATTTAAAATTGTTAAAGCCAACCCCAAGACCAATACTGGGGCCCCAGATAGGTGTTCAAAGTTTAAAATGAAAATAGCATACCGTTATGCTATGAATTAGAATTTACAAGGAACTGTTGTTCAGGTGAGCAATGTAGCCCATGGGCCTCTTGTTTAAAAATAAAATTCTAAAACTATCGATTATCATCTGAAATCTAGAGGTAAAGTTGAATAATTTGTGAATAAAATATAAAGAAATTCTACTCTGAAACGTTTAAAAAAGCTATAGACTGCATGAAGTCTCCAGTATCATATTAGGTGATCCAGGAATTTTGTGACAAGGTGTGTTACGTACGGTACTGGTTGACATACAACTGTCATGTATGACACAACACTCATCAATTCATTTGCATTAACGAAACGGTATCTCAAGTCTGGCGTGAACTGAGCTATCTGGTTTTGGTTGATCTGATTACCACACTTAATTGTACATGTCAAACATTTATCAGACGAGTGCATGTATGGTTTGATTTGTACTGATGTCGCAGGCACGTAGCATCGGGGGGGGGGGGGGGACTGTCATCCCCCACTTTTTGGTGCAGGAAAGCTATTTCTTATAACATTAATAAAACTGAATTAACATGAAGGTATATTCACCCCCCCCCCTGTTTTTTATGGAGTTTTTTTTAGACTGTCATCCCCCACTTTTTGGTGCAGGAAAGCTATTTCTTATAACATTAATAAAACTGAATTAACATGAAGGTATATTCACCCCCCCCCCCTGTTTTTTATGGAGCCATGTAAAAAATTGAATTAAAGATAAGGAAATAAACAGTGAAATTGAAGTTGAAAGTATACCCCCTTCCGATAAGGATTTTTAGGATTTCGAAAGTAGCCTTTTTCCTTAGTTTCCTTATTTCCTTTTTTTAATCTGATCAATATTTTTGGGCCTATTTTTCTGACAACATTTTTTGGTCTGCCCCACCTTTTCCTCCTTTCTTTCCAAAACAAAGCGCGTGCATGTGTCGGTTATTATTATCGTGTTGTTCAGAGTCTCAGCTTAAATTAATCGATGTAAATCGGTATGAAAAGGATTAACATAATTTATCTGTTAGACGTTATCAACTTGTAATACAAGTTTTAAATTTCAATCAGGAAAAACTTACTACTGATATTTGACTTTCTTATCAGTGAAGCGTTATATGCACTGATGTATATGTGCATGTATTCTGATTGTAAATTTCCTTTATACATGTAGTACGGCAGATAAGAAACCGAAGAGAAAAAAAAGTACATATTTTTATCTAAAAAAAATCCCTTCCCAGGGATGTAAATTAGGCTTAATATCGGTTTTTATAATTAGTTCATTTTTTTTGGAACAAAATGATTTAAATTACGGTATTATAACCCCAGCGCATATGAATTTGCATCGATCACTTCTCCTTTTCTGGCGCGCCCTCAAAAGAAAAGAATCAATGTCAATAAACACAATTCAAACTGCACTTACATATAGTTAGAAATTTTGCTTTTTGATGATTTAATAATGCTATATTTTAAAGTAGTACATGTAAATTAAAACGAGGAAATTTTAATATAAATTGAAATTGTATTTTACGAATAAACCAAAGGGAATTTGGTCCGTGTTTTACGCCCTCTTTATTTAAAAAAAGTATTACCAAGATAACCATTATGAAAAGAGTAAGATATGCATTTTACTGATTGATTTGGAAGAAGAATCATTTGTAATTCTTAAAGGTCAAGGATTGGTCTCAACATTGCCTAAGTAAATATTAAGAGGGCTCGATGGTCGTGGCCAGTTTAAGACTATAATAGTCTCATATACAAGAAGAGCTCTATTTAAAAATATATTAGAAAAATATCAAAATTTAAAACATAAAATATATGGATTTTTTAAAATTAAATAATAGTTAATTTCTTCACAAATCATACCTTAAAATTTAAGTTAGATCTGATGGTTAGTTTTGTTGACCATCCAGCCTCATTAAGAGCATACATGTACTCACGGTAAAAATAAAAAAGAGCAGGTTTCCAGTCGTACACAAAGTCAAGTAGAACACCCATGTCAACATTTCATAAGTGACATTATCTTAATCATTCTTATCAAATACGATAAAGCGTTTTATTTCAAACTTTTGTGACATTGGTACATGTACCCAAAACGATGAATGATTGTTATAATGAAAGTTCGGCATGTGCAATTTTACATGTTAACTATATTCCCACGATTCAATACACAGCATTGGAGTTGAGAAAGTAAGAACTTGCGAGAAAAAAAAGGAATCTACAGTACATGTATATCCTCTCAATATATAAGTCCTCTATCGGGGGCGGCTTTATTATACATGTACATTATTTGCATGAAAGTGAAGGTGGTATGGAGATTTATCCCCCCTCCATTGAAAAATCATATTTGCCGCTGAAAATAAGGTTTTTCTCGGCAATATTCAGGATAAACAAAGAAAGGCCGCAATGAGACCGGCTGATAGAGAGAAAGAATTAATAGATGCACTGCGCCGTCGGTCACTGAAGCGACCTTGACCACTTACTGGAGCTGTTTGATATGCTGCAATAGTCTCATATTTATGTTAACTATTTTTCAATGTTAGAATAATTATGAGTAAGTATCTAAATTGTTTATATTGTATTTTGTTTTGTATTTTGCAAGTGCGCTCAGATATAGAATAAACCCACAATTTATTGGTATCTCTCCGCGAGCGCAGCTGAACGAGCTCTAAGAACCAGTGCGCGCGGGAAAAAGAACGAGCTAAACCTACAGATTCATTAAGAAAATTATTGGCAACATCCCATAATGCTCTCTAGTGCTCTCTCTCTCTCTCTCTGTCTCTCTCTCTGAAAAATTCTTCGATGTTAGTTTATCATCGTCAAAATACCACTTAGTTGACAATGATGCAAAATACCTTGCTGCGCTCGCCCCAACGGCAGCACCGTAAAACATTTTACTGTAGAACTTACGCTCTACACTTCATTATGATTCTAGCTTTATGTACATGTAACTTTGGGTATCATTTGAGGATTGAGTTAAAATGATTGTACATTAAACTCACATAGTTATTATGATCAACAAGGACCTTGACATTATACTTAGAGGGGGAAAAACCGTCATCACTTTGCAGTTCTTCGTTGATACTGAGGCGTTTCACACGGTTATAATAATATACATTAAATTATTAAATGTGTAGATAAAAAAAGATGTTTTGCACGTGTGTCAAACAAATTTATTCGACTTGTGCTTCCAAGTCAATATATGATATATCTAGAATATATGATATATTTATATTATTTTTAGCAAAACCCAATGACTAGACTAGAGAACTCATGGGATTTTTACATGCACATTTACCTATACATGTATGTAATACAATAATATTTTTGAGTGACGTTTGAAGCAAATTAAAAAAAAAGGGGGGGGGGTCTTATCGGCGTAAATCCCGGTATCGTTTTAGTACACAGTCTCTCTCAATAATGGAGAGAATCGATGTGAATCGCACGTGAGTAACCAACGATATGAAGGCAGAAGCACTAACTTGTCCGAAATCTTCAATAGCAAAAAAAGAAGGAAAGTAAAAAAATAATAAATAAAAAAAAAATATAAAAAAAAAATCAAAAAGAAAGCCCATTCTCGGGTTGAGGATTACCACGGTGCTTTGATATAATACTACTTAACCGGTTAATGATTTTTTTTTAAATCTCAAATTTTAAATCAGGGGTGTGGATCCCGGATTTGAAGTTAAAGAGGCCACCATTTGTAAACAGGGGGCTAAGGCGGCCTCTTGTTCAATGCCATAGTCTGATACACAGACATCACCATTGATGTTTTCTGTGATGTAGTGTGGTAGACCATGCAGTGCCTGTCCTCTGTTGTCTCTCTGTATGTTCTGTATTTCTGTCCCTGTCTTGTTGTACCTGGTGACTTTAGAAGGCTCTCCATCTTTTATCATCCCCACCAATATGTCCCCGTTGATGTGGGAGGAGTGTATACTGATTGGTTCCCAGTCTCCTGTTTTAATGAATTCAGTGATTGCATTATCCGGTGTTATCCTATTAATGACTTTGTTGCGTTTGTTTGTATAGATCAGATCCCCGTCCTGTGTGACTGTGTGGTAGCCAGATCCACAACTGGTTTTTGTCTTCTGTAGCTGATTCCCCTGTAGAACTGTTTGGACAAGGTAACCACGATGATCACTGACCCAGAGTCTGCCTGATTTACCCAGTGATATATGATATAACCAGTCAACACCTGGTACTGTGTACTCCCTGACCTTGGTGACAGAGGGATACAGAGACAGTGTTTGTTTCATGTCAGATTTCTCTCTGTCTTGTTTCCTCTGTTTTCCTGTAGGTTTCTTTGTAGAGGAAGTCTCCATGGGTTTAATTTTTCGGTTTTCTGCTTTTGTGTTGGGAACAGTTATTCTACCCAGCAGTTTGGCGACATCTTCCTTGCTATGCTATGTAAATACGGGTGGGACTGGTTTGGATGTCTCTGGTATGGGTCGAATTTTAAGGCTTTTTGATTTGAGAGATAATGTTAAATGTTCTATTTTTGAGGGAGATAGGTAACCATAATATGTTTGGATTAAATCATTAAGATAGTTGATGAAGTCATCTATTTCTTGGTTTTGACCGTTTAATGTTTCTAATAATGACTGTTCTATTTTGTTGACTTGTTCTATATTATCTGATGTGACTGCATCTACCATTCTTTTCACAGACTCAGCTTCAGCCTTCATTGCTGTTCTTATACCTTCCATGATCTTCTTTATTTCTGTGACATCTCCAGCAATTTCTATTTTCACGTCTTGAGAAACTGGCTCAAAATAATTTCGAATTTTGTCAATTTCCTCTTGATATTGCGATACCTTTTCAGCAAAGACAATTTCTAGATCAGTAAATACGTGGACGCGGTGTTCTTTTGTGGCTGTGCATTTAGAACAAATGGGAATCTGGCATTCCTCACAGAGAAGTTCTATGTCTTTTGTGGGGTGGATCTTGCATTTCTCTACAGGAATTCGACGTTTGCGTTGTTTATAATGGACAACTTCATGATTCTTAGTTTTCTTATTCTTCTGATGTTCATCTCTGCATTGTTCACACATTGGTTGGTGACAGTCATTGCAGTAAAACTGACAGTTCTTCTCACAGTATTCAGTGCCACACACCAAATAATGCTGGGCGTCGGGTGGTGCTAGGGATTCAGATAATGCCATCTGGAATGGTAAAAGTGCATATAAGTTATTAATTGTATTTGTTATCAAAAATCATTTACAACACTGAATATAAGACCAATCCACTCCCTTTCCCCCTACACACATACAGGTACTCAAATTGATATGTTTGTATTGAGAAATATTTACATTTTCAACTGTCTTTAATTGTCTGTGAAAACATTACGAATCAATGATGAACCCTAAAACCCAATAACTTCATAAAACATGAGTGGCACTAAATGGGCGTGTCTTATAGTACAACCGAAAAACGGTATTGGCTGCGCCGCGTAGTATTACAAAGCATATGCTACATAAAAAATAGTGGTTTTAAAATAAAGTTGTTTTAAAGTGTACAAATTGGAAATAATATAAATATTAGTAATAAGAAATCATTCTTTGAATATTATGAAGGGATAATTTTGGTCGGAGCGTGGTCAAATCTATTATAAACCCCTTCGGGCTTTATTTGATTTAAATACGCTCCGACCGAAATTATCACCTCATAATACTCAAAGAACGATTCCGTATTCCTAAATAATCTTCTGAATCAGCAGATACATATAGGAATTATGGCATTCCGGTATACGCTGTAATGTCACACTTTGAGGTAGAGGGAATTTATTGGTCCATTCCGTATTATCAACTTATCTATATATCTTTGTTATGTACATGGCGGAATCCGGAATTTTTAGTGTACATGTCCTAATATTTATATAATAATGAGCAGAAAATATAATGCCGGTATATTATAAGGTAAATTGCTACCCTTTACAAATCAATTATTTGTTTACATCAAAAACTGTCAATTATCAGGTCTAGGCAACCTCCGTTTTTGGAGGATAGATTTTATCCTCCAAAATTGGAGGATAGTTGTTTGCGCCCCCTGGTGGATCTTTTCAGATGAAGGGCAATTAACTCTGTTTTTACAAAGGGAGTTAACTATGAATAAAATATAATTATTATACAATAAAAATATCACCTTATTTAGCTATCAATAATTATATTTATTGATAATATTTAATAGATATTTAAGTTTAAATAATTGCAGGGCTGATTTTAAAGAAAAATATCTTATGTGAAGACTCTCACATTTTTTTCAATATTCAGGATAATTGATATCTATAAATGGTATCATTTTGATTAATAAAATTTAACAATGTCTTTTTGTGTGAAGGGATTAAATTTAAATGATACTTTATAACCTGTGAATTAATTAGAATAAGTCTTGCTACAAAGTCCCTAAGGTATATGCAAACATTTACTTTGTACATGTACAATATAGCAGATCAAGATATCTATTATGTGTGCCTAAACGTGAATGAACTCATTAATGTTTTAATGAGGAAGAAACATCACTATTTTGTGATTTTTATTAAATGAAACAGATGTAAATAGTATATGTCATTTGTAAAACTGAACACAGGAAGTACACACTTTCAAAGCATATTGTGAAAATACTATACATAGAATTTCAAATCGCCGCATACAATAATTAGTTTATTTCCTTAACTTTAATTCCCATACGGTCTGGTGCTTGCATGTTCTCATTAATGATATGCAAGAAGCCTTTGAAATATACCCATGCTATCCTCCAAAAATGGGGGATAATTTCACCCACAATGCAAAGTGACTTTCTATATATGGTAAAAATCAAAGCCATCTTGAAATTGAGCTATCCTCAAAAAACGGAGGTTGTCTAGATCTGATTATACTTGCTTTATTAACAAGTGCAAAACAAATCGAAAAATAAAATTGGATATCTGACCATGGCACTATATAACTATCAAAATGGCCACTATTTTAGGTTTAGTCTAGTACAATGTTAAATGATAATATTACATACATATATAAAAATAATAATGTTGAACTACGCTAGAAAATATGTCAACTTCTGTACCGTCATGAGAAATATATCCTATGATTTTTCTATTGTATCAAACAAAATTATTTTAACTTACTGTAAAGTCTGTAGCAAGGAAACCCGGTGACGCCTTCAGCTAGCTAGAGATCAGAGTGAGAAAATACGATACTTCCTTGTTGAGCTAAAATTAGATTTAAACCTTTCTCATCTACATTTTTTTATAGAGGGTTTTAATTGTTTGTGACGAGCCAACCCGTACGGACGAGTATAAAGAGAGATTTCTCTTTTAATCAGCAGGCACGTTGCATCGGGGGGGGGGGGGAGGAGGAGGAAAGATTTTTTTTAAATTTACATACAAAAAATTGAATGAACATGGAGTCCCCATTTCCAAATGTTTATGGGGCTATGTAAAAATTCAATTGAAAATAAGGATTCCGAAGTGAACAGTGAAATTGAAGTTATACATGTAGGTAACCCCCCCCCCCCAACGGATTAGGATTTTTAGGATTTTGCTTGTGAAGATTTTTTTTGGATGAGTCTGCCCCCCCCCCCCCTCTCTACTTTCAAAAGAATCATCAGTAATTTATTTAATAATTAAAGCAATATGAGCTGTTTTTTAGAATTTTATTTTGCTGCGAAAACCTGCTAGTAAATATGATGAGTCTGCATGTAAATTAAACTCATATGATAAATAAGATTTGAAAAAATCATTAATCTTCGGAATATATAGGAGATCAACTTTTGCACATGTTGACACATCTTCGCTAGCCAAGGGTTTACAATCCACTCTGCTAGAGGAGCAGAGTGGATCGTTAACCCTTGGCTAGGGAAGATGAGGATGACAATAATTCAATTTTGCTTCATTGAAGGCTTCTTTACGGCTTTTCCAATAAAAATATGGCAAACAGAACCATAAAACCATGATATTTTTGTAATTTTAGTAGAAAATAACAAAAATCAGCATGAAAATTGCAGCTCATATTGCTTTAAATATCCGTAAACCAAGTATAATTACTATTTATAAGAATACATAAAAATTAGATGTAATGCTATGAGAATTAATAAAATTATTGTTTTGTATATTGAAGTAAAATACCTTCTGTAAATATAACTAAAGGTACATGTACAATGTATTAGTATACTGGCGTCTCTGCAAACTGATAACATGTAATACCATATACATGTACACGTATACTAACTGCACGTTCACACATAATTAAGTGCGAAAACGTCTGAAAATACATTACTTACATGTATATATTTATGATTATAACTAAATGTCATTAAGAAAAGTGGCCCGTGAGAAAAGATCATTTATTAATTTAAATAGAACGCAAGTTATGTAAAATTATATTGTGAATGATTAGATATGAACTATTACTCCAATTTTCGTAGCAGTGAGTGCTAACCAATCGTTCAAACAAACAGGGCAAAAAGATCTTGCTTTCGACAAATGCAACCTATAGCGCGCTTGTAGATCACCACATGGTCATATAAATGGACGTAAAATACAGTTAATCAAATGAACATCTCCACTACATACCGGTATTCAATTTCTTTTTTTTCCAATTGAGGGCCCTCAAGGGGCAACATTGGAGATTGTACATTCAACATCGAATGTACATAAAACATTCAATACACATATATAAGAGGGAAAGAGTTTGATGATTGAAAGAGCTAGGACAGACATGAACATTTAATTAGTATATATAATTATGTCTGTTTCTATACACTCAATACAATGTCTTCTTTATATTTATGTTAAACACCATACATAATTATGTCAAAATACAAATATACATACAAATCTGAAATAGTTTATCATATGATTGAAAGGTTAAAAACCAATAGTTGACTAAGAATAACAAATTAAGGCAATGCATTTTGTAACAATATACCAAGAGAGTTTAATATATCTAATTCTTCACAGTTTAAAATCCAAAATAATTTTTGTTTATCTTGCAAACGAGTAAAATGTTTTGCTTTAGATGAAATTATATCAAATAGTTCCTCTTTTTTTCGTAAATTTGCTACATACTAGTAATTCCATAAACTAAGTTCATTTTATACAATACTTTTCTATTTGCCTAGTGGATATACAGTGTCTATGGAGTTTCATACACACCCCATCATACGGCTTTCCCGAACGTGTATTATAAGTGTATATGAAGTATTAATATTAAGTCAAATTGATATGCAACTTTGGAAAGAAAATATGATTTTCAAAAAGTGTTTTGGACAAAATTAACATAAACAATGGCATCTGGAAGTTTCAAACTCTTGATCTTCGGTTCATAAGATTAATACTTTTATCACTAATTAACAAAGCTTCTTTTTAAAAAAAATGCTATCTTGGGACGAGGTGTCTCTTTTTAGACAACAAGTCTTGATGGAATGAGATATATTGATCACATTGGTCAAGCTAGTCACGTGACAGAATAGCAGCAAGTAGCTCTACGGAGAAGTTAGGTTTGACATATTGTAGACATCTAAGGAATGTCAAACCAACTTTTTCCGGACTTGTTAAGCTACAGATTCACGGCTAAATCTACCATTATGACAAAGTGAATAAAATACAGAGTTTCTTGGGAAACATATACATTAAAGTGCACCACACCGTTCAAAAGCCTCAGGGAGTTTTTTTTGTGGCGGGCGGTTAATATCTATATTGTTCTCACATATGTCAACATTGTCCATTCTTTTTCTGTACAGACATCACAAGCGCTATTATGTGACGATAGTAACATTCTTATTATCAAAAAAAGCTGGTTTAGTAACGATCAAATTAAATCAGAATGAAATCATTTGAAAATATATTGCAGCACGATCATATTGCTTGACATTCTACTATCACATGTTGGGGTCCAATATGGGGGATCTGAAAATTTTCACACAGAACGGAACTCAGTCAGCAGTAGAAAAATGGTCGACGTGCGGAAACCAGGGCAACGTCTAGATAAAAGTTCCTGGAATCGACCTCAAACTAGATCCCCAAACTAAGGAATAAATTTGGAGTTCTCTGCGTACTAAAACTTGTGAATTAAATTCTTTATGAGGTGCTTGATCTTTTTTTTTATTGGATTTCAGATTTTGATCACGGCAAGGCGAGATAACGGAGGTGCAGGCGAAATAGCGTTAGATCTGCTTGAGAGAGAGAGAGAGAGAGAGAGAGAGAGAGAGAGAGAGAGAGAGAGAGAGAGAGAGAGAGAGAGAGAGAGAGAGAGAGAGAGAGAGAGAGAGAGACTGAATGTTGGTGAGGAGAGAAAGTGAAATTAAGAAAGGATTTGTCTTCCAAATACAGCAAAGAATAATGATTTTATTTTTTAAAAATAAAATTATAAAACTATTGATTATCATCTGAAACCTGAGGTACAGTTGAATAGTTTATGAATAAGATATGAAGAAATTCCACTCTGAAACGTATTAAACAGCTACAGACTACATGAAGTCTCCAGTATCATAGGTGATCCAGGAATGTTGTGACAGGGTGCGTTACGTACTGCTTGACGTTCAACACTCATTGATTTATTTGCATTGACGAAACCGTATCTCAAGTGTGGCGTGAACTGAGCTATCTGGTTTTGGTTGACCTGATTGCCACATTAATTGTTCACGTCAAACATTTATCTGACGAGTGCACGTATGTTGTGATTTGTACTAATGTCGCACGTAGCATCAAGAGGGACCGGGGGGAGGGGGCTGTCGCCCCCCCCCCCCCCCACACTTTTTTGGCGCAGGAAAGATATAAATTTACATTAAAAAAAAGAATTAACGTGGAGGTGCCTCCCCTTCCCCTTTTTATGGGGCCATGTAAAAAATATTGAATTAAAGATAAGGAAATAAACAGAGAAATATAGTATAGTATAGTATAAAGTATAACCCACCCACACACCAACCAACCCCCCCCCCCCTCTCCGGACTAGGATTTTTTAGGATTTTGAAAGTAGCCTATATTCTTTTTTCCTTTTTATCTTATCAATATGTTTTGGTCTGCTGTCATGTTGTAAATTTTTACCGGGTGGCAGTAAATACAACATTTACAACCACATGGGCCAATCCCGTTTTAACATTAATTTCAATGTAACCATACATGTAAATAAAGAAAGGGGTCGAACTCTGACCCAGATAAATAACTACCAGCTCGCTTCAAAAGCCTAATAAATCAATTAATTTTTAAAAACCCTCGCAATATGTATGTATTTTACAAAAAAGTAATGTTTGAGATACACTCATGCCGAATTTCAAGTTGATGGGTCTTAAGATAGCGGAGATTTACGTCATTATTCTCTCGAAGTCGCCAGTTTATTTTTACTCGGACATTTACCGGTCCAGGGCTCACGATGGGATTATGCCTATGACGACAGCAGTATTGCAACAAGTCGAGAAATATTCGCACTAATCTTTTAAAATCTTACATCATACGCAAGGTACTTACATACAAAAACTCCGATAAAATTCCTTAAATACTCTCCATACTGAACTTTTATTCTGAACCACATTGACTTCGGACAGGGCCAGCCATTTTGACGCCTTCGAGAAAGACTGATTCTGATTGGCCCACCAGGAATATTAACCAATGGAATTGAGTTTAACATTAGCTATCACAATGGCCGGTCTGGTCAGAAGTTGATGTATCTTCAGAGTAAAAGTTCGGTTTGGAGAGTATTTAAGGAATTTTATCGGAATTTAAGGATGTAAGTACTTGCGGGAAAAAAAAAGGAATCTATAGTATATCCTCTCAATATATAAGTCTTCTATCGGGGGCGGCTTTTTCTCGGCAATGTTCAGGATAAACAAACAGAGGCCGCACTGAGACCGGTTGATAGGGAGACAGAATTAATGGAGAGACTGCATCGTCGGTCACTGAAGCGACAGACCAACAAAAAAATTGACCACTTACTGGAGCTGTTTGATATGCTGCAATAGTCTCAGGTTTATGTGGTAACAATTTTTCAATGTTAGAAAAAATATGAGTAAGTTTCTAAATTGTTTACATTGAATTGTGTTTGTTATATTGGTTTTTGTAGGTGTGTGTGTGTGTGTGTGTGTGTGTGTGTGTGTGTGTGTGTGTGTGTGTGTGTGTGTGTGGTATTTTTTATCACAACATTCCATTATTGTTAGATTAAATCGATTTTGGATTTTTAAGAGCACTCTGACAAAAAGTCTTCGTAAATCATTTATATTATTTAATGACGTGTAACAGTGTACATCGTTTACGATGAAGTACGTATCTATGCATTTACCTGAATATGAATACCTGGCCATGGTTCATTCGACCTATAAGTTACCAACAGTTCTAAATGAATGTTTTAATACATTAATTTAACGATCCCCGATCCTCAGCCAAGTTCGATAACTCGATGTTATCCGGATTTTTCTTTATTTGTACCATAAATCTACCTTTTGTATAAATGATTCTTATTAAGTCTTCTAGGGTTAATATTACGATCAGTTTGTCAACACAATTCTGAGGTTGGCTTAGTGTACCCACTGAGCTCTATATATACATGGACACTGCATGTATACAAATTCGAACCTCCGATGCACGGTACAACATTTTAATTTATTTGATCTCAACTTGTGTATATATTGATTTTACTTTGTCCATCGTGGGCAAAGCAATCCCTTTATAAATAAATACAATAAGATTTACAAAAAAAGTACAATTTATGCATGGATATTATTATGACAATTTTTAGTGTTACTGGGGTAAAATTGTCATAATGTACGGGATCTTGAAATCGCTGTTTAACCGAAGGAATCTGGACTGCGCACCGCTATGGGGAGTGGCTTCCTACCCGCTCTGGGGTGTAAATTCTTTACCCAAGCTCTGAATACAGAACAACGCAGACAAGACTTCGGTTTACCACTAATCCAAAAGTCCTATCTCCGCCGTCCATATGCCCTAACCTATGTCACCCCTACCTCCGTACCCTTATATGTTCATCTCACAACGCGTTCACTTACTCCGACGCGCCGTGGTCAGTTTATATCGTATTTTATATTTAACACTTAACCACTAACTCGGTTCCGTGTTTCTTATCATATATCAGCAATACAATTCCCCTAATGATGTAAACATAACCCCTAGTTCATCTCTTAAGAATTCTCTATTTATTGACCAGCGGAAAATAATCTTATGAATGAATCTGTACACGTGTTTCTAATCATTGCCGCGGTATATTTAGCCTATATTTACCCACATGTACTTTAAGCAAATTTAATGTAAAATATTATTATGATAAACTCCCCCTTCTATCAAAAAAATCTTGTCCCCAAGATTTAACAAGAAAATTTTGAAACAATATTACGTTGAAGTTTCATTGAAAAAACATCTGGTTTCCAAGTATAAAGAGGAGGAAAATTTGGAAAAAGTGTACATATCTCAAAACTATTTCTAATTCGTGGAGGTTGAAATGAAGCAGGATCGGAAGGTACGCCTTCAAAATGATGATCGAATAATATGCGCTCTGTAAATTCAAAATTCCGGTGAGATATTTATATAACGGCTCAGCCTCACATACAGCACAGGGAGTGTCTTCGTCAATGTCCCTCCTACATCTCTCATGAACTCGAGCAGAACAGCAGCGAGTCCAGAGAATGAGAGGTGGAGCGGGACACTGAAAAGTACATACAGCACATTGAATTTTCTTTGAAGGAGACCTAGGTTGATCATACCAATTCGTGTTTACCGGTTTTATGACTTTTGTTTGCAGTTTATTCGCCAAAAAACGCCTGGGAAACCCTAGCGTATATTCCGCGAGCAAACGACGAACATAGTCACCCGGTAATCTGTATAAATTACACACATTTTTGAAATAATTTTCAGGTCGTGGTGAATTAACGAAAGGTCCAAAAGTTTCAAAATAAATTTCCAACAGTCCAAACGATGCTCCTTTACAAATTTCTAACGAATAGTATTCTAATAAATCGAGCAATAAATCCCAAGAAAAATGTTTAGCAAATAACACCAACTGCCAACAAATTTGTTCCAAACTTAAACCTGACTCTTGATTTAAATTATAAATAAATTTGACCAATTTACGCAACGTAAGATTTTTAAATATGTAATACCAATAATTTTGTTCCAATATTTTGCGTTATAGTTGGTGGCAATTGAGTTTCAAAAAATTTTTTGTTTGTTTTCAAATAATATTCGGAGAGAACGTTGGACTGACGGACCATATATTTTGTAAGTCGAAAGCGGTAAACATTCATTGTTCAGATGATTCCGTACAAATATAGAATAATAAAAAAAAAATAATTTAAAAAAAATAATACAACACACTGACACAAAAAAACACACAAAAACCTAGCCTGTCGTATGGTGTAGGGCTTAAAACAATGTAAGAACCCAGTACCAAGGTAGAGACGGCCAACCTCCTTAATAATGTTTCCAAAAGTTGAATTATAAGTCTTTTAAAAAGAATATGATATCAATATATCAATCGCAGGAAAAAAAATGCAAATGAGGATGTTACGCCAAATACTTTTCCTGCTGACTTGAACTTGGCTCCGCCTGTCTCCGATAGTTGTCTAGGCGTAACTCCAGGTTCAAACCAAATTGGAGGAGATTCTGTTGAAATATTCCAATAGTCCGGTTTATAAGTATTTGAATTGAACAATATTTCGTTGTCCGTATCGTCAGGCTGTATATATTTTATACTTTTATACTTTATGTGGAATAAAGAATCATTCTTTGGGTATTATGAGGTGATAAATTTGGTCGGGGCGTGATCAAATCCAATAAAGCCCCAAGGGCTTTATGATAGATTTGATCACGCCCCGACCGAAATTATCTTCTCGTAATATTCAAAGAATGATTCCTTATTACTTATATTTATATAATTTTAGGCCATCGTACGATTAAATCTTTAAATAAGGAATAAGGAATCATTCTTTAAGTATTATGAGGTGATAATGTCGGTCGGGGCGTGATCAAATCCAATAAAGCCCGAAGGGGTTTATGACAGATTTGATCACACCCCGACCGAAATTATCATCTCATAATATTCAAAGAATGATTCCTTATTACTTATATCTATATAAATTTAAGCCATCGTACGATTATATATTTGAATATCAATAAGCAAACCCCGCTGGCCTTAGAGGAATTCATCCTCGATTTCGTTCATGTTGGAGATTTTGCAAGTGCGCTCAGATATAGAATTAACCCAGAATTTATTGGTATCTCTCCGCAGCGGTAGTTGCTCTCCGGGAAAAAAATATTGACAGACCGGAGAGCTACAGGGCCACCCATTGAAAAAATTGTATATTTATTGCGCAGAAAAACGTGCGCTAGTTTTCGACTGATTTACCTTATTCAGGCACTTAGCATCGTTTTTGAAAGTGGGGGGGGGGGGGGGGCAGACTCATCCAAAAAATCTTGACAAGCAAAAAAAAAAAGGAGGAATTTAACGTTTCACAGAATCTTCAAAAACTGAATTCGTGGGGAGGGGGGGGGGGGGGGGGTCTCTGAAACACGCTACCGACCTCGGAAAATCAAGTATGTTGAATTTACATCGAGATCGAGAGTCGCCATTTTTACATGTAAACAAAGTGCCTACATGAATTAACGGGACTGGTGATGGTGTTTAAAAGACTATCCGAGGCAAGTGAAGAGGCGATATCAGTAGTAAATTGCATGAAAACTTAATGGTACTATTTGTTTTCACAGAATTTGCGTATAAATAAGGTAAATTAGTCGAAAACTAGCGTACGTTTTTCTGCGCAATAAATATACATTTTTTTCAATGGGTGGCCCTGTAGCTCTCCGGTCTGTCAATATTTTTTCCCCGGAGAGCTACAGTTCTGCAGCTACAGTGGTAGTAGCGAGCGCAGCTAAACGAACTCTAAGAACCAGTGCGCGCGCGAAAAAGAACGAGCTAAACCTACAGATTCATTAAGATTTTTTTTTTGCCAACATCCCATAATGCTCTCTGGCGCGCTCTCTCTCTCTCTCTCTCTCTCTCTCTCTCTCTCTCTTTCTCTCTCTCTCTCTCTCTCTCTCTCTTTCTGAAAAATTCTTTGATGTTAGTTTATTATCGTCAAAATACCACTTACACATAGTTGACAATGATGCAAAATACCATGCTGCGCTCGCCCCAACGGCAGCACCGTAAAACATATTACTGTAGAATTTACACTCTACACTTCATTATAATTCTAGCTTCATGTACATGTAACTTTGGGTATCATTTGAGAATTGAGTTAAAATGATTGTACATTAAACTCACATAGTTATTATGATCAACAAGGACCTTGCTATTATACTTAGAGGGGGAAAAACCGTCATCACTTTGCAGTTCTACGTTGATACTGAGGCGTTTCACACGGGTATAATAATATACATTTATTTAAAAAATTAAATGTGTAGATAAAAAAAGATGTTTTGCACGTGTATCACACAAATTTATTCGACTTGTGCTGCCAAGTCAATATATGATATATCTGGAATATATGATATATTTATATTATTTTTAGCAAAACCCAATGACTAGACTAGAGAACTCATGGGATTTTTACATGCACATTTACCTATACATGTATGTAATACAATAATATTTTTGAGTGACGTTTGAAGCAAATTAAAAATAAAAGGGGGGGGGGTCTTATCGGCGTAAATCCCGGTATCGTTTTAGTACACAGTCTCTCTCAATAATGGAGAGAATCGATGTGAATCGCACGTGAGTAACCAACGATATGAAGGCAGAAGCACTAACTTGTCCGAAATCTTCAATAGCAAAAAAAGAAGGAAAGTAAAAAAATAATAAATAAAAAAAAAATATAAAAAAAAAAAAATCAAAAAGAAAGCCTATTCTCGGGTTTAGGATTACCACGGTGCTTTGATATAATGCTACTTAACCGGTTAATGATTTGTTTTTAAATCCCAAATTTTAAATCAGGGGTGTGGATCCCGGATTTGAAGTTAAAGAGGCCACCATTTGTAAACAGGGGGCTAAGGCGGCCTTTAGTTGGTCCATGGCAAAGCCCATGGAAGCCCTTGTATTTTGGAGATTACGTGAAAACTGAATGAAGTATTTAAAGCTAGACTCTTGTGATATTTCCTCTCGTAATCTATTTTCTCAACCATCTTAAGAAAGGACTGCGAACGATAGCATTGTCTAGCCGCCTAACTAAAAGTCATTTTTTATTCAATTGTCTAATTAAAGTTATATTTTAATAATAATGTAAACATTTATGTATTTTTTCATTAAATATAGATGATTTGGTCAATTAAAGAGGAATAACTCAGTTTGTAATTTTGGTTAAAATAGCTCATAACGAAAAAGGAAATGTTTTTTAACCCCCCCCCCCCCCCCACGTGAAACAAAAATTACTTTTGAGGGGTTTTACATGTATATAGTGTTATTTAGCATATTCATACCAAAGGGTTTGTTGTTTCACCCGAGGGGGGGGGGGGGGGGGTGGCATGTGTCTACAGACCGAAAAATATTCCAAAAAAAGAATTTTGCTTTGTAAATTTCCCAAAAATAATGAACAGATATGAATTAAAGCCAAATTTTACTTTAATATCTAATGTAAACATGTGATTATTAAGTTTTTATACACATATTGGCCACTAAATAATATTGTCCTCACGCATAGAGACCGATTTCGATGTTTTTTGTAGACCCCCCCCCCCCCCGTAAACAAAACTTTTGTATAAAAATTAATAATTTGACTACAAATTCTATTTTGATATAAATCAATTACAGTGTTGGATTTGATAATACTTTTTAGTAGATAAATTTGTTTTTGAATATCTAACAGAAATTCCAAAATATTTGGATTTAAAGTGTAAGCGGAAAACGGGCGTTAGCGTTCACAGTTCTTCGATTAGGACAAGTAAAAAGAAAGAATCTGTTATTATTTGTTTTTTTAAGATGTCTGTGTTTAAAATATTATTTGAAAATTATTTTATATATTTCAATTATTGTTCGATATAAGTTTAAAATCATATGTAATGCAAGTCTTTTTGAAAGCTTTTCATTGTAAAGATATAGTCAGGCAGTTTTCAATAGATATAAAAAAAAATTGGCAATACATGTATATTTATTTGTTAATTCATCAGCAATGAAAACAACAGTAATTTTAAAATATAACATGTACGAATAAACATGCACATGGTTACATAAATGATGCATATGTAATTCATTGAACACTGTAGATACCAGTCATTGTACACTATCTCAGTGTTGTTGTTACATTGTCTCACAACATACACACACAGTAAATAATTATTGTTATGAAATACATGTATAATGTTCAATGTAGATACTTGTAGACTCTCACTGTGTTGGTACTACATTGTCCCACCCAGAGATTGTTCTCATCATCCACACACACACTACAGGGAATATCTACCCCTTGTTGTGATGTGAGTACTAGAGACAAGAACCGACCGTCCTGATCCAGAAGATGAACTGTGCCACTGATACTTCCACACACCAGGATGTGACCGAGTACATCAGTACATATTCCAAACGGATTAAACCGTGACCCCTGACCTGTGTAGGAGAACCTGTGTTGTCCTGATTTATCCACCACTACTACAGCTTGTTCAATGCCATAGTCTGATACACAGACATCACCATTGATGTTTTCTGTGATGTAGTGTGGTAGACCATACAGTGCCTGTCCTTTGTTGTCTCTCTGTATGTTCTGTATTTCTATCCCTGTCTTGTTGTACCTGGTGACTTTAGAGGGCTCTCCTTCCTTTACCATCCCCACCAGTAAGTCCCCGTTGATGTGGGAGGAGTGTATACTGATTGGTTCCCAGTCTCCTGTTTTAATGAATTCAGTGATTGCATTATCCGGTGTTATCCTATTGATGACTTTGTTGCGTTTGTCTGTATAGATCAGATCCCCGTCCTGTGTGTCTGTGTGGTAGCCTTGAGTTCCACCACTGGTTTTTGTCTTCTGTAGCTGATTCCCCTGTAGATCTGTGTGGACAAGGTTACTACGATGATCACTGACCCAGAGTCTGCCTAATTTACCCAGTGATATATGATATACCCAGTCAACACCTGCTACTGTGTACTCCCTGACCTTGGTGACAGAGGGATACAGAGACAGTGTTTGTTTCATGTCAGATTTCTCTCTGTATTGTTTCCTCTGTTTCCCTGTAGGTTTCTTTGAAGAGGCAGTCTCCATGGGTTTAATTTTTCGGTTTTCTGCTTTTGTGTTTGGAACAGTTACTCTACCCAGCAGTTTGGCGACATCTTCCTTGCTATGTTGACCAGCAGTAAATACGGGTGGGACTGGTTTGGATGTCTCTGGTATGGGTCGAATTATAAGGTTTTTTGATTTGAGAGATAATGTTAAATGTTCTATTTTTGAGGGAGATAGGTAACCATAATATGTTTGGATTAAATCATTAAGATAGTTGATGAAGTCATCTATTTCTTGGTTTTGACCGTTTAATGTTTCTAATAATGACTGTTCTATTTTGTTGACTTGTTCTATATTATCTGATGTGACTGCATCTACCATTCTTTTCACAGACTCAGCTTCAGCCCTCATTGCTGTTCTTATACCTTCCATGATCTTCTTTATTTCTGTGACATCTCCAGCAATTTCTATTTTCACGTCTTGAGAAACTGGCTCAAAATAATTTCGAATTTTGTCAATTTCCTCTTGATATTGCGATACCTTTTCAGCAAAGACAATTTCTAGATCAGTAAATACGTGGCCGCGGTGTTTTTTAATGGCTGTGCATTTAGAACAAATGGGAATCTGGCATTCCTCACAGAGAAGTTCTATGTCTTTTGTTGGGTGGATCTTGCATTTCTCTACAGGAATTCGACGTTTGCGTTGTTTATAATGGACAACTTCATGATTCTTAGTTTTCTTGTTCTTCTGATGTTCATCTCTGCATTGTTCACACATTGGTTGGTGACAGTCATTGCAGTAAAACTGACAGTTCTTCTTACAGTCTTCAGTGCCACACACCAAATAATGCTGAGCGTCGGGTGGTGCTAGGGATTCAGATAATGCCATCTGGAATGGTAAAAGTACATATAAGTTATTAATTGTATTTGTTATCAAAAATCATTCACAACTCTGAATATAAGACCAATCCACTCCCCTTCCCCCTACACACATACAGGTACTCAAATTGATATGTTTGTATTGAGAAATATTTACATTTTCAACTGTCTTTGTCTGTGAAAACATTACGAATCAATGATGAACCCTAAAACCCATTAACTTCATAAAACATGAGTGGCACTAAATGGGCGTGTCTTATACATGTAGTACAACCGAAAAACGGTATTGGCTGCGCCGCGTAGTATTACAAAGCATATGCTACATAAAAAATAGTGGTTTTAAAATAAAGTTGTTTTAAAGTGAACAAATTGGAAATAATGTAAATATAAGTAATGAGGAATCATTCTTTGAATATTATGAAGGGATAATTTTGGTCGGAGCGTGGTCAAATCTATTATAAACCCCTTTGGGCTTTATTTGATTTGAATACGCTCCGACCGAAATTATCACCTCATAATACTCAAAGAACGATTCCTTATTCCTTAATAATCTTCTGAATCAGCAGATACATATAGGAATTATGGCATTCCGGTATACACTGTAATGTCACACTTTGAGGTAGAGGGAATTTATTGGTCCATTCCGTATTATCAACTTATCTATATATCTTTGTTATGTACAAGAGGGAATCCGGAATTTTTAGTGTACATGTCCTAATATTTATATAATAATGGGCAGAAAATATAATGCCGGTATATTATAAGGTAAATTGCTACCCTTTACAAATCAATTATTTGTTTACATCAGAAACTGTCAATTATCAGGTCTAGGCAACCTCCGTTTTTGGAGGATAGATTTTATCCTCCAAAATTTGAGGATAGATGTTTGCGCCCCCTGGTGGATCTTTTCAGATGAAGGGCAATTAACTCTGTTTTTACAAAGGGAGTTAACTATGAATAAAATAATAATATAATTAGTATACAATAAAACTTTCACCTTATTTAGCTATCAATAATCATATTAATAGATAATATTTAATAGATATTTAAGTTTAAATAATTGCAGGGCTGATTTTAAAGAAAAATATCTTATGTGAAGACTCTTACATTTTTTTCAATATTCGGGATAATTGATATCTATAAATGGTATCATTTTGATTAATAAAATTTAACAATGTCTTTTTGTGTGAAGGGATTAAATTTAAATGATACTTTATAACCTGTGAATTAATTAGAATAAGTCTTGCTACAAAGTTCCTAAGGTATATGCAAACATTTACTTTGTACATGTACAATATAGCAGATTAAGATATCTATTATGTGTGCCTAAACGTGAATAAACTCATTAATGTTTTAATGAGGAATAAACATCACTATTTTGTGATTTTTATTAAATGAAACAGATGTAAATAGTCTATGTCATTTGTAAAACTGAATACAGGAAGTACACACTTTCAAAGCATATTGTGAAAATACTTTACATAGAATTTCAAATCGCCGCATACAATCATTAGTTTATTTCCTTATTAATAACTTTAATTCCCAAATGGTCTGGTGCTTGCATTTTCTCATTAATGATATGCACGAAGCCTTTAAAATATACCCATGCTATCCTCCAAAAATGGAGGATAATTTCACCCACAATGCAAAGTGACTTTCCATATATGGTAAAAATCAGCAGCAATCTTGAAATTGAGCTAACTTCCAAAAACGGAGGTTGCCTAGACCCGATTATAGTTGCGTTATTAACAAGTGCAAAACATATATAAAAATATTAATGTTGAACTACGCTAGAAAATATGTCAACTTCTGTACCGTCATGGGAAATATAACCTATGTTTTTTTCTATTGTATCAAACAAAATTATTTTAACTTACTGTAAAGTCTGTAGCAAGGAAACCCGGTGACGCCTTCAGCTAGCTAGAGATCAGAGTGAGAAAATACGACACTTCCTTGTTGAGCTAAAATTAGATTTAAACCTTTTTCGTCTACATTGTTTTATAGAGGGTTTTAATTCTTTGTGACGAGCCAAACCGTACAGACGAGTGTAAAGACAGGTTTCTTTTTTAATCAGCAGGCACGTAGCATCGGGTGGGGGGGGGGGGCTGCCCTCCCCCTCTCTACTTTCAAAAGAATCATCAGTAATCTATTTAATAATTAAAGCAATATGAGCTGTATTTTTAGAATTTTTTTTTGCTGCAAAAATCTGCTAGTATATAGGATGAGTCTGCATGTAAATTAAACTCATATGATAAATTAGATTTGAAATAAATCATTAATCTTCGTCAGAAGAAAGATTTCTCTTCTAAGGAATATATAGGAGATCAACTTTTGCACAGGTTGACACATCTTCGCTAGCCAAGGGTTTACGATCCACTCTGCTAGAGGAGCACAGTGGATCGTAAACCCTTGGCTAGCGAAGATGAGGATGACAATAATTCAATTTTGCTTCATTTAACAGGTCTGAGAAAATGCAAGCACCAGACCATTTGGGAATTAACGTTAAGGAAATAAACTAATGATTGTATGCGGTGATTTGAAATTCTATGTATAGTATTTTCACAATATGCTTTGAAAGTGTGTACTTCCTGTGTTCAGTTTTACAAATGACATAAACTATTTACATCTGTTTCATTTAATAAAAATCACAAAAAAGTGATGTTTATTCCTCATTAAAACATTAATGTGAGAGTCTTCACATAAGATATTTTTCTTTAAAATCAGCCCTGCATTTATTAAAACTTAAATATTTATTAAATATTATCAATAAATATAATTATTAATAGCTGAATAAGGTGATATTTTTATTGTATAATAATTATATTTTATTCATAGTAAACTCCCTTTGTAAAAACAGAGTTAATTGCCCTTCATCTGAAAAGATCCACCAGGGGGTGCAAACATCTATCCTCCAATTTTGGAGGATAAAATCTATCCTCCATAAACGGAGGTTGCCTAGACCTGTTTAAGGCTTCTTTACGGCTTTTCCAATAAAAATATGGCAAACAGAACCATATAACCATAATATTTTTGTCATTTTAGTAGAAAATAACATTTTTCGTTAAAAAAAATCAGCATGAAAATTGCAGCTCAAATTGCTTTAAATATCCGTAAACCAAGTATAATTACTATTTTTAAGAATACATAAAAATTAGATGTAATGCTATGAGAATTAATAAAATTATTGGTTTGTATATTGAAGTCAAATACCTTCTGTAAGTATAACTAAAGGTACATGTACAATGTATTAGTATATACTGGTGTCTCTGCAAATTGATAACATGTAATACCATATACATGTACATGTATATTAGCTTCATGTACTAACATAATTAAGTGCGAAAACGTCTGAAAATACATTACTTACATGTATATATTTATGAGAAAAAGTGGTGAGGGGGGCTATTTCTTTTATATAATTCTAAATCAAAAACATCTTCCAAAGGCGAGAGTTTCTGGTCCGCTCCGCTCTACAGAAACGTGGGAAGGTATTATTGTAAGCTTTTAAATTGAGATTTTTGTTGTTGTTGGTGTTTAATCATCAAAATCCCTTCAAAACTACATGTATATGATTAAATAGAAAGTTAACATAAAGACTAGAACATAAGAGAGATTGTAGATTTAATTTTGATTTTGACAGATTTGTGGTTATTTAAATTGCGTTGAAATTGCGATAAATGCTCACACTTGTTGCTGAAATTATTTGTTTACAAAGAAAAAAAACTATCGACAAACCCCGGGGGAATGTGACTAAAATGGATTTCAACTTTGGATCCACGGGTTTTCTTTATATACATGTGCTCAATTAAAACATTTTTACCAGTCTAATGTAGAGTTATCCCACGAATTCCCCCCCCCCCCAAAAAAAAAAAAAATGAAGATCTACTCACAATTTGCTCATTTTATTTACCATGCATGCAGTGATCGACAACCTAAAAGGCACGTACATGTACCAAAGACATGTTATTTATGTCTCTGCATGTACGTAGCATCGTTTGTGAAAAAAAGGCAACTTCTCAAAATCACGAAAATCCTAATAGCAGAGCATAGCGTACCTATAATTAACTTCAGCCCTGCCCCCTTCCCCCCAATGCTTCGTGCCTGATTTAGGGGGTGTGCCCCTTTAAAAACATGTACATTGTACATCAGTAAATGATTGATTCATTCATTATGTCTACACGGCAAGCCCCGACGCCCCTCCCCCAGGTTCCGACGCCCATGGTTTTTTTTAAAGTGTGTAATGCAGTCAGGGTCGACTCGTATATATACTAACGTCCCTGATGCAGTGCAGTCCGCTGAATTTTCTATGAAGCAATATTTTCGCGCCATTTAATTTGAATTTTGCTCTTTAGTAGAGGGAGATAAAAAGTTTAAGTCTGTAGGATGCAGCGAGGAAAGAAGGGGAAACAGGTTGCAAAGTGTTTAAAGTGATTTAATTACTTAATTTTTGGTTTGACATTTGAAATTAAGTCAACACACTGGTCAAAATTGAATAACATCTTGCAAATAACACTCTGTTTAGCTTCTTTTAAATTTTAACGTACACTAGGCTAATTCTAATTCGAGTTATTTTGTTGAACCATCTGAACGGTTGTTTCTACGCAAATTTTGCACAATTTAACCTTAGATCGATTTTATAGTGTACGCTCATGTATTAGGGCCTATAAGGTAAAACGGCACTTAATTAGGCTGAATCTTGATTTAAAGAAAGCTGGTTCATTTTAAATGCAAAACATTTTTGATGCATTTTAGAATATCGTTAAGAAAACAGGGGTGGTAACTCAATGTTCTTGTATTGATGAACCATGTGACTTCCCATACAATATCGTTGCAAATTTTATCAAGAAAATATATTATAAAATGAAAATATATTTGAAAATCATGGAAGTTATGTATTATATATCTGTATAATCATTTCAGGGTGAATTATTATGTTTTCATTTATAATGCCACTATTGCGTTTGCCTTGAGAGCAGAGACATAATAAATTATAACAGAGATTGGCAGCTGATCGAAATCCTGCGGTCCTTATTGTAAAGTGTTTTTAGTTTAAATCAGTATATCTTTCTAATAAACAATTATATAGAAATATAAACAGCTAAAACCTATTACCAAAAACATTCAAAAAATGATATTTTCATTTGTTTATGTCAATTATAAACAATATTAATTAACGTCCGAGATTTCGCCGATGATTTATACATGTAGCTGGCCAATATATTTTCTATATATTAATCTTATTTTTCAATTTTTTGTTTCCAAAATGTCTAAAACCTATGCACACTTTTCATTAAAACAATATACTTTTGGTTTAAGATCATTATCTCAGTTCACTAAAATGTAGTTCTCAAAGTAAGGTCCGTCCTGTACCATTTTTCAACAACAAAACACGCTAATGGCGGAGTTCCCAATCTCTGTTATTTATATCTCTGCTTGAGAGTAAAAAAACATTTATACAGTTACAAACATTATATTCAAATCACATTTCTCTTTACATGTGTAAGAATAATAATTGTAAGTACAATTGCAATTCATGTACTAAAAGTAATGTTTATTCATGCCCTGCTGTTTCGGAAATCAACAATGCAATGCGATATATTATATTTATCATGTTTATTGCATGTACTGTAATGCTTTCGCATTACATTAACAGAGCTGACAAATGATATAACATGCTGATCATTCCTTTAAAAAAAATACTTGTTTCTTCCATGGCCTCATATGTCCTCCTGGGCACGGAGAGGATAAGACGAAGATATTCTTTGTGTAATGCATGTGTCATTGTTAGGAAAAAGCGTAATGAGTTACTTTTCAAGTCTGTTAAAATTACTGTTTAAGTCTTTCCAATAACCAAGGGATACTGGAACAGCGTCGTGCAAAGACTGTAGATCTAATGATCGACGTATCTTACATGTATAGTGAAATGAATTATTTATTGTGCAGTTTAGTGATTTTGATTAGAGTAAATAAAAAATCATATCTATCAATGTCAAAATTTCTCCTTTTTTATGTAGGTAACTTAATGACCATGTCAAATCAGGAGTTTTCAGTAACTGGATTATGAATAAGTAGGGCCTCACAGGGGGTACCTAAACACCAGCAGATCCAAGAAAACCAGAAAAATCCAGTGCGGTTCCAGATTCCTCCGGCATCCGCATGGACGAAAAATGACCTCACTCGCAGAGTTCAGCAGGAAGTCACAGCAACTCCATTGGCAAAGCAAATCGAACAAATGGTCCAGTTCTGGTCTCCGCAGGAGTCCTACTCTTCTCAATCAGCTGTCAATCAAAATGAAGAGGGTGGATACAATCGACAGGTGCTGCATGAAGATGAGAACTCAAATGTGGAGGGAGAGGCTCACTCAATGGATGTGTTGTCGAGTCTGTCTGGGTCAGTGTTATACTCGGGGTGGCACAACTACTACGCCAAGGCTTACTCCATGTAGGTAGTTTGGTATTTTATAGACTAACAATTCCAATTTCCTCGCTCAAGTTACTAACAGATTATTATTCAAAATGTATTCCTATCTCATCTTGGTTAATGTCGAATGACGAGAGTTTAGTATTTTATTGACAGTCTGGGTATACAATTTTAATTTATTAATATAAGTTACAGAATATTACTCAAAATGTATTCCTATCTCATCTTGGTTATCTTTGTACGATTACAGGTGCCTCGCTTCTCTTTCTTCCTTTTGCTCACTAGGCCAAAACTAGCACTTAACATTTAAATATGCATAACTTTACTAAAATTAAAAAAAATCTTTGCTGACATATTTAATACGTTAACAACAAACTTGTTGACAAACTGAACATGCTGCAAGACAAAAACCAGTACCAGCAGTCTCTTTGTGATTTACTCAACAACCCACACGCTGACGCCGCCTGACTGATGGCTTTAAGAACTAGTGCAGTGGAGAGAACTACACGGTAGTCCTCATCACGCGATGAACTGTCCTCACTCTCAAATTTATGATTCAATTCCACAAAAAAAACCCCAAAAAAACCAACAAAATTTCTTCATACTTGGGGTTTTAATCAAATTTAGTATACGGCAAAAGATAGGTTTAAAGTGAACTGAAGCTAAAAGAAAGTTTAATGTTTAATAATATTGTCTTCAAATTTTGACAAATTACCATTAATTAGGTTGACTACACAGTCCACCAGTATCCTTGTAGTGAGCGAGGTCCCCTCTCTGAGAGGTAACACCACAATAGGCTCCTCAGCTGAGGTTACTGGGTAGGACCTCACTGGCTCCTCCAGAGAAACAGACTCCTTGAGGTCCTGGTTGTGAAACATGAAGCATTGTGATTTGATGTGGGTGAAGGTTTGTTCCTAATCGCACTTCAGAAAACCTGAAAAAATACGATATCTATCATATTCTGTTAAAATTGATTTATGACTAAGCTAGACACATTTATTTTTTTTTTCTTCTCTTCATTAACTTCTATACATGGTTCAATAATACATATATGATAATTGGTGTACTGTTGTTTATACTTTACAGAAAACTAAAAATGGTTGACAATGATACATGTAATTCAAAACAAGAGCATTTACAGTAACTGTTACAGTAGTACATTGTAATACTAGAATATTATGATTTTACCCCATAGATTCTGATCATGAGACCAATATGTTCAGCTTTGGTTTTGTCTACACTCCTAAACTTTTAATAAAAAAATCATCTTATTTTTTTTAATCACTTTTTAAAACATTAACTACAGGTGATTTATTGCTTTGTGTTTGTCATAAGTTGTAGATCTTTTTTTGACAGAGAGAGTGAACAAGCTTTCTGAAAACAAAGACAATGGGTAGAATCAAAAACCTTAGAATTTACATGCTATAAAACTTTCCCTAAAGCTGGCATATGGGTATAGTCCACTAATGCATTTTCCATAGGCGGTAATGTTAACGTTATGGTTCAAAGCTCCGGCCCTAATTTTCGTTCAGCAATGAGGGACCTCTTGAATGAAAGCTCATCAAATTGTCTCTTTCCTGTTAAAATTTCTTGGTTTGAAGTCAGATTCGTTTTCCGGCAAAATGCGTCTGTATTGAAAAACTCTGAAAATGAAAGTAAAAGTAGGGAATTTCTCAGTTTTGGAAAGGGTGTACATCAAACAATTTCATTTCTTTTCTTCAAATGATAATTCAATTTTGACACTGCATATCCTCTTTTCTGACATGTGTCGAGCATTCTGATTTAAAATGTCCCAATAAATGTATATACACTCGGCAAGTACAGGGACTATTTTGCTTAAAGGCACTACTTTGTTGTCCTACCGATTCTAAAAATAGTTAGAGGGATATACCCATGTTATATAAAACAGTCATTGTGGTTATTTACAATTCTGAGTTTATATATTCACCCAAGACACTATACAGAACCATGATTCCAAATTTGGAAAAATTCAATACATAATGCATGAAATTTGAAGAAACAGTCCAGTCATAATTTACCTAAACAACATATAGCTCATTGGCACTCGATGCACTTTAAATTGCATAAATTGAGGAAACTTAATCTCAAGGATTAAAATACATGTAAAACATAAACATTCAATACTTTACCAAATTTATTTTGTTCATATTGTTATGAAAAAGCTCAATTATGTCTGATTTTATAAAAATTTTGTTTTTCTTTAGTTACAAAAAAGAATTGTTTTCAAACACAACGAAAAAGGTAAAATAAAAAAGTATAGGAATTTCCCTATCCATCGAGGTATTATATATAATAAAGTTATATGACTCTATAAAGTGAGGCCCTCAATTCAGATTTTGCTCCATTTTGATGCTAGTTTGAGATTACCTCGCCTTTGACGTCATAATGACGTCACAGTGATGAGTTGTTTTTACTCATATAAGTGTAATATTTGCTGAACTTTTATTTCAGCCTAATTTCAGAACAAATTGTGATCCTTCTGTTGTTATTCTTTAGACTTTTGAAATCATAAGTCAGTTGGAGTTTTATGATATTTATTAAGCACTGTAATCGTATAGTGGTATAAAAGCAATATATAATCAATCTGCTATCAATCCAAAATCCATCTCCTCATTATTAATCAAATCATAAGTATATAAATCAGTGAAATAAAATAATCAATTGTTAGAACATCCTTTCGGGTCACAGTTCATAAGTGACTTATAACAAAGTCCATTGTTAAAGGTTAATTACAATTAAGAGTCTTGCATCCGTTGACCGCTTTCCAAAGTCCAATCATCATCGAGAGTTTTATTCTTCCTGGTCATTCCGCTCACACCACGAGTTCTAACTACGCAGTTGTCCCTTTCGGTCAATGACCTTTAACATTGTTCACTATACACTTATTTCGTATCGAGTGCACAACAAGCTAATGACTAATTAACGTAAAGCAGAATACAATCATAATATTATATTTCATATATATATACGGCTATCTGGTTACATACGTCCCCCTAACAAAAGAAATATCCCCGAGGGAGATTTTTTTCGCCAGGTGCCCGGTGTGAGAAATTATCCTTCAAACTCTTCTAGGTCAGATGAACTTCCTGGTGACACACCGGTCAGAACATCTATGTTAAGAGGTTGAATGAAGTGACCAATTTCCTATACCGGCTTGAGACACAATAATAGTATGTCAACAAATATGTATACTTCACTCCTGACAATATATAATTGTTTAGCAATTCATGCAAAAGTCAGTAATAATCATATATACTTTTGACAACAATAGTAATCAATACAAAATATTCAAAATCAAATATAATTGCAATTAAATGCAATCAGAATTGTCCAATGTTCAAAGTTCCACACAGGTAACATATAAAGTCCATTATAAAATGTTAATTCAAGCATAAGCGCCGCTAGAATTATGATAAAATACATAAGCATATATAAATGTTACACAGTCCAGCGTACATAAAAGTTACACTAAAGTTATCGGTTTCACACAATTGCATCCATTTCGAATAATCGGAACGATAATCAAGAAAACGTTGTGTAATTCGGATTCGAAGAATTCCATCCGCATTTCTCAGCTCACCACATTTGATTTCAAATATAACATTTCATAATTATTTCAATAACATTTTTCATTTTTCACAAATTGCAACATATTGAATACACAATTTATATAAGCACACCAACGGCACTTCCTGCGCGGATGGCGAGTTTGCTCCTCGCGGAACATCGACTGCGTTCCTCTATTTCTTAGACATCAACGCCCTTTCTGCAAGGTATTCGCGTGCCAAGTCCGGGTCTGGTCCATAGCGTTCAGGCCTCGGATAATCGGAGTTCCTATTCTCTCCGGTCAACTGGTATGCTAATTCTTCAGTGATTGGTCCAATAGCGTGAGCGTCTGCAATTGATCGTCGTGGTTTTCCATAACGGCGAGGTCTCTTTGGGGTTGTAGTGTCCTTTACTATGGGGTTCATTTCAATAGTCTCTTGGGAATTTCGTTGATCAGGATTAACACCAGACAAATTGTCTCTGCCAGAACTTTCCTCATCCCCGTCACCACCCCTTTTTCGACAACCCGACCAGCAACCACGGCACTTATATCCTAACTTTTTGATAGTTTTACGTTTCATTATACATATTCCAAATACAATCATTATTGCCAAAATCAAAAATACATAAAACCAAAGACTTCCCACCCAAGGTAATGATTCCATAGATTGTAGCTCATTGTTTACTGGCAATTCCGCCATTATTGTGTCCATAGGGAAAACCTTAATATCCTTTAATTTATCGGGGATCTTAATGTGTCCCATCCCCGGAAATTTGATGTTAAGGGGATCCCAAAGTGTGTATGTGTTTATGCCATCAATAACATTTTGAAAGGAGTCCGACATATTAAATTGACTTTCTCGATTATAGTAAGGAGGAAGTAATAATGAACCATGAAAACCAGAACAACCTTATCCAAACTCAAGATGTTTATCTTTACATTTATTATTTTACCAGTAATTTTAAATTTCTTACAACGACAAAGTTTTACGGTTTCTTTACATAATCGCGGGTTCCGATATTTCGAATATGTGTAATCTCTGTTACGTCTGCGGTATTTCATTATCAGTCAAAATGTCAAAGGGACCACACTACTGTACCTATTCAAAAGCGAGCAATACATACAAAGCAAGTTTACTCATTATTATTTATATTTACAACACATTATACAATTGCTTTAATCATGTCGGCCATTATAGCAAAACAATTTTCTATGTGCTGTTGTTTACTAACAGCTATATTCTTACGAGGTTTGGGGACTGGTTTACGCGGTTTGGGAATTGGTTTACGGGTGAAGCCTAGACCTACTTTAGAATTTATTTCACCAATTTCCATATCCTCGTCTAAGGGTATAGCTGGGGTATTTATAGGTATCTCATAATTTTGCTCATGATATTCGCTTTGTTCTGACTCAGGGTTCTCATCCGATTCTGACTCAACAGTCTGTTCATGCTCGTCCTTACTCTGTCGACCATCCATGATCTGTTTAGCTCTTATGCGTCTCTGAAGTTCAGCTAAGGGTATATCTTCTTCGTCTGAAGAATTTTCTCTCTCTTGTTGTTTAAACCGAATAGCTCTTTCTAATGGCTCTGGCTGCACCTCGCCATCATCTTCCGAAGATGATTCCTCCTCAGGTGGTACCACATAATTGGTTTTTCTCAGAGTTCTTCCACCTTCTTCAATATCTTGTGAGAGGGGCCAGTGCGAAATATCTGCCAATCTCAATTGTCGTGCATGGCACTTGGTGATAGATCCAGTTAATTGATCCTTCACCACAAAACTGACTGGTCCTTTCTGTTCAATAATTCGGTAATAGGGGAGCCACTTTTTATCTAGTTTGTTTTGTCTCCTGTTGTTCTTGAGATAGACTGGGTCTCCTACCTGGAAATCTTCATCTTTGCTCTTCTTATCAGCCTGGGCTTTCTGTTTCTTCTTGGCTTCTTTCATATTTCGATGTACTAGCATAAACGCCTTGTGCTGTTCTTGAAGGGCGATTTTATGTTGATCTTCTCCTGCATATCTTCGACGAGGTTTCAGTAAAGTATCAAGAGGTAATACAACGTCTCTATTGTACATCAGGTAGTATGGGGAAAACTTTGAAGATTCATTCGGGTGAAATCGAATAGCTGCCAATGTTTGGTTAAGATGAATATCCCATGTTTGAGCGTTGTCTGTTATCTTCTTAGCCATTACGTCATGAAGAGTGCGGTGGAATCTCTCTACTTTGCCGTTGCCTTGAGGACTGTAGTAAGATGTTGTGATGTGGTTAATGTTGAGTTCTTTCAAGGTTTCTTGTACCTTTTGATTCACATTCTCTGTTCCATTGTCTGTGAGAATTTGAAGAGGACAGCCATATCTGGGGTATATTTCTTCTAATATAAGGTGCACTATATTGTCAGCTGACTTGTCAGGAACGGGGAAGGCTTCCGGCCATCCAGAGTAAATGTCAATGAAAGAAACTATATACTTGTTTCCTGTCAGTGGAGTTGGATATGGCCCTGACAAATCGAGTCCTACCTTAGCCATTGGAAAAGGTGGTATGTCTGTCTCTTGAAGTGGAGGTTGAGTTCTCTTATTGCTCCTCGTTTGGCATATTACGCATCCTTCTATATAAGAATATAACCTCTTGTATAAGTTTGGCATATCATATTTTTGTCTGATTACATCATACGTTTTGTCCACTCCCATGTGTCCAAGTCCATCATGGTATTGTTGTACTACCAAAAGTTCTAACTCACGTGGTATATACTGGCGCAGTCTCGGACCTTCAGAATCTCCATCTGAAAGATAGTACATTAGGCCATCTATTTCAAGAAACTTCTTTTCTTCGGTCGCCGTTGCTTTTCCTTTACTCAACCTATTTCTCAGCTTTTTGATCTGCTCATCATTTTGTTGGCTTTCCTTTATGTTTATTTCTTCCGGTAAGTCGATGAAAGGCTTGAGCAATTCGTCCTGCTGTTTAACTTCGCACCTGGCTAATCTTTTAGGTGAGAAAGCATTTGAGTTTAATACGTTAACTTCAAAGAAATTGTCTTTAACATCCGGTTCATCACACTCAGATTTTTCTTCCTCTTCATCATCAGAAATAGCGGACGGTAACCTGGATAAAAGATCCGCACAGCAATTGAACCTTCCTTCTATGTACTCTACCTTGCAGTTATACCCAGCGATACTCAAAGCCCATAGTTGAATCTTTTTATTTTGCATAGGGGATTCTAAAATATATTTGAGCGGTTTGTGATCTGTCCGTATAGTAAACTCAGCACTGTGCAGGTAATGGTCCAGCTTCTGGAGGGCGTAGTGGATTGCAAATGCCTCCTTTTCTATGGTTGACCATTTCACCTGGGTTTTACTCAGCTTGTGGGATAGATAGTATATCGGCTTATCTTCTCCTTCGTCAGTCTTTTGGGTGAGACAAGCTCCTATACAATTGTCGCTGGCATCGGTATACAAGATGTATGGCTTATTAGTATCTGGATAAGCTAATAAAGGCACTACTGTTAAACTCTCTTTAAGGAAGTCAAACGCTTCTTGACAGCATGATGTCCACTTGAATCTGGCATACTTCCTGGTTAAGTCGATCAATGGTTCCGCAATCTTTGAGAAATTTGGTATAAATCTTCTATAATAACTGCACATACCTATAAAACCACGGACTTCTCGAACTGAAATGGGGGCTGGAAGTTTTTTAATGGCTTCCACTTTCTTCGGATCCGGTTTGACGCCATGTTCATTGATAATAAAACCAAGATATTCAGTCTGCTCTTTGAAGAAGCTACACTTCTTTAACTTCAGCTTTAGTCCATGCGTCCTTAGACGATCAAACACTTCCTGGATATGACGGAGGTGATCTTCCGGTGTTTCTGAGAATATGAGTATATCGTCCAGGTATGCGATAGCAAACTCCTCTTGTCCTTGTAGAACGATGTTCATGAGTTCTTGGAAGACTGCTGGGGCATTACTTAATCCAAATGGCATCCTATTAAATTGAAACAATCCCTTGTGGCATGCAAAAGCTGTCTTTTCTTTACTTGACTCTTCTAATTTTACCTGCCAATATCCACTCTTTAAATCTAGTGCAGTAAAGTACCTGGCCTTACCGAGCAAACAAAGAATGTCATCAATCAATGGTAATGGGAATGATACTGGTCTTACTATCTTGTTTAAACTTCGAAAGTCTACGCACATCCGGTCTGATCCGTCCTTCTTCTTTACTACTACCAGAGGAAATGACCAAGGTGACTGTGATCTTTCAATAATCCTTGCGCTCATCATCTCCTTAATGGCCTTGTCGATTATCTGTCTTTTATTGAGGGGAACTCGATATGGTCTGTTCTTTATTGGGTGATGATCTCCAGTTTCTATCTTCATTTTGACGGTGTCGGTCACTCCAAGGTCGCTGTCCTTTTTAGCAAATAAGTCATTGTTTTTCCTCACAAGTCTTTGGATGGAGTGTTCGAATCTTTCAGGCACATCAATCTTTTCTTCATTGTCCTGTTGGGTTTGGATTTCTGAAATTTCTTTTGGTCCTAATGCGGTGACACGTCCTACTATGTAGCCTTTAGGGATTTTGTAACTTTTGTTGGTTTGATTAACGAAGATCATGGGGATTTTTCTGTCTCTTCGGACAACACAAACTGAGTCTTTTAAATATAGTCCTGGGTCCTCCATAATACAATTATTGTCTATACTGTTCACTTCCACTAAGTCTTTTTCTTCAAGGGGGAAATTATTGTTTACTTTTCCATAAAATACAGTCACAGTATTTGGTTTCACCATAAGTTTCTTGGGTGTTCTTACGATCGTTGAAATGTGTAGATCCTCCTTTAATTCAGCATAAGCCCTGCCATCAATGCGCATGAGTCCAAGATCGAAGTATAAACGAACATTGTTTTTCTTGAGCCAATCACGACCGAGAATCAGGTTTCGGTTGAGTCCCTTTGTCACAAAAAGTTTATGGTCTAAAGTTAACCCTGCAATCTTAAATGAAATATTTACATACCCTAACGCAATTAAAGAATTACCATTTGCTGCTTGAAGACAAGGAATATCATTTTTACACAATTTGGGGCGGGGGAACAAATTATCATACATTTTTTTACTAATCAAAGATACGGCCGCGCCAGTATCTACTAACGCTCTGAATTTATTTTTTCCAATTTTTAATAAACAGCTACTGGGGTTGTTTGTAAAATTAATTTCAAATGTAGGTTTTTTATGAAAATTCTTCCTTCGGGCTTCAACGAAGGAAGAACATCTTAGTTTTCCTGATTTTGTTTATCAAAAGTGGCGCGACGGGTCCAGATTTTGGGTGATCTCCTATCATTTTGGTCTTTAAAATCACGTGATCGATCTTGCCGATCAGCTGACCTACCTCTGTTTTGCTGCGTTCTGGAAAACCTGTGTTTGCTCCAGCAATCTGCACGCAAATGTCCTATTCTACCACAATTCCAACACTCAATCGGTGGGCGGGGGCTTTGCTCAACATAATGCACAGACTGAGTATTATGAAGTCGTTTATTTAATTGAGGGCGGGGCCTAACCTGGGGTTTATTTAGTGGACAGAATCTGACCCTATGACCAATTTTCATACACTTAAAACACCCTTTGTTCCTCGTGTGGTCAACTTCCATGGGTTCTTCCTGTCTATTGTCTGTCGAGGACAAGTTAACCAATCTTTCACTTAATAAAGGCGTTGTACTGTCAAACCGTGAAACAGTCTGTCTATTGTCATTCGGCGTAGTACTTGTTATACTTGACCCCCTTATAGCTAGCCTTTGTCTTAAATTTTGTTCGCGCATTGCTACCTGAATTGCCGACTCCAAGTCTTTGGGGTTTTCTCTGAGGATTTTCATCCTGAGATAGTCAAAGGTCAGACCGTCACAGAATATGTCTACAAGTTGTTGTTGGACTAAGGGATCTTTTAATTTGTCTTTACTATACGCGTCTTCCGCGATTTGCAACAACCGTTCCGCGAATAACTGTACACTTTCGTTTGAATTTTGCCGCGTCCTGCGCATTACTGCTAACGCGTGTTGTGAGTCGGTTATCTCCGCGAATCTGTTTTTTAAGGATTCTTTTAAATCGTTCCACGACGGCATTTCTTCCGACGCGTCTGTTTCGTCCAAATATCTTTTGATAAAGTCCCCTACCGAACCTTTACTCGTAATATACGCGAGCATGGGGATTTCATGACCCTGTTTCCCAGACAATAAACCATATTTTTCAATTTCCTTTATCCACTGCTTGTATTTACTAGCATCTCCTTCGAAAGGAGTTATCACAGAAGATAGGGGCACTGTAAGCGCGGATGTTATAGCTTTAACCTGACCAATGAAAAAATCTTTATCATCATCCTGATTTGGGACTCGGTGTCGAGGTTCATTAGTTTCATACAACCTTGCATCATAATATGTGTCAGTTTGTTTTTCAAAAGTGATTGTTTTACCTGTTCTTGTTCTGAGAATTTTTGACCTGTTTCATGCCCTTCCTTTTCTTCACTTTGACCCAACCCCGCAAATTGTTTTTCCAATTGTTCCATTTGATTTTTAAATTCTTTTCTATCATAACCATTTCCAGTTGCCATATAGGTTGCTGATCTGAGTTATTTACTTTGAGATAGTGAACAGAGATATTGAGAAAAAGTTCTTACCTTAACAGTTCAGTTTTTCTTTAGCACTTCGTTTTATCCTGGTCACTGGCACCATAAAAGTATATGTGATCCTTCTGTTGTTATTCTTTAGACTTTTGAAATCATAAGTCAGTTGGAGTTTTATGATATTTATTAAGCACTGTAATCGTATAGTGGTATAAAAGCAATATATAATCAATCTGCTATCAATCCAAAATCCATCTCCTCATTATTAATCAAATCATAAGTATATAAATCAGTGAAATAAAATAATCAATTGTTAGAACATCCTTTCGGGTCACAGTTCATAAGTGACTTATAACGAAGTCCATTGTTAAAGGTTAATTACAATAGACGATTTCCGAGATATCGTTTCGTTTAACGAAATCTTAAAAATTGTTTAACATGTCACGTGACTACGGACAATTTGACGTTTCAGCGGTAAGTTTGAAATACACTATTTCAGAACGATTTCACTGAATACGATAGGTGACTGAGCTCGAAAATGGTCGTTAAACATTGTGCGTGGGGTGATTGTCGCAGTGACAATAGATATTCTTTTAAAGAAAATATGCAAGGCGTTGATTTTGTCAAATTTCCAAGTAAACATACGAATGTAGACCGCTGTAAAAAGTGGGTCAAAGCCTGTGGTCGTGCTAATTTCACTTTGGACAAAGTGACAAGAGACACATACATTTGTACGAAGCATTTTTACAGCGGAAATGGGACTTTTAAGTATCCAGACCCTGTGCCGTACGGTATCACAGGCCCAGAGATGGAACACTTCGTCTTCAAAAACAAGAAAAGACGAGGCCCCTTGCCAAGAACTACAGCTGGGCGTTTCATACAAACGGAAACAGAAGAACTTGTAAGTGAACCAAAACAGAAGCAAAACCCAACAGCTTTACATGATCATAACATGTACACATCCCATGTAAAAGACTGTGGAAGCGGAGATGGCCTGAAGGTGGGTGTGGCTAGTGACACTTATAGTAACGTACAAACATCGATGGAGTTGTTGACATTAGAAACGGATACTCTGGAGATTGAAATCACTACAGATGAAAACAATAAAATGCATGATGTACATAATGGTAAGTATGAAATAAATATATTTTGTCATTTTTTTATACATATGCACATGGATATGTAGGTCAGACATTGTATTACAATAGCTTATAATATAATTTAATGGTACACTAGGTACCTGTGTCAGGTGTATATAATTATATTAAGCTATATGTGTAATGGTGTTAAACAGGTTATAGCTTGAATCAGCTGATCTTTTGACAGAGATTGGCAAATATTTGAAGTTAGATAAAATGTCACACTCAGATAGATTAATTGTATATAAATATAATTCATAGAGGTTATTAATTGAGACTTGTATGGCACAATTAAGTGTGGTTGTATACTGTAAAACGAGAAAATTTGGCGCATACGTATTTTAGCGCAAACACAAGTGCTAGTACATTGGCGCAATTATATTTTAGCGCATGTCACCTTTCTTTAAAAAAGAATACAAAAAATGTTCTTGTTTGATAAACGATCACGCCCAAATTTAGTTCTGTGTTCACTCAAGCACGTGAACACAACGACTTTGATTTCTATCTCGCATGCACGGTAAACTGTCGTTGAGAACAATACACTTACTTTTGTGTAAATCGTCAGTAGATAGATATGAAAACTTCATTTATTAGCGATGATATGTAATTTTTGTTGGTAAACAAATTTGAGTTATCGGACTTTGAATTTAACGTGTCGACTTGGATAACACTAGAAGAGTCCCGAAACTAAAAGTGAAATCGAATGCTACATTTACCCATGAGTTTTGATCACCATGAGCGAATCTTTTTTACAGTAATTTTACATTAAAATAACACAAAAAGAGGTATCGTCTTGTAATCTTAATATCCACTAATCAGAGATTAAAGAAATTATGATCAATCATGTATTGTGAGCGTTAACGATCGCCACGCTTAATCACATTTTCACCTCGAGCCGCTAAATGGAAGTGGCATGGGGAGAAGCGCAATTTTCAAGGCGCTAATGAGAGATAAAAAAGCAATTAAAATTGAATTAATTAATTCATGTTTAGGCACTTATACCCGACACCCAATACCGTTTACCTGTGTAATTGTTTAAAAAAACAGAATCGACGGCATCTGATACTACGTATACGAACACTTCTATTTAGCATTGAAAATGGACTGACGTTATTGTTTTGCAACTTGAAGAAATTTACTGCATATGGAAAATCGTTGGCGCACCATTAATTTTAGCGCTCAGAGGCAGTTGCGCCAATGGCGCTAAAATTTGTAGTGCGCCATATTTTCTCGTTTTACAGTATTAAAAAGACAGTAAACATAAATATACATATTACTATGAGATGTTTCATGCAGTACAATTAACAAGTAAAAAATTTTATGGCTTATAATGGTCTAGCTTGTAGGATCCATTAATTTTTTTTAAAAGGAAGTCATTTTAATTGAACGCCTCAGTGTAATTTAAGGCCTACAAGATGCTGTATCAGTTATTTCATGTACTAAGTGAATTGGAAATTCACCAAGGAAATAAATTTTAATGTTTTATACAGCTGTCACCACTGAACACACTTAAGCTGCATGACCCTTGAGATCAACATTTAAATTTATCTATTCTCACATTTTAAAAAACCCTCATTATGATTATTGTATAATCTAATAATACAGTTAATCAGTTTCAGTATTATATAGCTATTAAGTTATTAATTTGTAATTTTGTAGGTAGAGTCATGACAGACATGGCAGTGCAGACAGATTTGACATTTAATGATCTTAAGGACTGCACTGACCAAGATCTTCAAGGAGGAAGTCTGAGCCGTACCATCTTTGTGAAGAATGTTACCAAGGATGACACATCCTGTAAATTCTATACAGGTACATATTTTATGTCAATTAATTTATATTTCACATCTCAGATTTAATACTTCAAGTCTGTTTGTACCCTAATATATACACTGAAGGACAGCTAGCTAGAATACCAGAAAATAGTGCAGTAAGTATGAGCTAATGAGTCACTTAACTTTGCATAGCTACTTTCCCTTTGGTAATTAGAAAATGTATCTGCAAGCCTCTAGCTCCCAAAAACTTATGAATGTACATGTCACAGTAGTCAAACATTTATATCCTTTTGATTTAACCCCTATATAACCATTCTTATATGTATGGTCCTTGGTGATATTGAACATTTCAAAAATATTAAGGTAGTCCTATACTCGGCACTAAATGGGCTCAATCATTAAAAGCTTAGCTTTAAATGATAAATATACATTCTAGCAATACATATACACAAGAAAATATGTATGTTTACATGCTAGTTTGTTTGTTATCACCTCTCAGACGGGTGTACCCCCTTGCGAAAATTATTGACAATTATGAAATTTGCCAGACGTCCGTTTTTCCTAAAAATAATTACCCATTTTGGGTAAATTAGAACTGAACATACAAAATAGAGTATAAACATTTATTTAATCCATATCTCATCAATAATTTTGTGAAAATTTTTGTAAGTAAGTACGCTTTATGGACCTGATGTATCAAAATAGAATACACAAAATGCAATGCTAGTATCGCGTTTGGTAATTTTTTTACTATTTTATGGACTCAAACTTAAATTCATGGTGTTTATTCTATAGATTGACATCTTAGAAAAAAGATTTGGTAAAATAAATTATATGTTGACGGACTACTTTTCACGCTATAAGCTCTAAACCAAGTAGACCCTGACGAAAAAATCCGTAAAAATCACATTTTGCTACAGTTTTCTACCTAGATCTGTCAACAATGTTAGATATTATTTAAACATTAATTAATTGACGATTGATTAAATTCGAAATAGCTTCTGTCTCTAAATTCAAACCGGTTTTAGTAAAAGAAAAAGAAAAATTCGGGGGGGGGGGTCAAAACAAAGAAGATATAGGCATACCTGAGATCCTGGTTAATCAGAAACTTCGTTTTTCATTTTACTTTAACAGAATCGAGTTTCTCAACATTAATCATTTCTATCTCTCATAGAATACATATATTACCGTTCTAGTTGCTTATAATTGCCATTGTTTACAACAGCGATGTAGTGCAAAATCAATACCGGGTATCAAAAACGCTTTGTAAAAGTCGAACCAATATTGTAAAATCCGTATTATGACGTAGTGCGATACTCGGACTACTTTAAATCTATACAAAAGCTAGCTAGTATACATGTAATTTAGTCCATGCAGTAATTATAACATTTTAAACATATGCATTGCATGGTTACCAAATGTGTATCTTTTTTTAAGGTCACTCTATTGTCATAGACCCTTGTCAACTTTAAAAAGCATGCTGTCCTTTACCAATTAATCTACATATTAAGTTTTTAATTTGTGAGCCAAACTTGCCTAAATTTGGTTTTTAATCAAATAATAGAAGAGGAGAATGTAATTGTGAAATTCATGATCCCTCCCCCCCCCCCCCCCCCCCAGGAGATAATTTAATTGATTTGTTCCTGTGTGCTTCTCAGCTTTTTATTCAAGAGTCAATATTTTGGTAATTAAAATATAAAAAAAACTGCATATGTATATGTTTAAATTTGCACTTTAAAATTTGGTCAATAAATTACAGGTGTGACATTGGCCACTCTGATGTTGATCTTTGATGTAATCCGAAGCAAGGCAGAGAGAATGAGATACTGGCAGGGAAGTGCAAGAGACCTACCTGATGCCCCAAATGGAAATGTAAAGAATTTGCTTGAATTTAATACTGAACGATTATGGTAATTTGCAAGAACAAATTTAAAAGTAGCTAAATATAAAAAATGTTCATTGCATGCATGGTGCTTATATGGCCCAAGAATGTGGTCCACTGTAAACTAAGGTCAAGGTAATAAATAATAGACTTAAAATATGTTAAGCATGTATTAATGTCAATCAATTAGCTGTGTCTTTAGCAAAATATAAAAGGACATCCATATCAAAAGCATGTTTGCTTATATGGTGTAGTTGAAATTTAATTATACAAAAATGAAACAAATTTTTGATTACTGATTAACACAAACAACTGAAACTAATTTACATGCTCTATCATGTGTCTTAGAGTCTTGGTTATTGCCAGTCTTTTTTTATTACATTTTCAGCTATATATATATATATATATATATATATATATATATATATATATATATATATCTATCTATCTATCTATCTATCTATCTATCTATCTATCTATCTCTCTCTCTCTCTCTCTCTCTCTCTCTCTCTCTCTAGCAATTTATAATTTTCTTTTTCATTCAATTAGAAAAGAGGACCTGCACGTGTACTATCCTCCTTTGAAGAATTTCTGCTAACCCTTGTAAGAATCAGAAGAGGCCTTGATGTTGAGGTATTGGCCGACATCTTCGCCATATCTTGCTCGAGTATAAGCCGCATATTTATAACCTGGATTAATTTGTTACAACTAGAACTCAAGTTTTTAATCCAATGGCCGACCAGAGATCAAATTCGTCTGAAATTACCTAAAGTGTTCAAGTCCTTTCCGAGAACTAGAGCTGTGATTGACTGCACTGAGTTTTTTATTCAACGACCAAGCCTACCATCTAGCCAGCGTGTGACATGGAGTTCATACAAACACCATAACACTGTTAAACTATTGGTTTCTATTTCCCCATCAGGCTCATTTACATTTATTTCAAAACTTTGGTCTGGTTCTGCATCAGATAAAAAGATAGTTGAAGAATCTGGGTTTCTAAATAACTTAGAGTATGGTGATGATATAATGGCTGATAGGGGTTTTATGGTAAGTGGTGCTCTCGCTCTTAAAGGTTGCACTTTAAATATACCACCCTTTACATGTGGAAAACAGCTGAGCAGCAGAGCAACAACTAAGACTAGGAGAATAGCAAGAGCCAGAATACATGTGGAAAGAGCTATAGGGGACTTGAAAAGTTTTAAGATTCTTCAAGGTATTATCCCATTAAAAATTAAACCATATTTAGATCATATTTTATGCATATGTACTGCTCTTTGCAATCTAAACAACAGAAGAGTAAAGTAGGATTCACATTGTATTGTAAATTTAAGTTACAATATTACAGTATATGGATTTGTACCACATGTACCATGTACAGTAGTTTTAAGACTCTTGAGCAATTGCTTTTTTTACATCACCTGTTATCAACTCTTGTAATACATTTGAAACATAGAACTTTTTTAACTTTGAAACCATCATCTGAAAGAAATTTTCATCATAATACACAGGTATTACTACATATCCTTTAGTTGTATAGATAATCAAGTCACATTGCTGCAAGCCATAGATACCAAGCTGGCCTTGAATCTGGTGGTAATAAGGTCCATCTGATGTTACATGCCATGTTCCATTCTCCAGAATGCATCCTTTCATTTGCGCTGCTTCCTTCGGGTGCTTGTTCCGCAATGAAAACGGACACTTAATTTCAATAAGTTTGTTAGAATGACATAAGCAAGACACTAGTCCATCAATGCTACAAGCAATAAATGGGTGTTGCTCAGAAATTTTAAGTCCATGCTCAAAGATTTTGAGTTTTTTATGTTTTCTACATTCACTGATTTTATACAGTTTGCGCACTTTAGGTTCCATTTTCAGTCCCCAGTCACAACACATTGTACTGAATTTGTTTGAAGGTTTTTGGACATAACCCATCAGTTCAGCTAGCAAGCTATCATTATAAGACTTACTGGTACATATTTTTTCAAAATTTGATGCTGTCAGGAGACCTTTCCTCATTTCAAACCAACATTTGTTTTCACTTTGGCCCAAAGTCATTTCCTGTATGTTGGATATTTCCTCACACGAAAACTTCAAATTTTCAAACAATTTAGAAGGAAGCTCATCAGTATTAGAGATGTCGGGATTTTCTTTTAGGAAGTTATTCGCTTTTGTTATAATGTTAAGTGGCACTGCTGATTTGTTAACTTTTTCGTGTACATCTTGTATTTCTGGAAGAGGGAGGAATTCAAGAGCACAAGCATCTGGGTTAATCTGAAATTATAAAACAATATTGTATGACCATAATTAATACCGTACATTAATTGTATTTTGTAATTGGTAAATGTTTCATTTATACTCTTTTCTTATCAGTCATACATGTAATTCATATGTATTTAATATAATGATGATGATCAAACTATGATTTTTTATACCCCTGCTTTCGAAGGAGAGAGGGGTTTACTGTTTTGCCCTTGTGTTTGTCTGTCCGTCCGTCTGTCTGTAAACAAAATTTCTGTCACATTTTTCTTAGAAACTATAAATCGCAGGTGCTTGAATTTTTAACATACCTACTCTTTGGTTAGGCATGCCATAAAATGGGATCCATTTTTGTACCCGTTTCACTGTGTTAAATGACGACTTTGTTTATATTTAAAGCCTTAATTTTCAAACAAATTTTTGTCAAAGATTTTTCAGCAGCTATTAATTGCAGATACTTGAAATTTTAACACACTCTTTGTTCAGGGATTCATTTTTTAACCAATTGGACATCAACTTTGATTTTTTTAGCCTAAATTTTCAAATTTTGTCAAAGATTTTTCAGCAACTAATAAAATACCAATCGCAGGTTCTGGAAATTTTATGTTTTACCTGATGGAGTTTACGGGCAAAGTCAGTTTTGTCTTCCTCGCTAATGGGGGCTCTGTCATTTAAATGTCGAGGATCAAAGAAGGCATTTTTTACTTCCTCAATTGGCGCATTCCTGTCACTGAAATACAATTGACATAACATATCATTCAACTCTTAATGATTAGATTGCTTCAACACATATTTATTTTTATAAAATGGTTATATATGTTGTCAATATGTTAAATACTTTCAATTAATTGATTTCATTGTCAATCAATAGAACATTACAAATCAAAATTGAGGTTAAATACTGTATTGTTTATACCTGTAGCTTGCCTTGTGGATCTTTAGTTTGCTTATTTCTACTGGCTGATCATGTGCTCGTGGCCTTTTTTTCCATTGGCATGGACCATCCGTGACGGATTTCTGCTCATAACTTTCCAGTTCATACAAACTTGCACCGATATGTCCCCCCCCCTCCCCCCTCCCTTTCAAAAACGATGCTACATGCCTCTAATAAACCACATGTATGCAGTTTGGAATTAAAAATATTAATGGTTTATCACTACAAAGCTTTATAAACACCCATAGACAGTGTATATGTTTATGTAGATGGTTAAAATCATTTTGAAATTTGCATGATCAATAGCATATTGAAGTTTGCTTTTTTTGTGGTTATAAAAATGATATTTTTTTTTACATGCGCTATATATATTAAACCAGCTAACATAAATACTCATAAATAGCTTGTACTGCAGAATAATTGCTTTTAAAAATGTGGAATTTGATATCAAGGCAAAGTAGAAAAACATGAAATGCAAGTAGCTCATAGGCTATTCAACTTACCCTCCGGGACATTCACAGTATGCAGCCAAAACTTCCCCAGTGGCATTTGAAATGATAAACCAAGATTCATAGTATTTCTTTTGATCGAATGTCTTGTCCCTCTGAGTAGGTTTTACTCTTGTCTTGAAAACAAACGTTTGTCCATTACGCACACATTCTAAGTGTTCCACATGCCCGTCATAGTACAGTCTATAATCTTCTGCGCTTTTGAAAGCTTTGAGCTTCTTCTTGTCATAATCAGCCCGGTGTAAAAGCAGATAATTGAATATATCATAAAGAGTAAAGTTTGGAATATTGGAAAGGTCTGAAGTGAAGCCAGTAAGTTTGAAAGGGTTTACATCGCAGCCTGCTGTTTTATATCTCTCTTTGATGACCTTCTCTGTGTTATCGCCAGTAAAATCAGGATCTGTAGGGCATTTAAAGTTGAAAATAAATTCTGCTATTTTAACCAACTCATTCTCTTTATACCCAGCAACTGAAATTCCCTTTGTTTTGAGAAACTCGTGCAATTCTGGAACTGTTTTTTCGCTGAAAGCAGCCGACATTTACGAGATTGTTTACGTGCGCTAAGCAACTTCTTGTCCGTAGTCACGTGATTCCGCGTATAAAAATGAGATTCATTGATTTGACGAAACGAAACTCGGAAATGGTCTATTAAGAGTCTTGCATCCGTTGACCGCTTTCCAAAGTCCAATCATCATCGAGAGTTTTATTCTTCCTGGTCATTCCGCTCACACCACGAGTTCTAACTACGCAGTTGTCCCTTTCGGTCAATGACCTTTAACATTGTTCACTATACACTTATTTCGTATCGAGTGCACAACAAGCTAATGACTAATTAACGTAAAGCAGAATACAATCATAATATTATATTTCATATATATACGGCTATCTGGTTACAAAATGCATGGTGCATCTGTAGGGCATTTAAAGTTGAAAATAAATTCTGCTATTTTAACCAACTCATTCTCTTTATACCCAGCAACTGAAATTCCCTTTGTTTTGAGAAACTCGTGCAATTCTTAACTCAATAAATATATGTCATAGGGAAAAGAAACTTGCTAATAAGGATTTTTTTTTTTACTCTTGTATATTGTTACCATGGTAACAAATTTAACAAAAATTATCAAAAGGCATATCCTGTGGAAGAGAGTCTACATTTAACTAAAGTTCAAAATCCAGAAGAACAAGAAACACCCGCTAAGTCTGTGAAATATGTATAATCAATGTAAAGTTTCCCAGTATCTAATATTCTAAATTATCTGCATGTAAAATACTGGCCAGGGTATATAGTTTTTACAGGTTCCTTCTTTTAAACTTGGACGAGTGTAGTTACAAAAATAAATTTTACTTACATCAAGTGTGGCTCATTGTTGTGTTTTATTCTTTGAAGAAGTTCCATTTCAATTTACATGTCATCTAAAATGAAATGTTTTGAATTAAATTCTACATTATCAAACGCTATCCCCAACATTTGCTATTCCATGTCAAAAACAGACATATGTTGAGAGAGAGAGAGAGAGAGAGAGAGAGAGAGAGAGAGAAACAGAGAGATTAAGAGAAACAGAGAGAATTAGAGAGAGGGGGAAAGATACAGAAAGAGAGAACAGATAGGCAACAATAACAACATCTTCATGCACAACATATCTATACAGCCTAAAGACCAACAACCCCCCCCCCCCCCCGATAACATTCAATGTCAACCCCCACCACAACATATTGATCTATTTTTTCAATAGTATGAATAAATAAATACTATATAGTAAATATCTGCTTAAAATGATTACTGATAATTTCATTCAATTTTGATTATGATAAACAAAGATAGGTTTTGTGGATTAAGTACTAACCAACATCGTAGGCTTCTACATGTTAAAGAGTGCATACCTATACATCTTCTGTACATAGTCATGTCACATGCATGACAAATTAAATTACTCAAATTTAATGCAAATCTATCATCATAAAATTAAATATAGAATTAGAACCTACCGGACACTAATACAATTTCCTTACAATGCAAACTAATCTTAGATAGCTGGACACTGCTAGAATGAAGTATTTTTCCTCACCGGAAACTTTCTGCTTTTCTACTTTCACTTTTCCTCGCTTGAAATGATCGCACTAAAAACCCGAAGTGATATTTGGTCTCAAAATTTATAAAAATGTCTTCTAAACTCATACATAATTAGAAACACACATACATTTTAATTTTTTATGTAAAAAATCTAAATAAATTACATTCAAGTTAAAATCACAATTTCTTTAATTTAAATTGTTTTTTTTTTAAATCCTGGGGGGGGGGGGGGGGGTGATAGATATTTTCTTAGAAAATGTGCTATTAAAATGATTAAACTTGTTGAACTTGTTGGAAATCTAGTTTATTCACATAAATGAGAAAATGTACAAAAGAAAAATGCACATTTATCATAATAATTGCAAATAAACAAGAAATATGCCTTACCAGCATGGAGCTCAATATGGGTATAGTCCACTAAATTAAATGCATTTTCCATAGACAGTAATGTTAACCTTATGGTTCATAGCTCCGGCCCTAATTTTCGTTCAGCAACGAGGGACCTCTTGAATGAAAGCTCATCAAATTGTCTCTTTAATTTAATCCTGTTAAAATTTCGTGGTTTGAAGTCAGATTCGTTTTCCGGCAAAATGCGTCTGTATTAAAAAACTCTGAAAATGAAAGTAAAAGTAGGGAATTTCTCAGTTTTGGAAAGGGTGTACATCAAACAATTTCATTTCTTTTCTTCAAATGATAATTCAATTTTGACACTTGTTTTTAAAATTGCATATCCTCTTTTCTGACATGTGTCAAGCATTCTGATTTAAAATGTCCCAATTAATGTATATACACTCGGCAAGTACAGGGACTATTTTGCTTAAAGGCAGTACTTTGTTGTCCTACCGATTCTAAAAATAGTTAGAGGGATATACCCATATACCTGTGTGTTTTGTCCATATTGATATGATATGAATCCACGACAGAGAAGGGGTAGAGTCTGTGCTTCTGTAAGAGATCATCAGCGGCTACGAATTTTTTTTTAAATGTCCACATCCGATGGGCCTGGCATTGCATCTGACGGACAAAGAACTCAGTCAATGTATCTTTGAGGTATCTGTGTGTGGATGAAATAAAACCCTGTTTGTGGAAAAAGTTAAACACTGTTTGTGAATGAAATTAAATGCTGTGGATGAAATTACACACTGTTTGAGGCTGATCAACACCTGCACTTGGTTCATTGTCCTAAATTATATTTACTGTATGCAGGGAAATATTCACCTCTGTTTTATTTTCACTCCTTTTGCCCTTGTTATCATTGGACAATGTATTGGGGGATGCTGTTGAGTTTTACACTTGATACCTAACTAATGCTTTGATTTATAACATGCATTTTGATTGTATAAAGAAAGTTACTCTTTATAACTTTGAATCAGATATCAAACATGTTAAGACCTCTTATACAGATCTTCAGAAAATAATATGAACAATTAGTGATTTTATTTGATCCTCATGTTAACTCTTACAAGGGAAGAATACATGTACATATTAAAGAGTCCTTGCTCTCACATAAATTCTACATAATTATTTAAAAATTCCTACTTTGACAGCCTGCAGGTTTTGGGCAACTCTTTGGACCAGATGATATCTCCAGTGGCAGATGTCTGTTCACCAGATATCACTCCCGGATCTTTCTGAGATATCATTTGAAACCTGGAAATTTACAGAAAAGGGGGGGGGGGGGTATTTTGCGGTAGTCACTCTAAGATGTGGTGTGTATGGTAAGGGACTGGAAGTGGGGTATATTTTCTTGTTGTAGTTACGAAGATGTGGGTGGGGGTAAAAGTATTTTTCTAGGGGTGATCTCACTATTGGGTGTGGGGGTGTTGATGTGGGGGTATTCTTTATGGTAATCACTGTATAGAAGGGGTTCAGGGTATTACAGCTTACATGGTTTGTCCCCGCGCACGTGAAACGGCTGAAATGGAACCTTCCCAGTGGCGGTCTGATAGAGTGTGGCTCCCAGACTCCACAAGTCCACAGAGATGTCAAACTCCCGCGGTCTGTGGCGTTCAATGAAGGCCGCCTTGAAGATGTCCGGATGCTGAAATTTTTAATTATTTATCCGTCAATACTGCAACTATAGTACTTATAAAGAAAACGACCAGAAGGCATGCATTGATGTACAGGTACTTGTTTATTATAGACACTTTTAAGTGATGGTTCCAATCATTGCTTGTTATTGTTTATAGAGTACAAGAAAATGGATTTCAAGTGAAAATTGCAGTTTAATTTAGAGGACCATATCATCGATACAAATTTTTTTTACCAAGTATTCTTTTGTTCCAACTAAAGACTGGAAGAAATCTCCATTCTTAAGAGGTTTAGCTGTCCCGAAGTCAGAAAGTTTGTAGACATAACTGTTTTAAAAAAAATAATATGAAAATCTCCATACTCTTATTCTAGCATCACCATAAAATAAATCGGAGAGCCATATTTTTGGAATATTTTGTATCCTACCTGCCGTCATCTGCTATGCACACTAAGATGTTTCCGGGTTTTATATCACGATGGGAGAATCCATTTTGACGAAGGTGCTTCATGCCAGACACTGCAAAAATTTCAACAGTTACTGATTTTTTGAAAATTATAGTGTTTTAAGATTTGGAACCATGCAGCAGTGAATGAAAACCTAATCATTAACTTTTTTGGCCTAATGAACATATAGTATTACATAAGACATAATATCATATTCATATCAATTTAAAATAAAATATATCTGCAATTTTCAGTGCCATTTCTTTGATACAATTATCTAAAAAGTTAAAATCAAACACAGATTAATCCTACACAATACAGTAAAACACGTCTTTAGCGAACACGCTTACAATGAATTGATGCTTACAGCGAAGTGCTTTTCATTCCCCGAGACAATATTACTTGTTGTTAACTTGACAGATATAACGAATTACGCTTATAACGAAGTAAAACCGCCCGTCCCCAGCACTTCGTTATAAGCATGTTTTACTGTCTTGAAATATTTTCTAACTTCAGGGTACCTTTTTTTTTTTTTTTTTGATAACCTTTTTTTCACACCTCTCTCCCTTGTTTAATTTTTCAAGAAAAAACATTTTTGATCATAGACCACACAGGGTTGCTTTTTCACTACTGTAATTCTGTTGATGTAATACTTTAAATGACAAAATAATTAATACTACTTAAAATTGTCTTTAACAAGAAAGTGTACAGTAAAACTGCTTCTTTTGTCATTCTGTACGTGCACTCTACAATCTAAAAACAGATAATTTGGTACCATGCATACACACCTAAATGACTAAAGAATCTGAGGTACTCTTCCTCTGGGAGACCAAAGGCATTGCTGGGCTCCCTTAGGACCTCCAGCAGGTTCCCCTTCTCACACAGTTCCATCACTAGGATTGGTTTGGCACTCTCCTTCTGTTTTGGAAAAAAACAATGAATTTGATAAGGATGGGTCTTTGTTTTCAAACAACTATAAATGATATTACTGTGTAGAGGATCATAGTTACATAGCGTGACAGTTGCTTTTCTAAAGAAGAAACGGTAGCGAATAGATTTGACTTTTAGAAGCAATTTGTACAATATTTTGATACAAACATTTACTTTCATCTATTAGGTTGACATCTATAATCTGCATTAATGAAATGAGAATAATATAGGATTTATTTTGTCACATTTTTATTCTATTAAATTCTATAATCACATCAAGTGAAAAGCCACGTTAATAAAGTTAACTTGATTTTTGACATTTTTACTTGTTTGAGCATGAAATATAATGCAATGCTTTAAACACATTAATTGCAATAAAAGTGACTGTGCAATAGAAATTCACATTAAGTCTATCATAACAGTTTACTTGATCCAATATATGCCCAAGAAATATTCTAAGAATAACTTTAAGTATATTATTGTATACACACATCAAAATCCAGTTGGTAGAACTTGGTGATGTTGGGGTGCTGGAGTTGGCGCATGGCCTCTATACCTCCCTCTGGAGCTGCTGGGTGAAGCGCGAGTCACAGAGCTTGAGGGCACAATGCTCCCCCGTAACCTGGAAGTAACAAAACATACTTGTTAAATTAATAAAAAAAAAAAAAAAGGCTAATAATCATCCAAACTAGATTCAGCTATGCATATTTAAATGCCTACATGTATATACGAGTTTAAGAGCATAATACAAAGGTACATACCTATAATTAGCTTATTTTTTAAAAATTTCTGGCATGAGAAACTATCAAAGGCTTAATATTGTTTGATGTATCTATACACTATACCATGTATACAGTGAGTGATTGCTTACATTGTCAATTAAATTCTATTTATTGTATTGTACAGTGTAGTACATACAATTCTAAAAAAAAAAGTATTCGTTGAAATAGTTGTACTATGAATAAAATTTAAACAATGAAGATACATGTATTTATTCTTTTAAAGACAACTGAACAAGGCTAGTATGTAATATGTCTTAAAAACAGAGTTTAACTTAAGTTTCAAGTGAAACTGAAAGTAGAAATGTTTAATGTCTGCGTTTACCTTGTGTACACCTTTGTTTACATCGCCAGTGGCACCACGCCCGATACATTCGTCTGTTTTATACACATAATTCTCAGTGGCACGATATATGCTCATTTTTAACAAAATATCGCCTACTTTGGAAAGCGTAACTTGTCCTCCATTTTTTCCCTCAAAGATCTTCAAGGGAAACAACTCTCACATCGGTAATGTCTATAAATATAACAAATGAAAAATCCCCCGAATTTGCATGCGCGGATCTAGAGAGGGGATGGGGGAGGGGGTACCCCTTTACTCACTAGAAAAATCAGGCGTATTGAATTCGCATTGTAAATAACTTATTGAATGTATTTCTTGGACACCCCCTTTATATTAAAACATGGTATATATTATAGCATTGAATGATTTATTTTTGACGTCGTCGTGTCAATAACTGCCGTCAGGTGAGCAGACAAATTGAATAACGCGCGTTAGCGCGTTATGATAATTTGTCTGCTCATCTGACGGCAGTTATTGACACGACGGCGTCAAAAATAAATCATTTAATGCTTATATTTACATTCCCCTACTGAAGAAACCAATTGTTTACTTAAATAAATCGATATAAAGTGCAGATCACGGAAGGAGTAAATTAGTAACAGCAAGAACAGCTGATTTGTAAAACCGGTTTAAACTGGTTATAACAGAGACATTTGAGATGAGATCGACGAGCCTGAAAATATAATCCATGAAAAGTAACTATTGAAAGTTTGGTTTTAACAATAAAGTCAACTGTTTTGTTGAATAATTATAAAACATGATGTTTTGACAACATTTATGAAATACATTTTTTAACCGATAACATAGAAATCACTGTTTGAGAACTACTTATGTAAATTACTTGTAAATTCATACGCAGTGAATAGGTGTTGCATTTAGAGGCATTTAAACATCACGGAATTTAATGGGAAAACACAGTAGAATGTAAATATAGTGATATATACGCATTGTACACAATGTTATACGTCAATCATTACTGTATTGTATTCATATATGTAAAGTCAAGGTTTTCTGCTATAGCGCCTTCATCAGCTAGATATCAACAGAATAGAGAAACACCGTGGATCTTTATCCATGGTTGGCGATAACTAAAAAAAGCTACACTTTTACCAATATAATATACATTCTAAACAGATGATTTTTTTAAAATTAAAATTACAATGTATAAAAAAAATATTTTTACCACCCCGTTTGGAAAATTCAAAGTTTAACATACACATGTAGTGAATTAACGAATATTTAAATATCTCCCCCCCCCCCCCCCAAAAAAAATGAAATAAAATAAATAAATAATGACCCCCTCTTGAAAAAATTATGTGATCTGTACATACACTACTGTTTTATTTACCATGTGTACAGTGCGCAATCGCAACTTCTCGGGCCTTTCCGGCAGGCTCGGAAAAACACCTCGAATGTATTAACATTACCGGGTGTTAGAATTTTATACAAAATGGAGTCGCTTCCCATTAAAATAACTATCGGCTAGACAGCCTTATATATAAGTCGCTTCTGTGTTATATTTGAGGGTATATCATTTACTTTAATGAAGTCTAGCTTACATCTCAACAGATTGTAAAATGTGTTGTATTTAAATCAAGTTTTATAAAAAGGGGGGGGGGGTTGTCATGGACGCCTAGGTAATACATTCGAGGTGTTTTTCCGAGCCTGCCGGAAAGGCCCGAGAAGTTGCGATTGGTACAGTGCGTTGAAGTCCTATGAATAATGGTGAAAACCTCTCTAAAAGGTACCTGCAATTTTTACAGGTTAAAAATTCGTTTGATTTTATTCGAATCCAATTATATAACTCCTTCTAAATAAGTTAAAAAAGGATACGGGAAAAATCAATATTTATAGGAAGGGGAATAATCGATAATAGGTTCATGTAAGAGTTACCGTCCTTTTCATTGTGAGACACGTGACGCATCACTAAGCAATGACGTCATAATAGGCACCTAGCTTATTGGTGATTCTTGTTTCATTTGCGGTAGGTATTATATGGGTCATTATCAAAATATGCAGCCTTTTGTGTGAGTGTCAATTTAAAGGGGGAAAATAATGTTCTGGGGAATATATACAAAACCATTGGATTTTAGAAACTTAAACCTATATTGTTGAACAAATAAATCGACAATTTTACTGCTTAAAGTATAAAAAAAAATTTATTTGTTATGAGATTTCAGTGAATTTATGTTGTCATTAAATTTTTCCAACGTCTTTAACCTACAATATCTTCAATAATATTGAAGTTTTATTCCCAAATTCACCGTTAATTATCAAAACAACATTCATATTTTAATTTCTGCTATGCTCCTTAACAAGTTCTCTTTTAAAAACAATGAATTTGATGAGATATATGCTTGTACAAAAAATTTTTGTCATTAGTGTTACAAGGCAAATTATATAAAAACATCTTAAAATACATCAAGTAAATAATATTGTACTACAGTTGGAATCCCCCAGATCATAGTGACATCATTCCCTGCTACTATAAAAAGATAAATGTATCAGTGATGACATCATTGTGATAGAAAATATGGCAGAAAATGTTAGTATGCTCCGAAAAATACAATGTAAACTGTGTCAGTGGGATAACGTGCTATTTAAGGTTTGCTATTATGAAAGAACAAAAAAGTTTTTCACATAAATGATGAATGTTTATCACATTATAACATAGGCTATGTAGCTTTGTGTAGTATCTGTTCTCTTGGGTCATACTGCTACATTTACTATGGATACATCAGTGGTATAACGGTCAGTGGTGTAACCAAAAATTGTTGTTACACCACTGAAAAAACTGTTACACCACATGACATTATTTAATTATTTTACTTTTTCCTCCATTTCATTTATATTTTGCGCATTTTGAACAATTGTTATTAATCAATTTTACAAGTTAGACACTGTCACAATAAAGAAAGCTTGACTATTTAATTGCAATTGTGGTTTCTTAATCTGGAAAATGAGACCTGTTACACCATTGACATTATTTGAAACACCATTGACATGCTCTAATTATGTTTTACTCATTTAAATAAAAGATAAAAGTAAAAACAAATTTATTCTAATAAAAAAATGGAATTATCCACATTTCATTTTTATTAAAAAATCAAACTTTTTAATGACTTATAGTGTGTTATAAGATATGTTATTCCACTGACATTTCACATTCCCTATTATGTTATACTAAAATCTTTCAAATGCTTTAAGGTAACAAATTCTAGCTGGGCTTCAACAAACATATATAGACAAAGAGGAAGTGTATATGCGTTGTATGCATTGATTTTGGAGAAAATTGGAGAAAATTCAATTTTATTGTCCAAAATGTATGATTGATATGAGCTGGTATAGTATTGACAATGTTGTTTGTGAGATTGATGTGGCAAAGAAAGTTCGAACTCGGTACAAGGTGAATAAAAGTGTGTGGATGCCAATAGTAAAAAAATATTACATCAAAGAATGAGTGATTTAATGTAAAAAAAAAAATCTACATGCATTTTTTCTGTCAGTGGTGTAACACTGATTATAAGTGGTGTAACAGTGTGTCTATCTTCAGATTATGAAAGAATGAGGCACGAAAACTTTTATTTAAGATCAAATTTATCACTTTTTAAATGCAATCAAAAATAGAAATTATTTTATTTTACAAAATTTAACACGCTTATCTCTTATTTATGATCGCTAGGTCAGTGGTGTAACTTTAATGTCAGTGGTAAAACATAATAATCAGTGGTGTAACATGTACATTTTTCTCCAAATAAAATTAACTGACAATAATACAAGTATATTTGAAAACACCAGTGCATTTATAGTAATGTCTTTTTTATGCTCCATTGAAAGAAAAATCGAGTTGTGTTCTTTTTAATGCTCAAATTAAAAATTTGCTGAGTAACATCAAGACTTTGTCCTAAATGTTATGTTGGTCACTATGTAAATGTGTCAAATATTTTCTGTTATCTAATTCTAATAACTTTTAATGAAGTTTGTTGATATAAACTTTATGTCCATCATTTTAAAAGAATTATTTTATCTTATTTAAGAATTTTTTCCTATACTATATACCTGTTACACCACTAACAAAATGTTCACAGTTCATTAAATTTCAGTCTAATTATCATCCAAATGGTAGATTCCAATGTTTGCAAATTTTTAGATGTTATACTTCATTGTTTGTTAAATGTGTTTTTTGCAATCAAAGTAATTTTTTCAGAAAAAATTTTCTCATGTTTTTCATTTTTCAAAAGTCTGCATATTTTGATAATGACCCATATATTCCCTTCTTTCGCACACAAAAAATGTTTATTAATCTTTGAAGAAATAGAGAGTTAACTCAGTCTGATATATAATTTAATTCTTAACCAATTTAATATACTTGATTTATAATTGTAAGTGTATTCCATGGTGAAGTATCATCCTTTCAGTTTTATTTAATTGTTTTTCTTTTTTCAATATTTAATAGAATAGAGATCAACAATTTCATCAGCAAAGTTGTGAAAGCTTCGGAATATTTTCTGAGCAGGTATGTATATACAGTTTATATTATATCGAATATCTTCCAAAGATCCATAACTTCTAAAAACCATAATCATATGTCATATATCTCTATGATATATTACACGGAATAAAGTATTATTAATGAATTGGTACAAGTACGTTCGCATGAATACTTTCATTCTTACGATAGTTATTAATTCTAATTAAATATGTGGTACAAAATATACATGCATTACATACAATGTAATAAATTAATGTTTATATGATATGAACAACTGTAACTAAACAGTGCCGTGCATATGATTATTGCCGAATTCCGTGTCATTTCTATCCATGTCAATTTCAAATGCATGCAATTTGTTTTATCAAAAACTCTTTTCATGAAATTTTGTTGACAGTAACAATGGAGATGAACAAAACCGTCGATGACCCACAGGGGTCCACAGAGGCCCTCAGCGAAACCTTGCCTCAGGAGACCCTGTCTACAGGGACCCAGGTCGAGCCCAAAGAGACACAACATGTGTCCACAGAGGCACATTCCATGTCCATGGAGGCTCAGCACGCACACACAGAAGAGGGACGGCTCGTGTCCACAGAGGCCCAGCACATGCCCACAGGGGTACCTCACCCGTTCCAAGAGCTCAAAACCGAGTCCCTAGGGACACAGAACATGCCCCCGAAAATTGATACAGAGGCACCCAGATTAATGCAAACTGAAGTAGCCTGTGAACATATAGAGAACGATTCCAAACACAAGGTAGTCATAAAGATGTCGTTTTGTTGAATTGCCTATTGTTGATACGTGGAATTATTGCATTTTTTATATTATTGTTTTTTTTTTTACTCTATTTACTTAAATTCTAATTTTATACATTTCAACAGACCGGTGATTTGGAGATACCGGGTCCCTCGTTTACATCGACCATACGGAGAGAATCATTGGTATGATTTATTGTTATCAGATCCAAAAATAATTGTGTACGACGGTTCCTACATTGAACACACTATTTTGCAAAAATACAGTCTGTTTATTTAAATAAATAGGCCATTAGCTGGACTTTTATGCAGAGAGAGAGAGAGAGAGAGAGAGAGAGAGAGACTCAAACTATTTTGGAAAAGTGCTCCTTGTTTTTATGTAGATTAACAAATGTTCGATGATATCGATGATGTTGGACCATGACAGCGATAACAGTGATGGCGACGATGAAGAAAATAACAAAGAAATGGACCAGGCGGTATGGTCATGATTAACTGTAATCAGATTTAATTATATTTTCATCATGTCATTAATTCAATATTTAGATTTTGTAAACATTCTCAGCAATCTATACTTGTTATAAATATCACAACAAATTTGAACACTTAATGATTATCACAACAAATTGAAACACTTAATAATTCATAGTCACGTGGTTTACAGGCCCTGTCCAGACTTTGTGCAGTGTCGGGGGAGATAATTCTTAGATAAGAGGTACTGCAATAAAGACGTGTCCACCTTTTGTTGAAATATACTATCAAAATTACAGATTAATCGAGTTGTTTTAATTTATATATCTATATATTTCTATTTATATACACGTTCACTCTTTAGGCACGTGCATTGTCAGAGCTGACCATCAAAACAGTTCTGGCTGAGGAGCGAATAACATTAGAGGTGATCATACCTAAATGCATATATCAACCGATAAATTTCCGAGATAGTTCACTGTTGTCTTGTTGTAAACTTCGGATTTGTCAATTGGGAATAAATACACAATTAACAATATATTATTTTTGCATTTCTTACCACCTGGCTAATTCAAAATATACAACATGACCTAAATAATGAATCGATAAATTAATACCGATGCGTTCAGTAGTTATTCATATGAACCATTTTGTTGATGGATAATTGTTCATATGGACATTTATATCGGTTTTAAGGCCAGAAGGATGTCCAAGATGGCCATACAGTCTGCCTACTCAGCGGCCGTGGTTACTCCACTAAGGTCCTCTAAGAAAGTGAGAAGGAAACTAAGCTCAACACAGGAATAAGTATTATAATGTTAAAATGTAAACCAAACGTACTACATGTAAATCTCCATAGCTAGCCTAATGCTATGGAAAAAAAGGTTCGGATAGTAACAATTTTAGGTCGTCCATCCGATTTTTTTTTCAGACCGGGAGCTAAAGACCAGCTATTTGTAACTACACACGTAATTGTGAAAAAATTTGCCCGGCAAAGGTCATCGATATACAAGTATATATTAGATGGCCGCATATATCAATGAAGCTGAAACGAGAAAGAATAGCTTCAAAGTTTTAATTATATAACCATACACGTGCATTGTAATGAGTCGCTTCATTAAGAATCGATGTCAATAATAAAATGCATGCGTGTTACATTTCAGCTTCTCATATCTTTTTTAAAAGATTTGCTGAAAATTAAAAATTCTTAATAGCTACATCTCGTGAAATAATATCCCCATTATGTATTCGTTTTCTATTTCAGCCAAACATCTTCAGGCGACTTCTAGCTTGCTGTTTTGGGTGCTGCAGGAGGAGACATTAAACTTTTTAAATATTTTTATTTAAATAAAAAAAATTAACAACATTCATTGTTTTATTTCTCTTTCCAAGAAAACATTTAATAGCATAAAAGACAAAGTTCATAATACTTTCCAGTTGTCATTTGTACGTATTCATCTACAAATTAATTAACATGGTCCCATTACAAAGCAATTTTTATTGGCGGATTCAAGGGGGCGCCCTCGGCGCGTGCGCCCCCTAATATTGTCAAAACAAGAGGCCAATTGGCCTTAACGGTCACCTGAGTAGCATATATCAAATACACAAACTTGTCATGGAGTCTCATATATGCATCCAATTAATTAGGTTTCATACTGAAATAGAAAAATTTTAAATTTGTAATGACAACCACATTTAATTCAAAAAGAACAGCGAAACCTATAATTTTGGTGAAAAACTAAAAGATCTGGTCTACAAAATAATGAATTCAGTTTTCCTTTCAGGTGTGTGGGAGTAAAGAAGATAATTTTTTAACGTTATATGCATTAACATCTATACATCCATTTTCGCCTTGCCCTAGAGTCAAAACCCATACTCCAGGGGACATGAAAATTAAAATTTCAGTAGAGGAATTCCTGGTAAACATAATTATTAGTCGTTTTTTTTTTTTTTTACAGATGTGTGAGAATAGAGAAGAAGATCTTTAAACATTATATGCATTAACACTTAATTGCCATATTGCCCCCCCCCCCTCATGTCCCGAACCCTGACCCAGGGGCCATGAATTTCACAATTTAGGTAAAGGAGATTGTGGATATCATAACCATGTATTCAGTTTTTTGCCCACATGTGTGGGAGTAGAGAAGAAGATTTTTTAAGATTTAATAAATTTTTACTATATGGCCATATTGGCCCCACCCTAGAGCATGAACACCTAACAAAGGGATCATGAATTTCACAATTTTAGTAGAGAGCCTCATGGACATCATAATCATGCATTTAGTTTTTAACAAATATATATGGGAGTTGAGAAGAAGATTTTCTAAGATTTGATACATTTTTACTATTTGGCCATATCGGCCCCACCCTAGAGCCTGAACCCCTGACCGAGGGGTCATGAATTTCACAATTAAGGTAGAGGGCTTCATGGACATCATAACCATGCATTTAGCTTTTAACAAATATATATGGGAGTAGATAAGAAGATTTTCTAAGATTGAATAAATGTTTACTATATGGCCATATTGGCCCCACCCTAGAGCCTGAACCCCTGACCCAGGGGCCATACATTTCACAATTTAGGTTGAGGTCTTCATGGACATCATTATCATGCATTTAGTTTTTAACAAATATATATGATAGTAGAGAAGACGATTTTCTAAGATTTAATACATTTTTACTATATGGCCATATTGGCCCCATCCTAGAACCTGAACCCCTGACCCAGGGGTCATGAATTTCACAATTTAGGAAGAGGGCTTCATGGACATCATAATCATGCATTTAGTTTTTAACAAATATATATGGTAGTAGAGAAGAAGATTTTCTAAGATTTAATACATTTTAACTATTTGGCCATATTGGCCCCACCCTAAAGCCAGAACCCCTGACCCAGGGGCCATACATTTCACAATTTTGGTAGAGGGCCTCATGGACATCATAACCAAGCATTCAGTTTTTTTCTCACATGTGTGGAAGTAGAGAAGAAGATTTTTGAAAATTTGGCTTTTTTTGCATATTTGGCCCCGCCCATGGCACCCCAGGGGTGGTAGAGCCATAAATTTCACAATTTAGATTCTTCTTACCATAGAGATGCTTCACACCAAAAATGGTAACGATTGGCCTGGTAGTTTTCAAGAAGAAGTTAAAAATGTAAAATTGTTACCGCACGACGCACGACGCACAACGCACGACGACGGACGAAGACCAATTGCAATAGGTCACCTGAGTGACTCAGGTGACCTAATAAAGTTAAATAATACTCGTTCTGGCAAAAATAAAATATACAATTGCGAGTTGTAATCATCAAATCTTTAGAAACTTAAGGGATTTCTCTACAATAGACTAATTTCAACTGTGTAGTATGAACAACATCTGTGTGTTTAATGGTGTAACGTACAAACTAAAAAGCCCAGCTTTATTACGGCCTTTCAAATGTGACCAGTCAATTATCTTTAAGTATATGTAATTGGTTATACAACAGGCACGTACCATCAGGGGGACCACAAATATTTTTCTTAAATTTACATACAAAAAAAATTAATAAACATGGAGTTGCCCCCCCCCCCCACACTTTTGTAGGACCAAAGTAAAATTGAAATGAAAATAAGGAAATAAACAGTGAAATTGAAGTTAAATGTATACTCCCACCCCCCTCCCCTTTCCGGATTAGGATTTTAAGAATTTTGGAAAGTATCCTTTTTTTTTTCTTTTTGCCCCCCCCCCCACTTTCAAAAACGATGCTACGAGCCTGTACTAGGTAGTGTTTTTTAATGACTCTTACATGTTTATTTTACAATACAAGCTGGTATAATGATCTTTTCTTAAACTTCATTTACATCGTCTCATTTATCTTCATTTTTTTTTTAAATTTACTGATTAATATACAGCCATTAGTAAGAAACATTCTCATATTTCTGCAAGGCAGAGGGTTTTGATGGGATTACTGCAGGTCTCAAATCTACCAAAAAAAAAAAATAAAAAAAAAAATGAATAGTTTTATTACTTTTACATGCAAGTATAATCACAAACGGACAAAAGTCTTTATTGTAAGATTCATTTTAACCTTTAAAAAGTCTATAGAATCCATGAGCTTCGAGGTGCTTTGCCCCCTGTGCCCCATAAGAATAACAGAAATTAACGTTTCTCATATTTCTGCTATGCATAGGGTTTTGATGGGATTAATCCAGGTCGTAAATCTACAAACCCTTAAAGATTATAAATATTTTTTTTTACTTTTAAGTATAATCACGAGAAGAAATATTACAAAGTCGAAATTTGAAGACTTAATTTGTACCCTACAAAATCTCTTGAATCCAGGAGCTTCAGAGGGCTTTGTACTCTGGGCCCTCACCAGGGCTTTGCCCAGACCTCCTGCCTAGAACTGGCGCCCCTTCAAATCCTGGATCCGCCCCTGAATTTTCACTCTAAACCAACAGTATTTCTATTACTTTCGACACATTTTTGCGATGTCTGCGGATACTGTGAAATTGTTAACATTCGCGGCCCGGGAACTAAATTTTCTTGGATTTACAAATATATCATATAAAAAAAGAATACCCGACGAATTATGAAACACGCTCTTTCTTCATTAGACACCAAAACGGATATACGCAATTATATTCTAATGTACCTTTAAAAAAACCTGCACTCCACAAACTTTTGGACCTACTGATTTTAAATAAATGATACCTTCAGGTTTGGTATATAACGACTGTCTATCGCGAATATTGATAATAGTTTTCGTATGAAGCATCGTAGGTTAAGTATAGTTGTTTATTTTGAAATATTCACGGAGCACATTTCAAGCCACCAATTTGAACACTATATATGACATTGGTCTAATTCTTTTCAGCTCTTTTCAATATGAACATCTACCGGCTCATTGGAGCAAGTAAACGTTGTATGGGACACCTCCATATTGTGACGTACTTCCTATCGAAAAAAACCCCAATAAAATCAAGTATAGTTTCATAAATATTTTAGTCATGTTTTCGAATATCGCTGGGGCTTTGATAGTTTTTACCTTTCCAATAACCTTTAAAACGTATTTTTTGGTCAAATACTGTAACAATTGAAAATTCTAAACCGGTGAAAGTATTTCGATTATAATATACTTTTATCCACATTACTATCAACCAGTGCCCCATGCCAACCTCATTAAAAGAAATATAGATAAAACGCAAAAAAATAAAAAAAAATACAAGGATTTTCCTTTATTCACACAGCACACAGCATGGTATAAGCTACGTACAAAAGTTATAATTTGATAAGCAGGATGTCACTAGGGAGAAGTATACCTTTAACTTCAATTTCATTGATCACTTCAATTTTTGTATGGTCCCATCAAAGTGGGGGAGGGGCAACTCCATGTTAATTTAATTTTTTGTATGTAAATTTAAGAAAAATCTTTGCGGCTCAAAAAGTGGGGGAGGGGCCACAATACTACTACCTGCTGCGCAAAAAAGTGTGGGGGGGGGGGGCTAATACTACGTGCCTGTGTCTAGATTGCCGCGTGGTCGCCGCTATGGCCGCTCACTGCGAGGAGATTGATTCTGCAAGGATGGACTTCAAACCCCGACCTGGGCGAGGAAAAGCTCATTCATCAATTTAATTTACATAAATGCATTCTGACAGTGTTTAAACTTCGCAGGCGTTATAAATGATCTTTTCGCACTGGCCTTTTTCTGCTTTTCTACTTTCATTTTACCTTGAGTACTTGAGCAATGGTTTTACTAAAAACCCATACTGTAACATTATAATCGTCGTAAATCATAGACTGATTCTTAGTTCATAGGCAATATAAATGTTAACAGATTGTTCTTATTATCAGTTACACATTATACGTCTTTGTATACGTGCTTTGAACATCTAGTAGAACACCAGGAGATTTAAATCTAATTTTGGCTCTATAACCAGGAAGTAAATTACACAAGTCTCGTTTTCTCTTGCTCTGATCTCAGGGCGTTACCTTGATTCAGGACTCAAGTGGTAAGTTACATATGTAATAAGAATAGTTTTGTCTAAAATTTTAAATATCTTTTATATGTCATGACGGTACAGCATTTGACATATAATTCATATTCATAATCAAGATGGATAAGTCAACAATGGATAATAATATATATTAAACAGTTAAATGCTTGTCCTTATTATTGAACCGAAAGTAGTGACTATATTTCGAGACACTGTGAAGTTTTCCAATTAATTTATTCCGATCCTTTGGCATCTGTAAAGAAATGTGTCATTCTATAACTGTACCGTTACTGGTGTAAACAAAGCCTAATCGGCCAAAATGTTTGTTTACAAATATTCGTATAGCGTCGAAAGCAAATTGAATGTGTTTGTGTGTGTGGGGGGGGGGGGATAGACTGATCTTTGAATATGGTTATGTATAAATTTGCAAATAAAGGGGGGACCCCCCCCCCCCCCCCCCCGGTTACGATGCCTATACCTTATACCTATGTTGAGTATCTACACTGTTTCATTGTATTTATAAGTAAAAGATGATTTGTAAATGAAAGCTAATTATAACCTTACTAAATTTGATATACCTCTATTCAAATTTTCTTATTTCAGATGGAAATATCTAAATCCCTAGATCCAGCCGACGCCCAGCATTATTTGGTGTGTGGCACTGAAGACTGTGAGAAGAACTGCCAGTTTTACTGCAATGACTGTCACCAACCATTGTGTGAACAATGCAGAGATGAACATCAGAAGAATAAGAAAACCAAGAACCATGAAGTGGTCCCTTATAAACAACGCAAACGTAAACTTCCTGTAGAGAAATGCAAGATCCACCCAACAAAAGACATAGATCTTCTCTGCGAGGAATGCCAGATACCCCTTTGTTCTAAATGCACAGCCACAGAAGAACACCGCGGCCATGTGTTTACCGACCTAGAAATTGTCTTTGCTGAAAAATGCTCGCTTTGTCATGTAGAAATTACCAAAATTCGAAGCTATTTTGAGCCTACTTCTCAAGATTTGAAAAAGGAAATTGCTGGAGATGTTACAGAAATTAAAAAGATCATGAAAGATATAAGAACATCTATGAAGGCTGAAGCTGAGTCTGTGAAAAAGCTGGTAGACACAGTCACATCAGATAAAATAAAACATGTTGACAAAATAGAGCAGTCATTATTAGAAACATTAAACGGTCAAAACCAAAAAATAGATGATTACATCAATTATGTAGATGATTTGATCAAAACATTATATAGCTACCTATCTCCCTCAGATATTGAAACTTTAACATTTGCTCTCAAATCAGAAAACTTGATGATACAACCCATACCAGAAACATTCAAACCAGTCCTACCTGTATTTACTGCTGGTCAATACAGCAAGGAAGATGTTGCCAAACTACTGGGTAGATTAAAAATTCCTAACACTAAATTAGAGAACAGAAAAGTAAAACCCATGGACACTGCCTTGAAACAGTTGAAACTTACAGGGAAACAGATGAAACAAGACAGAGAGAAAGCTGACGTGAAACAAACACTGTCTCTGTCTTCCTCTGTCACCAAGGTCAGGGAGTACACAGTACCAGGTGTTAACAATGTATGTCATATATCACTGGGTAAATCAGGCAGAATCTGGGTCAGTAATAGATATGGTGACCTTGTCCAAACAGATCTACAGGGGAATCAGCTACAGAAGATACAAACCAATGGTAGAATAGAAGGCTACCACACAGTCACACAGGACGGGGATCTGATCTTTACAGACAAAGTCAACAAAGTCATCAATAGTATAACACCGGATAATACAATCACTGGATTCATTAAAACAGGAGACTGGAGACCACTCAGTTTACACTCCTCCTACATTAACGGGGACATACTGGTAGGGATGTATACAGATGAAGAGGGTAAAGTCACCAGATACAACAAGACAGGGACAGAAATACAGAACATACAGAGAGACAACAAAGGTCAGGGACTGTATAGTTGTCCACACTACATCACAGAAAACATCAATGGTGATGTCTGTGTATCAGACTATAACAATGGTGTAGTGGTGGTGGATAAATCAGGACAACACAGGTTCTCCTACACATGTCAGGGGTCAGGGCTTAATCCCTATGGAATATGTACCGATGTACTCGGTCACATCCTGGTGTGTGAAACTTACAGTAACACAGTTCATCTCCTGGATCAGGACGGTCAGTTCTTGTCTCTACTACTAACACCACAACAAGGGATAAAGCGTCCCCGTAGTGTGTGTGTGGATGATGAGAACAATCTCTGGGTGGGACAACGTACCACCAACACAGTGACAGTGTACAAGTATCTACAGTGAGCATTATACAGTGTATATCCATACAGTAATTATGTACTGTGTGTATGTTGTGAGACAATGTAACAATAATACTGAGATAGTGTACAATTACTGGTATCTACATGTACAGTGTACACTGAAGTACATGTTAGCATTCGTATCACCCTGTGCATGTTTATAAATTTATTTATAATGAATTATATTAATTGCTAAAGAATTGAAAAATAAAATGCATATATTATATTTTTTATTTTAGCCATTGGATACTTAATTTCAATTTTTGATTGAATCTTGAAAATAGTTATCAAAAGGACTTGCAGTACATATATAAAATTTTATCTAACAATAATTGAAGTAATGCGAATGTTTTTCAAAATACAATAAGTAAATATCAAAACCGTACAATGTACTTAAAATACTACAGAACAATAGTTAAATTTCCGTTTTCCATCAATTGATGAATTTGAATAAGATGTACATATTTTACACCTTACTACATGTACATGTAAAATGCATTGACAAAAAAGATTCGTTTGATTCACAATGTAGATTTTAAAATTAAGGAAGCTATTTCTGCCTGGTATTTTCATCTTAAGAAATTTTTTTTTATTAAAAAGAAGAAAAAAACCTAAAACGTTTTTTCATTAACACGCAAACAGTACACAGAAATTAAAAAAGGTAAAAGAACAGCGTTTAATAGAACAAAGGGAGGAAACTGCCGAAAGTACAGTATTTTCATTAAATCAGGGACGACGGACCTGATATGTTGCACAACTACTACGAACATCGAAATCAAAATATTACGTCACAATCAATATGAAAAAAATCGCATATGACGCAATTTATGACTGCATGTTCAGAGCCATCTATCCACACTTTATATAGTACATGTATGTACATGTACATGTGGTCGCTGACTGTTGTTATTTTTAACATGCTCAAATACGCTTTTCAACATTACACAACTTAACATACCCGGCTTTCTTAAAAGGATGTTACAGTACTGTAGCGAGCTCAAGTTATTCTTGACGCACCAAACAAAAATTAATCTTCCTTAAACTGGTTGACAGTTTCAGTTTGATTCTTATATAATTATACAGCAAATATAGACTACTTATAAGTATTGCTATATTAATAACGTTACATATTTTAAATACAGTAAATTTATTCGAATTTACTTTCTTATTTTGATTCAAAGTTTTTCAGACTATGAATAATGCATGAGAAATGGAATGGTATAAATGATTAAAAATTAAAATAAAAAAAAATATACATTTAATCTCTGCATTTTTCTTAAAGATGGTGTAAATAATAAAAGTAAACAAAACACGATAAAAGTGCATGTTATTTCATATTTATATATTAGTGTTGTGTAGTGCATGTACTATGCCTACAAAGTAGTCAGATTTTGGTATACATTGAATAAGCCAGAGGCTAAATGTTCCCTACAAAACGTTCGCCGTGCTGTATTTTGACAAAGTTTGTTTACGCTACAGACATACTACGAATGTGCAAAAGTAGATGAGTATATTCATCTACTTTTTAATATCATATACTGTATATGATTTTTTTAAAGGATAGTTTAATGAAAAAGTCCCGCGGGTCTCGATACTTTGGTTGGGGGGATGGATCGCGGTGGGGGGAGGGGGGGGGGGGGTCCTGTCCTCAAGCACCTGTGAAATGCACATGGTATAGCATGTTTTTGTATTTTTAAAATTGGTTTTAAAATTTTGGATAAGAATTCTAAAAAAATTGCGTAGTCTAATGATCTGTTCGTGCAATATTATTTAGCTCCTATATCTGTTCTGGAGAACTAACGGAAGTACCTATTATGCCTTAGTACTTTAGATAATCAATTTTTACGCGCTGCATAACTTGCTTTTTTGTATAAGAACACATATATTACCCCCCCCCCCTCCCCCCCACCGCTTCCAAAAAACAAAGTAAGGTTTTTTTCTATTTTTTTTTTATTTTCATTGATTAAATCTAATTTCTGTTTTTAGTGTTTTCAAATTCAGAACAAAATATGACTGTACCTGGGAAGATGGTAACTCTGTGTATGAATTGTTTCGAAAAATTGATTTAAATTTTTATGTGTTGACACATGCTATTTCTACAACATATTGCAGAATAAAACGCAGAAATGAGCTAAGATTTTCAATCAGAGAACGACTGCATACACAGCCCCATTTCATTCTTTCTAGAATTTCTAAACTCATGAGCTTGACAGACAATGAATATTTCCAGCAAAGAAATCAACCAACATTTGGCTGTAAAAATATATAATTTCATTTGCTAACAAATTGTTAACACTGTATAACCTTGCGATGAAAACAATTTTACTTTCGCAAAAAATAAAAATAAAAATTAATTTCTAGTTTAAAATTAAAAACTGTTTTCTTTCTATACAGCATGTTTAGAATTGTGATGTACATTGAGACATGCTTATGTTGTATAATATTATTCATTTAATAGCTCTCTCTCTCTCTTCTCTCTCTCTCTCTCTCTCTCTCTCTCTCTCTCTCTCTCTCTCTCTCGTGATGTTTCGCTGTTGGTTTTTTTAAATGCTGGATAGCATCGTCGAAATGACGTGGAAAGATCAACTGCGGTTTTCAAATTGATTATAGAAAATAAAAATGAACAGTAAAACATTACAGTCACCGAAGACTTTTTATTACATGCATAACCGTGCCTTCAGGTTATCTCCTACGACTGTGAAAGTACACACATTATCCAATTTTAAAATCAGTTAGTTATATTTTCGTTCATGAGTTCCAGTTGGATTAAACTGGAGATTGAAAATGGAGGGTGTTTAAAGGTATATTAATACAAGGTGTTTTCCTCAGTGAAAGGAATCTTCAATCGTTTGAATGAATATCGATGAATATCGATGAAACATTAGTTTAAGCAACAAAACCAAAACAATTGGAATAAAAATAAATTAGAACAGCTTAATTTACATGTGGATTAACAATCAAAAATTAATCAAAGTACTGAGAGTACTGAAAGACGGGGTCTTGAACGTTTGAATTTGTAATTGTCCTGGATTTCCTCGAATATGTTTCCAAAATTTATGGGTTTAAATTAGTTTTTACAATATATGTTAATTCAGCTTTTTGCAATTGTCTGATACTTTGTCTAAATTTTACTCCATCCCGGCCTTCATAATTGCAGGAAATTGACACAAAGGTATATTATGAAAAAGAAGACCCCAAGGAAAATTTTTAAAAATTACTACTAACCGGGAAAATCCAACAACTATATCAATGTACATAATCTTAATTATTAGATTTATTCAATTTTGTGATCCAAGGGAAAATCCACAAGTCGGATGGTATTTGTAATAAAAGTTTTATGAAAACTCTAAAACTGCTGAATTAACAAAGTAAACATTTGTTTAAGAAAAGATATTAAATTTCTACCTATGTTATACGATATAACATAACTTGGGTCAATTTACGCTTTATAAACAGCGAACCTTACTTTGAGAACTACAAGTGCAACAGCAATCCTGTATAAGTCATTAAATTTGAACCTGATAGTGAACATGAACATGAACCTGTAAATATTTTAAGCATTTTTTGTTTATGAAATATTTACAAAAACTCTTTATTTAGTTTTTAAATTACTTTTTTAAAACTTATTAACTTTTCACAAAGTAATGGTAATGCATTACTTTACTCATGTAATGGTAATGTAATGCATTACTTCAAGAAAATTAGGTAATGGTAATGGTAATTTAATGCCCTAATTCATGAAGTAATGGTAATGTAATGCATTATTTTACAATGTAATTCACCCAAAGCCTAATTCCAGACTTGTATTTATTTTCTTTGTACAAAATTCCTTTAGAGACGAACAGCAGTCATACCGCAAGTAGAACGGAACCCAGTGAAACACCTATTTAATTTGTATAACCCGTCCCGAATTACACTTCGGCTTGCGCATGAAGTTTGGTAGTATTAAGGTAAAATATTGTCAAAAAAAATTCAAAACTTTACAAAAATGGCACATTGCGTTTGGGAGCTTTAATTTCGATTCCACCATCAACCTCTTCTATTGATTAATGAGCTTGTACACTAACTGAATCGTCAACGACGATGTGCATTTAGTTGCTTATAACTCATTCCACATTTGAACCCAAGCAAGATTATTTTGACCATATAAAACTATTTGTTTATTTTCTAAATACACAGAGGACTTAAAAAGATTTAATGTGTGTTTTTATAATACATATTTACTGAAATGCATGAAAACATTCTGCACTATTTTCTTACGCGTAGACTCAATTCGTGTGTTCTACGCGTGCCTTCCGGTTTGAGACTTCGACTGACAGTAAACCAATAGACGGGGTCACGTGATCCCGTCTAAAAACAATAGGAGTAGAAATAATTGAGTAGAGTTTCTATGCGTGTGCATCTGCCAAGAGGAAGGACAGTACAATATGTTTTCAAGGGGAAATACGTTTTATTTTCATTATGGAGGAAAATCAATGATACTAAATAAGAGAAAGTATTTTTTTTATAAAGAATCTGATCATAAAATGAACAATTTAACATTATCACAGTTTGAAAAAAGGAGTCAAATATTTCATACCATGAATACATGTTTTCTTTCTAAAAATCGAAATTTGTGATTTTTCCCCCGAAATATGGACCTTTTAGTGCAATAAACGACATGTTGTGACAATGAACACTGTTTAAAATCAAAATCACAAGAAAAGATCGTAAACAGGGGCCTGTTTCACAAATCATACTTAGGACTAAGTTAAATCTTAGGAAAGAACTTTTTCCTAAGTTATCCGTTTCACTTATCCGTTTCACTATTCTTGTCTTATCTTATGAAATTCCTGTTATGTCTTAATTTTAACATTTTTTTTAGATTATCTAGTCGCACGCACAGATGGGTAGCTGGTATTGTTATAGCTAGTGCACTGATGATAATAAAATTAGTCATTCCCGAGAACCACTGATATCTTTAGCAGTTTGATAGAAACAGGAATAAATACTACGTGAAAATCAATTACAGAATAACTGGATGATTTGTCCTATTTCTCCACCAAATAACCTTTTTCTTTTACGAAAGAAATTTGAGGTGTTTTCTTTTCGGTGGGGTGAGTGGTTCTTTATTTCACTTTTTGTTGGGAGGGGTAGAAGTGACCGGCAAGTGGTTTAGGTATGTCGATGTTAAATCATCCATCGAATTGCTGTTTCATTAAGAAATTGTTGCCTTTTATCCTCGCTTCCTCTATCAGCCAAGATGTATTAATCTGCGATTCAATATTGATTCGTAATGTTATTACAGACAAATACAGTAGAAAATTTAAATATTGTGTCTTATTATGCTCGCCGAAAAAACTCAAGAAACCTGAACCTTAAAATTACTAATGATCTTGGATTTGTTTTTCATTACATTAAACTTAGTTTAAAAGTTCCACATCTTTCCATTCTAAATCTTACTTGTCACTGAATGTGAGTATTGTATTATATTTTGAAATATACCGTATACTGCGATCTCTCAAATTAAAAAAAAACACCGTTTTCAAAGAATTTACGGGTATATTACATTTGTACATTATTTTTATCTACTAGTGTATGCATTAGAAGGTTAAATATTATACATAATTTCAGTACATGCACATAAGCACTACTCTATTTACATTCTATTAACACGTTTTAATTTTTTTTCTTCTAATTTGTTTCTAGGTGAATAAAGGAATGGGTTTTTACGTTTACTACATCCGTGCCATATGGAAAAGAATTTACATGATCGATATAAGTTAGGAATTAACGAAATGATTAAAAAAGTGGCTTATAATGTATCTTAGGAACTTCCAAAGTTATAACTCAGGCATATATCATAAGTTCTTTCTTAGGAAACATCTTAATAAATCTTTGTGAAACTGGCCCCTAGAGCAGAGAAAACAAGGATCTTTAAAAAAAATAGAGGTAGGATCAGGTGGTATGGAAAGTGAGCATCCTCTGCTTACCAGTCACACCCGTCGTGTGCTCTTTGTCGTAATCGGGAAAACGAAAAGATCCGTAGACGCAATTATATAGGTGATTAAAAAGCATACTGAGTATTTATTGAATACTTTAGAAAAGATGACTCAGAGATAAATTGTATACCTTATGACTACTTTCTGTACACCTTAACATTACCACACAACTATATGTATTTAATTTAAAAAAAGCCACGAACTAAAAAATGTTTGTCTATTTCATCTGACAATATATTTGTTTGTTGGTTTAACGTAAAGCTGCAAAAAAAAAATATTTTAAATTAAAAATTTTGAATTACATCGTGTAAAATGAGACTTGAAAGCGCCCGATAGTTAGACCGGATCGTTAGTTCAGAATAACGTCTGCTTAGAAAATAAACATGATTTGAATTGTGAAAATTTATCAATAAACATTCTTTTTATGCAAAAATGGAATTATTTTGGCCACAGTCGGTAGTACATCAGCCGTTGTCATAGCCGATATCGGCCTCATTTTTTTTCGGCCTACCAATTGTGTGTCCATCGTGCAAAGTTATAAATTTTTGTGCGTCGGTGACCGATCGATTTCTTTGGTTAAAACAGCCTTTAAATAGTTCGTCGAGCAACCATCGATCATCGTCCGACCATCGGCAGACAGTTTGTTAAAAACTCAAAACTCAAAACTCAAAACCTTGGCCGACATCTCACTTGCTTTTTAATTATCAATAAGAATCAATGTTTAGGAGTAAGTGTATGAAAACCTGATAGAGTAGTGCTTAGTTTTATGCAATGTGAAACAGAAAAAAAAAACACGTTTTATCTTTTAAATATATAACTGAATATTTTGAAATATACTGATAAAATAGTTGAACATATCGGACTCCTTGACAGTAATAAAAAATCGAATGAAACAGAAGATTTTCAAGTATGTTCAAAGAAAATTTGAGAAATGTTGGAATTCTTAAAAAAATTAGATATAAAATTAAATTGACATTTGGCATTAAAAAAATATTTACCGTTGCTTTGGAATTTCACTATAAAGAAATAAATATTTTATGCATAAATTTTCACGATATTATTATTTTTATTTTGACGATGCTCTATTTTGATGCATTTTAATATAAGCAGTTTGTATCGATATGAATTGTATATACTAATCTAAGATGTGTGTTTACAAAGGGTTTATACCTTGGCGAACTTTTAATTTTACAAATTAGAAAAGATAAATTAATGTATCTTGCATTCGTGGAAATCAAACATTTCTCTTGTGAACTCGTTAATGGTAAAAATCACGTAAATATGAATATAGAACATTTTCCACAGATACCATACTAACATTTTGCAATTTTGCAAGCCCTGTCATGGGAGTAAATCCGTTTAAAATTACATTGAATATGAATAATGATATTGTTCATCATAAATTCTAGAACTACATCAGAATGAGTTTCAATTTCATTTAATGTATTGTTTATATTATGAAATTTCTCCCTACTGTTTTAATGAAAATTAAATACCTGGGGCTAGACATGACTTCATTTTAATTTCAAATTATCTATATAAATAAAATTTTGGTGATTCTAGATGTTTTATATGTATTTCTCTTTTTTTAAGAAGTTAAGATATATTTAGAAGAAATACCTTTACACCATTTCTTAAGCAATCCGTCATGTTGACAGACACGCAAATTGTCAGTTACATGAACATCTTTTATGACAACTTATTCATTTAAGAAACACGAAGGATGTTAAAAAGTTAAACCGGATATGAACTTGGTTGTCACGTGATCGAATCTTGTGAAGGCCATTTCTCAGAAGATATAATCACGTACCAACCAATGTTATATCCCGGTGGACTTTTAAAACATTAACGCTGATGGTAACTATTAAATGAATAGCGAGTGCAGTTATCACCGTGACATCAATTTCAAATTCAAAATGGCACCGATTACAATTTCAAAATCTCGTCAGGTGCTAGATTTCGCCCAGAATTCTTTGAAAAAGCATAAGTTGCAAATCCTGTGAGTTTATACGTCCCTGGTTTAATGAATCTTTTTATTTTCAATAAATTCAAAACAGGAACATTTTTAAAAACAGTTGAATGTGTTTGCATATCGGGTAAATAGGAGAATAGTCTATATGAACGCACCAGTATAAACGAGAAGTCAATTATTCTAGTTACATGTATGTAAATGTGCTAAAGTTGCGATGGGTATACAACTGGAAATTTTAAAAACAATATTTAAAACTTTTATTTGAAAGCTACCAATTATGAAACTCTTTTAAAAAAAATATACGGTGGCGTTCTGTGCGAAATTGTTTTAATGCTCTGGTGCTGGTGCGACGGCGAGTTATTTGAGAGGACTCGTTTCTAAAGCGCAAGCGGACTTTTGTAGTGACCTTATTCAGAGACAATACATTTGAGGCATTTTTGTGTTCCTTCATTAATATTCGGAGAAATTCATTTTCATGGATTCACAGTGATGGATATTTTAAACAGATAAAACTTCGTAACTAATGATCATATCAAAATAATATATTATTGGATAAAAAAATTGTATTTCCATGTTCAATTGTTTGATTATTTGATATCGTGGATAAAATCAACAAATAAATGAATTCCACAGAAATCATTATTTAAAAAATTACATGTATTAATAAAACTACAGTACATGTTCCCGAAAGAATTGATAAAATGAAAGTGACAGCTAATTTCTTCAAACAGTAATGCTAAAAAACAATTGACTTGGTTCTAAATGTGTAATACGACATTGCAATAAATCAATTATTATTATAATAAATACTATCTACTTTTCATATGTTTATATCATTTTTAAGTGAAAGTATTCTATGAAAATTATTCATTTCTACTGAAGCACCTTGCCCATAAATTATTGATAAGAAAAACTAAACTTCTTTGTTAGAGCATTTCGACAAGAGAATAAATTAATTGCCGATAATATTTAACCGCAGTGCAATCAGCATTCTCTCCTACTGTACACAAACTGTGGAGCGGCATGCGCTTCAGAAGAAGTTTACCGTTGATGGTCAGTTTCATTGAGTTAATCAATGGCTGCATTCAGTTTAAATTCTCAGGTGAGGTGTCTTTGTTAGACAATTCTCAAATGATAGGCACATGTCCAGGATCTTCCGAACAAGGGCTTTTCGGTGTGTGTTCTCCAAGATGTAACAATGACATAAAGTGTAACGCTATTGACATCTGCTTTGAAAATTTGAAGTGCAAATTAATCAGTGGTAGAACACCACTGACGCCAGGCAACGTCTCTAAAGGAGTGTGTGAACGATTCCAAATGGTAGGGATGTAACCTCTTTTTGCCTCTCTCTCTCTCTCTCTCTCTCTCTCTCTCTCTCTCTCTCTCTTTCTCCCTCTGAATACCACCCGTCTCATTTTAAAAGGAACATATGGTTAATTTGTGCGGTCTCTCTCTCTCTTTTTTTTAAGCAAGGTTGTCCAGATGGATATTTTTTTGACAGAAAAGAAAATATTTGCATCGCTCAAAGTAAGTCTTATATTAGTGACAACTGCATTTTTTTTTACAATCGAATTTATATTTAATACGACCACAAGCTAAAATCTGTCATTTATTCAACCGAATGTTGACTGAAAGGAAGGTGACTGAATGACAATTTCCCTTTCTTCCTAACATCTTACAGTTGTCATGATGACACCCTGTCAGTTTCATCTTGTGCCATGTTTCGCTCATTATGTTTCGTTGATATTAATCTTATTCGTTTTCCTAACTTACTTAATTTTCTTTTTTCAGACTATTGCAACTTTGAGAGTGACCCAGAGTTGACATGTTTTCTTTCCGAAAGTCTTTCTGACGAATTTAACTGGACCATTCATGCGGTTGGTAGTTAACTATATAATATATCTTTTTCAAGAGGTGATATGTCAGGAGAGAACATTATCTTTATAACTTTACATTAATAGTTTCATTACCATTAAAACAACATCTTAAAATGCTAAATTCCCACAAGCCCGACAATTCGACAATTTGATTTGTTAAGTATGGTCTTTTTTTTTTTTATAACACACTGGTCTGTAACTGCTGATTATGATCATTTTTTGAGGTGGAATTCATTCACTATATCTTATAAATAATGTATACTGCAAGTTGCTTTTAACGATTACTTGTCTATATTAATTGCACATATCATTTTCATCTTTTCTCAAAATAGGATTTTTTTCTGTTACATAGTCATCTTCTGTTCGACCTTTGAGTATATTTTGTGACTGAATAGAAAATGGTGCTTACGCAGATGAATAAATGTGCGGTCACTGAGACGATGCGACTTTGCATCCGGTTTTCCATCCAATTTTCGTTTTCTCACCCGATTCTCTTTCGACTTATATCCCACCGTGTGATCACCAAAGTCGAAAGTCCAAAGCAAAGTCTCAAAGTCGATTTAAAATCTGAAGTCACAGTGACTTTCTCCCGTAAAATATTATTAATGAATAGGTGTAATTAATCAAAAATCGATTGTATTTCGTATCGTGTGACCGCCTCAACAATCGACTCCAATTATTTTACCTCCGCAAGTCAATTGAAAATCAATTTGGATGAAAATCGATTTGTGGGCCTGCACAACAAGTATTTGTAATGTAAACAAGGCTCGTGGCCTGTTTTTGTTTACATAGGTTCAATATACAAGTAAAACAATCTTTTATTAGCTGATTTGTCTATTTTCTTATTCATTTAAGCATAAATAAACAGTTCCTAACGTTTAACACATTCGTTTAAAGTCTCTAACTGGAATTTTTACTTCAACATTCAAAATCTAAACAAAGTTTTGTTTATATAGTAAAGAATTGTGAGTTCTGTAATTCGCTTATAACTCAATAAATGACACTCAAATTTTGGTTGCTCATTAAAAATGCCTTTCTAAAGCATTGTAAACATGCCTCTTTAATTGTATTGCAAAGTGTTCCATATGTCATCGTATGAAAAACGAACAGTCAATATGACGTCATGATATGAAGTCACCATCTTTTAAAAACAGCTCTGGCTCAAGAGTTAAATCAAGTTAAAAGAAATATGTTTATAAAAACAATAAAATGATTCATGCTAGTTGCAGAACTACAATGCTAGAATCTGTGACATTATTCTGCAAACCTACTACAATCGTGTAAATTCCTTCTTAAAACTGTTTCCCTTGGGCTCCACTATGAGTTAAATACAGACGTTTGTAGGAAATGTTTTAAAACTCTTCTTAAAACATCATTATATCAAGGTCACAGTGATCTATTGTCTCTTTAAAAAAATATTTATATTCCTTTTAACAATATTTTAAGGCCTAGTATAATATTGGTGCATAAAAAGAAGCCTTTTTTTTTTTAGACATCATATCCTAGGATATAGGATGCATCATTTCTTATGCGTTATTCGATGCATATTAGATCCTAGGAAATGATGTCCAAAAAAGAAGGCTTCTTTTAATGCATTTAAATGTATTGTCAAATTTCGAAATATATGAGAATTTTTGTTAGTATCGAAACCTTTGGGAAGAATTTCATAATCATTTATTTTTTTATTTTAGAACTCTACACCATCCTTCAACACAGGTCCTTCCTCTGCTGTAAATGGATCATACTACAAATACATTGAAACATCAAGAGGAGAAGGTTATCCTACTTTCATATCTGGTCAAAGGGCGATTCTGGAAAGTTTCATCAAATTTTCAGGTGCATCGTCATTATTTTACGTTTTTGCAGTTAATAAAACAATTTTTATCAAATATGACTTTTTTGAATAATGAGTAAAGAAGGTAGATTAGTGCTATGACTCATTAAACTGCAATTTTCGCCCATTTGACATTCGACATTCGCCTGTATATTCCACCAAAATTTCAAAGTGATAATTTCAAATAACAATTATATTACTGAATATGGAAACAAATATATATTAATTTCTAAAACATAGTCTAACTGGTGACTTACAAAACAGTCTGCTGAAACATAATAAAAGAAAAGTGCTTGTGAATCATGTTAAAGAAAAATTTTTGCAACAGGTAACATGTTTAATTGTTTAATCAAGATACGATAGATAAAATTTAACAGCATGATATTGTATAACCCCGTTATGGCGTTATGAAACCTGAGTTTTAGATTTTTTAAGGTAAGATTTCAAAATATTTGACAGAAAATAAAAATGATAAAAACGTCTTCATATTTGACCTTTGACGTATTGATATGCTCTAATTCATTGAGCAGAAAGTCTAAACATTAGTGATGACTTTGTACAAATTTCTAAACACAAATTACATGCTTACAGAAAATAAACAGTGCACGTTTCTAAATGAACAGTTACAATGTCTAGTAGAATATGTCCTATTTACAGACATGAACAACTTTTAGCAGAGATAAAACAAAATAAAATGCGCAAAATCAACACTTTTTTATTCCATGCATGAAATTCATCTCTAAACGTCTACATGTACTTGTGTTTGTTAAAAATTAAATAATTCCTACTTGGTCGTATTCCAGATATAACCTACTGCCTCACGATGTACTACCACATGTACAGAGACTACATAAACACTCTCACCATCAGAACCCAGAAAGGGAACAACACCGCCATAGACCGCTGGAAATTGTCTGGTAACCAAGGTGATGTCTGGCATCATTTGTCTGGGGTCAACCTTCCTTTGGACTCCCAAACAAAAGTAAAGAGATAGTTTCAAACTTGTTTACTTTTCGATAAATATTCCTTATATTGAGTGAATCGCTGTTTAACATCTTTGTTTTTCATCATTTTTTTAGATCATCATCGAAGCAACAAAGGGGACTAACTATGAGGGGGACATTGCAATTGATTCCATCGAGTTGTTGCCGTTTGCATGTCCTTAGAAAGTAATAAAGTGACCAAACTTATTTTATATGCGCTTTTGATTTATTTTACTCATTTTTATTATTTGATTTGTAAAATAAACAGTTTAAATTTCGAATAACCAATTGTTCTTTTGTGCATTTTGAGTGAGTTTGCTTAGTAAAGATATGTCCGATATTTCATTGGTTTTTTGACTTGATTAGTATTTCGTAAACTTTTTATCAAATAGTAAACGTTCAGGTGGATCATATGTTTCATTGCAATTTAATAATCAATTCATTTACAAAGTCATTATTTTGATTTCAAGTTTTGTGTTTTTCTTTGTGTTTTCGTAGTCAAATATCACATGTACCTTCATATCTTAAAACCGTTGGATCTAATTTGCATATTTAAAGTACCATATAACAGAAACGTTATTTGTATATAAAATAACGCAACGATGTTATGTTATCGTCACCAGTTGTATATGTTGTAACTTGAAATCAGTTATTTCGATTTGTAACTTTACACTCCTCATATGAACATGCATTCTGAGAGTATTGCATAAGCAATACAAGTGTTCTACAAGCTTCACAAATTCAAAATATTTGTATTTTCATGTGCTGAATGGGTCTGGAAAAAAACTCGGTTTAAGATTTTTGAAAACGACGAAACAAATAATCAATTAAAAAAAAAAGTCGTTATAATTATTTGGGTTTTTTGGGGTTCATTTGGGTAGATATACAATATAATGATATATTCAAAAAAATAATAGATTACTTGTCTATATTAACTGCACATATCAATTTCATTTTTTCTCAAAAAAGGATTTTTTTCTACTACACATCTTTTTTTTGACCTTTGAGTTAATTTTGTGACTAAATAGAAAATGGTGCATACACAGATGAGTAAATGTGCGGTCACCGCCACGATGCGAACTTGCATCCGGTTTTCCATCCAATTTTCATTTTCTCATCCGATTCGCTGTTGACATTAATCCCACCGTGTGACCACCAGATTCGAAAGTCCAAAGCAAAGTCTCAAAGTCGATTTAATATCTGAAGTCACAGTGACTTTCTCCCGTAAAGTATTAATTATAAATAGGTTTAACTAATTAAAACTCGATTGTATTCCGTATCTTGTTACCGCCTCAACAATCGACTCCAATTATTTTACCTGAGCAAGTCAATTGAAGATCAAATCGGATGAAAACTGCATTGTGTGCCCGCACTACAATTCTTTGTAATGTAAACAAAAAACAGGGCAAGAGCCTTGTTTACATTACAAAGAACTGTAGGTTCAATAAACAAGTAAAAAAAAAATTACAGCTGATTTGTCTATATTCTTAATCATTTTAAGCATGAATAAACAGTTCCTAACGTTTAACACATATATAAGTCTATAACTGGAATTTTCACTTCAACATTCAAAATGTAAACAAAGCTATATAGTAAAGAATTGTGAGCTCTGTAATTCGCTTATAACTCAACGAATGACACTCAAATTTTGGTTGCTCATTAAAAACGCCTTTCTTAAGCATTGTAAACATGCCTCTTTAATTGCAGTGCTAAGTTTTCCATATACCATCGTATGAAAAGCGAACAGTCAATATGACGTCATGATATGACGTCACCGTCATTTATAAACAGCTTTGGCTCAAGAGTCTCTCTCTCTTTCTCTCTCTCTCTCTCTCTCTCTCTCTCTCTCTCTCTCTCATGTGTTTTAAGTAACTGAGAAAAATAGTTACGAACGAGTCGATCTACCTAAGTATTTCTTAAGATACTATGTATAGCCTTTGAACTTACACCTAATTATTAACCCAAAAGTATTATTAAAACCTTGCAGTCCACTTTAATTATTCCAATTGATAGAGCAAGGTCGCAATATCATGGTTTCTGACTCTTATATTTGTATTTTTCATGTATCTATATGAAATTGAAGGATAATACCATTTTATCCTAATATATGTATATATCATGTAGAAGCACTTAATAAAAAAAACTATTTCTGATTAATAAGCCATCAGTTTTTAATTGGTCAGACTTACGTCTCTTCATAACATGTGTATAGTCCATTCATAACCGTATTTGTGTTACTATATATCTTCGAGAAGCTTATAAAATATACAGAAAAACAAAACTTATTTTGTAGGGGAAAATATCATTCATTATTATTTACGAGACAGTCCAGGCTTATAACCAAGAATATTGACATGATTTGAATCACTTTACAACGTTCATCATTAAACCAGGGTTCTTTTTTTTTCTCCATGAAAAACTGAGCCCATAAATCGAAAAATTTTAACCCGGTCACATTTTCATCAGCTTGGAAAAATTAAACGAACGTAATACTAATAACCTCAAAATAAAGCATATACTGAACATGTAGCTGCAATAATTATACCGGTATATTGATTGTGTTGATTATTGAATCAACCTACAGAGTTCTGCATTGATTTGGTAATTGCATGCTCTATAAGTCTGCTTTTTTCTTCTACGAACAGAATAAGTCATCACTGGAAGGTTAAGCGTGTATTGGGTTTCAAAAGTCTATAGTGGGGTATAATTGAGTCAATGTTAGATTTTCTTGTTAGAAAAAGCCGGTTTTTTTTTTAAATATTCAAACTGACAACCCCCCCCCCCCACCCCTCTTTCCCTTGAATAAAATAATTATCCGCTACACTGATATCATGCAATGTAAAATTTTGCGACAGGCTTATGAATGTCCTATTTGATTTTAAAAACGCAGCGAAACATAATCAGAATCTAGAGATTTAGATATAGTTTGGTGAACTAGGCAGTGAAAGTCTTGAGATGAAAAAGTTGTTCAAGATGTAAACAGTTACAAATATGTACAAAACTAATTGTGCACGAAAATGAAAATGCACTTTGCTTAAAAAGTCTAACCTTTCCCCATATACATTTACTAGAATTAATAATTTAGGAGCATAAATATTTATAAAATCTGGAATGCTTAAACAATTTAAGTACGCTAGCCTGTTTGTTTAAGAAATACATTATATAGCCTTCATAAACGGATAAAGGTTATGCCAGTCCACTTCTCTAAAGAAATTAAATTGTCGAATTGCATCTTTTGAATTGATTAAGTTGGTGTAAATATTAATTTTCATTACATGTCTTGAATTTTGTATTTACATGTTCACCCAACACAATATTTACAGTTTGACTCCATACGTATTTCTGAACTTAGTATAACAGTGCATTAATTATATATATTCACATCAGTATACTTTGAAGTTCCTTCTTATTTCAGACACCACTTTTAGATCGTATGAATATATAACACAAAATATTTTGATTATACGTAAAATACATGCATATTTTAAGGGTTTTTCGAAAAACTAGAGACCATCTTTAATCTTAAAATTCGAGCAGAGACATACAAAAGTCATGTACATGTATATAACAGTACATATGTCCCTGATTCGAGTGAATGCTGGATAAAACGTACCAAGTTTATAGGGTACGTTTTCTCCAGGAGAAAACGTACCTCTTGGAGAAAACGTACCATATTAAAATTATAAATAATGGTTTTCATAGATATTCTTAAATGAAACAAAATAAAATATACAATGAACATTTGTATAATATGTTGCTGTTGTTTTTAAATACATAGTCACGTACTTAAATTATTAAGACAACGCACCCGGGTACGTTTTCTCCTGGACGTAACCTAGAGATTGGGTACTTTTTCTCCTGGGTACGTTTTCTCCTGATACCATTCGGGTTTGTAAAATATCTTTAATTAATTGCAACAAAAGAATAAGGGTATGAAAACACTAATACAGTATAACGATAACTATGTAAAAAGCTGAAGTTTTTCAAGAAATAAAAATAAAAGACATGGATAAATGATTAAATCAGCAGGCGTACAACTCGGTGTCTCGGCAGGCGTAAGCAGGGTAAGAACTCTTTGTCTTCTTTACAGACTGTGAAAATTTTAAATAATATTTTTCATTAAACAGCCAATACAAAATAACCTTTTATTTCTTTGATCATGTATTTAGTTAGGAAACATTAAATATCCAAGAAAAAAAATTATCTATCAGATAAACCACAGGCGTATAGATTTTCTCGGCAGGCGTATGCATTCTGCGTAAGAGTTATCTACTTTCCCGATTTTCACTAATTTTGTGTTGATTAACGAATTTAAAGTAAAGTTTTTATTTCTATTATCGTTTATTAAGCTAAGTAAACTAAAATATCAAAGAAATAATTAAAATAATCCATCAAATAAACGGCAGGCGTATACATTTTCTTGGCAGGCGTATGATTTCTTCGTAAGAGCTATCAGCTTACCCGATTTTTACTTATTTTGTGTTAATTAATTAATAAAAAATCAACTTTTGATTTCTATTATCGTCTATTTAGTTACAAGAAAAAAAATATCAAAGAAGAAAGTAAAATTATCCATCAAATAAACGGCAGGCGTCTAGATTTCCTCGGCAGGCGTATGAATTCTATGTAAGAGTTATCTATCTTTACCAACATTGAACATTTTTGCTAATTTTGTGCTAAATAATCAATATAAAGTCAACTTTTTGTTATTATGATACTTAATTTAGTTAAGTTAAATAAAATATCAAAGAAAATATTAAAATAATCCATCAGGTAAACGGCAGGCGTGTGGTTTTCTCTCGGCAGGCGTGTTTTCCCCGGCAGGCATCGGCAGGCGTGTTTTAGTATGACCGAAATTAACCAATATTATATGTAAATCATATCTGTTAACATTGAAAATGAAAAACGAAGTTCTTAGGAACAAGGTACCATATTTACCTGTTTATCGAATATATTAAATCGTACGCAGAGTGTATAACTGCATAAACATTAACTTTTATGGAATAAATAAATTATAATTTTGATGCATCTTATTGTACAGAAAAAAACTATTTATGATATAATCTTTATTTAATTAAATTCCGAGTTGTATTTTGAACCCGTTATTTTCCGTTTGATATTTGATTTCAGGCTGAAATGTTCTCGGCAATCAGCTAGGGTGTGTCGTGATGAAAACAATGTATAACACATCGTACGCAGAATGTGTATCTGCGTAAATATTTATTTAACTTGACTGTAATAATTCGTTTTTAATATACATTTTCTTATAAAAAAAAAAGAAATGTACTTATGATAGATTTTATATTTACTTTATACAAGAGTTGGATTTATATAATTAAACCCGCTATTTTCCGAGTGATTTAATCTCGGGCTGAAATATTCGCGGCGATCGGCTAGGGTGTTCGGTAATGAAAACAATTTTAACAATACAGAAAATTTATTGATCATTAAAGCTCATAATTTTAGTTGAAAAAAATTAACTGGTAATTTTTATACATTCTATAAATGATGCAGCGATGATTAAAACTCGGCAATTGTTACTAAAAAGAAATTCCACATAAATCTTTATTTGTACGTGTTCTCTCTCAAATTCTGCCATTATCAGTTGTTTCGTAAATATCGTTTAAAGCAATCATGCGTTTATCATGAACATCGTTTATCCTTTCCTATCGTGTATCAATCCTATGATATCGTGCGTGTATACTGTTCTATCGTGCGTTAATCCTACCATTTCGTGCGAGAATTTGACATTATTATGCAAGCAAAACAATCTTGTAAACTCCTCCTTAACACTGTGTCCCCTGCACCAATACTGGGACTCCAATATGAGTTAAATATAGACGTTTGTAGGAAAAAATCTTCTCAAAAATCATTACATCAAGGCCACAGTGATTTTCTGTCTCTTTAAAAAATCATTTATATTCCTTTTAACAATTTTTATAAGACTTAACATATTAAGGGTGCATAAAAGAAGCCTTTTATTTAGACATCATATCCTAGGATATAGGATGCATCATTATGCATTATTTGATGCATCTTAGATCCTAGGATATATTGTTAAAAAAAGAAGGCTTCTTTTAATGCATTTAAATGTATTGTCACATCTCGGAATATATGAGAATTTGAATATATGAGTTTCGAAAACTTTCAGACGAATTTCATATTCAAAATTTCTATTTTAGAATTCTACACCATCCTTCAACACAGGTCCTTCCTCTGCTGTTAATGGATCATACTACAAATACATTGAAACATCAAGAAGGTTATCCTACTTTCATATCTGGTCAAAGGCGATTCTGGAAAGTTTCATCAAATTTTCGGGTGCATCGTCATTATTTTACGCTTTTGGATTAAATTCAATAAGATTATTATTATTATTTTTTTTTTTTTTTTTATCAAAAATGACTTTTTAAATAATGAGTGAAGAAGGAAGATTAGTGCTAAGACTCATTAAACTGCAATTTTCGCCCATTTGACATTTGACTTTTTTTGGCTGTATATTCCACCAAATTTCATCAAATGTTGTTTTTAATTATTCAAAGTGATAATTTCAAATATCAATTATATTACTGAATATGGAAACAAAAATTATCATTTGCATGTATAAAATGCACAAATTTGTTTAAAAAAAACAACAAAAAACCACCCCCCCCCCCCCCAAAAAAAAAAAAAAAAAAAAAACAACAAAAACAAACAACCTACACTTACTCAAACAAAAAATGGCTTCAATAAAAGGAGTACACAAGATATCAGCTGAAAAAATTTCTATGATTCAATTTCTTTGACATTTTAGATTTGTCATATAAAGAAACATGATATACAATTCAGGTACCCCACACCTCAATTTGTATCAAGAATTTCCCGATAAGAATGTCATTGAAATCAGTAGACAAAACATACTTCAAAAATACCAAAACAATGATAATAATTATAATGTTCATTGTACAGTGTATATGGCTCTCAGGTATGGCGCAGTTGATTTCACCTATTTTGCACGTAAAATGCAATTTCATCCCGATTGACATTGTTGTCAGTATTTTTAATGTAGCAAAATGGCTATATCAATGACTACAATATGATGAAGAATTAAAAAAAAAACTTTTTGGAAATCAAGAACTTTATAAAATTAAAATAGTTTGTCTAGATTTGCATTCGGTAATATTTTGATATGATAATACATGGAGGTCAATAATGTCGATTTTTATATAAATGCTTTCAAAAGTACTTTTTTTCAAAAATGGACTTTAATAAATCCAGATTTGTTCCTAATGTTTGAATTAGTTTATACTGAACATCACTATCAAACTTTCTAGATTTAACTTTTAAATATTAAACAGGACCTACGAATTGTGTTTCAAACCTAATAAATGTTAAAACAAGTAAATCAAATGAAAATTATATTGAAATTTTTTAAAATCACTTGATTGTGCCATTTTTCTCTTAAATACTTCCACACAAAAAACCCTTTTTTATTGATTTTGATTGAATTTTCTTTCGGAATGTTGTGTAATAATGAAAAAGCCAATCTTTCTGTACTGATTAGATTACAATAATCAAACTTATTTTAGATATTATGAACGTGTGCGCAATGAACTAAAAACGCGACGGGTGAGAATCCTTAACCACACATGTTTTCGATTCCATGCATGAAATTCATCTCTAAACGTCTTCTTGTGTTTGTTAAAAATTAAATAATTCCTCCTTGGACGTATTCCAGATATTACCTACTGCCTTAGGATGTACTACCACATGTACGGAAGTTACATAAACACTCTCACTATCAGAACTCAGAGAGGGAACAACACCGCCATAGACCGCTGGAAATTGTCTGGTAACCAAGGAGATGCCTGGCATCATTTGTCTGGTGTCAACCTTTCTTTGGACTCCCAAACAAAAGTAAAGATAGTGTTTCAAACTTGTTCACTTGTAGAGAAATATTCCTTATATTGAGTGAATTGCTGTTTAAGATCTTTGTTTTTCATAATTTTTTAGATCATCATTGAAGCAACAAAGGGGACTAACTATGAGGGGGACATTGCAATTGATTCCATCATGTTGTTGCCGTTTGCATGTCCTTAGAAAGTAACAGAGTGACCAAACTTATCTTATACGAGCTTTTGATTTATTTTTACTCATTTTTATTATTTGATTTGTAAAGTAAACATTATAAATTTCAAATAACCATTTGTTCTTTTGCGCATTTAGACTGAGTTGGCTTAGTAAAGATTTTTCTGATATTTCATTGGTTTTTTGACTTGGTTAGTATTTCTTTAATTTTTTTTATCAAATAGTAAACGTTCAGTTGGATCATATGTTTCATTGCAATTTAATAATCAATTCATTTACATGTAAGTCATTATTTTGATTTCAAGTTTTGTTTACTTCTTTGTATTTTTGCAGTCAAATATTACATGTACCTTCATATATTAAAACCGTTGGATATAATTTGAATATTTAAAGTACCATATAACAGAAACGTTATTTGTAGATTAAATAACGCAACGATGTTATGTTATCGTCACCAGTTGTTTAATTATGTTGTAACTTGAATTCAGTAATTTCGATTTGTAACTTTTTTCTATCATTTTGAACCTCGTAATAAATATAATATAAATGACCATCTGTCTATCTGCTCTTCTACACTTTACACTCCTCATATGAACAAGCATTCTCAGAGTATTGCATAAGGAATACAAGTCTTCTACCAGCATCACAAATTTAAAACATTTGTATTTTCATGTGCTAAATGGGTCTGAAAAAAGGACTCGGTTTAAGATTTCTAAAAAGACGAAACCAATTATCAATTTAAAAAAAGTCGTTAAAATTATTTTGGTTCTTTTGTGTTCATTTGGGTAAACAGACGATATATTGATATATTTTGTAATTGCTGATGACTATACTCATTTTTATGGGTAGAATTTAATCACTATAGTTTTAAAATAATGTATACTGCAAGTTGATTTTAAAGATTACTTGTCGATATTAACGTCCCATATCAATTTCATCTTTTCTCAAAAAGGATTTTTTTCTAATACATATCTTCTCTTTGACCTATTTTGTGCCTCAATAGAAAATAGTGCATACACAGATGAGTAAATGTGCGGTCACCGTCACGATGCGAACTTGCATCCGGTTTTCCATCCAATTTTTATTTTCTCATCCGATTTGCTGTTGACATTAATCTCACCGTGTGACCACCAAAGTCGAAAGTCCAAAGCAAAGTCTCAAAGTCGATTTAAAGTCTGAAGTCACAATGCCTTTCTCCCGTAAAGTATTAATTATGAATAGGTTTAATCAATTAAAAATCGATTGTATTTCGTATCGTGTTACCACCTTAACAATCGACTCCAATTATCTTACCTGAGCAAGTTAATTGAAAATCAAATCGGAAAATCGCATTGTGTGCCCCACTACAATTCTTTGTAATGTAAACAAGGCTCGTGCCGTGTTTTTGTTTACATAGGTTCAACATACAAGTAAAATAAATCACAGCTGATTTGTCTATATTCTTATTCATTTTAAGCATGAATAAACAGTTCCTAACGTTTAACACATATATAAGTCTATAACTGGAATTTTCACTTCAAAATTCAAAATGTAAACAAAGCAATATAGTAAAGAATTGTGAGCTCTTTAATTCGCATATAACTCAACGAATGACACTTAAATTTTGGTTGTTCATTAAAAACGCCTTTCTAAAGCATTGTAAACATGCCTCTTTAATCGCAGTGTTAAGTTTTCCATTATGCCATCGTATGAAAAGCGAACAGTCAATATGACGTCATGATATGACGTCACCGTCATTTATAAACGGCTTTGGCTCAAGAGTTAAATCAAGTTAAAAGAAAAATGTTTATATAAACAATAAAATGATTTATGCTAGTTATAAAGGTAGCGATCATCGCAGAACTACAGTGCAAGAATTTGATATTAATATGCAAGCAAAACAATCCTGTAAATTTCTTCTTAAAACTGTGTCCCCTGCACCAATACTGGGGATCCAATATGAGTTAAATATAGACGTTTGTAGGGAAAATTTATAAAAAATCTTCTCAAAATCATTACATCAAGGCCACAGTGATTTTCTGTCTCTTTAAAAAATGATTTATATTCCTTTTAACAATTTTTTTAAGACCTAACATATTAAGGGTGCATAAAAGAAGCCTTTTTTAGACATCATATCCTAGGATATAGGATGCATCATTATGCATTATTCGATGCATCTTAGATCCTAGGATATGATGTTCAAAAAAGAAGGCTTCTTTTAATGCATTTAAATGTATTGTCACACCTCGGAATATATGAGAATTTGAATATATGAGTTTCGAAAACTTTCAGACGAATTTCATAGTCAAAATTTTAATTTTAGAATTCTACACCATCCTTCAACACAGGTCCTTCCTCTGCTGTGACTGAATCATACTACAAATAAATTGAAACATCAAGAGAAGAAGGTTATCCTACTTTCATATCTGGTCAAAGGGCGATTCTGGAAAGTTTCATCAAAATTTCGGGTGCATCGTCATTATTTTACGTTTTTGGATTTAATTCAATAAGATTATTATTTATTTATTTTTATTTTTTTTTTATCAAAAATGAGTTTTTAAATAATGAGTGAAGAAGGAATATTAGTGCTAAGACTCATTAAACTACAATTTTCGCCCATTTGACATTTGACTTTTTTTGCCTGTTTATTCCACCAAATTTCATCAAATGTTGTTTTTAAATATTCAAACTGATAATTTCAAATATCAATTATATTACTGAATATGGAAACAAAGATTAGGATAAAACTTCATTTTTTGTTATGGGCCCTTCAAGACTAATTGACTCATTTTCACTTAATTTTGGCAAGTTACAAGCATTCAGTTTGTCATTAATTTCACTTAAATCTACATATTGCTCTCTTTTTGGTATAAATTCTGATAAAAGCATTTTGTTTCATTTAATATATCAAATTGATCATATAGAATAGATCCATCATTTTTAACAAGTTTTGGTATTTGCTTATTGATATAATTCCTAGATTCTAGTGTAAGGAAATATTTAGTAGGTTTTTCTCCTTCATCAATCCACTTTACTTTTGATCGTACACATTGGCCTTGAAACTTTTTTTTTCTTATATTTTCTAGCTCTTTCTTTTTAATACTATACTCATTTATATTCTGATCTGTTAAATTAAGCTCTAAGTTAAGTATGTCCTTTTCCAATCGTTTTTCTTTTTTATTTATTTGTTTTTTCTTAAATGCTGCAAAAGATATTGATTTACCTCTAATTTCTGTGAGCAGGATATCAAGGAAGGTTTGATCATTAATTGTAAATTGGATAAGCTCATCGTCTATATTTGTAACGCTTTCTCTCTCATATATGGGGCATGCATACTGAAGCTTCACTTTGTTAATTTCTTCCTTAATTAAAGAAACATATTCCTTATCTGTTAATAAAGAATTATTGAATTTCCAAAAACCTTTGCCTTTTTTAAAATCACTAGTTTTACAAGATAATATGACAGGTGAATGGTCAGACCGGTAACTGTTTTCCGACTTGACTGATAATATCTTGGGTAGCAATGATTCTGATATTAAAACAAAATCAAGCCTAGCTTGTTTAATGGGGTTTCTTCTTCTCCAAGTAAACATTCTAGAATCTGGGTAATTCTACCTAAAGACATCTTTTAAGTTTAATGTATTCATTAGATTATTAACTTCTTGTATAGATTTAGGGTTATTATGATGTAGGTAATTCACTGAATCTAATTCTTTGTTTAAAATCAAATTAAAATCACCACCTAATATAATGTATTGAGAAGAGTAAATATCTTGGAGGGTATTCAGTAGTTGAGAATAAAATTCTGGTTTGTCAGAGTTTGGACCATATATATTTATAAGCAGAAAGTGTAAATTCACTACAATAACATCTAAAATCAAGTAGTTTCCGTTATCATCTCTGTATTGTTCATGAATTGTTATCTCACAATTGTTGTTAAAAAGAATAGCAACCCCTCTTGAATTAGATTTGTACGAGCTAAAAAAAGCTTTGTATCCCCATTGTGTTTGTATTAGGTTTTCATCTTCTTGAATAAAGTGAGTATCTTGAATAAAGTAAACATTATAATTTTTAGTTTTTAATATCTTAAAAACATCTCTTCTTTTATTTGGGTCCCCAAGGCCTTGACAATTGACAGTAAGTACTCTTAATTGAAAGGAACTATCCATTATCAAATTCATACACGGTGGACATTGTGCTCCAACATAATTGTGCAGACATTGTTTTGATAGAGAAGGAAGGAGCATAAACGTATATACAAAAAGTCGGATAAACAAAAGTATTTAAAACGCATGATGTCATATCATTATGTTATGAAATCATACTAGTAGGGTAGGGGGAGGGTGGGGGGGGGGGGCACAAGAAAAATGTTTTCAAAAATACTAAATATCATTGTATTCTTTAATGAAAAATATATGGATGCGGTTCTGAGAAATTCAAGAGGTAAAGCCCTATCTCTTATGTTTCATACATATAATTATAGTCTCTATAAAAAATACGTTAACGTTAGAATATATTGTAATACAGTCATAATCTTGATTCTGCATAAATGGAGCTTTGTTTCATAATAAAAACTTTACCTTCAAAATTTCCCTGTGTAAATGGTAACATGAAATAATCCATTGACACATATAACATACATTTTTGTTTACAGCTGAGCCATGAGTTACAACACCGGAAATAAGAAACGAAACATAATTACGACACATTAATGTAGAACTAGATATTCCGGAATTATATTAAAACAAAGTGGAACTAAATATTCCGGAATTATATGACAAAAAAAGTTCCGTAAGACATAAAAATAAATAAATTAATAAACAGTGCACAACAGAAGAGAAGAAAAGGTAATATTGGCTCAGATTATTTTTGTGACTTAATTGAATGGTTGTGTCTATCCGAAATAACAAACTAAACTAATTACTTTTATATTAAAAAATCCAGAAATAAGGGGGAAATTATTGCTGGTGTTTTTTGTTTATGTTTCAAATATTAATTAGACATCAAAATGCCATGTTTGAGTTTTGTGTAACATGCAGTATGTTTGTTAAATACAGTATATTTTACAGTGGATATGGTCACTTAAGGATAAACCTGAACACACTACGGGGTCTCACTTTTTGATCAACCTGAGCCGGGGAGTTTCTTTAATGCACTAATCCCAGCTTCCTTAATGTGTCTAAATCTCCTCGGTCCTATCTTTGAACCGTACCAACGAGAAACAACCACAAGGGCGTTCTGTATTCCGTGTTCATCAAAAGTACTGAGTAGCGCGCGACCCGCCCCATATTCACCGTCATCGTCCGAGCCTTCATGTATAGTTCCGTCTTTACTTGTAAAACGGTATGCAAGTACGTTGTGACTGGCACTGACCACATTCGGCAATCTCAGAATTTCAATAACAGACTCTCTGACCTTTCGATAGGAATCCACCGTTATGGCGTGGGACGAGAACCGGTTTCCATTGTCCTCAACCTGATTACCTGAACACACTGGAATGTTAACGGAATCTCCTGAAATGACTTCTTCCGCTGTAGGGGTTCCTATCTTTTCCTTATAGACACTGCCGCTCCCAGTGAAGACGAGTTTGTCCCCTTTCAACTTTGTATCTATATTCTTTGCTTGGTATTTCTTTTGAATTTCGAAGAGTTTCTTCCGCGTTTCTCGAATTTGTTCCGGCTGATGACTGGCAACTCTGATCGGCGATTTTTTATCTTTTAATGTTTTGATTTTGCTCATGACGGTGTCTTTATTTATTTTATTAGCGATACTTCCTGTTTTTGTCTTTCTCCCCCATTCTGTACAACGCATTGATTTGTAAGGCGTCTACACTATCTTCTTCTATCCCCATTTCATGGATGAAAAAGTTTCTAATGACCTTTGCTAAATTTTCTGGAGTTCTACTTTCTGTGAATTTTTCCTCAAGAGCGCTAATAATAATGTTATTTTCCAAAGCTCTAGTTTGCAGTTCTGAAATTTGCTTTTCTTGAGAGTTTATTCGAAATTCAAGTTTGACTATATAGTCCCTAAGCAGTCTAACCTCTCTTGACATCTTTTCTTGTGCGTGTTTGGATTCTGTGATTGTGTAAAGTGTGTCGTTACCCTGTTCTTAAACATGTTCCTAACGTTCATGTACCCCATGCTTACCCCTTAATTCCGTTGTTATTTCGTCCATGTGACGTCCCTGGGTGTCTAATCGGAGCATGAAACCTGCGAGGGTGCTTTGTATACTATTTATACCTTGCATTATTTCACGCATTTGAAATCCCTCCAGAACATTTGAATCATTAGATTCATTAGCGTTTTCCATTTCTGATTCTGTTTCTGATACTTTAAGGGGCCTTTTCTTAGAGTTTGTACTAGCCATTGATTTTTTAAATATTTACAGTTAGTGTGACAACAGTAAGGTACGGACACAGTAGCGCCGTTTAAGTAGTGTTCACTCACCGGTATTGGTTTGTTTGCTTTTTTTCCACTCAGTCCTTTAAATTTTCACAGAACTCTACCATAAAGTCCATTTACACACTCATTATATCTTTCTTTTTCAGTTCACTTAGAATTACATATCTGTTAAATCAGATTTTTGGCAGAAAATTTCCCTCACCGAATTTTGTCCACCCTTACATATCGAGCATGCGCATATAAAAACCATAAGGATAAAACTTCCTTGATATCCTGCTCACAGAAATTAGAGGTAAATCAATATCTTTTGCAGCATTTAAGAAAAAACAAATAAATAAAAAAGGAAAACGATTGGAAAAGGACATACTTAACTTAGAGCTTAATTTAACAGATCAGAATATAAATGAGTATAGTATTAAATAGAAAGAGCTAGAAAATATAAGAAAAAAAAGTTTCAAGGCCAATGTGTACGATCAAAAGTAAAGTGGATTGATGAAGGAGAAAAACCTACTAAATATTTCCTTACACTAGAATCTAGGAATTATATCAATAAGCAAATACCAAAACTTGTTAAAAATGATGGATCTATTCTATATGATCAATTTGATATATTAAATGAAACAAAATGCTTTTATCAGAATTTATACCAAAAAAGGGAGCAATATGTAGATTTAAGTGAAATTAATGACAAACTATATGCTTGTAACTTGCCAAAATTAAGTGAAAATGAGTCAATTAGTCTTGAAGGGCCCATAACAAAAAATGAAGTTTTATCCTTTCTCAAAAATATGAAAAATTAAAAAAGCCCAGGTCCTGATGGTTTTACTTGTGAATTCTTCAAATTCTTCTGGCATGACCTGGGGTCATTTATTACACGAGCTATTAACTTTTCTAAACAAGTTAAGCATTTTTCAGAGCCTAACAAATTGGGTATAATAACCTGCATTCCAAAAAGTGGTAAATCTAAACAGTATCTAAAAAATTGGAGACCAATATGCCTTTTAAATGTTATTTATAAAATTGCATCAGGCTGTATTGCAAATAGGTTAAAGTTATATATGGACAAATTAATTAGCAGAGATCAAACTGGATTCCTGAAAGGTAGATTCATAGGTGAAAATATCAGATTAGTATATGATCTAATGAACTATACTGAAAGAAACAATATTCCAGGTTTACTTATGTTAATTGACTTTGAAAAAGCCTTCAGTTCTATATCATGGGAATTTGTTTTTCATACACTTGACCTATTTAATTTTGGAAATTCAATAAAAGATTGGATACAAACCTTTTATCATGGCATAAAAACATGTAATTTTCAAAACGGAATAATATCAGAATATTTTTACCCTCAAAGAGGGTGCAGACAGGGTGACCCAATATCACCCTACTTATTCTTGCTCTGTGCAGAAATATTAGGAGCAATAATTAGAAATAATAAAGACATTAAAGGTATAAAAATAGGTGATACTGAATACAAAATTTCACAATATGCAGATGACACCTCTTTATTTACAAATGGATCACCAGAAACATTAGACGGTATTCTTAGAGAACTAGATTTTTTGCGGATATATCAGGACTAAATATAAACTTTTCTAAGACAAAGATGGTGTGGATAGGAAGTTAAAAATTCTCAAAAGAAACTTTTCATCACTCGAGATGGAAACTTGATTGGAACAATACAAACTTTGACTTGCTAGGGATAAAATTTTCGATAAACTTAGATGATATGATAAACTTAAATTACAATGTAAAACTAGACAATATAAACAAACTAATAAAGCAGTGGAACCTACGTAAATTAACAATATTAGGAAGATTAACTGTCATAAAATCCCTTATAATTCCAAAAATGAATCATTTGATACTTACATTACCAAATCCAAGTAAAGACTTCTTAGAAAACTTTGAGAGAGAATTATACCTTTATCTTTGGGGAAGAAAAATACACAAAGTAAATAAACAAACTATTATACAAGACTATAGATCTGGCGGTCTTTAAATGGTAGATTATAATGACTTTACTCTGGCCTTGAAGTCAAGCTGGATAAGGAGACTAACTCACTCAAAATCTATATGGGTTAATTTGTTAGAGACAAGTCTAACTACAACAGTGAACAATTTATGGCTAAGAGGAACAGACTTTCTGTCCAGACTTGGTAATATAATGCATAACTGTTTTTGGAAAGAAGTATTTTATAGCTGGCAGAAAATAATAGACATTTCAGCCCTTAAAAATGAAAACATTCACAGTGAACACATATGGTATAACCCACATATTAGAATTGGTAGTAATTCAGCTTTCCTAAAAAGCTATTTTAATGCAGGCTTCATATTTATAATCGATCTTTTTGATCCAGAAGGCATTTTCATAAGTCTTGAATCCCTTAATAATTTACATGTAAATACAAACTTTTTAGAATATGCTGGACTTAAAAAGGCTGTGTTGGATAGAATTGGTACTTACAATATCAAAGAGGCAAGAATTAAAATACAAGCACATATACCAAATACAATTGCAATTTTCAAGAAAGCAAACAAAGGTTGTAAAGATATGTATAATATTTTAATAAGTAAAAAGAAAGAAACAATCAAAGCAGTTTATAAATGGCATGAAGAAGGTTATAGATTTAGTGACTCGGATTGGGGTAAAATTTTCGAGCTTCCTTTTAAAACTACAAAGGAATCTAAATATCACTGGTTACAATTTCAAATATTACACAGAATAATTGCAACAAACTACTTTTTAACGAAATTAAAACTAAAGGACAATGAGCTTTGTACATTTTGTAAGGTAGAAGTCGAAACCATTGAGCACCTTTTTTATTATTGTCCTAATGTTAAAGAGATATGGTGTGCAGTTGAAGAAATGTTTTTATCAAAGTTTAATTTTCCAATAGTTTTTGATAAGATAGGTGTATTATTCGGTAAATTTAACAACAATAATATTTACAAAGTTCATAACTTATTGACACTTGTTGTGAAACAGTTTATTTTTGCCTGTAAATACAAAATGGTACCCAAACTGGATATGAGTGTATTGTTTACCATAATAACCAATTGATTACTTATTGAAAAATATTTACTTTTAAAAAATTGTAATTTCACTCAGTATGAAAAACACTTTAAACAGATTTGTGATCTCCTCTGACTGATGAAATTTTCAATGAAAAATCGACTTTGATAAATTTATGTATGTCAATAGATTGACAATTTTACTTATCTAAGTGCTCCAATACAATGTTTCTGTACATAATACTATCAGTCTCTCGTTCTGAACTTTCTCCCCTATAACTTTCACTAATTGTATATTTCTATGCATATATATTGCTATATATATATATAAGACACTAGCTAATGAGAATTTTTTTTTTTTGAAACTGTAATTTCACTTGCTATTATACCAATGACATGTTTATATGCAATTGTGAATTGAAAATGTCAAAATAAAAAAAAATTAAAAAAAAAAGAAACAAAGATTATCATTTGCATGTATAAAATGCACAAAATTGTTTTAAAAAAACAATAAAAAACCACCCCCCCCCCCCCCAAAAAAAAAAAACCAAAAAAAAAAAACCCAAACAAACAAACAACCAATACTTACTCAAACAAAAAATGGCTTCAATAAAAGGAGTACAAAAGATATCAGCTGAAAAATTTCTATGATTCAATTTCTTTGACATTATAGATTTGTCAAATGTAGAAACATGATATACAATTCAGGTACCCCCACCACAATTTGTATCAAGAATTTCCCGAGAAGAATATCATTGAAATCAGTAGACAAAACATACTTCAAAAATACCAAAACAATGATAATAATTATAATGTTCATTGTACAGTGTATATGGCTCTCAGGTATGGCGCAGTTGATTTCACCTATTTTGCACGTAAAATGCAATTTCATCCCGATTGACATTGTTGTCAGTATTTTTAATGTAGCAAGATGGCTATATCAATGACTACAATATGAATAATTGAAAAAAAAAAAAAAACTTTTTGGAAATCAAGAACTTTCTAAAATTAAAGTAGTTTGTCTAGATTTGCATTCGGTAATATTTTGATATGATAATACATGGAGGTCAATAATGTCGATTTTTATATAAATGCTTTCAAAAGTACTTTTTTCAAAAATGGACTTTAATAAATCCAGATTTGTTCCTAATGTTTGAATTAGTTTATACTGAACATCACTATCAAACTTTCTAGATTTAACTTTTAAATATTAAACAGGACCTACGAATTGTGTTTCAAACCTAATAAATGTTAAAACAAGTAAATCAAATGAAAATTATATTGAAATTTTTTAAAATCACTTGATTGTGCCATTTTTCTCTTAAATACTTCCACACAAAAAACCCTTTTTTATTGATTTTGATTGAATTTTCTTTCGGAATGTTGTGTAATAATGAAAAAGCCAATCTTTCTGTACTGATTAGATTACAATCATCAAACTTATTTTAGATATTATGAACGTGTGCGCAATGAACTAAAAACGCGACGGGTGAGATACCTTAACCACACGTTTTCGATTCCATGCATGAAATTCATCTCTAAACGTCTTCTTGTGTTTGTTAAAAATTAAATAATTTCTCCTTGGACTTATTCCAGATATTACCTACTGCCTTAGGATGTATTACCACGTGTACGGAAGTTACATTAACACTCTCACCATCAGAACTCAGAGAGGGAACAACACCGCCATAGACCGCTGGAAATTGTCGGGTAACCAAGGAGATGCCTGGCATCATTTGTCTGGTGTCAACCTTTCTTTGGACTCCCAAACAAAAGTAAAGATAGTGTTTCAAACTTGTTCACTTGTAGAGAAATATTCTTTATATTGAGTGAATCGCTGTTTCAGATCTTTGTTTTTCATCATTTTTTAGATCATTATTGAAGTAACAAAGGGGGCTAACTATGAAGGGGACATTGCAATTGATTCCATCAAGTTGTTGCCGTGTGCATGTCCTTAGAAAGTAACAGAGTAACCAAACTTATCTTATACGAGCTTTTGATTTATTTTTACTCATTTTTATTATTTGGTTTGTAAAGTAAACATTATAAATTTCAAATAACCATTTGTTCTTATGCGCATTTGGAGTGAGTTGGCTTAGTAAAGATTTATCTGATATTTCATTGGTTTTTTGACTTGGTTAGTATTTCTTTAATTTTTTATCAAATAATAAACGTTCAGTTGGATCATATGTTTCTTTGCAATTTAATAATCAATTCATTTACATGTAAGTCATTATTTTGATTTCAAGTTTTGTTTACTTCTTTGTGTTTTTGCAGTCAAATATTACATATACTTTCATATATTAAAACCGTTGGATCTAATTTGCATATTTAAAGTACCATATAACAGAAACGTTTTTTGTATATAAAACAACGCAACGATGTTATGTTATAGTTACCAGTTGTATATGTTGTAACTTGAATTCAGTAATTTTGATTTGTAACTTTTTTCTATCATTTTGAACCTCGAAATAAATATAATATAAACGATCATCTGTCTATCTGTTCTGCTACACTTTACACTCCATATACGAACAGGCATTCTGAGAGTATTGCGTTTTCAATACATGTCTCCTACCCTCCCCATCCCAAATTTAAAACACTTGTATTTTTATCTGCTAAATGGGCCTGGAAACGACTCGGTTTAAGATTATTTAAAACGAATAAACGAATTATCAATCACAAAAAAGGAGTCGTTAAAACTATTTGGGTTCATTTGGGTCCATTTGGGTAAATAGACGATATATGTTCTAAGATTAATAACTTTAATTAAAACCGGTAGATAAAAAGTAACGCAAGTCGCACTCGCTGGTTTCAATTGCTGCGTTGGATGGAATAGTGCAGTATGATCTGCACGATGAAATTTAGTACTCGTCTTCTCCTTCCTAATTTTCATTTATTGGAACACTGAACTATCCCAAATCGTAAATTTATAGGAGACTCAAAAATTATTTCATCATTCGTTATTACATGTCCCAAGTAAAGGAAGCGCGTCATTTTCCAGTTAATACGAACCAAAGTTAAAATTTCTCATGCGTATTTGTACAGAATTTCTGAAGTACATCTATGAATTTTGGGTATATAAGACTTAAGTAGCTGCAGGCCTGTAGCTCTCCGTCTGAGACAGAGACAAAAAAAATCGAATTCGGCCCAAAGTTTAAAACACAGTAAAATCTAAAGACTCAGAAATAAACAGCCGCTTTTAGGAGGCTGTTAGACGTCTATCAAGCTTGACAGCATCAGCTATTTTCACGACTGTTGTCGATAAACATGCATTCCTTTAGAACTTTGTAAGAATGTGGTCGCATTTCACGCACTTACATTGTATGCGTAAACTTATATCTACACGGCATATCGAAGAAATCAGCCCATAGAGTTTACAGAAATAACTTCCATCTTTTCGATTTTCAGGAGAGGGAGAAAATAATAAAATCATGAACAGAGAAGAAGGTTTAATTAACAAATTAAAAGACAGAAAAAAAGAAAAGAAGAAGACAAAACAGGGTATTTTTTTCAGTTAGGGAAGGTAGTGAGGATTTTTTTCTATTAGTTTCAATTTAAGTTGTCAGGTTGTCATATTTAAAAGGGCTTCAAATTTAAGAAGAAAAAATATGACTGCCAGCTATATTTGATTACTATTTTGACCTCATTAACGCAAACTCCGTGAACGCTAGCACATTTCTACAAGCTCAGAATTCTTTACATTTATGGTTTAAAATTTTGCTAGACCGAATTACAATTGTTTCCCAACTCTTTTCCGCATCATAAAACGTTCAAGGTAGAAATTTGAAATGCAGCTGTTTGCCATTTTGACAAAAATTACACCTTTTTTGTGAAGGTTAGCATATTTCCTCAGAATAAGCATACTTTTAAATGTTAAATCGTAGGTTAAACTTGAAGTTAAAACCACCCTGAAATGTACAAGGGTTGAATACCGTTACGGATGAAACGGTACGATACTGTTACATTACTTTTTACAGTACGGTACTTTTTAACGATATGGTACAATACCATGCTGAATGTTTTTCATTTTGTAAAAATATGCTTTTACCGGCCTTTGAGCGTGTACAACTAAAATTATTATACTTTCATGTTAAATACTGAAATTTGATTGGTTTAGACGCAGTTGATAATCCGTTCTATTACCCTCAGCGTTAGCAACACACTTTACAACGGGTAACACAACAAATTGTTTCATGCGCGAAAACTATGCGCGTACGGTTCGCCGTAGAATTCACTTCATTTCTACGTAAAAGCAGTAAAATTTTCTTTAAAAATGAGACATTCAGTATAATAAAATAAATAGTGCCTGTTTGGGAGGGTAACTGTTGAAATTGACACCCCTCGAAAAGCATTGTCAACCTCCGCTTCGCGTCGGTTGACAATGGTTTTCTCGGGGTGTAAATTTCAACAGTATATTGTCATATTTTCATCTATAGATAAAGACCGGAGAAATGTGGGGTTATGACTCATTTTCTAACCGCATCGGGAAATACATTATTTAATATAGATATTATTTGAACCTTCGACTTTTAAAAATACCGAAAAACGAAACAAAAAGGATTTATCATGCATGCAGTGTTTCCGCTAAATTATTTTTTTTATTATGCGTGTAGATATACTATTTGATGGTGTCACAAATCAGTATATACCGGTATTATATTTTTTATATATTAGTATCTTGTAGAGACCCTCTTAAACGTTCCTGTGTAACTAGTTTTTTTTATATAATCGTAGTGTACCTCTCTGGACTCTGTGTCAGGTAGAGTACGTATTGGTGACTTCTTTTCTATTGTTTGATTATCTCATTTAAAATGCCACATTGCAGACCTGGCAGACAGTGGCCACAATTTCTTCCTGATAGGTATGAGCAGCAAAGGTTTTAAGTAACCCTTTCTTCTACTTGGGGTAAGTTAAACTAATTTATGCTCTCGTAATTTAACTACGGCTTAATCTGTTTACATTACTGTGTAGTTTATATTAATTATTTTTTGTTACTTTTTGATATACTGGTTTTACGAGGTAGAACAGTTATTTTGGCCGTGTTGCTTGGGGTACTTGTATATTTTCCGTGTAGTACGGTGTATTTTGTTTATCGTTAAGACGTGTTTTATTTTTCTTTGTTCAGTAGTTTGATACTCTAAACGTTGTGCAATGTTCGTATTCGCTGTGATTTCGTTCTGCTGTATGATGTGCTGTTGTTGCCATAATGTTATATTTAAGTCCGCGTTACTTAGTCTATGTTTATGTAAGGTATATTAACCAATGGCATGTAACTCAAAATATGTTTATTTGTTTAATTTAGTAAGGTCATTATCCAGTTTCTTGCAGTTCATCGACATGGTAATACCTTCTGCCACTGTCTCACGCCATGCCATTTCTACTCATCTCGTCCGTTTCCTCACAGAATGGCTTCTTCTACTGTTCTACATGTCCGTGAAGAAGACATGATGTGTATATATTATGTATATTTGTTTGGTTGTTATTTTATATAGAAAAAATTGTAAATTGTTGTTGTGTTTGACTGACCAGTCACGACGGCTGTCGTGACAGATTGATACCAAATGCTTACAAAGTTCTAGAAGGATTTTTTTTTCGACAACAGTCTTGAAACAAATTGATGTTGTCAGGATTTAAAGACGTCTAACAATCTTTCAAAAGCGCCTGTTCATTTCTGAGTAATTCACACCATTTTCATAAAAGTCAATATACATATACATGTATTCAGACTTCACTGTGTTTTAAACTTTGTACCGAATTATATTTGTTTATGAAAGCAAGCTGTCATATTCAAAATATCTTTTTTTTTCTGAAATAAGCTCATCATTGTTCAGAGACTGTCAAAATCGGATTTTCCCCACGACCTTTTGTGTAAAATTGACGTTGTTTCAGCTAAAATATACAGCCCTGGTTAAAGTCGGTTAAATGCCTTGGAGTTAAATGTATTCATATTGATTTTGCCAATGACTGTAAAACCTAGGCTTCTGTCAAGCAGGCTATTATCTTGACGTTGTTGTTGTTTTTCCGGAAAATTAACATTCCTTGGAATCTGCTTCAGTTGCTAATTAAAATTCACAACATATTTTAATTTAATTTTTACAAACACACACAAATAAAGCGTGTACCATTGAAGTCTCTGAAGCAGCGAAAGAATGCATATGAGTGGCCTTGTCCATTTTTGTATTTGGTTTATCTTCATGTTACGTAAATATATTATTCAATTTATTATTTTTTCTCATAGTATATTAATAAAACAAAATATAGTTGCGTAGAGAAAACATAAAGCAGTAATTTCAGCAACGTAGAGATCTTTCGTGAAAAATCTGATTTTATAAAACCCAGGACTATGCATTCTTTGTCGTCTTAATGTTACCGTGTAGTTCTTGACATGGTATTCATCTTTTTAATATTTTATACTACCTGAAAAAGGACACCCAATATCACCACAAACAAAATAAAAAGGTCTATATCAGCTGACCAAAATAAGTATTATTAATACAAAGATAGCATGACTACTGTCCCATGGGTACTGGATCAGATGATCAGATGGAATTATGTCCCATATGTTGGACCCCCAAAAGACCCTTGATATACACGACACGCGAATTAAGTAGAACTTTAAGTAACTTTAGGTAAATATGTCATAGGCTTTGTTATCTAGTTTCCAATTAATGCTTGCTAATGTAGAGAAACGACTCCTTGGATAAGTATCGAAAATTTTCATTATCAATCTACAGCCTAAATATCCCGCCCAGTTATCACTATGTCTGACTGTTTGTTCTCAATAGGAACTATATATTAATTTTAGTTGTACAAAATTTAAGAGTTAATTGAATATACATTTCAGTTAAGGGTGGACGGAAAATAAGACAAAAAAAGTTGCTTTAATGTAAGTAAAATCCCCAGATCACAAAGTAAAACCTAGTCCGACTCGCGAGAAAAAACCGAGTTGAAATGTTCTGCAGGGTTTTGATTTTTCTTACCCTTTGGGTCGGTACAACATTTTGCGCTCGTAGCTGTGTCAAGTTTGAGTTTGCACAAGAAATGCCGCCTTCTGAGTCCATACAGGTGATATCTAACTACTCGGCCGTTTCCAGGACGGAGCTGTTCGGCGTATGTGTCCCAAGGTGTATGAAGGACATAAGATGCAATGCTTTCGACATTTGCAATGGCGAGTGCCGAACCATCAGAGGATGGCTCCCAATATATACAGACAGTGGATCTGGTGACCTGTGTGAACGCCATCAAATCGTAAGAACTAAATTTTGGGCAATGTCACTAGGCATCATAAATTTTATTTCAGTGTTAAAATTAAAATTATTTATTATATCATTTAATATCTTGGGAAAAGTCAAATTGTCTACAAACTTGTGAGAATAGGATTTATTAATCAAATTAGTCAACACATATCTATAAGTTAAATGTTTCAATTTAAAAGCACCAAACTAATGGCGATCACGAAATTGAAAATGAAATATGTTAAAAAAAAAATAAGAACGAATATTAATATCGAGATACTTGTTTTCTTGTATTTTGTCAATCATTATATCATTATAAATAAAGATTTAAAAACGATGTTGATAAACATAATTTCCATTTCATGTTTTTTTTATTTTGTATGTGCTATGTAAAATAAGCGGCGCAATAATTTTAAATGCATTTATTTGACGGGAAAGTAAACATTCCTTGAAGCAATTTGTATTTCATTTTCAGTTACGTGTACAGCGGCACTCTCGAAAGCATTAAACACTATTATCAAATCAAACCAAATCTTTGTGCGGTACATTTCTAAAAAAAAAAAAATAATGAATTTTTTCCCCAAAAATTGGTTATCTCATCTTTTTTATCGAAGTAATTATCTTAAAGAGATAGTAAAGAAACAGGGATTTAAAACTGTTTGATAATTTTTATAGTCCGGTTTGCTTATTTTGCCGTCAGAGAAGGGTTTTTTTTCAAATTGTTTTGGGGTGGGGTTACATTTAGTTATTTTTATACACATTTTTTATAAAAGTATACGTACACCTGTTCTAATAGTGTGGAGAAATATTTAAATGCTGTCACAATGGACACTAATTCCCTTTAGTGTTAATGAAAAAAAGCTCAGTCACAATTACACATAAAAATAACGTTTCAGTAGTCGTGTCAATGGCATCATTAATAGTGGGTTTTTTTTAATTGATATTATATGGTGTTATTTTGCAGAAGTGCCAGGATGGATATTTCTTTAACAGACAAAATGAGTCTTGTATTCAGCACGGTAAGTCATAAACATTAATTAGAGGTCATTCTTTAAAAACAAACATATATTTACTTCAAAATTAATTTATACTTAATGGATTTTCCTCAAGCTCGGTTACTAATCTAGTCCTCTTTATTTTCATTATTGGTTTTTTTTTTGTTTTTTTTTGTTTTTTTAGATATATGCAATTTCGAGAGCGTTCCAGAATCAACTTGTTTTCTCTCTGCGGGTCCTTCTTCCAACATTGTCTGGACCAGGAAATCTGTAAGTATTTTTATTAGACAAGAGGCTACAGTCCTGTGAATGTACTAGACTGATACAGTCTTTTAAGAGTAATTATATTATTACTTTTATAGCAAAAGTTTGAACTTTTTATATGATTCAAATGTTATGGTTCAAATGGTAAATATACACTATTGAATATACACTGTTATTTTTACACAGCATAAAGTAGAGCAAATGTCATTATAGAGTATCCAATATACAGTTACTAATGTATCGAGAAGGAAATGAACCAAAAGGATTAACATTTCGTTTGAAAATAAATACACGAAGCGTAATGTAAAATATTGTTAAAATCACTCTCTTAGCTATGATGTCACCTTTTTGACTCAAGAGCCATAACACATTATTCATTTTATATCAAAGATCAAGATATATTAGTATAAGATACAATGTAACAGAGTTTTTTTTTCCTACGCGATTTTTCAACATTTAACACAACCTTATTTTTAGCTGTGTTTTTTTAGCAGTGTGTTATTAAACTTCTAGTCATGTCATACATCACCAGTTATTAAAGACATGTGTTCGATACGAAAATCGAATAATATGATCATGACAGAAAAATATGCAGTGTGTCAATATTTATATAAAATATTTATTCCAGTAGATTAGGTTCTTTTATATTAATTGCAACATTAAAAAACAAAACATATCCAACAGTTAATGATTTGCTTGCACAATTGTATTACCAAAAAACTGTGGAAATTATAGGAACCTTTGCAAGATTTTACCACAAAACATATGAACATTTTGATATATTATCTTTTAACAAAAAAAATCTGGATATTGATAAAACAAGGCCTATAACCAAAACTATTTTAAAATTTTGAATAGCAGCTTTTTACCTTTTTTAAAAATGTAGACGTTTGCAATCAAACTTAGAATAAACAGACAACCTTTGTTTTTGATAGGGTTCGACAACATCCTCGAGCACGGGCCCTACCGCAGCGCACCGTGGATTGTACTACAAATACATTGAAACATCCTCTGGAGCCGTTGGAGACAGAGCAATACTGGAGAGTTCAAGTGCATTTCAAGGTACATCGAAATATTGCTATAATGTATTTAAAATATTCATACTATTTTTGATTATATTACTATCATTTATTCACATTAAGTTGTTCTTTAAACTTATGTTGGACATTTTTTATTTGCTATCAGTGTATAGCGTAGAATGAAACTGATTTTAGCTACACGATCACAATTTTTCTGTCTGTGTCGGTTTGCTGAAGGTCTTGTGCGAGTGCAATTTCAACAAAATGTTGCCCATAGCAACCTTGGCTTTCAATCTTTCAGGTCAAGTTTTTACAAATAAAAGTTAATGTTCCTTTCCTCTGGGTGCATTTTTGTTACATTAAGAAAGAATAGGAATAATGTAAGCTGTTTTTATATCTTTTTAAAAGTTAGAAGATTTCCTTTAAAAAATTAATGCACATGATAGATAGTTTGTTTATTTATAATAGACTGATGGAATCAATGCCCCTGGATTTAGAGAGAGTCTCATAAATTTCAGATTTCAATACATGTTTATAATTATGAATACAAAGAAGAAAAGTCATTTGTTGCAACAAAAGTAACGAAATGTAATCAAAAAACGAAAGCCATTAATTTCACATGTTATGGATAAAAATAAATTAAGCAGCAATAAATTTCTATTAATTCTTTTATATATAATAACATCATGTTTGAAAACAATTCTCTTTAGGAGTTTAAACAACAAAATCATCAATCCATTAGCGGACTACAAAGGAGAAACTACAAAGTCTCGTTTGATGATTCATCATTTAGCATATCCCATTTAAAGTCACAGATCACACATCAAATATGCAGTATCTTCAGTCATTGTCATTCACATTTCCGTTTTTATTAGTTAAGACCTACTGCCTTACGATGTACTACCACATGTATGGGGCCACCATAAACACTCTCACCATCAGAACTCAGAAAGGGAACAACGCGGCCATAGACCGCTGGAAATTGTCTGGTGACCAAGGCGACGTCTGGCATCATCTGTCTGGGGTCAACCTTCCTTTGGACTCCCAAACAAAAGTAAGAAATTAAATTTAGCGACAAAACATTTACGTTAACTATAGCATACATCTGGTTTTATTCAACTTGATATTGTTTTTCCTGTCTCATTTTAGATTATCATAGAAGCTACCAGAGGATCTAGCCACACCGGGGACATTGCGATTGATTACGTTGAACTTTGGCCATTTGCATGTCCGTAGCAAATAGTGAAATTAAAACAAATACTCACAAGATTCTAGTACATTGTCAATTATTGTTAACAAAATGTATTATACATGTATTTGTACTTCGAAACAGTCGTGATTGAACTCTTTGATTACTGTTAATTAAAGTCATTTATTTATTTATTTCATAGAAAATGAATTCACAGCACAGCTTATCAAAATAAAACTTTGGAAAAGGATTTTTTTTTCATATTGCTTTGTTTGGTAGACACCATGAGAGGACACAAATTGAACGTATAATAACAAAGCTGCTAAATTAGTGTTATTGGATTCTTGTTTACTTATTCATTTATTTATTCATTTATTCGATATTTTTCCCCTAAAAGTTTTTAAGTATTTATTTATAATCAAAATATAAAAATCAATTGAACATTTGAATCTTTGACAAACAGAACACATGAGATTTTTAATCAAAATTTAAAATTCTAACTTCCTTATTTAAGACTTTGACAAGATTGCGTAATATTTGTATATATATGTATTGTATAGTTACCGAAGCAATCTTAAAGAAAAGCCTTGAACATATTGATTTTTAGAAAAAAAAATCTCGCTTTAAAACCATGCTTATAAAATATCTAACATTTTTTCAAATCTTAAAAAAGAGATTCGCATTATTTTGATCATTTTGATTACTTTTCATCTGTATGTCTTACAATTTTGTTTTTAAAAGATTTGCACCTTAATCTTAAGGTACCCCACAAAACATAGACTTACACTAAGACACTACGTCACAAGATGGTGGGTCAAATGCTTTAATTAATTGTTTGTATCAATCTTCTTGATTGATTATTGTCATAGTTCAGTGGTTAAACCATCGGATTTGTGAACTGCAGATCATGAGTTTGAATCTTCCTGGGACTTTCTTCATATTGTCTGAACTAAATTTTTGAAAAGATTATTTCTTATCCAAAATTGAAATTGTTTCCCTATTTGACATATAAATCTGATCAATGATTTCTTCTTTTATAATCGAGTAATCGAGTTGATTTGAGGAACTATATTTCAAGTGTAGTAAGCCACCTTAAATTAGTCCGATCAAAGAAATATAAAGTCATGTGCATTTGTCGTGACGGCGCAACGCATATACGAAAACGCCTAATAACAGATGATTTTTGTGTTAACGGTAAAGTATACTTCATATAATTGTTATCTTTTCTATAGTCATTAAAAATACTGTATCTTAAGTAGGTAAAGAAGCTAATTTTCGGTTTTATCATTTGTTTTACATGTATATTTAAATACTAATGTAGTAAATATAAGGGTAGCCACGGCGTTATGAAAATAAAATTTAAAATATTAGGCTAAAGTCAATAAGTACCATGTACATTTGCTTTAGTTCTTTTTTAGCAATGATTACAATGCAACAAATTTTATACGAGAATTAACACATGTACTTATGATAGCATACCGACGATAGTACGGTTAGATGAAGGTAAAAATCGTATACAATTATTTTAATATACAGATATGAAGCTTTCAAATTATATGCGATCGAATATCAATTGAACTATCTAAAGAGTGGTCAATTTAAAATTTGAGCGTTTTTGGTAAATGTAATACTTATTTCATCGTTTTATATTATAACAACTTCAAATCATCGATATAAAAACAGTTTCAAAACAATGTGTAGTGAAATACATGCTAAAGAGGCCAATTATTGGAAAATGAAGCTTAACATCCTTATGTAGTATTTTATATTAATTTTTGCAAAACCGCAATTCCGAAATTATTCTTCAGGTCATATAGCTGAAAAATCATGATGCCGTGATTAAAGATATATGTAGTTAATTTGGTATGGGAACTCTTGGTGTGACATTGATACCAAGATTGGAATGCAACTACGACAAAGTACAACGAATTTGGAAGCACGTTTATCAAGTATTCAAATGTATCGTGTAGCGAGAAAATACCTAGCGTCATATTTTGCGATTGATTACAAAGTCGACATTTTTAAAATGTTTCATACATGCCTTTAATCGTCAGTATCTACAAAAATTTAACCAACGCCTAGTTAGTCTTTTGATCATGACACGGTAAGTCATTCTGTTACTTGTGTTCTCTGTAATTTACAGAACGAAACAGAGATTTTTGAGTATACGGAAGACGTTCCCCAAACGCAATTCAAATTATCTCCAATGTATCTACGAATTTTTTTTATCTAAGCGTTGAGTGCATCACCAACTGTATTTATAACACTCACTGTAACGCCATAGACGTCTCCGGGACGTATTGTCTCCTTATTCGAGGCTGGGACTCCTTATTCACGGAACAGAACGTGGCCACGACATGCCAACGATTCCAGATCTTAAGGATATTTCATTTATTAACCGAGGTTAAATTCTTTTTTCCCAAAACTTGTGTTGTTGATAACAGAAAAAAGTTTTTAAAAGAGAATAATGTGGTTTCAGTGATATTTGTAGTCATGTGGGATATGAAGGCAGTGACTTTGCAAAAAAATACATAATCTGCATAACCCGTACTTTTCCTGCAGTTATCAATACTTTCATATCCGAAATCATAACGAAAATTAATAAAACCCAAGTTTTCTATTCTAGAGTCAACAAATGAAAAACGTTCCAAGTGGCATTAAATCCTAGTTAAATACCCAGGTTAACTTTTAAAGCACAACATTGCATCAAGCAAGAAAATAAAGTCAGAATAACAGATAGCAGTAAAGACCAGTACACTCTTCCAAGTGTCCCTTGACCGATCGGCAAAGATGTTCATTGATTCAATTTTTAACTTTTATTCTTATTTTCCGATAAAACGTGAATTCAAGAAATAAATTGATTTGCTGTGGACTTTAACGAGAAAATTGGGTGATTTAACATGACATTAACCCCATACAAAGAAGATTTTGATCACGATATGGTGATCCATCAAAAGCTTTAGAGACGGCAATTGATATTTACCTAAATAATACCATCATCTTAATTATACCGATTTGAGTTTAGAAATTTGGCAAATTAGAAGATGGTTTTTGTAACTGATGTATCTTCCTCCATATATCAATTTATGTTCTTATGTTATATGTATTTGAAGCCAAGACAACTGCTCATAAGGTTTTGGATGTGAAGCATACAGTAAACAAAATTTATTAAAGTAAATGACAAATATATATAAATATATATATATATCTATCTTTAATATATATATATATATATATATATATATATATATATATATATATATATATATATATATATATATATATATATATATATATATATATATATATATATGAAGTATATATATGAGTATATATATATATATATGAAGGGGGTCAGCATAGACTAGAAAACGACTGAATACTGTGTAAAGGTTTTGGCAGTATATTATGCAATAAGCAGATATCGTATACGTATTCCGTATCATATTAAATGACTGCATATATATTGTACTTTTCTGTTGGCTGCTTTCTCAGTGTTGTGAAAAGATTTCATCCCGTAACTTTTCAGTTCAATGAAATGGAGAACTTAACAAATAATCATAAGATTGTGGTTACAGTTTCTGGGTTTGGTAAGCCAGCTCTAGTGTGACATTGATTTCAAGATTAGAATTTAACCATGAACTCGTCCCGAACATGTTGGTACGTGTATCTTCCTCCATACATACTTTGGCAGTATATTATGCAATAAGCAGATATCGTATACGTATTCCGTATCATATTAAATGACTGCATATATATTGTACTCTTCTGTTGGCTGCTTTCTCAGTGTTGTGAAAAGATTTCATCCCGTAACTTTTCAGTTCAATGAAATGGAGAACTTAACAAATGATCATAAGATTGTGGTTACAGTTTCTGGGTTTGGTAAGCCAGCTCTAGTGTGACATTGATTTCAAGATTAGAATTTAACCATGAACTCGTCCCGAACATGTTGGTACGTGTATCAAGTATTCAAATCTATCGTGTAGGGAGGAGATACCTAGCGTCATATTTCAAATTGGTTTCATAGTCGTCATCATCGACTTATAAATTATTCATCATTGTACACATGCCTTAAATTCTCGATACAAAAACACTATCTTAAAACGCTTAGTTACCTGTTCACCATGGCACGGGAAGTTATAACACTTGCACTGTTATTATTTTCTATAATTTACGGAACGGAACAATGTGAAAATTTCAGGTATACGAAAGACGTTGCTGTTCCAAACTCCATTCAAATCATATCCAATGTATCTACGGAGTTTTTAAACTATCTCAGCGTTGCGTGCATCGCCAACTGTATGTCTAACATTGAGTGTAACGCCATAGACGTCTGCGGGACGTATTGTCGTCTAATTCGAGGCTGGGACTCCTTGTACACCGAACAGAACGCAGCCACGACCTGCCATCGATTCCAAATCGTAAAGATATTTGATTTACTAACCAAGGGAAAGTGTTTTTTTTAACTAGAAGTTGTGTTGTTTATTCTAGGTGACGTGTCATTATCGAAGGAGAATACTTGGGTATATATATTCGTGGCATAGCACTTTCGTAGATTTTATGAATTTTCAAAGATGCATTAATTTGTGAATAGTTATTCTATACATACTCTGCATTATTTTCAAAAATGGACATCGATCAACATTTTATTTTTGATTAACTTAAAAACGAAATCCACGAAAATTGGTATCCAACGAAAAATTATGAATCCACAGTAGTACATTAGGTTTTTTCTTTTGTTGTTGCAATTTCGATTTATTCTATGCAAGCTTTTATTGATACCTATATCATTGAAAACAATATCTGGATTATTGCCGCACACCTAGCCCAAACCTGTGTCATTACATGTATAACAACGTATTCTCTGGACATTTAAGCTTAGTTAATTATAATGACAATATGTTATTATATTGCAGACTGTGCTCAAAAATAGGATGTTTACGTAAACCTAAAATTAAAGTAAATTTATTTATTCTGTTTCAGGAATGTGCAGCGGGCCAGTTTTACGACCGAGTGCTGAAAAAATGCATTGCTCACGGTATATACATGTAGCATAATTATTAACTCAGTTGAATTTTATTTTACTGTCGTTTGTATTATCACAAAATTTGCAAATTTCAAAATTGATGGAATATATTTACATGTATGTTTATATGCGCATTTTCTGTGTTGAAGATTATTGTGACTTTGAGGCTGACCCCGAAGTGTCGTGTTTTCTGACGGAGGATCTAGTGGATGATGATGGTGACTGGATACGGAATACGGTAAATTTTAACATGTTTTAGAGCCTGAAGCATTGCCATATTTTAGAGTGCGCTCGTATATTTTCACTTATAACGTAAACTTTGCTACTGTTACAAACTGTCAATAGAAATTTTACTGTGTGACGGGTAGTTTAAGTTCATGGACGGTGAGAAAAGGCCATATTTTCGGAGACATTCAGTAACAAACATAGTAAAATTAATATTTTGTTTTATCGACGACTCAAACAGTATTTAAATCATAGAATAAACTGAAGATATCAATATATAAAAAAAGATGTTACGTTCGCAATATTGCCGTCGCTATTATTTGCTACTCGCTGACTACACAGTCATGTGAAGCGTTTTTTCAAAGTCGAAGACAAAAGCAAACTTTTCAGATAAAGTCCATTTAAAGTGAGACAGAGCCGAGCCTTCAATAAAATTTAACAACTTGACATATATGCATGTACATGTATTTCCGTAGACAGTCTGTATAACAGACCTAATAATGTGTATGGCATTTCTAGGTGCTTCTATTCCGTTATCATTATACAATGAACATGTATGTAATCTTGTCAATTTTTTTAAAGATAAAAAATATGACACGCCTATGAGGAAACTTGTGATTAATTCGTATACCCTTTGGTATTATTGTTATTATATACATGTACATGTAGGCATGCGTGTCTACTGATTTTTTCTTTTTACAATACGTCGTCTTCAACAGTAAAGAATGCACTCCCCAAGTCTAAAGCAAATGCTCGAAGACGACAGAAGAGAAGTTATAGTAGATTTTCTTTTTTCAGGGATCGACAATCACTGGCTCTGATGGATCAACCGGGCCAAATGCAGCCAAATTTGGAAGTTACTACAAATACATGAACGCCGCTGCTTTACCGAAGCGTAACGAAATAATGACACTTGTCAGTTCCAAGGCCTTCCCAGGTCAGTGCACGGCATGTCGGGAGGGGGGGTGTCCAATGTGTTTGTGTGATTTTTTTTCCATTTAAATTATATAGAATATGCACCTAGACCCTCCCCTGGGATAACAAGGAATGTTCATTTATACTGTCAGGTGCTCTGCACTTAACTGACTTTTACGAACATAGCCATTAACAAATTACATGTATATCCTTTTTTATTTAAGTAAATGAGTTCTTAACTTTGAATACATAGGATAACATGTGTCTTCTTACATTACAGTGCAGCGCACACTATTATTTTTATTAGACATATAACACACGGATATATCACAAATAGAGTCTAAACTCAGATTAAAAGTTGACCTCATTTAAGAGACAGATATTTTTCAGGCGTCTCACTACACCTTGATAACATTTCTCAAAACTTCTCAAATTGATATGCAACTTTGGAAAAATATATGATTTTCAAATTTTTTTTGGGATAAAATTAACATAAACAATGGCATCTGGCGGTTTCAAACTCTTGATCTTTGGTTCATAAGATCAATACTTTAATCACTAATTATAATTAACTAAGCTTCTTTTTAAAAAAAAATGCTATCTTGGGACAAAGTGTCTTTTTTTCTTGATGGAATGAAATATCTTGATCTGATTGGTCAAGCTAGTCACGTGACAGAGTAGCAGCAAGTAGTTCTACGGAAAAGTTAGGTTTGACATATCGTAGACACCTAGGGAATGTCAAACCAACTTTTTTCCGGACTTGTAAAGCTACAGATTCACGGCTACAGCTACCATTATGACAAAGTGAATAAAATACAGAGTTTCTTGGGAAACATATATATTAAAGTGCAGCACACCCTTCAAAAGCCTCCGGGATTTTTTTTTTTTTTTTGGTGGCGGGGGGCTAAAATTTATATTGTTCTAATATATGTCAACATTCTCCATTCATTTTCTGTACAGACATCACAAGCGCCATTATGTGACGATAGTAACATTTTTTATTATCAAAAAAAGCTCGTTTAATAACGATCAAAATTAAAGCAGACATGAATTCATATCAGCAATTTGTCGCCATATTAGTTTCGATCGCTCCGGCGTATATATACCGGTTGAGAAAGTTACGGTCGGTTGCTTTCCGATAGAGGCATTCACATTGCACGGACTTCTAAATGCATTAACTACACATTGTAGTAAAATGTAGTAATAAAGAATTAAGAGAACAACAGTTAATAAAATACAAAATATATTTATTCTTTGAAAAGATGTCCAGGGCACCCGTATTTTTTTGCAAAGACTGTGCTGCCTTACTCCGCATGCACTTCGAACACGTGTGTCGTTCATACAGAGTGCATAACGTCTGCATCTTCTTGAAAACCCCGGCGGCACTCCATCCAACACAGTAGCTAAATGATAGTAAATCCAATAAAGTAACAACGTTTCCATCCGTTCCTAAAAAAACCGCTCCGTTTCTAAAATCTATGCAATAATTGACATTGCTCGATCTGCCACAGTGTGTGGTTTGCGCATGTGCGATGTTATAACATACACAGGAAGCGGTCACAATTATCGAGGAATTTTCGAAGTATCTGCGCCTGGATTTCAGTCTACCTTGTTTCGTCGTTAATTGGATATATCTTACCAGTGCAGTGGTTGTCTTATTTTTGTTCAAAACGCGTTTCTACACGTCTTTTCGTCCAAGGTAACGTGTTCGGGTGTATGGAATTCCTAAATGCGGTGAAGCATGAATAACGCTCTGGACCTTATATAGGGGGTGTGTAGCGATAAGCAGGACAATAGAAATCGACAACTAATATGGCGGTAGTGGGAGATAAAAGGGAAATACATGTAATATGTATTTATGAACTCATGTCAGTTTTAATCGGAATGAAATCATATGAAATTCTCTTGCAGCACGATCATATTGCTTGACATTCTACTATCACATGCTGGGGTCCAATATGGGGGATCTGAAGATTTTCACACAGAACGGAACTCAGTCAGCTGTAGAAAAATGGTCGACGAGCGGAGACCAGGGCGACGTCTGGATACAAGTTCCTGGAATCGACCTCAAACTAGATCCTCAAACTAAGGTACATGTACATAAATAATGGAATATATTTGGAGTTCTCTGCGTACTGAAACTTGTGAAATGAATTCTTTATGAGGTGCTTGATTTTTTTTTATTGGATTTCAGATTTTGATCACGGCAAGGCGAGATAACGGAGATGCAGGCCACATAGCGGTAGATTTGTTTGAGCTGTGGCCATATCCCTGTTAATATTAATTAAAATTGTTAAAATTGGTTAATGGCGTCTGTGGCGCCTAGGCCATCAAAGGTCTTGTATTGTTGTTGGTGTTGTTTTTCCAACTGTGCAAAATTTGGCATTTTCAAAAGAATACGAGAGAGAGAGAGACAGACAGACAGAGAATGAGAATGAGAGAGAGAGAGAGAGAGAGGAATGACCACAATTTTCAAAAAAATTATGCAATTTTTTGTTCACAGTATATGGTTTTATACACTGTTCATTGAATTAATTGTTCGTTTGGATACTTTTTTAACATTGCTTCTCCACAGTGATTCGATCTGTTTTGGTTAGCACATGTAAAATAAATAAAATGTATAAATCACCTGTTGGTCTTCGTTATTATTACTAAATGATACCCGGGGCAAGCGCATGAATTAACACTTTACACATTATTTAATATAATATAGTGCTTAATATGTTAAACCATATTTTTTTTTTTATATTTGTATACACTTGTATACACAATTGAAATTTTTAAAAAACTGCATTATTGGATATTTAGAGGAGCGGAGAGGGATACAAAATCTAAACTGAAATGGATAGAAAGCACATGTACGTGGCCTTAATCCTGTTTGTTGCAGCTTGAAAAAAAAAAAAACTTTTTTTTATTTTACATGTATTTATTTCAAACCAGTGAATAGATATTTAGTGTATCTCTCTCTAAATTTGTTTCTTTAGGTCAGTTTTAAATATGATTTCTATAATTGTCTATATTCTTTATTCTAAAGAATGTCAGATAAAAGAAAAACAATCTGGAAAGGGGGGATCCCCATTAAACTTTCCCCTTTTATTCCAAAAATAGCAAAGCATTACGATTTTAAACTTATCGATTGTCATCTGAAATCTAAATATAAAGTTCAAGGCCTTCATAATCAACTTATCGATTGTCATCTGAAATCTGAAGATAAAGTTCAAGGCCTTCATAATCTAAAATCAAGTTTTGCATTTAAATAATTCATGAATAAGATATGAAGAAATTCTACTCTGATACGTATAAAACAGCTAGACTGCATGAAGTCTCCAGTATCATAGGTGATCCAAGGATTTTGAGAAAGGGTGCGTTACGTACTTGTCTGACATTCGAATATCATTATAACTTTATCTCAAGTGCAGTACGGTGTTCTTTGACTGAGCTATCTGGGTTTAGCTGATCTTATCGCCATACTTCATGTTTACACTACTTTATTTGTACACTTCAAAAATTTATCTGTAGAGTATATGTATGTTGTCATTTGTACTGATATTGTTTATTTGATTCATGTTGTTCAGAGTGTCAGATAAGTTTATCGATTTAATCCGGTATGGTGGGGATTAACAGAATTCATCTGTTAGACGTTATGAACGTGAAACAATATCTTGTTAAATGTTTAAAACTCAATCAGGAAAAAAATAACCACAAATATTTGACTTTGTTTTCAGTGAAGCGTTATCTGTACTACATATATCTGACAGGTATATACTGATAGTAAATTGCCTTAATGGTACGGCGGATACTAAACTGAAGAAAAAAAATCAAGTACACATTTTTATCTTTAAAAAACACCCTTCACGGGGATGTAAATTAGACATAATATCGATTTTTATAAGGATTACATTAGTTCAAGTTTTGGAACAAAATGATACGAAATGGTTTATTTTCAAAGAGTGTTAATTGTATCTTATAATTTGGCAGAGATCACTTTTTTGTCGCGCTCTTGATTAATGTAAAAAAAGAAAAGAACAAATGCCAGTAAACATTATTCAAACAGAACTTACAGATAGTTAGAAATTTTGCTTTTTTGTTTTTTTGTTTATTTATCTTTTTCGCCCAATTTTATTTATATTTTTGCCCCCCCCCCCCTTTGAAGAAGGGGGCGCATATTGCTTTGCTGCTGTCTGTCCATCGGTCGGTCCACCAACAGTTTCTGTTCATTTTCTTCGCAGAGAATGAACATAATGAAATGACATTCGGTATACAGGTTAATGATGATAATATCTAAATCAAGTTTGATATTAGGTACGATCAGCAATTTTGGAAAGAGTTATGGCCCTTGGACGTAGAAAAATTCCAGTTATTTGCAGTTTCCGCTCATTTTCTTCGCGGAGGATAAACATATTGGAATGAAATTTGGTGTACAGGTTCATAATGATAATATCTAGGCCAAGTGTGATATTGGGTACGATGAAGCACTTTTCGACAGAGTTATGGCCTTTTGACGTAGAAAAATTCCAATTATTTGCAGTTTCCGTCATTTTCTTTGCAGAAAATGAACATATTAGAATGAAATTTGGTATACAGATTAATCCTGAAAATATCTAGGTTAAGTGTAATATTGGGTGCAATCGGCCGATTTTCGACAGAGTTATGGCCCTTGGACGTAGAAAAATTCCAGTTATATGCAGTTTCCGCTCAATTTCTTTGCAGAGGACAAACATATTGGAATGAAATTTGGTATACAGGTTTATCATGAAAATATCTAGGTCAAGTGTTATATTGGGTGCAATCGGGCGATTTTCGACAGAGTATTGGCCCTTGGACGTAGAAAAAGTCCATTTATATGCAGTTTCCGCTCAATTTCTTTGCAGAGGACAAACATATTGGAATGAAATTTGGTATACAGGTTTATCATGAAAATATCTAGGCCAAGTGTTATATTGGGTGCAATCGGGCGATTTTCGACAGAGTTATGGCCCTTGGACGTAGAAAAATTCCAGTTATATGCAGTTTCCGCTCAATTTCTTTGCAGAGGACAAATATATTGGAATGAAATTTGGTATACAGGTTTATCATGAAAATATCTAGGACAAGTTTGATATTGGGTACGATGGAGCAATTTTCGACAGAGTTAAAGCCCTTGGACGTAAAAAAAAATTCAGTTATTTGCAGTTTCCGCTCATTTTCTTCGCAGAGGACAAACATATTGAAATGACATTTGGTATACTGGTTTATCTTAAAAATATCTAGGTCTGATCTAAATTTGATATTGGGTATTATAAAGCAATTTTCGACAGAGTTATGCCCCTTGGACTTAGAAAAATTCCAAATATTTGCAGTTTACGTTCATTTTCCTTGTGGGTGTTTCCAATGGAGGGGGCAAGTGTTTCACAAACATCTCTTGTTAGAAAAGAATTACTAAGATTAACATTATGAAGAGGGTGAGATATGCACTATTCTTATTGGTTTGCTGAAATGATTATTTGCAGTTCTCATTGGTTCAAGTTTGTTCTTAACATTGTTTACTATTAAAAGCACACATGTGCCTACGATAAAGAAAGCAATGCAGATTTCCAGTCGTATACAAAGTCAAATAGAACACCCATGCCATAATTTCATAAGTGACATTTTAATCAATAAAGCGTTTCATTTAAAGTTTGGATGGCACGGATCTTACATCGGGAATGCTGAATGATTTGTTAAAGTTCATAATTCGCTATTTTACATTTTTATTGGACTCTAGAAATAAAGCGAGATAAGGAATCTACAGTATAAGTCCCCCACCAATGAAATTAGAGGGGGTGGGGCTCTATTATACGTTAATTGCATAATGGTGAGATAGGTATGAAGATTTATTCCCCAGGAAAAATCAAATTTCCCGTAGGAAATATTTTTTTTCTGAATGAAGAAATGTTCGGTATCTCCCAAACATTTATGCAATGAATTGCTTAATAGACCAAATGATAGGTATTTAATAAAAAAGACTTATCGGTTTCTAATCGCTTTTAAACTCTTGTAAAGCAAAAACCTCGTGAATGTTTTACGGTTTCTTATATGTTAGTTTCTCAAAGTAATTCAAATTATACTTGACAGTTTTCTGATATGAAAACGATTAAAAATATTCATTTGATATAATCTTAAAATTTCGAAATTAACCATTTGATTACATTATAAGATCATCCTCGGGAGTTTTCATACGAACAAAAATTCACGTGGCTTCCAAAGGGATGAGATGTGAGGTAAAATGAAAAATATGACAATGGCGGGTAAAATATAAGTTGTATTGCCCTGACACGTGATAGTCTAGAATCAATCAGATACATGTTATATATAAGATTATTATAATGAGGTATGAAATATTCTTTATCTTATTTTATTTTAAATGACAAAGAATTTCTTTGAAACGAATTTACTTTGCAGCTCTGTATTACAAGATTTAAACTGCATATTATTACATGTAAATGTGAGGTTTATACAGACTGCATGATCAACAAATAAGTATGCTAAAGATTGTGCTATATACATATGCGTAACACATTTTTGTGTTTTGTTTTATTTGCTTATTCCTATTGTCCAAAAGAATTAAAAAATCATATCTATCATCGTAAACAAACTCTCTCTCTCTCTCTCTCTCTCTCTCTCTCTCTCTCTCTCTCTCTCTCTCTCCAGTCTTGCTGTGACGTTGTCTTCAAACAACGTCAAATAACTACAAACTATCATGGATATCATTATTTTCTGTTCATAATTACTTCATTTTATACATAGTTTGAGGCTTAGGGTCGGGGAAATTTCTTCTCTATTTTCTAATTCAGCAAGAACTGACAAGGCTGAAATCTACACGATTTTCTGGTCGGGCAGTAATCTTAAAAAAATAATCACGGACCGCACCAAGTAATCATGACGATGGCATGTCAGAATCAAGTTCCCATACATGTATAAGAACAATTGGAAATGTCTTCTATCTAACGCACCTCTGTATAATATAACACTAATTAAGGTCTTCCGCTGGGAGCGGAAGACCTTACTATTATTCTGAAAATTTTTCAAATTTCTTCTAATTTTTTTTCTCTTCTAGACGCCAACTTGATCCTTAATATTTCGCTCGTTTGTTCACCGATTGTTTTGAAATTTTCAGGACTGATAACATGCCGCGTGATTTTGTCGTTGCATATTTTAGTTGAGGAAAATCCCCATCCGGTTTTGAGTTATTCCCCTTTTAGTAAAATTTAACGACTTCTTTTGTCCCGGGGGTTTAGCTTTAACGATGACTGGCAGAGTCTCAAAGATGGGCTGGTTTGGAAGCTAATACATTGAATTTGTGCGAGACATATACTATTTATCATTTAAATGCAATTAAAGGGGTGTTATAGATGTTAAAACAAAGGTATGAAAAAAAAATTTAAAAAAATTCCGTAATTTCCGTGTTAGTTTTCTACCTGATAAAAATTTGTTATAACATGAATTTTAAAAGTTCTTGGTCTTACCAAGACCTTTCATACGGTATACAGAAAAAGGAGCTGGCCCCTATAATTAGGGAGTTAGAGGCGTCAAAAGTTTCTTGTCAATAACTTGTAAAGGAATAAAAATTTCTAATGCATTATTGAAGCAAAGTTGTAAAGAAATTAATTTTGAATCATTCCATTTTTTTCAATTAAATGTTTTCGTAATTTATAGTCAGTATTTGCAGAAACAATTGTTGTCAGTTCGGTCCATTTTTGTGGGGGTGCGCACGTTTAGCAGGTTATCAAAGGGCTTCTTGTAATGCACTAACTGATACATGCAGCGCGCAAAAATAATTCCACATAAAATTCCCATATGTTTTTATTCATATGTACATATGGGAATTTTATGTACATACATGAGTATATGTTTACTGTCTATTACCTGGTCAGGCTGAGCTGCCTGCATAATATGGACGCTGATGTCTGTAAACGACAGACAAGCAAGCTTTTATCGTGAATTGAGATTAATTAATCTCTCTCTTTTCCAAGCATCAGATAAAAAGCATTACATGTTTCTAAAAAAGGTATACAATATGTTATAAGGAAAACAATAAAAGCAATTTGAGATTTGGCACTAATAGCGTCTATGTAATCTTCCTTCTAGACTAGTGTATATCACACTTTGTAACAGGTGTTTTAGCCCCAAGAGAAAAGAGGTCGTATAAAAATTTTATCCACAAATATTTAAAGTGATATACGTTGGCCGTCATGTCATTTTTTAAAATCTTTATCTACTCAATTTATGAAAAAGTGAGAGAGGAGTGCTTAGTTTTACGCAATATGAAACAAAAAAGCATGTTTTATGTTTTTATATATGTAACAGAATACCATGTAATTAAACATGTCGCACTACGTTACAATAATAAATTGTCAATTGAAAAAGAATACAAAATTAATTTTTTTTTTTTCAAAAATGTTTGAAGAAATTTTGAGAAATGTTGAAATTCTTTACAATACTATTAGGATATAATTATATTGTAAATGGAATTTGACATTTAAAAAGATAACAGTTGCTATAGAATTTTCATTGTAAGACATTTAATTTGTTTGTGCATAGATTTTGACAAAATTTATTTCTTTGGGTAGAGCAACGATGCTCTAATTTGTTGCAATTTGATATAAGCAATTTAAAATCTTGCACTGAAAGCGTAGCAATGATGAATAGTACTAGTTAAAAATGTGCAAAAAGCGTTCAAGCCTTGCATGGCGAACATTTTATTTGACATTAAAAACCTGAAATAGTTTTTACCAATTAGCAAAGATCAATGACACTATTTTCGTAGAAATAAAACATTTTCTCTTAGAATTCTCCCCAGATACCATACTTACATTTTGCAATTAGTCAAGCCTTGTAGTGGGATTAAATCGCTCAAAACATTTGAAAAAATAGTATATTGTTCATTAACAAATCCATCTAATGCATTGTGTTTAAAATGGAAATTGACAATCTTAAATATAATGAAATTGCTCCTTGCATTTTTAATGAAAATGCGTTACAAAACGTGACTTCAATTTTGTCCTCCAATAAACCTCTATCAAAAAACTTTATGAATTTTAGATATGTTATGTGTATTTCTATTTCTTTTTTCAAGAAATTATATCTGATTTGGACCTTATATCTTTTTTCACCGTCTCCAAAATAATCCGTCAAGTTGACAGACAAACAATACAAATGATGTTAGAAAGGTTAACAAAATATGAACTTGTTTGTCATGTAATCGATCCTATGAAGACCAAAGGACCTCAGAAAATTTAATTAAGTGTGAACCAATGCCGGCGAATTTTTAACACATTGCTGCGATTTTTTTTTTAGGTGAAACCCTGCTTGAGCTCTAAATATACGTCATTTAATTTTATTGAACTGTAGAGTTAAATAGTTATTCGTCCAGTTCTTAAAAAGAACCTTCCTAACTTTATAAAGTTTGCTTTAAAACAATCGAAAACATAGCATTCTAGCAGAGCTCTCGAGTTGAGCTTTGATTAAAATTTTGAAGGGTGTCCAATGTTATGTGAAAAATATACAAGGGAAGTGTTGTTCTAATCAGAGTTTTATATCGTAAACAACGACAAAGGAAAGCTTCGCCAAGGAATTAAAGCGTAAACTTATATTACCTTTTCGCGAATAGTTGATAACTGTTATTTCGCGTAATTACATGTCAATTAGATTGCATAATTATGCTTCATTAACTCTCATGTGTAAGATTTTCATCTTACTATTATGGTAAATACACTAACCTCATTTCAAAACGAGGTTTGTGTTCTTGATCTGCCAGTTGTACTATACAGTTTTTTAAATTTTTAATCTTTTATTTATTTTTGCTGTAAACAATGGTAACATTTTTTTTTTAACTTTTAAAATTCAAAAAAATATTTCATATTGTTTTCAAATCTTGTTGCCCACTTTTCTTAGTATTTTAGATTATAGTATACTCTTTTAGAATATACCTCTAAAAATTAATTTTTATTAAAAAAGTTTTATGATACTGAGTACCGATGTTTCAGAAAAAAATCATCATTTCATATTGTGTATGCAAAACACTGATAGTTTGGTAACCGTTTCTATCTGGTCCCATTAGCAAGGCTCTTGTAACAGAGGTATGACATTTCCAGCTTATTTTAGGACAAAAACAAGATTAGAACTGTTAGTCTGAAATGAAAACACTAGGAAAGGTTTGGGGTTATCGCTTTTATCGAAATTCAGAAAAATGAGAACAATGAATGTTTAATTTTCAATTTATTGAAATTTATGTATTTGGAAGCACTTGTAACAGAATTTATTTTATACTTGTAGCTAACTATTGTAAAATATAATGACAAAAAATCATTTATATAACTCTACTACTGAAACGTAAAAAATAAGAAATTAATGCAACTATCGACAATGATAGAAGCCTTCACAAGATACGACTTTCCCTCGTGGTTGTTTCTAGTACATTAATGTTCAAAGCGTCATCCTGTTAGGTTGCGCTGCAATGCTTAATTATATTTGCACGTATAAAAGATTCAAAATTTACACTAATGGTTATGATAACAAATGTAATTAAATCATTTCTATCATCCTTGCCTCGTGAAAAACCATAACGGAGGGTTCCATTAACAGGGAAAAATGTATGTTTCGCAGACAATAATATGACTAGAACATTTTTGTTGTAAACATTCTGGGGAAAAAACCCCAAAACTATTGAACATATTTTGAAATATACTGAAAATACGAAACTAATATTTTGCGATCATTTGAGCAAAAAAGCAATACAATTTATCAAATATAAATTAAAATTCTGTTATAACAAATTATCGGCCTGCTTGGGGATGAAATCCAATTTCATTTGATTTATTGTGTTTGAAATTGAGGTAACATATAATTTTAATATATATAGTTATAGTTCCATGCATTCTTTATGGAATATGCCTTAACTACTATCAACTGTAATGAGCTATTTTGACTTGTCTTCGTTTGCTTTTCAAATCACATTTATCAAAAGATGTTTTTGTATTTTAATGTTTTATGAATATTTATATTAAAAAAAACAACAAAGCGATGGCATTTTTGACAACGGTTGGCTAGGTTTGCATATCATGTGAAAAAGGAAATAGTTGACATGAACGAATATACGAGAATCTGATTATCTTAGTTATGTTAATGTTCTAAAGTTGTGATGGGTATGCAACTAAAAATTTAAAAACAATTTTTAAAACTATGCTTCTAGAGCTACTAATTCCAAACCACTTTAAAAGATCTACAAGAATACAACAACAACAACAAAAAACAATATAATAGAGATATTAAATGTTTTCCATTGTATTTTCTCTTTATCTTCTAAAATGATGCAATATAAAAACTTAAAACAAAAATATCATTGCGTTATTACAACTTTGCATTGTACACTGTTGCGTCAACCTAATTGCAAACAGTAAACGATGTCGCTAACTCACCGTCTAGTAACTCGTAGCGCTGTAAAGCAAAGGCGACGGCATTCTGTGTGAGGTTGTTTCATCGCGGTGACGGCTGTGTGACGGCGCGATGGTGGGTTGTTTAAATGTGATGTATTCGATAAGGCTCATATTAAATGCGCTTGTGGAATTTTGCAATGAACGTATTCAGAGATCATACATTTGAGTCATTTTTCATAATGTGGGCTCATTAATTTTCCGAGACATCCACTTGCATAGATTTATAGTGGATGTAAGCAGAGAAGTCGATAAAATTGTGTAACTAATGTTCATACCAATACAACATATTACTTGATATAATCTTTTATTGTAATGAATATTTGATATTGTGGATCAAATCAACAATAAGATAAAAAGAGTATTTAACAAATTGATAAATACATTATTGAATAGATAAAATATGGCATACAAGCAATACAGGGAGATGTGATAGTTATAAAAAACAATACTGCGAACAAAAAATTGGCGTCTAAATGCGTAATACAGAATTGCAATATGATATATGCTGTATGCTGTTCATATGTCATTTTAAGTTTAAAATCATCCATGAAAACTATATATTCATTCTTATTGTAGCACCTTGCCAATAAATTATTGATGAGAAAACTAACATCTTTGTTAGACCATTTCGACAAGAGAATTGATTAATTGCAAGAAGGATATAACCGAAGTGCAATCAGCATGTCATAAATTTCCTCTCTCCTATTGCTTAAGTACGGACATCATGTACTTCGTAGGAAGTTTGCCGATTATGGTCGGTGTTATTGAGTTAATCAGTGGCTGCATTCAGTTTAAATTTTCACGTGAGGTGTCTTTCTTTGACAATTCTCAAGTGATTGGCACATATCCAGGATCTTCCGAACAAGGACTTTTCGGCGTGTGTGGTCCAAGATGTGACAATGACATTCGATGTAACGCTATTGACATCTGTTATGAAAAATTTCAGTGCAAATTAATTAATGGTTGGACACCCCCTGCGCCGGGCAACGTCTCCGAAGGAGTGTGTAGACAATTCCAAATGGTACGAATCTAACTTATCTTTTGTTCGTTCTTTTTTTTTCTTAATATTAACCTTCGCTTTTTATAAGAAACACATGATTATTTTGAATGCATTTTTTTGTTTTTATTCAGCAAGCATGCCCAGATGGATACTTTTTTGACAGAAAAAATCTTACTTGCATCAATTACTGTAAGTCTTTTTTTCAGTGACAACTGTAATTTCTTTACAATCGAATTGATATCTAATACGATCACAAGATACAATCAGTTTCAGCCAAATGTTGACTGAAGGGTCTGTCGGTGACTTAATGACAGTTTCTTTTTTAACTTGAATCTAATTACCTTTCAGTTGTCCTGATTACACCATGTCAGTTTTATCCTCCCATATTTCGCGGATACTATTTAATTAAGAAAAAATGATTTTCTTCGTTCCTAATTGATTTCCTTTTAGATTATATTTGCAACTTTGAGAGTGACCCAGAGTTGACATGTTTTCTTTCTGAAAGTCTGTCTGACGAATTTAACTGGACCACCCATAAGGTTAGTAATTTACTCTATATAATACCATTTGCAAGAATTGATGGGTTGGGATGAGTGGGGAGAAGGAATTATGTTTATAATTTTACTTAATTAGTTAAACTTCCATTAGACCAACAACTTGTCATTGCTAATGATTATGATACTTTTGTCTGGGCGGATTTTATTTTTTTAATATTAAATGACACTTATTTCTATTACACTTGCATTTGATCTAATAAGAATGGTCGTCTTCAACATTATTAAGCACATAAGGTAACATGTAGATTTTATCACATACCGGGACGAAATGACCCCCCCCCCCAAAAAAAAAGTAAAGAAAATTCAAGGGTTTTAATGTCATTAGTGGTTGAAGATTTGATGACGTACCGACTCGTTTTGAAATATTCATTAACATTTAAGCGGATGCCTGTGATTGATACAAAGGATCTATTAACCGACTAATGAAAATACATTTTATTAAACAAAGGGCTCGACTTCATCCACTAACACGGGTCCTTCCTCAGCTTACCATGGATTGCATTATAAATACATTGAAACATCCGCAATTCAACTTGGACAAAGAGCAGTACTGGAGAGCTCAAAGACATTTCAAGGTACATTGCACCGCCATTGCTTTGCATTGATATTTATTATAAACATTTAAGATCATTTTAATTCTTAAAGGAGGTTGGATGGACAACAAATAATCAATTAGATCGAAATTAACATTTACGATATGGCTTAGCTATAAGGTATCTTAAGTAAAGGAAAAATCAATGTATTTCACCTTTGGAAATTGGATTCTTTCCAATATTTTTTTTTTCAGACCTTAAGAACTATTCTTCTGAAGGAGATTAATATAGTACATATTAGGTGACCACCATCGAGTCCTCTTTATTTTCATATAGTGCGTAGTATTCATGTTGTTAATAAAATGAGTCCGATCTTCTTTCCAGTAAGATTAATTTTCAATGAAAATATTTCAAAGTAGTGTTTAGTGACTTTTAAGTCTTTCAAAGCACCAAATCATATTTTTTCATAATCAAGTACATTATAGTAAAGGGTTAAAAAATGTTTATGCAAATTCAAAGAAAATAGTATTCTGGCTGTCATTTAATTTGTCTTGATTTCATTAAAACAACTTTTTTTTTTACATTTTTCTCCTTAAGACACGTTAACTTTCTTATACAAATGTTATTTATAGGTTTCTAAAATTCAAACGAAATACGTGTTTAATTTTTTAATAGTTTTTTCCAACAAGAAATATATTAGATAATTGTCTAATTGACAACACTAAACATGATTTGTTAGATATTTTTACCATGCATTTTTGTACACCATATTTTGAATGCTGCAATGCATTACAATCAAATCCATTAAAGAGCATTTTGGTGTGGCATTTTACCCCTAGGTAGCTGCACTGTCTCTGATGAACACTCTGGTGATATTTGCACCCTATTCAAAATCACAATAAATGTGTATTTGTTTTTAACATCCATTTAAACAAGCAAAAACCTACTGCCTGACGATGTACTACCACATGTATGGGGCCACCATAAACACTCTCACCATCAGAACTCAGAAAGGAAACAGCGCCGCCATCGACCGCTGGAAAATGTCTGGTAACCAAGGTAACGTCTGGCACTATCTCTCTGGAGTCAACCTTCCTTTGGACTTACAAACAAAAGTAAGTAGCGATAGGCAAGAGTTTTTTTTTTTAACAACAACAAAACCTTTACAATGTCGTAAAATAACAACCAACGACACTTCTCTACTAAACACTACATCGGTGAATAAAACAAGACACCAAACTTGCATTTAGTTTTCGACTATTGTGATTGTTGTGATAAAAAAAGATCAAACGTTTATCTGATAAACTACTGCTTATAGAGTTTATGACTACTTGATTTTACGCATCTCACCTGAAATGTGGGATATTTATCTTTTCAAAATAGATTTACACGGTAAATTGATTTTTAGCATTGGTAAAAAAAAATATTGAACTATAGAATATGAAAAATTTCTAACTGGAATGGAATAACTTTCTTATAATTTCAATATGTTTGGAACAAAACTACTACAGGATTTTACAATTTGATTGAAAATACTTTTAACTTTAACAGACATTTTTTTTTTAAATTGAAATAATTATTTTCTCATCACTGACTATGAATATTTTATATGTCAAATGAAACGCTTAATACAAATGTGGCTTTATACGCTAAGACAATGGTCCATTATTTGATTCATGAATATGTTTCTTTAGCAGATGCAAAACTGTTACCTGTGCAACTTCGCACTAGTTATTATCCGGTACAGTTCCGCTGGTGTCTTTTAACTTGTGATGAAATGCTTTGTTTTTCTTTTTGGATTAGATCATCATTGAGGCTACCAAAGGTTCCAGCCACACTGGAGATACTGCGATCGATTACGTTGAGCTCCGGCCATTTGCATGTCCGTAGCAAAATGCAAAAGTCAATACAAATACTTGCTAGCATACATAATAAAATGTACTTCTACGTAGAGATAGATCTTCATGAAATTGTGCCACATGGTATCAGCCAATCACAATTTACATCATATATAGTTAACTAACGTTGTACATGCATCGTTTATATTGTTTTGAAGGTGAAAGAAGCTTTTAGAGGACACAAACCTAGCGAATCTTGTATAATTATCATAATAAAAGTAAACTTGCGATTAAGGGCATTATACATTTATATGGTGTTTTTTTTTAAATTTATTTATTTCGCTATCTATTCATTTAATGCATGTATGTTACTGTTAATATATTTTTATCATCAAAAACGTGTCAGACTCTTTATCAAATTTTTAACTTAGCAATTCTCTATTGTTCAAAAGAAAAGACAACGGGAATTACAGAATAAAAAAAATGAACGACATTGAGAAACTAGAAAGCCTATGCAACGAAGAATAAGAATTCCAATAGAATAATGAACGGGGTCATATTTCGACGTAAAATTATGACATCCAATCCGTAGAAAAATTGCAAAAAAAGACCCAGGATTATTTTTCTTTGCATTAAACAAGAAGAGAAGAAATGAATCTGGTAGAAAAAAATGACCCGGTCTTAAACAAAAATGTTAAAAGGAACCTAAACTTTAATTCAACTTCTCTGATTTTGAATTTAAAAACACCGAACTTGTTAGGAATTCGCTGTATATAGTTTTTCTTATCCATACCAAACACAATAGCTGATATTAATTAAAATTGCTTGTCAACATTCAGGTCTCTTCTCTCGTCGACATATGGAGGGGAAATGACGATACACTAGCCTAGAAATCTGCAGAACTGTACGCGTACAAGTTACTTTATCATGAATACTGGTTAACCACATTTTATATAGATTTATTTTGGTCTCGGCACTATCTTCATTTATCGTTTTACACATGTTACATAATGTTTGTTTTATATACTGTTGTAATTTTCCTGTACATCAATCGACATCGGTCATCCGTCCCGTTGTCAATAATCTGTATCATTTGGTCTGTTAGATCTTTAATATATGTTGAAATGCTCATTTGACTTAATTCAATTAATTTTACCATAAAGAGGATCGCCACCCGAATGTCGATCGAGTTAAAGTACAGCCGAATGTCACTCGAGTTGTACAGTAATCACCGAAAGATCAGCTCTACATTTTAAAACCACGCGTGAAATATTTGCAAAGGTGAAAGATATATGAGTCCAATACTCTGGTACTTAAGCGACATCAATGGTGCACTTATTTGATTTATGTCTTTGTATTATAAGCCATTATGTATATATTTAAAAATGCTTTCAAATGCATTTTTAGCTAATTAGATATTAGAACTTAATATACATATTACATATTAATTTCTATGACAGAAAATGTTTCATCGTTCATTTATGACTTTAAGATACGTTTGAGGTAGACGTGTGGATAACTTCCTGGTTAGACAAAACGTTTGCTGCATGAAGATCACTTCACGAAATGCAATGAATGACGCCATACTTTAAAGTTTAAAACTTAATCTTTCTCCAAGTCATAATGGCACAATTGGCCGGTGCTTACATTAAAGTAGTGGCAGTAAATTCTAAATTGTTTGGAAGAATAAAATATTGCTTCTATAAGTTTTAAGCAATATGAGCTGTATTTTTTAAGAATTTTATTTTGTTGCTAAAACCTGCTAGTATGATAAGTCTGCATATAACTTAAACTTTTATGATAAATAAGATTTGAAAACATCATTAATGTTTGTCAAAGGAAATATTTCTCTTAAAAGTAATATATAGCAAATCAATTTTTGTACAGGACGACAATAATTCAATTTTGCTCCAAATTAGATTTCTTAACGGCCTTTTCCACAAAAATAAGGCTAACATAAATTTAAAAACCATGATAGTTTTGTCATTCTAGTAGAAGAGAACATTTTAGTAACAAAAAAATGACATGAAAAATGCAGCTCATATTGTTTTAAAGTATAAGAACGAGAACTAACACTCTTGGATTCATTTGACATTCTCAATTCTTAAAAAAAGATAAAAAAATATTATAAACAGCACACTGTTTTCAAAGATGTTTCTTCCTGTCTATTTTGTTTCAATGTTTGGCATTTTCTTAATATCTAAATCCTATTTGCAATTTTGCTGTTAAAATGTACTCATCCCAGAAATACATTGATTGAAATAAATTGCTTATTTGCAAATTGGAATGACGAAGAAGGATTCAGTGATTGTACTCGTTGCTCGTAGCTAATATAGTTAATGTTGTTTATATTTAAAACCACCGTGATCACCTGACAACTTTAATGTTTACCAGAGATCAGGACAATCTTTATATTATGTGTCTGATATAAAACACGGAATGTTACACTTTTGAGTTACATCATGTTTAGCAATGACCTAGACAGCCTTTATACGTTGAAAATTGATAGAGACCATACACAGAATCACTGTTGTCTCAAACATAACAGATAATCAAGTGGCTTATATGGATTTATTTTACTTTGAAAATTAAAGAATTAGATTATTTTTGAACTACTTATATTCCGATAATCAAAATCAACAATATTTATAGGATGTTATTCAAGTTAGTCTCACTGTATCAATAGTATCGAAAGGTAAAGTAAGATTCATGTAGAATATAAAGGATCTAATTCAAGGTTATACATGATATGGAATTTTTTTTAAATACCCATTTTTTATTTAAAAAAGAAAATGAAAAAAAAACTTCGTAGATGAAATAAAACATTTTTTAAAGGACAGTTTGGCAACGCTGTGAACTTCAAAACTAAATGTACATGTTATTTGTAAACTGTTATGATTAAAACCACGTTTTTTATACACGGTCATGTATTTCGTGTTGTCTCATTGTCAATGTTTTATCATTAAATTGTCCAAATTCCACATTTAAATTGCACCTGTATATTGATCCCCATTTTCAACGCAGACAAAAAAAAAGAAGTTCGATATCAGCTTTTCTAATCAAATAAACGTATCATAATACATAGCTTGCATGACACTAAACCCAGGGGCGAAGAATACGATAATGTCCCCAAAATATGCAGGTAATATGTTCCCAATATGGTGAACCACAGGAGATCATTAATAGACAAAAACAGCGGAATTAAGTAGACCAATAATATCAGGTTAAAGGCCATGACAAACGAGCTTAGAACTTTGCTCATTTTAACAGGTTATTGACAGCTTTGTTCACAATTTGGGAAGATATATAGTTTAAGTCGGACGACAAACCAAATAAAAGGCTTGGACCAACATAAAAGTAATCACAATCATTGTTTACTATAAACAACTTATTTCAACTCGCCATATAGAGAATTAGGACAACGTAGTTGAAATGTTCTGCACAGTTTTGGTTTTTCTAACCCTCTTTGTCAGAACAACCCTTTGCTCTAGTAGTTGTGTCCAGTTTGAGTTTGCACAGGAAGTGTCGCCGACTGAGTCCATACAGGTGTTATCTAACTTCTCGGCCGCTTCCAGGACGGAACTGTTCGGCATCTGTGTCCCAAGGTGTATGAAGGACTTACGATGCAATGCTTTCGACATTTGTAATGGCGAGTGCCGAACCATCAGAGGTTGGCTTCCAGTGTATACAGACAGTGTATCTGGGGATATGTGTGAACGCCATCAAATCGTAAGACCTGAAATTTAGGGCAATTTATTCAAACATCAAATATTTTATTTCTGTGGTAAAAATTATTCGTGATTTCAATTATTTTTGATAAAGTCAAATTGGTACAAACTAATAGAAAATATATATTGTGCTTGTGAGAATGGGATTAAATAGTCAAATTAATAAAAACACATCGTTAATTGTTTGATTTTAAAAGCGCGAAAAGAATGACGATTGCGACATTAAAAATCAAATAAGGGAAATAAAAACAAGTATCGATGTCGACATACTTGTTTTCTTGTGTTTATTCTTCCATTATAAATAAAGATTTAAAAACAAACGATATTGATAAACATACATTCCATTTCATTTTTTGATGTGCTATGTAAAAGAAGCGGTGCAAAAATTTTAAATGCATTTATTTAACAGAAATGTAAACATTCCTTGAAGCAATTTGTTTTTTATATTTTCTTGTTTGTTTTTTTTTTTTATAAATCATTTTTTTTTAAATTCTTTTTTTCGATGGAATATATGCATATGTTGTGATAGGTTATTACAATATGAAAGATATATCCATGCACCGCTGTTTACGTTGCATTCTTATAAATCTGTAGCACATAAACACTATGACCCATTTTGAATATTTACCACATGCAGAGTATTTCTTATGGTGGCATAGATCTGCCACAACTTGTCATATAATTATGCCGACTTGTCAGATAATTATGTTCACTTGTCAGTGTTTAAGTCCACTTGTCACTCATTCACGTGTTTAAGAATTCAACACTTTAACCTTTCCACGCCCAATTTGTGACATCCATTTGAAATAATATTTTCTGACAAGTCGACATAAGGATCTGACAAGTCGACATAATTATTTGACAAGACGTCATAACATCTGACCTGATAACATCATTATCTGACAAGTCGACTTACAATATGAATGATAATTTTCTTTAAACTAGTGGCCATTTTATTTTTTCTGTCAGATAATTATGTTAACTTGTCAGATCTTTATGTCGACTTGACAGATAATTATGTTGACTTGTCAGATGATTATGTAAACTTGTCAGATATTTATGTCGACTTATATGTTATTATGATGACAAGTAAATGGCAGTCAGTGGCACTAACGCGCTTTGACAACAAAATATTGAGTCTCTAGTCAATATGGTTATTTTCTGACAAGTCAACATAAATATCTGACAAGTCGGCATTATCATATGAGAAGTTTACATAATATCTGACAAGTGGTGGTAGTTCTATGCCACCATAATTTCTAAATCAAATTTATACAGTAGTTCTACTTGAATACGTAAATAGGATGATGCAACGTAACATATTTTTGTTGTTTTTAGGACTGTGATGCTGGTTATTATTACGACAGACAAACAGAGAGATGTGTTCGTCACTGTAAGTTAATTCATTGTATCGGATTTAGAGGGCTCGACGGTCGTAGCGATTTTTAGACTTTATCGATCTCTTTTAAAAGAAGAGTTCAGTATAAAAATATATAACACATACCCAAATTTAAAATGCAAAATTTATGGATATTTTCTTTACTCCGTAATAGTTGACAGCAGAACAAATCATATTTTAAAATTTAAGGTGGATTTGATTTTAATTTGTTGACAAGCAAGTCTTCTAAAAGCTATGTGTTCTGTATTTAATGACTTTTATTATGAAACTCATAATTTTGAACTGAATAATAAGATGGACTGCTTAAGAATAAACTTAATCTGAAATGATACATGTCGAAGGATAGTGAATGATTGAATTACAAAACAGATTTCATACAAAAATAATATGCATTATGGCAAACGTTTTAAAATGAAGAACAATTATGGTACTATATTTACATCTACCAAGCATAATTTCCTCTATTTCTTACGGAAACTTAAAGTTAATTCATAGCTCTATAGAAACAGCCAGACTGAAACCTACACGCCCTATTTATCGATTGGTCGAAATCTACAGCGGCTGAAAGTGACAGGACTGAAATTAACACGCCCTGTTTATTGATTGATCTGAACCTACAGCGACATTAGTAAAATCCCGGACTGCACGAAATAATCATGACGATGCCAGACTCAAAGTCTCACAGGAGACGATTTGGCTGTTTCTCTAAGCTAACGTACTATTGTATATTAACAGTAATTTAGTGAATTTTACTAACTTTTCATAATCAGTTTATTAATTAGTTAAAGAAAGATGTTAATATATACAATAAAATGCTTTCTTTGATGATTCATGCGGGTTATGCAGGTAGCGATCATTGCAGGAAAAAAATTACATAACCCGCTAACGCGGGCTATGTATTTTTCCAGCAATGTCGCTACTTTCATATCCCGAATGAATCATAAAAGAAAGCATTTTATTGTTTAAGTAAATAATTCATATCAGTATTGATTTTTAAATCCTCAACTTCTAATGTGTCGAAACTGTACAACAATACAAACCATTGATATGATTTGCTACAGTGAGAGTAGGTTTGTTATTTTTAAATTTCATCTGTTTCCCTTTGATTATAGATTTTTGTGATTTTGAATTGGTGCCAGAAACAACATGCTTTCTATTGGAATCAAAAACAGACAACTTGGACTGGACTCGAAAATCGGTTATATATTGTATTTCATATTTTGAATGAAGCATTATGTTATACTTTTTATTTTCAACAAGTTATCAACTACTATAATTAAAAAGTATAATCATTTAATTTTTAATATTATTTATTATAGTTATCATCTCAAACACAACAGTGTCTGGGCAAAATTTATTGTAAGGGTAAAAATTACAGGGCGCGGAGTGGGGAGAGGGGCTTTGAATAGAGTAAAATTGCCGACGGTCAGTCTTTGCTTTGAGAAATGCTCTACTTACATATGTACGAGGGTTGTTCGGAAATTATTGAGACAAATCGATTATTTTCTTTTCTAAGTGACGAATTTTGGTGAAAATTGGCATAGACATTGACGAAACACCAACAAATAATAAAACAAAGTAATATTAAAAGAATATTTAATATTTTGTTAACGACAGTAGATAAACAAGTCGGTGGTCGGGGTACCCGGCGCAGCCATGAACTTGGAGATTAAACAACTTAAACATCTACTTTATAAGTGTCCGTAGAATTACAGTTAATGATAAAAGAAATCAAATTAAATATGTTCATTTTGCTATTCTTTGCGACTAACTGTTGATTAAGTTTCACTGATGTTCGAGTTGAAATACGGATATGGTACACATATATTTACCAAACAATAAAAATCTGACAACGACTTTACATTGAATTTTGACGTCACGGCGGCGCAACGAAAACCATTAAACTGGTGGAAATCTCAGGAGAAGACCTTTTAAAGCCACGCAATGGCGTAAAAAACTATACGATGACAAGACAAGGTATAGAACTTCAGTTCATCATATTTTTTTTCACTGATTGTTTAACTAGAGTTAGGCCACAGGGATTAATTAACAACTTTTGACACACTCACTGTTGTCAACAGTTCTAAAATATGTAAAAAATGACTGCAGGAGACATTCACAGAAATTAGACTTTCGGGTAAAAATAACTCGATTTTTTCTCTAAAAAAAAACAAGAATGAGAGAAAATGTAAATGATGACATCTTGAAATTAAAACAAAAGATGAGAAATAAAGGATAATTCTTATTTCAGTTCATTTGTAAGGTGTTTAAAACACGGGAGCAATAAAAAAGCGTTAAAATGACGTTGCGAAAAGTTTGCGGTTGCGCCGGGTTACAGGACGAAGGCACGTTGGTCAGCGTACTAGGAATGATCTATTCATGCCATGAACAAGAAATGTTTCTCATCGATAAACTCTATCCTGATTTACGTTTTGGTAAAATTTCAAGAGTTTATCTTTTTTACTTAAAGAATAAGAGAAAATATCTCAATAATTTCCGAACAACCCTCGTATATATATTTACACTTTTTGTCATTTAGTTCACAACAAATAATTATAAGTGAATGCAGTTGAATGCCTAATTGTTGATATTAATGTTTCACAGGGATTAACTGCGAATTATTATTATAATACTGGTCCATCATCGGCAAAGTTTGGAAGTTATTACAAGTATATCCAGTCAGCATATTCTTCTAGTTACGTGTACAGGGGCACTCTCGAAAGCATTGAACACTTTGATGGTAAATTTATTCTGACAATTTACAAATATTTACGGAAAACAATTAGTTACTAAACATAAATTTTCATATAAGAATATATGGTTACTAATGGAAACATTAGGAACCTAGATGAACATTTAAATCCTGGTTCTTGTTTCTTTTTCTTCCCAACAGATAAAATATACTGTCTTTCGCTTTACTATCATATGTATGGCAGCAATATCAAAAGTTTGATTATTTCCACCCAAAATGGAACTGATGCCCCTGTGAACCACTGGACCATGACGGGTAACCAAGGAAACGCGTGGAACAGATTGTTGGGACTTAATCTTCGATTAGATCCACAGACAAAGGTTTTCTATCGACATTAACTTGTATTTAGCATACAATCACTTACTGCGTACATTACTCGATATATTGAATTAGTGTAGGATTGATTCCATTGAAATTGTAAAATTTGATGTCAGCCACGAATGTATACTCATGTAAATGTTGCTATTAATGTAAATTATTTTACCTCTGTTACTAATTTCCATGTAAATTTACAACGAATAAACATGCTATTATATCTTACCGTAAAGTAGTTTCCGTGGTACATGTGTCTGCCCAAGGTGAAAAGTCATCGAAACTATTCACCGGCGGCATTCGATTCCCTTCGTTTTTAAACTGGGAACACCTCTGGTGTAATCCAACTGGATACCTTAAATTCAAAAGTTCGATAACTTTAATTTGTTTACCATTAAGAAGGTCTGCAATGTTTACACATAAAGTTTCCTTCGGTATAATAAAATACCCATCTACTGACTATTTGAACGATACCAAGTTTAATTCACTTCGTTGCGAGGCCGATGAAAATAAATTAGGCAGTAAGTAGGTATGTTATTATAATAAAGAAAACTTCGTGTGTGATATTTATCAATTTATAGTTGGTTAACAACATATAAAATGGCCGAAAAACTGTTATTGAAAATATATCGTCAACTGCATTTGATGAAATCGCTATAATTGCAACACCATTAAAGGGCTGGGGAAATCAATATTCTAACTTAATACTAGATTTTACTGAATATATAAAAGTATAAACACTATACTTTACAGGTTTTAATAACAGGAGAACAAGCAACTAACTACAGAGGAGATATTGCCATAGATTTTGTAGAGCTTTGGCCGTATGCGTGCCCTGGCAGTGCTTGACTTGCTGGACTTCCTTGCAATTGTTGTTGTGTTTGGGATACCTTTAAAAATCCTCTGAGACGTGTTTTCCCGGGGATAATGTTTTAAATTTTCGTAATAGACAACAATAGCCATAATTGTTTTAGCTCACCTTAACCAGATGAAATGTGTTTGGTTTTTTTTTTTAATTTCAGTTTTGTTTTGTATACATTATGGTTTAAATTTTAAGCACTAGTATCCTATACAGAATAGATATGCAAAATGTGCTGAGCGGTTTTCTTATATATGTGAGGAAAAACAAGATAGTATGAAAAACCATTTAATTTTTTTTGTTTAATGTTTTGGAAATAAATAATGTCAGCGTTTGAAATTGATTTATGCAACTATTTGCGGGTCATATCTAGACATTAGTTAACGTGTATGAGGATAAAGTTATTTGTTTATGCCTTAAATATATTTGATAAAACACATATTTTGTCTTCTATTTCTTCTGCAAGTGAACATTTCTGACGGTTTTTATATTGTTAGGTCACATATTAGAACTAGACTATGACAACTTTTTCTCACATATTGAGTAATTGTATTTTTGGTAAAAATGTATCTTTATCAAATGGAAATAGTTACGAAAATAGTATCTATTCACAATGCTTTACTCATTTTCTTTATATTTTGGTAGCTTAGTTGAAATGTCATGCCTTTACAAAGTTAAAAGCCATATACAGTCTTCGAGTTTTTAAAACAGTGCTAGTTTGGCAGATGTTAATTCTATTTCCGGAAATGTATTTTAGTAATGTTTATGATTTTTATACATTGCTGGAATATATACATAAATTGGGATGAGATATTGCATATGTATTAAAGTTATAATACATAATGTTTGTATATTTAAAGGACAATATATGGTTTGAGCCTAAAATGACCCCCTAAAATGAACATTGTCTTTTTACTGTAATTCTTTGTTTAATTTTTACAAATGTACATTTGGAGTTTTTTTCTCTCCAATACTTATGCGACAAAAAGTTCGTTCTTGTTCAAAGAGTCGCTCTATATTTCCCTTTCGAAAAAAGATAAGAAAAATGTCAATTTTTGATTGATTTTGATTGAATTATAAAAAAAGCGTCACTTCTGACGTCATATACTGCCAGTGAGTGCATATAGATTAAATAAAAAAGTGAAAAACATATTTCATGTCAACTCTTTTATAAGATAACACAAAAAATTAATGTACATGAATCATTTAAAAAATAACGAATTATGAAGGCCAAATTTGACTTAATGTCATATATACTAGTAGTTCTTTGCCGTAATAATCTCTGCTAGAAGTTTATGATAATTTTTAACATTAACATTCTATCATCCAAATTATTACTGCGTTAACAATGTACAGTGTACATATTCATTAGAACCAAGGGTAGATTTTGAGGGTCTCTTCATTAATTTTACCAATTATCATCTGAAGACAGATGCATTGTCTCAACGCTCTTTGAATTTTTTTTGATGCACTTAAATTATTTTTTTTTGTATAAACATTAAGGATAGAATTATCTAAATTATTGATATTCTATATTATTCCTCAAAACTAGGTGAAAAACAAGCGCTTTAAATCAAATATTGTCAGAAATATTGATTTTGTATCCTTTTGTTTGATTGTTTTCTGAACAATTATGCAGAAAAAAACCGCTTCATTAATAAACAGAACACTCGAGTTTTATTTTGTAGTGAGTTATTTGTCAAAATGTTGAATCTCGGTCATTTTTCTTACACAGTATCGGAATAATGCGTCAATATCTGATATCATTGATTAAAATCATACGTAAATAGCCAATTAAATAATGGATTGGTGATTTTTATCTCATTTATAATAATAAGCTTAATATCTTCCTAAATTGGATCGTCATCAGATTGAGTATTGTAGCATTTGTGGACCTTTTAGTGTTTGGTGTTAACATTTGTTCCGTAGTGAATGTGTATTTTACATGTATCTGATCAATTTTAATATTTGGATCTTTTATAACACGGTAAGCGTGAAAAAAAATTTACATTTATATTCAATGTTACAAAAGATATATTTACGCATCTGTTTCCTTTAAGACAGAGTGAAATAATTTCATCCGATTATACTGTATATGAATTTTAAACACAAAAACAGGGTAACGTGTGTGACCTATATATTTAGGTTACTACTATCTGTCGATGAATATTTATTATCTTAAGGTAATATTTAATCAAAACCTATAACATTGTGCACAAAAGAATATCAAGTAAAGACTTATATACCAGAATTGGATATCAAAAACGTTTTAGATTACAAAAGGTGACAACAACGATCTCTGGAATTAATAAAACACTAGACTTTGACCCGTGCGTGCATGGGTTGACATTGCATGTAGTATCGGACATTTACGAAATAGATACATCGACACACCGTATTTTTTTATGTTTACATAACCAAGCTTTAAGCCGTCAATAATGCTATTAATTCAATGAAAATTTACACGTATATGTATTATCGTTTCTGAGTTTATTCGTGCAAATATGATATTGTGGAAACTAACTAAGAAGCCTCCCGTTATTTAGCGTAAATGTAATGGACATACGCAAGATTGTAAAATCCAAAAAACCCAGATGATTTCCGGATTTTTTAAAAGAAATTTCGTTTGATTATTAATTAGCAAAGCTTGATTGAGAAGAAATAAAAACATATTGGTAATCTTCAAGTACCAAAAATGTTTAAAATATTTATAACAAAAGACAGTACTCTTCCGATTTCTCGGTATTACAGCCCAAAAATTCGAGCCTATAATATTAATATAGTAGTATTGATAAGAGTAATTGTATAGTAAATATGGTATTGATATATATTTTGAAGATAAAAAGACGTTAGGCATCATCAGTTACCACCACTCACCTTTACGCGTCTGAACCACACAATAATAGCCGCTTTATTTAAAATATAAAATAATTAATAATTTTAAAAATGATAAATTAATGATCTGATTATAATCAAAGCATGGTAAGCCTTTTAGAAATTCATCAAGGAGTCGGACTAACATTTCCCTTAATCATATTATATAAGTTTTAAAAAATACGATGGTCAATTAAACAATACGAGGACAATGTGGCTGTAAATTACTTGTATATATTTTTTCTATAGCTAACATATAAGTATACATCTATGCATCGACACTTATTTCATTGCTATGTTAAGTTTCAGTCTAATTGTATTTGATTAAGCGATTTTTTTTACCAAATTTAAAAAAAAACCATGTTTGTCACCACGGAGCACGATAATTTTCAAAACATACCGAAAATGATGTACGCAAAGTTTTTAGAAATGTCCGTTCTTTTTATACCCTTTCGGTATCTTTTGACTTTATCCTTACAACTCAAAATGCCACTGTAACAGTGAATGTCTCATTCGGTCACATTTGTTGGAGAATCATCAAATTTCTGGTTTTTCTTACCGTGTGTTTCTCAGTTTACAGTACGGAAAAATCTGAACGTTAGATGACTTTACTTATTCTCTTGACCAAATATTAACGGACACTTTATTCTCGATCGGACTGATTAATGTCAAAAATACAAGTATCAACACCCTCACAAAATGCATTACGGTTAAACACATGTATAAACAATTTTTGCTTGCAGTGTATATAATTTTCACAATTTGTTTTAGCTTTTTCTGAGCTAAAGACATACTGTTTGTAATTCTCAATACACCTTGACATCTGGCGATGTCACATTTTTTATTCAATTTTAAAGAGGGCTTTATGTCTCTAGTAACTGATAGCTGTTCAACAAATCAATATACTTCGTAATTATTTGGTACACAAAATGTCATGACAGTACTTTGAGTATTCAATATTATAGATTTTTAGCTTCATTTATAGAGATGTTACTTTATACAGTACATTATATTTATTGATTTGTTGTTGACATAGCATACATTTTAATCGTGACCTCATTTTTGCATGATTAAATTCTAAATAATTCTTTAAAATAAAGGAATAATTTACCTTTTTCATTTAAATTGTTGGAACCTTTCGATAAATTGTGTTTACCAGACTTAGTAGTAATATGTGTACTATAATACATGTAAAACATATATATAATCGGATTTCTTTGGTTTAGAGTGGTTCAAATAGTCAAATATATCATTTTTCATCCTATACTAACTAAATATATGTTGAAAAAGTGTTCGTATTTTTTGGTTGGCCCTCGTACAAATTTCAAAACCATGATTTGTTCAACATAACGGATATTTAACAAAGGAAACTATTGTTCAATAGTAAATACTTAAAACGACTCTTTCAGACATAAATGTGATTTCCTGAGTGTCGTCTTGAAAATAATTTTATACACGTTGTTTATATATAAATGTTTTTGATTTAAAAATATTGTTTTTAACAATCTATAATACAATTAAATATTGCTGGTTTGTGAAGCATTGTTGTGTTGTTATACAATCTCAATCTTGGCCAAGCATAGTCTTAAAGTTACCATCAGTGTGTTTGATAAATAAATCGTGTATGATATAATTTATTTAAAAGGTTGTTCGGTATCGAAAATTGTGTCACGATAATGCAATAAATAATTCATTCTGCCTACTTTTCTGCAGATCCTGTGGGGGCATTTTAACGATTAAACATGTTCTATACAAAATGATATCTCCCTAAAGACGCACATAAGATATACGGTATTAGTGTTAAATTAAACCTTCATATAGAATAATTGTTAAATCATATGTGATTTAACCGTAGGTTAATCAACACTTCATTTTATAAACAGCCAACAATTTCTCAATAACTCATACGTTGGAGCAAAATGCATTTGCTAAGAGGATTGCAACTGATGGTCGGTTTTTCTGAGTTGATCCATGGCTGCATTCAGTTTGATTTCTCAAGTGAGGTATCTTTCTCAGACAATGCTCAAGTGATAGGCACCTACCCAGGATCTTCCAAAGATGAACTTTTTGGCATCTGTGCTTCAAGATGTACTAATGACATAAGGTGTAACGCCATTGATATCTGTTCTGAGAATCTGAAGTGCAAATTAATTAGAGGTTGGACACCTCTTACAACAGAAAGCACTTCTGAAGGAGTGTGTCAACGATTCCAAATGGTAAAATCTCTCTCTCTCTCTCTCTCTCTCTCTCTCTCTCTCTCTCTCTCTCTCTCTCTCTCTCTCTCTCATATTTTACAAAATAAATGAGTTCTTTTCTTACTTAAGATTTCCCTATTTTGGCAGACAAAACGTGGATTTTTAAAAAGAATATGTTTTGCGTCGTCAAAACAAATTTTAATTTGTGCGGTACATTTCTAAAAAAAAATTTGAATGATTTTTTTTTTCTTTCAAAAAATGTTTATCTCATATTATTTTTTTATCGAAGTAATGCTTTTTAAAAGATAGTAAAAAGACAAGAGATTTTTTAGTTTTCGATAATTTTTATTGTCCAGTTTGCTAATTGTGCTGTCATAGAAGGTTTTATTTTCAAATTGTTTTTGGGTGGGGTTACATTTAGTTGGGGTTTTTTGGCCAAACTTTAATGGCATCATTAATAGTTGTGGGTTTTTTTTATTGATATTATATGGTATTATTTTGCAGAATTGCCAGGATGGATATTTCTTTGACAGACAAAATGAGTCTTGTATTCAGCATGGTAAGTCATAAACATTAATTAGAGGTCATTTTTTAGAAACAAACATATATTTACTTCAAAATTCATTTATACTAAGATGATTTTCCTCAAGCTTGGTTACTAGTCTAGTCCTCTTTATTTTCATTCTTTATCATTATTTTTTTTTGGTTTTAGATATTTGCGATTTCGAGAGCGATCCAGAATCAACTTGTTTTCTCCCCGCAAGTCCTTCTTCCAACTTTGTGTGGACCAGAAAATCTGTAAGTAATTTTTTAGACAAGAGGCTACAATCCTGTGAATGTACTAGACTGATACAGTCTTTTAAGAGTAATTATATTATTACTTTTATAGAAAAAATTTGAACTTTTTATATGATTCAAATGTTATGGTTCAAATGGTAAATATACACTATTGAATATACACTGTTATTTTTACACAGCATAAAGTAGAGCAAATGTCATTATAGAGTATCCAATATACAATTACTAATGTATCGAGAATAAAATGAACCAAAAGGATCAACATTTCGTTTGAAAATAAATACACAAAGCGTCATAAAATATTGTTAAAATAACTTTCTTATCTATGATGTCACCTTTTTGGACGCAAGAGCGATAACACATTATTCATTTCAAATCAAAGATCAAGATATATTAGTATAAGATACAATGTAACAGGTCTTTTTTTCCTTCGCGATTTTTCAACATTTTACACAACCTTTTTTTTTTTAGCTGTGGCTTAATTATATTAGGAGTATGTTTTTAAACTTCTAGTCATGTCATACATTACGAGTTTTTAAAGACATGTGTTCTATACGAAAATCGAATAATTTGATCAAGACAGAAAAGTATCAAGTGTGTCAATATTTAAATTAAATATCTATTCCAGTAGATTAGGTTCTTTTATAATAATTGCAACATTTAAAAAAAACCTATCCAACAGTTAATAATTTGCTTGCACAATTGTGTTACAGAAAAAAAACCGTGGAAATTATAGGAACCTTTGCAAGATTTTACCACAAAACATATGAACATTTTAATATAAAATCTGTTAACAAAAAATCTTGATATTAATAAAACAAAGCCTATAACCAAAACTATTTTAAAATTTTAAATAGCAGCTTTTTACCTTTTAAAAAATGAAATTGTTTGCAATCAAACTTAGAATAAACAGACCACCTTTGTTTTTGATAGGGTTCGACACCATCCTCGAGCACGGGCCCTACCGCAGCGTACCGGGGAATGTACTACAAATACATTGAAACAACCTCTGGATCTGCTGGAGACAAAGCAATACTGCAGAGTTCAAGGGCATTTCAAGGTAGATCGAAATATTGCTATAATGTTTTTAAAATATTCACATTATTTTTCATAATATTACTATCATTTATTCACATTAAGTTGTTCTTTAAACTCATGTTGGACATTTTTTATTTACTATCAGTGTATAGCGTAGAATGAAACTGATTTTAGCTACACGATCACAATTTTTCTGTCTGTGTCGGTTTGCTGAAGGCCTTGTGCGAGTGCAATTTCAACAAAATGTTGCCCATAGCAACCTTGGCTATCAGTCTTTCAGGTCGAGTTTTTACAAATAAAAGGTAATGTTCCTTTCCTCTGTGTGCATTTCTTTACATAAGGAAAGAATAGGAATAATGTAAGCTGTTTTTATATCTTTTTAAAAGTTAGAAGATTTCCTTTAAAAATTAATGCACATGATAGATAGTTTGTTTATTTATAATAGACTGATGGAATCAATGCCTCTGGATTTAGAGAGAGAGTTCTCATAAATTTCATATTTCAATACATGTTTATAATTATGAATACAAAGAAGAAAAGTCATCTGTTACAAAAAAAGTACGCGGGTATGAAAAGGCAACTCTCAGCGATCAAATTCCTCTGATCGATATGATGTCACAATAAGCAGCATGATGTCTATTTTACTCAGAAACATGTCGATTTTTACTTTATCTCTGGTTTAAATTATAAAAACTACAGGCATAAAATATCACTAGTAGCTCTTCTAACTGAATATATCTTTGATTTATCTCTATTACGTATAATTACCACTGATGACGTCACAAGCATGTTTAATTGAGAAGATCAAGTCGGGAGAGAAATTATCGAAATGCGGTGTAAACAATGCCGAAATAAGACTTATTAAATTCAGATACCTACGATTTAGGTGAATGTCAGTTAGGATATAAGCAGGATAATACAGGCATGGATATTTTGTTTTATCAGCGAGTGTTTTAAGGTAAGCAGATCGACATTTATATGGCTTGACCAGCCTCAACAGTATATGACCTAAACTACTTGAAAAGTGCTGCAAGAATCCTGTGCTTTGTTGTTTTAAATGATAAATACGTAGTATTTTCAATGAAATTATAGAAGTTGAGAGGATTTCCGGTAAATATTTACAATATTTATTTTATGCGATAAACAAAAGGATTCTAGCAATAATACTAATACACATGAACTAATTGCCAATCTAATTATTGTAGTAAACATACAAATGAACGGGGTAGTGTTACACTTTTTGATTTTTTGTTAAGGTAAAAAAGTGATCTATTTTGAACTGTCACGTGATACCATGGCACAACAGCTTCAAAGATAGAGTCGATTCCGAAGTAGAAAAATAATATATTGGTGAACACATTCACTTGGTATTAATATTCCGCACCGTTTTCATACAAATAATTACTTTTTATATTGATTATAATTCTGACGGTCATTAAAATCGGAGTTGCCTTAACCTACCCGTGTAACGAAATGTAATCACAAGAGGAAATCAATTTCACATTTTATGGATAAAAAAAAATAAGCAGCAATAGATTTCTATTAATTCTTTTATATACATATAACATCCTGCTTGAAAATAATTTTCTTTAGGGGGTTAAACAACAAAATCATCAATCCATTAGCGGCCTATTAAGGAGAAACTATATAGATCTCGTTTGATGATTCATCATTTCGTGTATCCCATTTAAAGTCACAGATCACACATAAAATGTGCAGTATCTTCAGTCATTGTCATTCACATTTCCGTTTTTATTAGTTAAGACCTACTGCCTGACGATGTACTACCACATGTATGGGGCCACTATAAACACTCTCACCATCAGAACTCAGAGAGGAAACAGCGCCGCCATAGACCGCTGGACATTGTCAGGTAACCAAGGTGACGTCTGGCACCATCTGTCTGGGGTCAACGTTCCTTTGGACTCCCAAACAAAAGTATGAAATTAAATTCAGCGACAAAACATTTACCTTAACTATCGCATACATCTGGTTTTATTCAACTTGATATTGTTTTTCCTGTCTCATTTTAGATTATCATAGAAGCTACCAAAGGATCTAGCTTTACCGGGGACATTGCGATTGATTACGTTGAACTCTGGCCATTTGCATGTCCGTAGCAAATAGTGAAATTAAAACAAATATTCACACGATTCTAGTACATTGTCAATTACTGTTAAAAAATGTATTATACATGTATTTGTACTTCGAGACTGTCGTGATTGAACTCTTTGATTGCTGTTAGTTAAAGTCATTTATTTATTTATTTGTTTCATAGAAAATGAATTCACAGCACAGCTTATCAAAATAAAACATTGGAAAAGTATTTTGTTCATATTGTTGTGTTTGGTAGACACCATGAGAGGAGACAAATTGAAATAAAATAAACATATATTAATAACAAAACTGCTAAATTAGCGTTATCGGTTTCTTGTTTTTTATTCATTTATTTATTAATTTATTCGATATTTTTCCCATAAAACTTTTGAAATATTGAACCTTTGAAAAACAGAACACATGAGATTTTTAACCAAAATATAAAATCTTAACTTCCTTATTTCAGACTTTGACAAGATTGCATAAAATATATATATATATATATATATATATATATATATATATATATATATATATATATATATATATATATATATATATATATATATATATAGTTAACGAAGCAATCTTAAAGAAAATTTAAAGCCTTGAACATATTAATTTTTAGAAGAGAAATCTCGCTTTAAAACCATACTTATAAAATATTCAACATTCTGTCAAATCTTCAAAAAAGAGATTCGCATTATTTGATCATTTTGATTACTTTTCATCTGTAAGTCTTACAATTTTGTTTTTAAAAGATTTGCAACTTTATCTTAAGGTACCCTACAAAACATAGACTTACACTAAGACACTACATCACAAGATGGTGGGTCAAATGCTTTAATTAATTGTTTGTATCAATCTCCTTGATTGATTATCGTCATAGCTCAGTGGTTAAACCATCGGATTTGTGAGTTTGAATCTTCCTGAGGCTTTCTTCATATTGTCTGAACTAAATTTTTGAAAATATTATTTCTTATCCAAAACTGTAATTTTTTCGCCTATTTGACATATAAATCTAATCCATGATTTCTTCTTCCATATTCGAGTAATCGAGTTGATTTGAGGAACTATTTTAAGTGTAGTAAGCCATCTTAAATTAATCCGATCAAATAAATATAAAATCATGTACATTTGCTGCGACGGCGCAACGCATATATGAAAACGCCTACTAACAGATGATTTTTGTGTTAACGGTAAAGTATACTTCATATGATTGTTATATTTTCTATAATGATTAAAGAATACTGTTGTCTTTAGTAGGTCAAGAAGCTAATTTTTCGGTTCTATTACTTATTTTACATTAAATACTCATGTAGTAAATATAAGGGTAACCACAGGGTTATAAAAAATGTATGTGAAAATATTAGGCTAAAGTAAATAAGTATCATGTACTTTTGCTTTAGTTCTTTTTTTAGGAATGAATACAATGCAACAAATTTTACACGAGAATTTAAACATCTATTTATGATAGCATGCTGAAGATAATACTGTTGGGTTAAGGTAAAAATCGTATACAATTTGTTTAAAATACAAATATAAAGCTCTCAAATTATATGCGAGCGAATATCAACGAACGCAACTGAACTATTTATAGAGTGGTTATTTTAAAATTCAAGCATTTTTGGTGAATGCAATACTTATTACATCGTTTTATATTATAACAACTACAAATCATCGATATAAAAACTGTTTCAAAACAAAGTGTAGTGGAAAAAAAACATGCTATAGAGGCCAATTATAGGAAAATGAAGCTTGACATCATGATGTAGTATTTAATATTGTGCAAAACCGCAATTCTGAAATTATTTTGCAGGTCATATAGCTAAAAAATCATGATGCCGTGATTAAAGATATATGTAGTTAATTTGGTATGGGAATTCTTGGTGTGTAATTGATACCAAGATTGGAATGCAACTACGACGAAGTACGAATTTGGAAGCACGTTTATCAAGTATTCATATGTATCGTGTAGCTAGAAAATACCTAGTGTCATATTTTCAGATTGATTTCATAGTCAACATATTTTAAAAGTTTCATACATGCCTTTAATTGTCAATATCTACAAAAATTTAACCAACGCCTAGTTATTCTTTTGATCATGGCACGGTAAGTCCTTCTGTAACTTGTGTTCTCTGTAATTTACAGAACGAAACAATGCGAGATTTTAAAGTATACGAAAGACGTTCTCCAAACGCCATTCAAATTATCTGCAATGTATCTACGAATTTCTTTTATCTAAGCGTTGAGTGCATCACCAACTGTATTTATAACACTCACTGTAACGCCATAGACGTCTCCGGGACGTATTGTCGCCTTATTCGAGGCGGTGACTCCTTATACACGGAACAGAACGTGGCCACGACATGCCAACGATTCCAGATCGTAAGGATATTTCATTTATTAACCGGGGTTATATTCTTTTTTCCCAAAACTTGTGTCGTTTATAACAGAAAAAAGTTTAAAAAAGAGAATAATGTGGTTTCAGTAATATTTGTAGTCATGTGGGATATAAAGGCGGTGACATTGAAAAAAAAATACATAATCCGCATAACCCGTACTTTTTCTGCAGTTATCAATACTTTCATATCCGAAATTATAACGAATATTAATAAAACCCAATTTTTCTATTCTAGATTCAACAAATGAAAAATTTTCCAAGTGGCATTGAATCCTATTCAAATAACCAGGTTAACTTTTGAAGCACAAAATTGTATAAAGCAAGAACACAAAGTCAGAATAACAGAGAGCAGTAAAGACCCGTACACTCTTCCCAGTGTCCCTTGACCGATCGGCAAAGATGTTAATTGATTCAATTTTTAACTGTTATTCTTATTTTCCGATAAAACGGGCATTTAAGAAATAAATTGATTTGCTGTGGATTTTAACGAGAAAATTGGGTGATTTAACATGACATTAACACCATACATGTACAAAGAAGATTTTGATCACGATATGGTGATCCATCAAAAGCTTTACAGACGGCAATTGATATTTACCTAAATAATACCATCATCTTAATAATACCGATTTGAGATTAGAAATTTGGCAAATAAGAAGATGGTTTTTGTAACTGATGTATCTTCCTCTATATATCAATTTATGTTCTTATGTTATATGTATTTGAAGCCAAGACAACTGCACATAAGGTTTTGGATGTGAAGCATACAGTAAACAAAATTTCTTGAAGTAAATGACGAATATATATATATATATATATATATATATATATATATAATGAAGGGGGTCAGCATAGACTAGAAAACGACTGAATACTGTGTAAAGGTTTTGACAGTATAGTATGCAATAAGCGGATATCGTATACGTAGTCCGTATCATATTAAATGACTGCATATATATTGTATTCCTCTGCTGGCTGCTGTCTCAGTGTTGTGAAAAGATTTCATCCCGTAACTTTTCAGTTCAATGAAATGGAGAACTTAACAAATAATCATAAGATCGTGGTTACAGTTTCTGGTATTGGTAAGCCAGCTCTAGTATGACATTGATATCAAGATTATAATTTAACCATGAACTCGTCCGAACATGTTGGCACGTGTATCAAGTATTAAAGTATATCGTGTAGGGAGGAAATAACTAGCGTCATATTTCAAATTGGTTTCATAGTCGTCATCATCGACTTGTAAATTATTCATCATAGTACATGTAGGTACATTAAACAAGAGGTCCAGGGGCCACATCGCTCACCTGACCAACAATTGCCTTAATTCTGGCCAAATTATATTACAGTATTAAAATATCTTGACAACTGACTACAGTAGATCTTGCTAAAAAAAAAAAATTGAAAATCTGCCAATTTTTATCCACCTCTTTTTTTTTGGTAAATACCAAGCCCCTTTTGTTGTTGTACCTGTAAGAAGATTTTTCTCTATTCCTATATACCCCCCCCCCCCCCATTTCGTGGCCCCACTTTTCTCTAGGGAATCATGGTTTCATCAAACTTAAATCTGCATAACCTTTGATTTCACACGAAGTACTGAGTTTTGGACCGAAAACTTTCCCAGAATATGTTTAAAGATTTTCTCAATATATTCCTATGTAAACCACTAGGAACTGTGATTTTGCAAACTTAAATTAAAACTACCTGAGTATGCCTCTACACAAGTTTCAGCTTTTCTGGCCAAATAGTCTTTATAAAGAAGATTTTTAAAGATTTTCTCTATATATTCCTAAGTAAAAATTCATCCCCCATTGTGGCCTCACCCTACCCTTGGACTACTATTTAAACAAACTTGAATCTATATGATCTGGGGATGCTTCCACTCAAATTTGGGCTTTCCTAGCCTAATAGTTTTGAGAAGAAGACTTTTAAAGATTTTCTCTATATATAAAAATTTATCCCCCATTGTGGCCCCACCCTACCCCCAGGGAAAATGATTTGAACAAACCTGAATCTACATTATCTGAGGGTGGTTACACGCCAATTTGTGCTTTCATGGCCAAATAGTTTTTAAAAGAAAATTTTAAAAAGATTTTCTCTATATATTCCTATATAAAAATTTATCCAACAATTGTGGCCCCACCCTACCCCCGGGGACAATGATTTGAACAAACTTGAATCTACATTATCTGAGAATGCTTCCACTCAAATTTGAGCTTTCCTGGCCAAATAGTTTTTGAGAAGAATATTTTTAATGAATTTCTCTATATATTTTTTATGTAAAACATGATCCCCCTATTGTGGCCCCACCCTACCCCCGGGAACCATGATTTGAAGAAACTTGAATCTACACTATCTTAGGATGCTTCCACTCAAAGTTGAGCTTTCCTGGCCTAATAGGCTTTGAGAAGAAGATTTTTAAAGATTTTCTCTATATATATATTCCTATGTATAACTTGATCCCCCAATAGTGGCCCCACCCTACCCCTGGGGACCATGATTTGAACAAATTTAAATCGACACCTCCTGAGTGTGCTTTCATTTTAATTTGAGCTTTTCTGGCTAAATAGTTTTTGAGAAGAAGATTTTTAAGATTTTTTTCTATATATTCCTATGTAAAACTTGATCCCCCAATTGTGGCCCCACCCTACCCCCGGGGACCATGATTTGAGCGAACTTGAATTTACATTATCTGAGGATGCTTCCACTCAAATTTGAGCTTTCCTGGCCTAACAGTTTTTGAGAAGAAGATTTTTAAAGATTTTCTCTATATATTCCTATGTAAAACTTGATCCCCCAATAGTGGCCCCACCCTACCCCCGGGGACCATGATTTGAGCGAACTTGAATCTACATTATCTGAGGATGCTTCCACTCAAATTTGAGCTTTTCTGGCCTAATAGTTTTGGAGAAGTAGATTTTTTAAAAAAAAATCTCTATTTATTCCTATGTAAAACTTAATCCCCCAATTGTGGCCCCACCCTACCCCCGGGGACTATGATTTGAACAAACTTAAATCTACACTACCTGAGGATGCTCCCATTTTAATTTGAGCTTTTCTGGCCTGATAGTTTTTTAGAAGAAGATTTTTAAAGATTTTCTCTATATATTCCTATGTAAAACTTGATCCCCCTCTTGTGACCCCTCCCTACGCCCGGGGAGCATGATTTGACCAAACTTGAATCCACACTACCTGATGATGCACCACACAAGTTTAAGCTTTTCAGGACTGATAGTTTTTGAGAAGAAGATTTTTGAAAAATACCAACAAATTTTCAATAATTCTCAATTATCTCCCCTTTAAAGAGGGCGTGGCACTTCATTTGAACAAACTTGAATCCCCTTCACCTAGTGGTGCTTTGTGCCAAATTTGGTTGAAATCTGACCAGTGGTTCTTGAGAAGAAGTCGAAAATGTGAAAATTTACAACGACGACAACGATGACAGACAACGGACAAATTGTGATCAGAAAAGCTCACTTGAGCCTTTGGCTCAGGTGAGCTAAAAATGAATGTGTAAATAAATAAATTGATGGTTTGCACATGTGGTACAAATTAATTAGACTTGTGTTGACAAGTCAATATATACTGATTTTAACTCAATGAGATATTTGAAAACAGGCTCGAGAACCCATGGTTTTTTTTTTCACGTACATGTTCCTACATACATATAATACAATAAAATTTCTGATTGACGTTGGAAGCAAATCGAAAGTTGGGGGGGGGGGGGGTGTTGTCTTATCGGCGTAAACCATGTAACCTTTTAGTACACAAGCTCCCTCAGTGATGATCGAAAAGAACTGATGTAAATCGCACGTGAATTAATTACCAACGATAGGAGGGCGGAAGTACTAATTTGTCCAAAATCTTGAATAGCAAAAAAAAAAAAAAAAAAATAAAACAAAAATAAAACAAAATAAAATAAATAAATAGATTTAAAAAGGAATTCCATTCTCGCCATTTCCTAAACTCCTAATCCGTGGGAGGGGGAGGGGGGATGGGAATAACCACAGTGCTTTCATTTAAGGCTAATTATCCGGTTATTTTTTTCAAATCTTGAGTTTTAAACCAGGGATGGATCCCGGATTTGAAGTTAAAGAGGGCACTAGTTATAAACAGGAGGCCCAAGAGCCTGAAGGGGGCCCCTCACTAGTCCATTGCAAAGCCCATGGAAGCCCCTGCATTTTGAAGATTAAATATTCTAGGGTAAAAACAGAATGACGTATTTAAAATTACACTGTTGGGATATTGATATTTCCTCTCGCAATCTGTTTTTCTCAGCAATCTTAAGAAAATTATTAGCAGGGGGCGGATCCAGGATTTGAATTTGGGAGGGGGGGGATCCAGTTCTGGTAAAGGGTCTGAGCAACCCTGATAGGGGCCCAGGGGACGATTTTTAATTTCTAAACGTTTGTAAATATAAGACCTGCAAAATCCCAGCAAAGACATCCGCCATGCAGAAATATAAGGAACATTTCTGTTTACTTTTTGTCTTATGAATGGCTGTAAATTAATCAGTTTAAAAAAATCAAGTTCAATGGGACGATGTTTATGAAGTTGAAACAAAGATAACCATGCCAGCTTGTATATATTATAATAAACATGGAAGGGTCGCTTTAAACCCTACCTAATATAACAAATTACTTAAAGTCGAATGACTGGTCACATTTAAACCCAAGAAGAGGGTAGTTAAAATGGGCTTTCTATGTAAATTACACACGGGACTATTTTTATTTTATACTCACTGTTGAAATCAGTTTAATGCAGAAAAATCCCATGAGTTTCCAAAAAGTTCATATCTAAGACTCGCAAGTTTTACATTTTGTTTGATCGAAGGAGTATAATTTAACTTTATTTTGACAATTTTATAGGGGGAGCACGCCGGGTACATCCCCTATCAGACTCCACCACTGATTAGATTAGGACAGATAAAGAGGAAGAATATTGTTTTAGCAATCAGTGCGTATGAATGATAATTGATGGATTAATATTTGCTTTTTAATGCCACTGTTTAAAATATTATTTGAAAAATATTCTCAATAATTTTAAAAATCATTGTTCGATATAACATATTTTAAAAATCATATGTAAAGCAAGTCTTTTTTGATAGCTTTTCATTGTCAAGATTTGATCAGGTATATAATTTTCAATAGCTATAAAAAAATGTCAATACATATATATTTATTTGTTTATTAATCAGCAATGAAAATATTAATTCATTACAGTAATTAAAAAAAATACATATACGAATAAACATGGTTAGATAAATGATGTACATGTACTTCAATGTACACTGTAGATACCAGTAACTGTACACTATCACAGTGTTGTTGTTACATTGTCTCACAACATACACACAGTACATAATTATTGTATGGAAATACATGTATAATGATCACTGTAGATACTTGTACACTGTCACTGTGTTGGTGTCATACTGTCCCACCCAGAGATTGTTCTCATCATCCACACACACACTATAGGGATACTTTAGCCCTTGTTGTTCTGTGAGTAGTAGAGACAGGAACTGACCATCCTGATCCAGGAGATGAACTGTGTCACTGTAAGTATCACACACCAGGATGTGACCGAGTACATCAGTACATATTCCATAGGGTCTAAACCATGACCCTTGACCTGTGTAGGAGAACCTGTGTTGTCCTGATTTATCCACCACCACTACACCACTGTAATGATCTGACACACAGACATCACCATTGATGTTTTCTGTGATGTAGTGTGGTGTACCATACAGTGTCTGTCCTTTGTTGTCTCTCTGTATGTTCTGTATTTCTGTCCCTGTCTTGTTGTACCTGGTGACTTTAGAGGGCTCTCCATCCTTTATCATCCCCACCAGTATGTCCCCGTTGGTGTGGAAGGAGTGTATACTGAGTGATTCCCAGTCTCCTGTTTTAATGAATTCAGTGATTGTATCATCCGGTGTAATCCTATAGATGACTTTGACGTGTTTGTCTGTATAGATCAGATCCCCGTCCTGCGTGACTGTGTGGTAGCCTTCATCTCTGCCACTGGTTTGTATCTTCTGTAGCTGATACCCCTTTTGATCTGTTTGGACAAGGTTACCTATATAATCACTGACCCAGAGTCTGCCTGATTTACCCAGTGATATATGATATACACTGCAAACACCTGGTACTGTATACTCCCTGACCTTGGTGACAGACGAAGACAGAGACAGTGTTTGTTTCACGTCAGATTTCTCTCTGTCTTGTTTCCTCTGTTTCCCTGTAGGTTTCAACTGTGTAGAGGCAGTCTCCATGGGCTTTATTTTTCTGTTTTCTGCTTTTGTGTTGGGAACAGTTATTTTACCCAGTAGTTTGGCGACATCTTCCTTGCTGTGTTGACCAGCAGTAAATACGGGTGGGACTGATTTGGATGTCTCTGGCACAGGTCGAATTTTAAGGCTTTTTGATTTGAGAGATGATGTTAAATTTTCTATTTTTGAGGGAGATAGGTACCCATAATATGTTTGGATTAAATCATTAAGATAGTTGATGTAGTCATCTATTTCTTGGTTTTGGCCGTTTAATGTTTGTAATAATGACTGTTCTATTTTGTCGACTTGTTCTATATTATCTGATGTGACGGCATCTACCATTCTTTTCACAGACTCAGTTTCAGTCCCCATTGCTGTTTTTATACCTTCCATGATCTTCTTTATTTCTGTGACATCTCCAGCAATTTCTATTTTCACGTCTTGAGAAACTGGCTCAAAATAATTTCGAATTTTGTCAATTTCCTCTTGATATTGCAATACCTTTTCAGCAAAAACAATTTCTAGATCAGTAAAAACATGGCCGCGATGTTCTTTTGTGGCTGTGCATTTAGAACAAAGGGGAATCTGGCATTGCTCACAGCGAAGATCTCTGTCTTTTGTGGGGTGAATCTTGCATTTCTCTACAGGAATTCGACGTTTGCGTTGTTTATAATGGACCACTTCATGATTCTTGGTTTTCTTATTCTTCTGATGTTCATCTCTGCATTGTTCACACATTGGTTGGTGACAGTCATTGCAGTAAAACTGGCAGTTCTTATCACAGTCTTCAGTGCCACACACCAAATAATGCTGGGCCTCGGGTGGTATTTGGGATTCAGAAAATGCCATCTGAAATGGTAAAAGTGCCTTTAAATTAGTGGAGGCTACATGTATTTCATGTATTGTATTTGTTATCAAAAATCATTAAAAACTCCGAATTTAAGACCCATCCACCCCCCTACACACACATACAGGTATTCAAATAGATTAGCATGTATTGATTAATAATAATCTTCAGCAGATACATGTAGGAATTATGACATAACGGTATGCACTATAATGTCACACTTTGAGGTAGAGACAATTTATTTGTCCATTCCGTATTTCCAACTTTTCTATCTTAGTTATGTACATGCCCAAATCCATTTTTTTGTGTACATGTCTTAATATTTATATTATAATTAGCAGAAAATATAATGCCGGAATACCATTATATTACTAGTGCTTTTTTGGGAGGGTAACCACAGGCACTTGTTTCTGAGAAAAAATTTACCCTATAGTATAATAATAACACTGTTATCATTATACTATAGGGTAAATTTTTTCCCAGAAAAGTGCCACAAGTGCCTGTGAGGGTAACAGTTGAAATTGACACCCCGAGAAAACCATTGTCAACCGATCCTAACAAACAGGCACTATTTATATTATTACACTGAATGTCTTAATTTTAGAGAAATTTTAACTGCTTTTATATAGAAATGACGTGAATTGTACGGCGATCCGTACGCGCATACTTTACGCGCACGTAACAATTCGTTGTGTTACCCGTTGCCAAGTGTGTTGCTAACGCTGAGGGTAATAGAACGGATTATCAACTGCCTCTAAACAAATCAGATTTCAGTAATTAACATGAAAGTATAACAAAAGGCAATGTGTACACCAGGTCACGTGATCCTCACATCGACAGTGTTAGCTTGATGACGCGACCTCTAAATATAGAATGTAATAAAAGGTAAATAGCAATCTGATAAAAATAAGATCTTTGATCCTCTTGTTATATACATACGTATATTTTATTGATAAAGACAACTTTCTTATACATTTCATTCATATTGAATTAATTTCCTTTTGTAAACCGAGTGGTATTTTATGTTTGAAATTTAATTTGTTTGATCATTTTAGAAATACATTGCCGCATCTGTTTGTGATCTCTCATGTTGACATCTCCCTCCTCTCCCCTATCCATTTCTCACAGTGATCCCCTGTTTATTGCCATTTGTTTATTTTCGTTTGATTGATGGTCAGATTTTAGACTGGCGTGTCTTTGAATTTATTATAGTAATTCCCTCCTGTATCCTGTTTTGAGAATTTATGTCTTTGAGCGTTCCCCAAATTTTGGTTCCATCTTGGAGTTATTTCATTGGTCCTTTATAGAAAAAGGGGAGGAGTTGTCAAAGATGGGGCATGCGGGATTGATATTTATTTTACACTCTCACTTTGGATTTCTTTTTAAAATGATGTTTCTTTAATTGTGATTTTGAACTTTAATAAATTCTAAATTTAAAAACTGGATATTTTTATTTACGTTACATTACGTAACCAATTTTACGTAATCACAACATGGTGGACAATCTAAATTCGTATTGTGCTTCTTTTTGACTATTTTTGTGTTAATTTATTGAGTTAAAAAACAAAACAAAACAATGTTAACGCCTGTACGAGGACAAAACAGTGATTTTAGCGTCCGTTAAATCTTTCAAGGATGCTCTGCAACAAGCAAAGTTAGGCGAGGCCTATGGATATAGATCCCTTTCCGCCACAGCACCAATGGTCGCAGCCGTACAGCCAGCAGAGTCGAACACCAACCAGGACCATAATCAACACCTCTTTAGCATGTTGCGCGACATCAGTCACCGTCTAGAAAAACTAGAGGCACCAACTTCTAGACCGCGGACTGGACGTGACCTGGATTTGTCTACCTGCCACGCGTGTGGGGGAGCAGGACACTTGAAACGAAGCTGTAATTGGACCGGGCACGGTTCCCCAAAGTCTCAAGCAAAGTGCCAGATATGTGTCCAGACCGGACATACCGCCGCGGAATGTCGTCCGTTCGCTACAAAGAAAACAGTCCGTAATTCCGAACAAAAAAAACCGCACAGCGCCCGGGATAAATGCGGTATCTGTCTTAGGCTCCAAGAATGATGTATTAAATGGTGCCGATAAGTGTGACATTTTTCAGTAAGGAAAATTTGTGTATTTACATGTACGTTTTGGTTATAATTCAATGTCTGCACTTTTGGATTCGTATGGTACAATTAATTTAATTTCTTCAAAATGTTCCCAAAGTTTGGATTCCGTGGTCTGCACTTAACAACAAAGCCAGACGCGTAATTGAAATAAGACCGCCACCTAATCTATAATTTTCTTACGCTTTCTGTTGATATATTTATTGACAGTGTGCTATATTTAGTTGTGTGTATTTTCATTTTACTACAGAGTATGTTTGACCTGTAGTAATTTATGAAGATAACCGTTTACAAATTTTGTCATTGTATGTAATCACGGATGTTTTATTTCAAAAGGATGACATGTACAACTTTTGAAATATAAATGAATTGTTAAGAATAGAAATGTATCTTGTCTGTATTGTGTTAACTTAGATGGATGCATCGACAAGGTTTAACAATTATGATACAAGTCGAGATATATTGAGAGTTCATTTTTGTTTATGTCATATAAAAATATATGCAACTTTTTGTTGTGGTTTACATAGATATTGCTCTCTCTAACCAAGGATGTGTTATTCCGACAGGGTTATAATTTATGCAATTCTATAGTGTTTGAGAAATCTTGAATAATTGACATAGTTATTGCTGTTTCTAACCAAGGATGTGTTATTCCGACAGGGTTATATTTTATGCATTTCTATGGTGACTGAAATATTTTCAAGACAAGATTGATATAATTTAGTTGTTAAATTTTTCAGTAGTTTTTGTGTGCAAAGAATAAAAATGTAAAGAAAAAAAAAATAAAAAAAGTTAGGATAATGACCATGGCATTGCAGTGTAAGGAGTATGTTTGAGTACATGTACTGGCCAAATCATGTACAGTGTGAAAGTGATAAAAATAATTTTCGGGTGACATGATCATTATCTTTTCAGTTGTGTTTAATGTTTACTTGCATGACTTGAGTTTTGTGTTTTTATATGGTGAGTAATGTTAATTTTTTTATGTTTGTGCAGTATGATTTTATTGTCTTTATCATTTTTTTTTTTATATCTAAAGTTGAATGTCAATTTTTTTTTCCGGGGCGGATGTTATATACATACGTATATTTTATTGATAAAGACAACTTTCTTATACATTTCATTCATATTGAATTAATTTCCTTTTATAAACCGAGTGGTATTTTATGTTTGAAATTTAATTTGTTTGATCATTTTAGAAATACATTGCCGCATCTGTTTGTGATCTCTCATGTTGACATCTCCCTCCTCTCCCCTATCCATTTCTCACAGTGATCCCCTGTTTATTGCCATTTGTTTATTTTCGTTTATCTGATTGATGGTCAGATCTTAGACTGGCGTGTCTTTGAATTTATTATAGTAATTCCCTCCTGTATCCTGTTTTGAGAATTTATGTCTTTGAGCGTTCCCCAAATTTTGGTTCCATCTTGGAGTTATTTCATTGGTCCTTTATAGAAAAAGGGGAGGAGTTGTCAAAGATGGGGCATGCGGGATTGATAATTATTTTACACTCTCACTTTGGATTTCTTTTTAAAATGATGTTTCTTTAATTGTGATTTTGAACTTTAATAAATTCTAAATTTTAAAACTGGATATTTTTATTTACGTTACATTACGTAACCAATTTTACGTAATCGCAACACTCTCCGACAAATTCGACGTCGCGACAATCTTATTTTAATCAGTTTTGGTAAAAAGCTTTCCTTTTTAAATCAATTATTTGTTGTTTTTTATTAACAAGTGCAAAACAATTAGATGAATATAATAAAATTGGATATCTGACCATGGAACTATGTAACTATTAAAATGGCCACTACTTTCGGTTTAGTACAATGAAAATATTACACACATGTATATACTAAAATATTAATGTTGAAATGCATGTAAATCCAATAACACGCTAGGAAATGTGTAAACTTCTGTACCGTCATTGGAAATATATGTTATGACTTTTGTATTGCATCAAACAAATTATTATTCAAATTTACCTTTAGTTCTATAGCAAGGTAACCTAGTGACGCCCTGAGACCAGAGAGAGAAAATACGAGACCTGGTTGATCTAAAATTAGATTTAAACCTCCCGGCCTATCAAGTGATATGGGTACATGTATGAGCAGTCTGATCAAAACAACCCCCTTCTCTTTACTAGTACAGACGAGAGTAGTGATTCTTACTTTTCATTCTCCTTTTTTGTGAATCACATGCGCGGATCCAGAAAATCTTTCCAGGGGGGTGGGGTCCGAATTGAAAGTCGGAGGGGGGCGGGGCTACACTAATCATTAGAAATCTTGACAAGCAAAAAAACAAAAGAAGAAGAAAGAAAGAAAGAATAAGAAAGCCCAATTCCCAAAGCATGAAATTCCTAATCCGTAGGGGTTGCCAAAGTGTGTGTGTGTGTGGGGGGGGGGGGGGGGGGGTCGAGGCATATTTGCTTTAAGTTAATTATGTAAATTAAATAAATCCCCCCCCCGACACCCCCTAGACTAGATCCGCGAATTAATCATCAGTAATCTGTATAAAAAGGAGGGTAAATAAGGTTGTAAACCAAGTGTAAGTAATATATTATAATTTAAAAAATACAGAAAAAAATACTATCAGAATAAATCAATTATTGTTCTGTATATGCATGTCAGTAACCATCTGTAAATAATTTAAAGTTAACATGTAACAAAAGGTACATGTATAATGGTGTCTTTGTAAATTGATATTATGTAATACTGTACCATATATATACATGCTGTACGTACCCACATGTGCAAAGACGTCTGAAAATACATTGTTTATATATTTATAATTATAAAATTTAAATTGTAAATGTCTATAAGAAAGTGGCCGGTGAGAAAAGATATATTTCAGTATTGTTTTATTTAAACAGAATGCACTTTTGTAAAATTATAATTTATCATTAGATATGGACCATTGCTCTGTAGGTATTTTGAACTCCAGACCTGCGGAACCAATTTTCGTAGCAGTGAGCGCTAACCAATCGGTCATCTAGACATGCAGGACAACAATTTTTGAGACAAATGCAAACTAGCGCGCTTGTTGCTGACCACACTTTGAGATTGACGTAAAATACAGTTAAGCAAATAAATATCTCCATTATATAATTCCATAAACGAAGTTCACTTTATATAATACTTTTCTATTTGCCAAGAATATAGAGTTTCTATGAAATTTCATAAACACGTCCACCATACGGCTTTTCCGACGTGGAGGGCGTTGCCTCACTCGAAGCAGAAGTCACTTGCCAGGAAAATTAAGGTATAATGTAAAATATTTAAGTTGATTTCTTTCAAACTCTAGCCATATCTTTAATAAAAAGTTTTCTTCAATTTCGTTCAAGTCTTAATAAATCATAAACAACTTTCAAAGGCAAGAGTTTCTGATCCGCTCCGCTCTACAGAAAACCTTGTGAAGATGTTATCTGATTAAAATCAGATCTTTGATCCGTTCCGACAAACTCGATGTCGCTATGTTTGTGTAGCGACATCAAATTTGTCAGACGGGGTAAAAAAAAAACCTGAATTTAGTCAGATTGAAGATGAATCCAACAGGAATTATTGTAAACCTTTTAAAAATGGGTCAACATTCAAATTGATAGTTTTTGTTGCCAGGCAAGTAGCAACAAGAGGGGGGTGGGGGCAGCACCCCCCCCACACACACACACACTTTTTCTCGCAGCAACTAATTTCCTGAAATTTACATGATTGTAAAAAAATTGATTATCATGGAGTTGCCATCTCCAATTTTTTTTTTTGTGAGTCTGTAAAGAATAAGTTAAAGCAATATGAGCTGTATTTTTTAGAATATTATTTTGCTGCAAAAACCTGTTAGTCAGTATCATAAATCTGCATGTAACTTAAACTGTTATGATAAACAAGATTTGAAAAAAAAACCAACAAGTTTTGTCAGAAGAAAGATTTCTCTTCTAATGAATATCTAGAGGATCAATTTTTGTACAGGACGACAATCCTGACAATAATTCAATTTTGCTACAATTAAGGCTTCTAAGCGGCATTCCGGGCCACAAAAAATATGGCTAACAGAAATTTAAAAACCATGATATCATTTGTCATTTAAATAGAAAATAACATTTTTGTAAAGAAAACAATTCGACATGAAAATGCAGCTCATATTGCTTTAAAGGTATACATGATGGACCCCCCCCCCCCCCACCACCACCACCATACGGATTGGGATTTTCAGGGTTTGGGGATTTTGGAAAGTAATCTTTTTCCCTCTCTTTTTTCTGGTAAAGATTTTTGGGATGAGTCTGTCCCCCATACCACTTTAAAAAACTATGCTACGTGCCTGATGCAGTGCAGTCCGCTGGATTTTCTTTGAAGCAATTTTCGCGCCATTTAAATTGAATTTTGCTCTTCAGTAGTAGGAGATAAGAAATTTAGGATGCAGCGAGGAAAGAAGGGGCAACAAGTTGCTTTCATGACTTCATTTTTGGTATAAAAAGTCAACATTGAACAACATCTTGCAAATACCTTTCATCTCTTACGGTTTAGCTTCTTTTAAATTTTAACGTACATTAGGCTAATTTTTATTCGAGTAATTTTGTTGAACCATCTGAACGGTTGGCTCTATACGCTTTCGCACAAAACTTAACAAATTCTTAACCTTAGACCTTAAAATGTAAGCGCATCTATGAGGGCCTGTAAGGTAAAACTGCACTTAAGTAGTCTTAATCTTAAGTTGGTAGAAACTAAGAAAGCTGGTTCATTTTACAAGCAAAACATAAATTTTAGAATATCGTTGAAAAAACAGGGGCGGTAACTCATTTTTCATTGATGAGACATTTGACTTCCCATACAATTTCATTACAATATCATTATTGCAAATTTTATCAAGAAAATCTATTTGAATTTATGAAAATCATGGTAGTTCTGTATGATATAGGTGTATAATCATCTCAGGATGATCGAATTATAATGTTTTCATTGTTATGTATTATAGTATATCTGAATATTGTATTTAATCATTTCATGATGAATTATAATGTTTTCATTTAAAATGCGTTTACCTTGAGAGTAACATAATTTTATACAGATACATATACATTGTGATTGAAATCACCTTTCTCTTTACATGCGTAAGAATATCAATTGTAAGTACAATTTGCCTACTAAAAGTAAAGTTTATTCATGCCCTGCTACATGTATTTGACTGAAATCAACAAATTGATGCGATATTCCGTATCTTATTTATCATGTTGTTTGCATGTACTGTTATGCTTTCGCATTACATTAACAGAGCTATAAATGATATTACATGCCGGTCATTCGACCTTTATAAAAAATACTTGTTTCTTCCATGGCCTTATATGTCCTCCTGGGCATGGAGAGGATAAGATGAAAACATTTAAAATTGTTTGTGTAATGCTGCTTTTGCATGTGTCATTGTTAGGAAAAGCATTAAGAGTTACTTTTCAAGTCTGTTAAAGTAACTGTTAAAGTCTTTTCGAAAACCAAGGGATACAGGAAAAACCTCATTCAAAGACTGTAGATCTAATGATCAACAGTTTACACATCTAATTACATGTATAGGCCTAGTGAAATGAATTATTTATTGGGCAGTTTAGTGATTTTGATTAAAGTTGATAAAGTATCAAATTTTCCAATGTCAATATATCTATCTCCTTTTTGTTGTAGATAAGTGATTGAACATGTCAAATCAGGAGTTTTCAGTAACTGGATTATCAATAAGTAGGGCCTCACAGGGGGTACCTAAACACCAGCAGGTCCAAGGAAACCAGAAAAATCCAGTGCGGTTCCAGATATCTCCGGCCTCCGCAAGGACCAAAAATGACCATACTCGCAGAGTTCAGCTCGAAGTCACAGCAACTCCATTGGCAAAGCAAACGGAACAACAGGTCCAGTTCTGGTCTCCACAGGAGTCCTACTCGGTTCGGTCAGCTGTCAATCAAAATGAAGAGGGTGGAGACAATCGACAGGTGCTGCATGGAGATGAGAACTCAAATGTGGAGGGAGAGGCTCACTCAATGGATGTGTTGTCGAGTCTGTCTGGGTCAGTGTTATACTCCGGGTGGCACAGCTACTACGCCAAGGCATACTCCATGTATGTAGTTTGGTATTTTATTGACATATTCTAGGATAAACAATTTCAACTCACTCATTTACGTTACAGAGTTATTATTATTGTTAATCAAAATGTATCCTTATCTCACCTTCATTGGTTATTGGCGTATGATTAGAGTTACAGGTCTATTGCATCAGTCTTTCTTCTTGTGGGTCACTAAGCCAAAAATAGCGCTTAACATTTGAATGTTTAATTTTATATAACCTTCGGAGGACCAAGGAAAATTGATTTTAAAAATCTTGGTTAATACTGGTGTGTAAACAAACAAAACAATATTAGTAAGAGAAGCGAGACTGACCATGCCGTTGGTTTTCAATTAATTTTCAATCTTTGGCAAGGGCTGTCAATAAAATAAGTTTACACTCTTGATATGAATTATTGTTAACAGTTTTAATTAATCCTTTCTGTCTTTTATTAGGAGTAACAAGTTTGGAAGGGTAAACCCCCACTCAGTGGTCTCATCAGTCTCGGAAACAGACGAGGTGGTGGTCTCCTCCCCCCGGAGAATTATAATGAGCTCCCCACCCCAACAAGACTCCCTGACCCCCAGGAATCGGCTCAACAGTACATGCTTTATTTTCTATACATGCACATGAAGTATTGTTAAAAGTGAACTATTAAGAATTTTAAAATACTTGGCTGTAGATTTTTTTCTGTTGATTTATCTGCAGGGTACAGTTATTTAAAAAATTAAAAGATAATTATCCAGAATAATTTGATTGTCTGATGCAAGGCAATATAAGACATTGATTCAAGATTAATAGTATTGTATTATCTTCATTTCAAATCGATGTTCTTCACAGCATAATGTTTATAGACTGAACTATATTGTTGCTGTACTCCTTGATTGAAGCTGCACTTTGTAGAGTTTTGATATTTTGTTCATTCTACATTAATATTTTTGAAGAAAGATTAATTGATCTTGATTTTGGTATTCACTAGTCTCTCTAAATATTTGCAAATATACACCCCTGGCCACAGAAATTTTGATTCTTGTAAATATGTTTTATCTTTTTAAACAGAGGCCCCCACAGGTTTGACTCCAAGTCTGTCCGCTGTGACAGTGTCTAAGACATGTAATAATGGAGACATCAACAGAAACCGTCTTCTATCTGTAGAGACAGACCCCAATAACAACTGTAACGCTGCGGTTGACCATTCTCCGAAAGATGCTCTCGCCACGATCAGACAGTTCTTGGTCGCAAGTCAGCAACGAGTCGTCGTGTTGAAAAAAAACTTGGTAGACTATGGTGTGGATGATAGCAGTAACTCGTCAGATGAAGAACAGGAGGCTGCATTGTCGGATGTTGTGTCGCCATGTCATGCTGGGGAAAAGAGGAAGGTAGAGGATAGTGAGAGAGAGAAGGAGGAAGTAAAGGTTAAAAGGAAGTGTCTACAGGAAAAGGAAGTGGCAGCAAAATCAGAATGTGAAGCAGCTGGGGTTGAATTGGTGGAAAGGAAAGACTCTGTTGTAAGTGTGTCGACTTGTTTAATTGGACCGATTGACACGAGATGTGTTACAGCAAGGAGGAATCTAGAGACAGCTATAAATGTTCAAAGAATGACAGAAACTTTTGAGAGCAAGCACTATGGCAAAAAATCAGGAGTAGATGTTAGAGAGGAATGCAAGATTGAAGTAAAACAGAGCCAGTGTTTGGGCTTTTCTCCTTACCATAATTCACAGCCTAAATCCTCAGTCTCTGTAGTGAGTTCAAGTCCTAGAGTTACTCACAGTAATTCTCCAGCCTATGAATCTCCAAGGATAAAGAATAAATCTGACAGGTCCCTTAGATCCTTTATAACTTTAGTGAAGTCTAAGGGAATGTTGCAGTCAAAGTCATCAGAAGCTGTGAAATCTTTCATAGATAGGAGTGAAAATGCTCAAGAATTAACTGGAAATTATCTATATAATTCCAATACCAATCAACTTGGCAGTGTTCCAAGGAAAGTGGGCGGTAAAACTGCAGATAAAGCAACACCCCCTAGACATCCTTTCTGGGCTAGTTGTGGAAACTCCACGTATTCTCCACTGATGGGCCAACGTGAAAATGATGCCAATGAAGAAGGGAAATCAACTTTAAAGAAACACTTCCGGACCATCAGTGCCCCTGAAAACTGTCCACTTAGAAACGTCGATCCAGATCTGCAGAAATCACAAGACACCTTCAGACTCTCTGGCGATACCACCAGTGTAACGGGAGCTAGTTTAATGCCGAGTCGTTTGCGCTTCTATCAGAATTCCAAACTAAGTTCCAGCTTCTCGCCCCATTCCAACTCTCTGACATACGACTGGAAGGAGAATTTCAAGAAGACGAGCGGCAGCTATGGTGTCCCGTACTTAGATTCCCATTGCCATTTGGATTTCCTATTCAATCGTGGCCGGTTCATTGGATCCTGGAGTCGGTTTAAGGCAGTTAACTCGGACACTTTCCCTGATAACTTTGCAGGCTGTGTGGCAGTGTTTTGTAATCCCTTCACTTTTAAATCAGAGGGTAAGGAAACCTTAACTAATCTGCAAAATCTCAGCTGAATATGAAATGCTATAAAGATTTAGAAATACTACATATATACAATTACTCATTGACAATTGATTTCATAGAACTCAATAACATGCTTTGAAATGTTGACAAATTTGTTGAGAAAGAGGGATAACTCACTCATGTAATAGCAGAAATTGAGGGTAAAACCATTGAAAATCATTTAGGATATCTCACATTTTGACAAATCTCTATTTTTGAGAAATATTTGACTGAATCTAATAAATTTAAAATACTGTGATAGATTACATCACATTCTTCATACCACTCTCCAAGAATTTGAGCTAATTTCAAGAACCTTCAACATTTGCTTTACATTGTATTAATTTTATGTCGCATCTGCTAGGGCTTTGGAGGGACGTGTCGTATGAGAAGGATGTGTGGCTGGCCTTTGGCTGTCACCCTAAGAGCGCCACTGACTTCTCCCTAAAGTGCTACAACGGACTGAGGGAGTGTCTACAGCACGAGAAAGTGGTGGCCCTCGGGGAAATAGGACTGGATTACTCAGGAACGTTAGTACACATGATCCGTGGCTAAGACAACTATTTATGTCATCTACCTCGGCTGATACATATTTATTGCAATTTCATATCATCATCTATCACAGTAACTACGGTATTCCTCTTGACAGTTTCTTTTTAAAAATGAGTTTCTGACATTCTGTAATTTATTGATTTAAGATAATGAAACTTGCACCCCCCCCCCCCCCCCAAATGGTTTGCAGTGTTTTAGAATCCCCTATATCTTATAGAAAGGAAAAATAAAGAGTACATAATATGTAACTGTGAACACACTGAACATTTGAAAGTGTATATTACATGGAATTTCATGGTGAGGTAAATGTATATGGTACATATAGTATCTGAATTGGTAGAAAGTGAACAGACACCGCATGAAATCAATGGAAATTCATCAAGAATGAATATGGAAAGATCTTATTTCACCAAATGTGTAAATTAATGAATAAACAGATTCTGTTATTTTTATTAAAAAGGTAGAACTGGATTAATGAGGCATCATATACCACTTTGTTTGAATTGTGTTACAGATTTAAACAACACATGGATGTCCAGAAGATTGTGTTTAGAAGACAGATTCAGTTGGCCTTAGAGATGAAGAAACCACTGGTCATCCATTGTAGAGATGCTGAGGATGATTGTCTACAGATACTACAAGAGGTTAGAACATAATCCACCTTTTTCATCCAATCCGCAATCGCTAAATATTCTATTGAGTGATAAATTTAATTGACATGTGAAGAATTTCTCTAAGTTCACAGCTTTGTCACATTTAGATTGGCAGCTGATAGAGAAAGCAAAAGAGAGGTGTTATTTTATTGGCACAGAACTTTTGATCAGACTTTGAAAAACTGGGTTATGTTTTAAGTTAGTTAGATCATATAAAGAGAAAATTATGCATTTAAGAAGGAACTCGGTCGCTCCGCTCCCTCAGCCCCCTTTTTAATGGCATGAATTTTACTTGATATGATCTAATTATTACCATTATTAGACCCATTAACACACTGCGCATAAATACTACAAGAGATAAGGCATGTTTTTTATACAAATTGTTAGACCATAATTCATCACCTAATTTTCCTTTTTTTTGTTTTTGTTTTTTCCCCCCCAATTACGACAAAGAGTACACGTCGGGTGTGACCGCTCACTCCTCCTAGGCACCTGATCCTACAATGTAACTCTATCTTTTTGGAGGTCCGTGTTGCTCTGCTTTGAATTTGTATTTCGTTTTATGGATTTTTGAGATGGTTGATGGTTTGTTATTGTCATTTTTCCATTAAGACCTTGTGTACAAACACAACAAATGCTACTAGAGGTGATACACATTAACACACTGTCTACAAATGATACAAAGGATGAATAGATATACACCCGCTGTCTACAGATACTTCAGGAATATAAACACACATATTCATTGTCTACACTTTATACACCCTGAGCAGTGTACGAAGCTGTATTTTGACAAAGTGAAAGTAACAATGTTCACGGATACTACAAAGAGTAAGACACACATTAATTGTCTACAGATACTAAAAATAGTAGGTACTGTCTACAAATAAATGTAGGTTATTTGATTAAGATGACATTACATATATATAACATGCATGAAATAAAGCCAAACCTAATTAAAAGAAAAAAATGATCTTTTAGGAAGGCTTTAGTGTTTGCTTATCAGTGTTAAAAAAAATGTAAGACTCCGAAATCCAATGGTCTGACAATCAAGATTTATAAATATTTATAAATATCCGCATAAACTCTTTAAAAGGACATCTTGTGGATTTGAAAATCTCACTCTTATTTTTTGGACGGATCTGAAATTATGATGAAAATTTGGCATTCTCATTAATTAAATATTTTCAAGATTTTTTGAAAAACAGTTAAAACGCAAAATTAAGTACTGTGATCAGCACTGTAAAGTTAGGAAACTACAGTTTTGGAATTGCGGAATTTTCAGACCAGGAGTCTGAAGAATCGATCCGAATTCTGGTCTACAAATTCATTCTTGTATTAGATAAATGTTCTGTGTTGGCCATATCAAATATTACATGTACCTGGTAATTGAATTAATATATCCCTAGTATTCCCCATTCCTTGGTAGATGGTGCCTAGAAACTACAAGATCCACTGTCACTGTTTTACGGGTGACTACTCTGGGGCCCAGCGGTGGATGGAGGCCTTCCCACGGCTGTATATTGGACTGACCCCCATGGTCACCTACAGACAGTGTGTGCAGACCCACAATGTGGCCCGCTACCTCCCCCTCAACAAACTCCTGCTGGAGACCGACGCTCCATACTTCTTGCCTAAGAAGGTTAGTGTTTTAGTTCTCGCCTAAAAAAAGTTGTTGCTGTGCAGGCTGTCACATCTAGCATACATTGTAAAGTTAATTTTATCCATTCAAAATTAACGGGGTATCAAATCATGGAAATTTTACCATGTAAATAAAATGTGAAAGTGAAATTTTTAAAATTCCACACTCAAAAAATTGAGTTTTTCATTTCCAATCTATAATCTGTTCCAAATTTCCATTTTTCTCATTAAAATTTTTTCAGATTTCTTGATTAGATTGAGGAACAGTTGAAATTGATATAATTATTAATAAGGAAAATGTCCAAGTGTCTTTGACCTGTACCCTAGCTTATTTAACCTGGAGAAATTGATAAGTCAGAGTAAAAACAAATTACATTGTACATATAGAACCATTTTAAGAAGAGCTTGGACTTTTGGTAGTTGAGTCAAATGGCAATGTGATGTAGGCCTGTCTATTTCATTGTAGGCCACTCAGCTGTGGCTCTTCGAAATCAACAAGATTAGTCTGGCTTTTGGGTAAGACTACCCAATCTGTGTATATTTCGCTTAAAACTAGCGTCATTTTAACTTGTTTTGATGCAAGAAATAGATCGTTACGTCCTACTGAAAGTCCAAGGTCTTGTTAAAATGGTTCTAAGAATTTGTGAATGGGAAAATCTGATAACTAATATCCCTTCAAAAAATTATAGAACAATTTTACAACTTAATCATTTTCAGACAGGTTCTTTCAAGTCCCAATAGATCTAATTTTTCATGTCCATGAATACATGCAGTTAAGTGTTTTTTATTCCAGAGCCAAGGCTCCTGGGTAGAAAACTTGCAATTTGTTGGATAAAGTTTATACACAATCACCAAACATGAGAGATCCTATTTGTATTATATTTCCTTTACTACGATATAATGTATACTATTGTATGTCCATAGATCCCCAAAGAGGAGATGGCCCTGTCCCACCCAGGCATGGCTATAACCGTGGCGGAGAGGGTGGCCTTTTTCCGTCAGTGCTCCGTACAGGAAGTGCTCCAGGCCTGCCGCACCAACATGAGGGACATGTACGGAATATGACGAATGTGACAGACATGGAAGGTTTGTCATTGCGCCGTAACAGAGCCAGCAAAGTTAAACATCAACTTATTCGCAAAGATGGATGGATTTTGGTGAACAATGTATTGCACGTAATTGCGATTCGTCAGCTATATCACAGTGCTACCTGACTCTCAGTACATGGACAATTTTATGAAGTGCTTTACACTATGATGGACAACAAACAGCAAGGCTTTATCAGTTTTATATTAATTTGTCGTTCTATCAGACTTTTTATGTAATGTTTTCCGTTGAGATTTTGTTGTAAGAAGTACGTTTTATGACTTGTCAGATTTGTAGCTCACTCAACAGTTTTACAACCAATCTTTTTAAAAAGATATTTTCACTGTAAAGTTCATGATTATCATATCAGTTACCAGTTCTTGTAAGGTTGTCTGAATTCTGGGTGTTTAGAGTTATTATTAAAACTTTCAGATTATTTAAATTAACGTAAAGATCTTTAGTAAACAAAATTATTTCAGGGCTAGATTATTAGTTATTAAAATACATTCATTTTATGAGTAGTTTGAAATATCTGTTCTTGTACCTAACATATAAGTAAGTGAATTATGTAAAAAGTGAAGATTTTTGATAATTTGGCATGATACCCATTTTCAGTATGATAAACTTTGTCAGAAGGGGTCAATAGTTTACATAATAGATGAATTTTTTTTTTGAGAATTTTAGGCAATCTGGATTTTGTTTATTTCAAGTGACATTTTTAAAAAACAACTTCTACTGTCATTAATGAATTACTTTGCTCTTATTCTCGTTATTAAACCAAAATTGTTTACAACATTCATCTATGAAAAGAATTTGTTGCTTAACTTTCTTTAGAGATTTTCTCTTTTACTAGATCTTTACAATTGAAATTCATTTAATACTTAGGCCACACCAATATAATTTCTTGTTAGTCGGACCCCGCACTCTCATTTTAAAATAAAACTAATTTAAAACAAATAATATTATTACTAATTTCCCGCATCAAATTAATTCTGTGCTGTTTTCTTTTCTATTTCCGCTCTATTTTTTTGCATTTTAAAAAGTTTTAATTTAAAAACCAGAAACAAGAGGAAAAAAATATAACTGTCTGCACAAAATTTATGGACTATTTAATCGCTCGCCCGCTCATGTCTTTTTTCACTAGATGTCCGACGATCAAGAAATTATATTGGTGTGGCCTTACAGTAGAGTCATGTCAGTCTACAGCATGAATTGTTAAGAAGAAAAATTAATTACTTAATTAGGAGATACTGTATACAGGGAAACATGGCGCCCGTTATATTTTTGCCCATTTCGCCCGTGTTGACAATGGGCAAATTTAAGACTGGGCGAATTCCATTGACGCAAATAATATTCATTTTAACACATCACATTTGGGCGAAATTGAGACAGTGTTAAACCGTTTGCAAGTGTAGAAGGGCGAAAATATCACAGGGCGAAAATAACCCTGTATACAGTAATCTCTATGCAACAGATAAATCGTCACAAAGTTCACAACTTCATTCTGATGTCTAATACACTGTACATTCTTTTATATTGAAATTTATTTATATCATGACTTAACTCATCCGTGAATAAATATTGTACTGTTGACCTCAAAAGCTCTTCCTAATTTTTTTTGGGTTAGGACCTTATATATGCATATATTTATATCTCAAACAACTAGGATGGTTCTTGATAAAATGAGAAATGATAAGGATTTTTTGTGTATGTCATGTTAAAAAAAACTTTGTTGTAAATTGTGAGAAAAAATAGAGCTGGGAAGTGTTCATGTCAAGGACATTCACAAAAAGTCACTTGAAGGTCATTTACGTTCCATACCCGTCTAATAAAGGGCCAAATACGTTACATAGGCGTCGGAAATCGGGGGGGGGGGGTAGGGGGGCTTACCCCCCTCCCCCCCCCACACTTTTTTGCTAAGTTAGACCTAACCATTAGACACATAGCATAATAGAGGGTTCAGCCCCCCACTTTTTCTCGCAGGAAATATGATTGTTCCAAAATTTACCTTGAAAGATTGAAATATAGAGTCATAGGCATGCTACTAGCCCCCACCCCACGGAGTAAGAATTTCATGATTTGGGAATTTTTATTTTTTTTGATTGGTAAGAATTTTTGGAGAAGTATAGGTATCCCCCCCCCCCCACACACACACACACGGATTAGGATTTTCATGATTTTGAGAATTAGGTTTCTTTTTTTTTCAATATTTCCGAGGATTAGTCTAGCCACCCCCCCCCCCCCTTGCGTCCGACGCTAGTGCATTATCTCACAAACATACTCGTTATTCTATAGAGAGTAAAAGGGGATACACCGAGAGAGAGAGAGAATATGCATGCTCTTAAAAATATCAATACAGTGGAATGTTTTTAAGGACAATGTTCAAAATGTTAAGTACAGTATATACATGTATATGCATAACTATTTTAGAGATAATGAACCTTGTAAACACTCAATCCAAATTAATTTTATGTTTTTGATTTATTTAAATGACTTGTAAAATCATTGTTCAATTGCTTACTGTAGCATGCACGGATCCAGATTTTTTTCTCCATGAGTGGGTCCTTTTTTGCCATAGAGAGAGAGAGAAAGAGAGGAGGGGGGTCCGAGCCGAGGCATTCTTTTGTTAATTTTACTATTTAGATTATTTTTAAAAATTCCAGGAGATTGGGGGGTGGGGGGTGAATCCGGTCCCTTCTGGATCCCCGCGTGCTTAGGAAAACCCTGCGATGCAAAATTCGACAGAAATTGGTTTAAAAAATTTAATCATTTGAAGATTATCTTTCTTGTCAGAGGACTATCTAACCTTTAAAAGATGATGTACATTGTGACAGCACACTAACAATGAACTTGTCATTAAAAAAAAAGACCCTAGATTGAAACGTGACTCATGTGCAGTTCTGTTTAATTTTAAAGATTTGTAAGTGTAGTGACAATGAACACTTAAGTAGAGCTCGGGCCTCTTAAAATCGATGACCCCCCCCCCCCCCCCCCACACACACACACACACACATACACCAGGAATGACAAGTATATTCATTTCAAAGTTTTTAGCAAACTTATGATTAATTAACTGTAGAATTATTGGCGCCAATAATGGATCAGTTTGCTCAAATGATTACCTTATTTTTAAAATAACATACACGTATTAACATTAATTTAGAAAATGCGGAGTAAATAGAGGTTACTTTATTACTGTATCAAATTTAAATTTGAACTTTATTTACTTACTTAAACTTTTTATCAAATAAAGTTTTGATGGTGTTTTTTTATCTTGAAATTATGACGTAATGTAAGAATATATGAGCTCATTAGATAAATAGATTTCGTTTCCATCTAAGCTCTTGTTGAAAAGCGAATTAAATTGCCATTAAATATTTTCACCAAACGTCCGGTGAATCGATATGGAGAAGTCCATTTACTCCGGATTTAGTTGTGTATTCTTACACCATTGTTCGCGTAATGCACACATCAATAGTGACACATTTAAACACTTTATATACAAACAAAAGTTCAATGCAATTTATCAACCCGTCCCCGACAGGGGGCCCCTTGTATGGACCCACGAACTGTGTGCCAACTTGTAAATCACCTGTACAGATATTGATTTTAGCTTCTGTTTTGTTTGAATTGCTTATTTACAGACCACTTTCGAACATCCGAAAAGCAACGAATGAGCCTTTTTCTGAGCGCTTTCTACTGACATGAGTGATATGGAACTGTCAGGTATCACAATTTAAGACGCATTTTTTGGAGCATGAAGGAGGAAAAGAAGGGGACCTATACTTGACATGTAGGGGATTCCCTAATGTCTTTTTCTCCTTACTTTTCTTTTCGGATTCTTATACTTTAATTGTCATTCGGCCATTTGGAAACCATGAACCGAGAACAACGAAAGCGAATCACTCAAAACATCACGAATCTGAAGGAACGTCTCGTGGACTTGGACCCTATCATTGACAGACTCATAGAAAAGGATGTCTTTTCTCTGGAACATCGGGAAAAGATCGAGCACGTTAGCCCAGCGACCCCGCAGAAAAAGTTCAATGAATTCATCCAGCTTCTGTTGGCGTCGCCTGAACCCAATACATACTTCGTGTTCCTGGAAGCTCTGACTGAGGAGAGGCATCACTATATGGCGGAGCGGTTACAGAACACTGTCATTAGTGGTAAGTCATGTACAGCATGCAGTTATATAGATATATAGAGTGTTACAAAATGTACACCATATGCATGCGCGGATCTACAGGTGGGGTGGGGGTCGGAGGATCCGGACCCCCACCCCACCCCTTGAAAATTCAAATTTTTAAGTTTAGTTTAAGTTTAGGTAGTAAACTATAAGGGAAAATGTGCCCTGGAAAAATATATCTCTCCCACTCAACCCCAACCCCCGGAAAAAATTCTGGATCCGCGCACGAATGTTACGAAATGTACAATGTACATGTATGGTTTATAAACTAGAAGATATAATGAGAGTAATTTAAAACAATACCAAATTCAAACAAAAATTGGACATGCACGTGTAAATATATACATTGTACCTGTAAATGTGTTAATCAAGTTTAGACTTCGATGTATACCGATACCAGGCTCTAAGAAGTCGGCTATGCTTTTGTATTCTGTCATATTTCATAACTCTGAATCGATGATAAATATGTATGCTTGCGCGGATCTAGAAGAGGAGGGGGGGGGGGATAAGGGGGTCCGGACACCCCGCGCCCCTCCCCCCCCCCCACACCCCTATAAAATGCAAATCTCTTCAAAATAGTTCAAATTACATTATTATTATAAAAATAACAAAAATATGCCTCGGACCCCCCACCCCCCTCCCCCGGAAAACATTTCTGGATCCGCGCATGATGTGCATACTGTAACTCTATCAGAGAAGAAAACTGAGAGGGTCCTTATTAGTGCAAAGAAATTGTGTAGTAGCATTTGTCCTCGTAGAAATGGAATAATACAATCTTCATTGTGTCACAAATGACATGGAAATTTATGCACCAGTGGATAATTAATCATGTTCCCCGTTAAATAATACTTTAGTACACACTCCTGTGAAATTCATTTGAAAGAACTGTCATTTCTTCAAAGTTTCGTTTGATAGCATACAAATATTGGCAAAGTTATACAGCACACGTACTCAGTATATGTAAGTGCAGTAGATTTTGGAAAACGCATTTTTTTATATCTTATTTATTTCGGGTGGCAGGATAAATCTATACAAATGACATGACACGAAGATTATCTGTATTCAAAGAATTCATAACATTTCATTGTTTTCACTTACTAGTAATTTGATTATTCAGATTGTTTTGATGTACAGTTTTTTTGTTTCATCCTGTAGGGACCTCTCCTGTCCGCCATTCCTCCTCTTACAGCAGGGAGCGCGCCAGATCCCGGGGAACGTCTGCTATGGTTAGTATGAAGTATACATATATATATGTTGATGCATTATATATTAATATACTTGTACAGCAACTTTCTTCTATGTATAAGAATGGTGTTTTTCATTAATGATTTGATATGTTGAAACTACTACAATATAGCTGCACATGCTACATGTACAGTATATATGTGCTTATTGAGTTAAATTTACATCATCCAGTGTCTTAGTTTGTGATAACACTACGTATCGATTTTGTACTATATAACCCATAATACAAATGACGCCAAATTGAGGCGCCGGCGGGGTTTGCTTATTTATAGTTAAAGATTTAATTGTACGATGGCTTAAAATTATATAAATATAAGTAATAAGGAATCATTCTTTGAATATTATGAGGTGATAATTTCGGTCGGGGCGTGATCAAATCTATCATTAAGCCCTTCGGGCTTTATTGGATTTGATCACGCCCGACCAAAATTATCACCTCATAATACTCAAAGAATGATTCCTTATTCCTTATTTAATTGATATACCGGTACATCTTTGCTAGCTAAGGGTTTCTGATGAAGAGAGTAGCTGATAATTCAGTTCCATAATTTGTGATTTATACATTTTTTTAAAAGTGCGTTAAGTGTCTCGATACTAAAAAATGATGTACCTTCATAACGCACTTTGAAAAAAAACAACTTTTCAAAGTGGGTTAACTTGGTCCCAAATTTAACGCAGTTTGAATTTTGTTTTCAAACTGCGTTGCCACATGCGTACACATTTTTCATGGTTAATGCATGTACACACACGTTTTAATGCACACACACAAGTTTTGCGTCATAATTTATGTCATACATCACGTTCACCAACAATTAATGGGCTTTTCGAGTGAAAGTTGAATAAAGATAGATATTTCTTTATGTTTTAATTGCAGTGTGTAAAATCTCATTTTGCTATATATTTTAAGATGAGGGCATTTGGCAAAATGCGTGTGTTGTGTTTATAAAACGAAAGTAAATGAAGAGAATTTTCCTATTTCACATTTTTGTTTTAAAAATGCATACTAATGGATTTTAAACATAGTATGTCATAATAATGGTAAGCTCTCTTTATATGTGATTTACAAAATATTTCATTAATACGGATGATGATGATGATGATGATGATGATGATGATATGAAAACACAATCTTAATTTATCTGTTATTTATTAATCAATTCAAGTATTTTTTATATAATTTTCCTTTTAACAGCAATTCCAGTTAAAACAATGATGTTATTGCTATATATATTTACATCATCCAGTGTCTTTGTCTGTGTAAACACTACGTATCGATTTTGTACTATATAACACATCTTCGCTAGCCAAGTGTCCGATTCGTTTTCCTCATCTTGGAGATGAGAAAAACGAATCGGACACTTGGCTAGCGAAGATGAGAAAAACGAATCGGACACTTGGCTAGCGAAGATTAAATAAACCATAATACAAATGACGCCAAATTCAGGCGCCGGCGGGGTTTGCTTATTTATAGTTAAAGATTTAATTGTACGATGGCTTAAAATTATATAAATATAAGTAATAAGGAATCATTCTTTGAATATTATGAGGTGATAATTTCGGTCGGGGCGTGATCAAATCTATCATAAAGCCCTTCGGGCTTTATTCGATTTGATCACGCCCCGACCAAAATTATCACCTCATAATACTCAAAGAATGATTCCTTATTCCTTATTAAAAAAATGTTGATGTTTTCCAGAGCAACAGATCTTACGACCACTCCGGAGCTTCCGGTCCGGTGGGGGTCAGCTATGGCGGGGCCCCCGCGATGGAGATAACAATGTCTCGACTCCTGACGGAATTCAGCGGGAAACTGAGCTCTAACATTTCCAGCTCTCTTCAGAAAATGAGAGCGGAGGACAAACAGGAAATGGAAAAACGGATGGACGATAAACTGGCGTCGTTCAAGAAAGAATGGAACGAGGAGAAATCGAGTCTTCTGAGGATGAATGAGTCGGCCATCACAAACTTACAGGCGAGTGTGGAGAAGCTGAGGCGTTCCAACGAGGAGTATAATAGACTGTCGGAGAAATACGACAAACTGAAAGAAATGCAGAAGGAAATGCGCGAACGAGAGAATGAGAGATGGCAGAGACTGTCGCAGGCCAACGCGGAGAGGGCGCAACTGAAAATTGCTAACGACGATCTGAAAACTCAGATTCAGAAACTGCAAGAGAAGGTGGCCACGTTGGAGTGCGAGAACAGTCGTCTGAAGGAGAAAGATTGTCAGAGTCAAATAGATCTGGAGCATCTTGCCATAGAAAATAAAACCCTGATGCAGGAGTTAGAGGAGAAAGACAAAGAGAGACTGGCGCTAAAGAAGGAGGTGGAAATGGCGTACAGTCGGATAAGTGACGTAGTCAAGTTCCAGAGGGAGAAGTCGGAGTTGGATGACGTCACGTATAAGAGCGCGCTGGAGAAACAGTCCGAGAAGTTGAACGAGATCTTTGAGGTCGTGAACAATCTGAACTCCAAAGAGAGGCCTCGTCTCGCCTCACGTAATCTGTACATCGGGGGAAGTGGCATCGTGCCAAAAACTCCGAACAAACAAGGGGAAAAGAAATGATGCTCTAATATTTTGTAGATAGGGGTTTATGGATATTTTGTGAATTATAATAGTGCATGTATTTTTCAAAAAGTTTAGTTTTTTACTGGAAATTTTGATAACAATGGCAGGTAAAAGATAGTCTAAAGATAAACTTTTCAATGGCATTAAATGTACATTTGTATATATGAACTTCGAGACGGTAACGATATTTTTAACTAGTTTATAAAGTAAAGAAAATTATTATTTACTACTTTGCAAGTACAAACGGAATGCTAAATTCATTTGCATGCACCCGTCAAGCCTCAACACTCTACGTCAGATGTACATGTACATGCAACATGGAAGAGAATACTGTATACAGTAAAAAAAAAAACATTCGCCCCGTTTTATTTTCGCCCCTTTCGCCCTCGTTGTAAGCAGGCGAATATAAGACTGGACGATTTCCTATTTCTCAAATTATCTTTTTTTATTCACAACTTTGTCTGTGTAAACTCCAGACTGGACGAAAAGTTGGCAAGTGAAAAAGGGCGAAAATAACACGGGGCGAAAATAACCCTATATATACATTAGTAAATTGCATGTACCTTTTGTACCGATATATCACTTCAAGTTTATCTTTTCAGAAGTTGTATTTGAATATGAAATGGGTAGATAACAAAGATATACTAATGTAAAACAGGTCTCCACATGAGCGATTCATGCTTTCCCCATTACAAAGATATTTTTTCACCAACTAACTTATCAAAATAGGCATTAATTTATATCAATGGAGTGCATGTACTAATAGTATTCCTCTATAAGAGAGAAAAGTGCACGAAGTCGTAACAATACAACACTTGTGATAAATGTAACTGTTGAAAAAACAGAAATGGAAACTATTTTCATCAGCATAGTTACCTTGTAATCACAAAAGGTATTTATACAATATGCTCCGATTTATTCCGATTTATCCCAAATCTTGCAAACATCACCCGAATTACATTGATTACATTTATTTTGAAGCGGCGGAACAAAAGGGGATAATTTATTGTAATTGCCCCTCTTTAAGGTGGAATAACACATCTGAAAAAAAGTAACTCAAATTAACAGTAAATAATTTTATTATGAAAGATATTATGATAAATAAACTGTACATATGTCAAATAAACGAAAAAATTGCTGTTTGGAGATAAAAATTGAATATCTAAAAAAAAAAATCAATTCAGTAAGTAACAACAAAAGCCCCTGCCGGGATCGAACATGGGATATACGGATCACAAGCCCGACACTCTATCCACCCGGCTATGGAATAATTCACATGTTGTTGTCGATAAAATCCTTTCAATAAAACGAAATGTCGTTTCGATCAGAAGTCAGCCATTTTATGATGATGTGTTATTCAACCTTAATAATCAGAAAAATTATTTTGCTTACCTAAAATCTTCTAATAAATTTTCATATTTTAACCACTCGCAGCATTGAAATATCCTTTTATTAGCGTTTTATTAAAACAGTTCCAGGCACGTAGTATCGTTTTCGAAAGTGTGTGTGAGGGGGGGGGGATAGTATATCTATAACTTCAATTTTACTCCTAATTTCCTTATTTCATTCCAATTTTTTTAAATACTCCCAAAAAAGTGGGGGGGGGGGGCAACACCATGATAATTCATTTTTTTGTAAATTTTAAAAAATTAGTTGCTGCGAGAAAAAGTGTGTCGGGGGAGCCCCCCGTGGTCCCCCATGATGCTACGTGCCTGAGTTCAGCTGCTCACATACCCTAAAACCTTGAAAATAAGCCGGGGATTATTTTAAGTTTTGGTAAGAAATTGGGGGCTTATTTTCAAAACCGTCTTATTCTCAAATAATTGCTTACTATTGAAACAAAATACCGGTAAGCGACGCAGCAAAATCACGTCTTATTATGAAACCAATAAATTGTAATTGATCGATTGTGAACTACATGCATATGTGCTCGTTTGTTCTACGATATCCAGGTAAACATCTGTAAGAGTTAAATAAGGAATAAGGAATCATTCTTTGAGTATTATGAGGTGATAATTTCGGTCGGGGCGTGATCAAATCCAATAAAGCCCGAAGGGCTTTATGATAGATTTGATCACACTCCGACCGAAATTATCATCTCATAATATTCAAAGAATGATTCCTTATTACTTATATTTATATAATTTTAAGCCTTTGTACGATTATATATTTAAATATCAATAAGCAAACCCCGCTTGGGCCTCAATTTGGCGTCATTTGTATTATGGGTTATATAGTACAAAATCGATACGTAATGTTATCACAGGCAAAGACACTGGAAAATGTAAATATATGAAAATGTTTGTGTATTTAATTCTGCGCGTCGATCTTTAAATTTAACAGTTTAACTCAGATTTAGAAATTTTATTTTGAACATAATCATAATGTCATGGAATTTTTACAATAAAATAATCAAAATAATACTGGGTAAAATAGCTTGCATGTAGAAAAAACACTTCATTTATCTTTCCTAATTGGCACTGTCATGACTGGCTTATTTCAAAAGGGGCTTATTTTTGAGTAATTTTCACTGCAAGAAATAGGTGGCTTATTTTGAAACCGGCTAATTTTCAAGGTTTAAAGTATTATGCATATCAACGTCTTCAAATAGTGCCACATTTTAGAAATTCCGTGCTATTAAAAACACATAAAACAATGAAATTCAACAAATGCTTGACGCTATGACTACTTTGCATTAATTTTTTTTTTGCTGGAACAACACATTCAACCAAACGTTTCAGGAAAAAAAATAAGAGACCCACAGGCATTGACGGTCCCTGGAATACTATAGCCCTTAGATTGAACTTTCATGTAGTGTCTTGTTTGCATTTTAAGCTTCATTTTGGAGTCTATAAACCCAAACATCGATTCATAAAGAGGGAGGGGAGAGAGGGGACAAGAGTGGGATAAATAATACACGTTCACTGTATGGTCTGCAGATCAGAAACCCTTTGCTAGTGAAGATGAAAAGTCAGTAGTTTCGCTTAAGATTTAACTCGGGCTCAACCACAATCCAAAGTTTGCGTTTGTAAAAAAAAAAAGAAATATAGACTGACTCTTTTTTTAAATCCTGCAGTTTTAATAAATTGAAATAAAAATTAGAAATGAAATTAATAGTCATTGCGCCAGCTTATTCGCCCTTCGTCTTACTCTTTGTGACCTTTGACCTCATCCACCTGTCAGCATGTTTAATCTTCATTCATCTTTACCAACATCGTGGACGGAATCGGTGTCAGTCAACCAATGCTCGAAAAAAATCGATTGGACAAGACTCTTATTGACATAATCTACTGACCAATCGACCTTTTGAGCTGGAAATGCTATTAAAATGTTCAGCCTGTATGCAGGGTTTGATGACAACATATCATCTACCCACCTACCTACAATCTTAGAGGATTGCACACTTCCTCGAAGGAACATAATCATTGATCAAGAAAATTGGGCATTACATCTCCGATGCAACAATATATAAATAGTGCCTGTTTGGGAGGATAACAGTTGAAATTGACACCCATCATTGTCAACTGATGCGAAGCGGAGGTGTCGATTTTAAATGTTACCATCCCAAACAGGCACTATTTACTTTCTTATATTGAATGTCATAATTTTAGAGAAAATTTTACTGCTTTTATATAGAAATGACATGAATTCTACTTCGAACTGCATGCGCATAATTTGCGCGCATGTAACAATATATAAATAGTGTCTGTTTGGGAGGGTAACAGTTGAAAACGCGCAAACAGGCACTATTTATTTTATTATACTGAATGTCTTAATTTCAAAGAAAACTTTACTGCTTTTGAACTGGAATGACGTGAATTCTATGGCGAACCGTACGCGCATAATTAACCCCGCATGTAACAATTGGTTGTGTTACCCGTTGCCAAGTGTGTTGCTAACGCTGAGGGTAATAGATCGAATAATCAACTGCGTCTAAATCAATCAGATTTCAGTATTTAACATGAAAGTATAATAAAAAGAATTGTTATACTTTCATGTTAAATACTGAAATCTGATTGGTTAAGACGCAGTTCATAATCCTTTCTATTACCCTCAGCGTTAGCAACGCGCTTAGCAACGGGTAACATTAAACATTGTTATACTTTCATGTTAAATACTGAAATCTGATTGGTTAAGACGCATGCAGTTAATAATATTTATTGTTATACTTTCATGTTAAATACTGAAATCTGATTGGTTAAGACGCAGTTAATAATATTTACTATTACCCTCAGCATTAGCAACGCACTTGGCAACGGGTAACATTAAAAAATATTACATGCGCGAAAATTATGCGCGTACGGTTCGCTGTAGAATTCACGTTATTCCTATATAAAAGCAGTAAAATTTTCTTAAAAATTTTAAAAAAGACATTCAGTATAACAAAATAAATAGTGCCTGTTTGGGAGGATAACAGTTGAAATTGACACCCCTCGAAAACCATTGTCAACCTCCGCTTCGCGTCGGTTGACAATAGTTTTCTCGGGGTGTCAATTTCAACTGTTACCCTCCCAAACAGGCACTATTTATATATTATTACCTAATCAAAGATATTTTGTTGTTTTATTACAAATTAAATATTTGCGTCTATTTTGAACTGCCGGTCAATAGACTGCGATCTATTGGACCGCCGGTCAATAGACTGTGATCTATTGGACCGCCGGTCAATAGACTGCAATCTATTGGACCGGCAACGTATTTCAGAACGCGGGTATGTTAATTAATGTTACATCCTTTCGATAGTTCTCAGAGATGTATATTCCTTTACATAGACGCTGTTTTTAGTACTTGGTGAAACCAAATTCAAAATGGAGTATCAAATAATCAACTAATCAACAGTTTAAAAGCCTCATATAAGGTAAAAGACTATTTAAAAGATAATGCGTTGAAGACCCCCCCCCTTTTTTTGTGTAAACTTATATTAAATTGAGATGTTGTAATGCATGCAACAGGTTTTGTGCACGTAAAAAATGAAAAAAAAAAATCTTAATACATTGCATAATGGCACGAAAACTATTTGCAATATGCAAATTGTAAATCCCGAAAACTTAAGAAGGACTTAGGTAATAAAACAATTATTTAATGCTTGAACAGTCAATAGACCAGAATTTTTCCCTTGGTGCAGGGAACAGCTCAGTATGATCTATTGCCCTCGGCCGTTGGCCTCGGGCAATAGATCGTACTGAGCTGTTCCCTGCACCTCGGGAAAAATATTCTGGTCTATTGACTGCTCAAGCATTAAATAATTGTATACTATTACCCTCAGCGTTAGCAACGCACTTGGCAACGGGTAACATTAAAAAATGTTACATGCGCGAAAATTATGCGCGTACGGTTCGCTGTAGAATTCACGTTATTCCTATATAAAAGCAGTAAAATTTTCTTAAAAATTTTAAAGAAGACATTCAGTATAACAAAATAAATAGTGCCTGTTTGGGAGGATAACAGTTGAAATTGACACCCCTCGAAAACCATTGTCAACCTCCGCTTCGCGTCGGTTGACAATGGTTTTCTCGGGGTGTCAATTTCAACTGTTACCCTCCCAAACAGGCACTATTTATATATTATTATACTTTCATGTTAAATACTGAAATCTGATTGATTTAGACGCAATTGAATATTCGATCTATTACCCTCAGCGTTAGCAATACACTTGGCACAGGGTAACACAACCAATTGTTACATGCGGGGTAAATTATGCGCGTACGGTTCGCCATAGAATTCACGTCATTCCAGTTCAAAAGCAGTAAAGTTTTCTTTGAAATTAAGACATTCAGTATAATAAAATAAATAGTGCCTGTTTGCGCGTTTTCAACTGTTACCCTCCCAAATAGGCACTATTTATATATTGTTACATGCGCGCAAATTATGCGCATGCAGTTCGAAGTAGAATTCACGTCATTTCTATATAAAAGCAGTAAAATTTTCTCTAAAATTATGACATTCAATATAAGAAAGTAAATAGTGCCTGTTTGGGATGGTAACATTTAAAATCGACACCTCCGTTAAGATCAGTTGACAATGATGGGTGTCAATTTCAACTGTTATCCTCCCAAACAGGCACTTTTTATATATTGTTATACTTTCATGTTAAATACCGAAATCTGATTGGTTAAGACGCAGTTCATAATCCTTTCTATTACCCTCAGCGTTAGCAACGCACTTAGCAACGGGTAACATTAAAAATTGTTATACTTTCATGTTAAATACTGAAATCTGATTGGTTAAGACGCAGTTAATAATATTTTCTATTACCCTCAGCGTTAGCAACGGGTAACATTAGAAATTGTTACATGCGCGAAAATTATGCGCGTACGGTTCGCTGTAGAATTCACGTTATTCCTATATAAAAGCAGTAAAATTTTCTTAAAAATTAAGACATTCAGTATAACAAAATAAATAGTGCCTGTTTGGGAGGATAACAGTTGAAATTGACACCCCTCGAAAACCATTGTCGGTTGACAATGGTTTTCTCGGGGTGTCAATTTCAACTGTTACCCTCCCAAACAGGCACTATTTATATATTGTCACCCGTTGCCAAGTGTGTTGCTAAGGGTGATAGAGCGGATTATCAACTGCATCTAAACAAATTAAATTTTAGTATTTAACATGAAAGTATAGTAAACATTCAACAACATTGTTTCAATTACTGGAGAGAATTTAAAAATGTTACAGTTTTAACAATTTTTACCAGATCATGCAAACAATCAGACATTTTGCTCCAATCTTTTGAATCTGAAAGTCCATTTTAATACCGTAATATTAAAAACGATGGGGTAAAAAAAACAACTAATTAAAACAATTAACATAGGTGTGTCTACAAATCATTTATTAGTCATAATTACACATTATCTAAGGTATAGAATGTACAACTGCAAGGTTTAATTTTAGTTTATTACTGGTGTGCAAGAAACCAAAGTTACTTATAGAAATCTTAATGGAACAACGATAAAAAAACACCAATGATTCAAATGTTCAAGAAATGTGGTACCTTCATTTTATCTGCTTTGAGAAAAGAAAATGTATGATTTATATTTTCGTTCTTATGAAATAGGATTGAAGTAAACTCGTAACTTAATATAAAGGAGAGCTAAAAAAACGTTTTTACAGATATTTAATTCAACTTTTAGTGTCATTTTCTAAACATTAGAATGTTTTCTATGACATATATACCAAACAACGTTTTCTGATTCCTATTCTTATAATGTACATAAATTATAGTTTTTTATGCATAAACAGTCAAATTGTTGACGATAAAATCACTACACTAAAATAGTTTGTTATTATGATGTATGAACATGATAAACAAAACAATGATATTGTTGACATATTAGCTAAATGGACGACGTGTATTTTATATGCAAGAATCTGTTATAAAATATGGTTAATTGTCTTTATGCTAATACATGTTTTATCTATCATACACAAAGTCAGTTTGTCAACATGTAATACATATAAACAATGGTACACTGCTGTGTAATATTCTAGACATATTGTATTTTCTTCACTGTACCTTTACATGCATGCCACTCAGTCACAAAGAGGTTGTCTCTGGTGTCCACACATAAACCCCATGGTTGGTCTAAATGACAGTTTTCAATGTAGCGGAGGAACTGTCCGTCCTGATCCAGGATGTGGATACGGGAGTGTTCATTATAGTCTGCTGTCAGGATCCGACCCTGGCTGTCTGTTGTGATTCCGAATGGATATAATGATCCCTTGGTAGCAGAGGGAGGACCAGTGTAGGTAAACCGGAGTTTCCCGGCCTGATTAACCACCACTACTGCACAGGCTCCATAGTCTGACACACAGATATCTAGGTTCCTGTTCTCACTGATGTATTTAGTGTTAGAACATGATGAATAGAGAGGTCGTCCTTTGTCGTCGTACTGAATACTTTGTTTCTCTGTGGAGCCAGAGTAACGCACAACTTTTGTTTGTTTATCATTAACACTCTCCATGATAACCAGGAGGTCACCAGAGGAGGTACTACAGACATTGCGAGGTCCCCATCCTCTAGATTTGATCACACTCTTTATCTTTTTATTCTTCACTATGTTCACAGTTCTATCATCGTAATCAGTATAAACTAGATCGCCGCTCCTTGTCACTGCTATGTCCCATGGAGTGTACCCTGACTTGGTTTGGACTGACTTCACTAGTTCCCCCTGCAGGTTGAACAGTCTCATGACTTTTTCTCGCGCAAAACACGTCCACATCTCCACATCACTTAGACAGGACACACTCTCTAATCCTGGAAACTTGGTGTTTATCTGTGTGATGATCCGTGGTACATCAATGTCAAGGGGAGAGGACTTAGCACCGGGAGATTCCATGGTGTAGCCATGTTCTTCTGTTTTGATAGATAACGCTGACAGAGAACCAAACTGTTGATAAAGCTGTTCTTTGTTGATCCTCTGAGGGGTAAAACTTGGTAAGGACACTGTGAGTTTAGGAGGCAATCTTCTGAATTCAGCATTCCTGGATTTGTAGGCAGAGAAACGGCTGACATCATTTGAGTCCAGTAACTTCTTCAGATCAGCAATGCTCTGTGTGATTTCAGAAACTGTGTGTGTGACTTCATCTTCCTTTTTATTTAGGACAGCCAGGTGTTTGGTGTCCATTTCCTCCACGTTAGATTTCAGGTTTCTGATAATGGTGTTTATTTCTATGTGCAAGTTTTCTCCATGTTTGTCGATTTTTGTTGTTAATTTCTGGGAGTTTTTATTCAGGGCAGATTTCTGGAGTAGGATAATGGATGCAATCTCTTGGTATTTAGGATAAATAGATTTCTCTAGTTCTTGTAAATCTTCTTGAATGATGTCTTTCTTGATGTCAGTGCTTTTCGTTATTTCAATAAAGATATGGCCATGATGTTCTTTAAAAGAAGCACATGTTGTACACACAGGAATGTCACATTGTTTACAGTAAAGTTCACATATTTTTGTGGAATGTTTTGGACATTTAGGAGTAGATCCTCTTTTTTCAAATGGCAACACTCTGTGTTCTTTGGATTGATCAGAGAGATGTTCCCCCACACAGGCTTTACACAGATGTATGTGACAAATGTCACAGTACATAGGGGGGCCCGGGGTCTCACAGAGATGACACCGTAACACATCCTGGGCCCAACTCTTGTCCATGGTCAGAATTACAGATACTTTTATAATTAACACATGTTCTGAAAAATAAAAAGCCATAGGTTGATATATCACTTTTTAAGTTTTTGTCAATTTGACTATTTCTTATTATAATAAAACTTTGGTATTTTCTGAAGAAAAAAATGTTCTACAAACAGGAAACTTTACAGTGTTTAGTGCTTAAAAGACAGGAAGACATTTAAATTCTTTTAAACAAAAATTACTCATAGATATAACTAAGTTTAAAGAGATTGACTGACAATTTGGGATATTACATTCCAAACAGGCTATCATGACCCATTTGGGCACTAAATGGCAGGAGCCGTGTTGTTTATATGGAATACGGTCCTACTAAATGACGAAACTGAGAAACGGAATAAAATTCACAACAACAAAATAATTAGGGTTTTAATTTTTTTTAATATTTAGTAATGAAATTAAAACATAGTCAATTAACAAGACATTGGAAATTATAGCTGTCCGTTAAGTTGGTTAAGAGCAGTTTAAGAGCAGTGGTTAAGAACATTTTTTTGTTAATTAGCCTTTCCTTATAATGCGTAAAGTCACTCTTGTCGATAGAGTGTGAATCGCTCGTTAAATCAAATTGAAGCTTACCCTAGAACACTGTGCCGGATAATTATACCAGTGCCAAGGTGGCATTTTTGCACCTGTCTAAGCTGCATATATCAAAAATTCTAATATGCCACATGATAGACCATTGCTTAAAGAGTTTACAACCACCTTTGTTATCATTGTAACTCACCTGTCAGGTGAGATATTTACCTTTCAAAAATAATTTCCAACAGGAAAATAATTTTTCCCATAGGAAAAAAAATATTCCTACAGGAAAATTGAAATTTCCTGTCGGAATACAAGAACTTCCTACAGGAATTTCAATTCCGACAGGATTTGATAAAATCCGATAGGAAATATTAGTTTCCTATAGAAAATTCAGTTACCGCCTGTCTGAATCAAATTCCCACAGGAAATACCATTCTCCTACAGGAAATAAAATTCCTCTAGGATTTTTAGAAAATCCTGTAGGAATTATATTTCCTGTCAGAGAATCATTTCTCCTATGGGAATTATAATTTTCCTATGGGATATTAATTTTTAAACTTAAGGTAAATATATCATCTGTCAGGTGAAACACACTAAAAACAAAAGTGGTTATATATACTTTCTAGACAATTGTCTATCATATTGTATGCATGAATTTTTCCAAAACTGCTTCTTAAGCGGGTGCAAAAATGCCACCTTGGGCAATGGCACTGGCATAATTATCCGGCACAGTGTTCTAAGTGTTTGCAAACATTTTGATTCTGCTCATAGAAAGGTTACAGTCTTAAATCTAAAGTTTTTATATGGCCGGTCATTAAGACCGATTGAATAAGAATAATTACCGGTCATTTGAAATATAAACCGGTTTTGCCGGTGGGACCGGCGGATTTCAGAAAAACTCTGCAAACTTGTTGATTTCTCGTGTACACATTCAAAATTGACAACTCCCTGGCTTCTGCAGAAAGCAAATTAAAGTAGGGCACCTGAGATCTCTGTCATACGATTGGTTTTCGAAAAAGCCAGGCAGTTGTCGATTTCGAATGTTTACGCGAGAAAATCATTTTAAATGATAAAATTTGTTGATGTAGATTGACGTAAATAGATTAAAACTGGAGGTGAGATCTCAAAGAATAATCATTTATGAAGGAATACGAATCGGTGCATATGTCTATAGTCTGTCCCAAGATATTTATGCAGCACATTTGGATGATTTTTAATATTAATACAATACATATCGCTGTGAAAGAAATTACCGGTATGCAATTGAAATAGTTGAAAGGTATAATCTCCGAGATAATTTCATTGAGTCAGACACATTATCATCTCTCACCCGGAAAAATTCACAGGAACAAAAACAGATTCCTTACGGGGATCTATAATGGGGAATGTTTACATCTTTTCTCCATTCGGAATACATCGCACAATTTTACAACGTTAGCATCCGGGCTTGCTGCAATACAAAATCTCCATAGACATCACATTTTTTAGCATTGTATTGAAACCTAATAAGCTAACAGGGGCGTTTCGACTGAGAAATCTTGGAATTATGTTCATACAGTATGATGCAATAAGTATTCGTACAAAATGGCGGCGTGTTTACTTACGCGATGAAACGTCTCTGCTTTGGCTATAAATAAATGTTTTTTAAAAATAGCTATGGGATACCGGTTGTTATTTTTAGCGAAACGCGTCATGTGACATCAAAACATCACGTGATTTATTGTTGTCGTATGCATTATTTCCGGAAACACAAATTAAAAGAGAGATGGGTAGAAAGGGTAAAGAGTTATCGAGCGATGTTAAAGAAGTAGTACGGAGGCTATTAGAGCAAGGAAACTCTATTCGGAAGGTTGCAGAACAATTAGGGATTCCTTTTACTACTATTTTCAGTTTAAAAAGACGTTTTATTCAGCGAGGCTCTGTAGAAAACACCAAACAAAGTGGCCGGCCCTCAAAAGTGACAGCTCGCGACTATCGAAGACTTGAAAGGTTGGTTAACATGAACAGAAGAGATAGTTTGCTTGATATTACACACAAATTTAATGAAAATGTTGACCATCCTGTTGCTAAACGCACTGTATGTTGTACAGCTACATCTTCATAAGCATGGATATTCGAGGCATGTTTCCAAAAGGAAAGTTGTTGTGAAGGAGGTCAATCGAAAAAAAAGATTGTCATGGTGTCGAGAAAAAAGACGATTGACAACTAACAATTATTGCAATAAAGTTATTTTTTCGGATGAATCAAAAATCATGATAGGACACGATTCCCGTGTGCATGTGTGGCAAAAAAAGACGAAGGATGGAGGCCTGATCTTGTGACACCTAGATAAAGTAAGCCATGTAATGAAGTGATGATTTGGGGATGTGTAACGTTGGAAGGAGTAGGCACTGTTACGGCTGTAAATGGTAATATCAATGCTGAAAAATACCAGGAGATCCTCGACGAGAATTTATGGCCGGCTGTAGCCCGTCATTTTCCTGCTGGAAACTACTTATTTCAGCAAGACAATGCTCCGGTACATCGGGCAAGAAGTACTCAGCAATTCCTTCATTGAAATAACATTTCCACTCTAAGTTGGCCAGCACAGAGCCCAGATTTAAATATCATCGAAAATCTGTGGCTTCTGATCAAGAGAAAGCTTCAGACACGGGTCGGGAGGATCGGGAGTAAAGAGGACCTCTTTCGTGAGATTCGAGACATATGGACTAGCATCACCACAGACTACGTCAAGAAAAGAAAAGGGAAAAACATAGTTTGCTATAACAAAATCTAAAACATGAATGCTTTTGTGAAAATAATCAGCCAAAACTTGAAAATTCAATACATGGTTTCTCTTGCACAACTGATCAAGATGAAAATGGGAGTCCACTACTACATCTGTAATAGATACGCTTGAGGGGATTTCTTTGAACTCTTTCCCAGATATATCTGTCATTGATTTTACTAATGAAAGTTTTGATTGCTGATCTTTGCTGAACAATTTTAGAATATTGCTAATCAACTTCCAGTGTAATAAGGAAATAATGTGGTTCGGAGGGTTAACAGTAAAAGTAGTTGGAATATCTTGATAACCTACTGTTTTGCAAAATTCTTGGAAGAGACAGGTTTCAACATAGGTAAATGATGGTTCTTTACTTGGTGAAGGATGCAGTTCTTTCTTTTGCTGTACGAAAGAGAGTAAACTGCCAAATGGAACCTCAAGGAATTTAGAAATTGTGTGCAGAAACCCTAGTATAAGGAAACACCATTTCAAAAATTGTTCATTATCAAAATGTTTTTGATTGACTGTGTGAACATTAATATGCTCCTGAAAAAGCTTACAAGGTGTGGAAAGTTGTACTTGACAATCCCAACATGCAGTGAGCGGGTAAAGAAACCAAGGTAAATGCATTAAGATAATGTGTCTCTTCATAACAGAAGCTTGAAATTTGCATAAAGTACATTGTTTCTTTTTCTTTTTAGAAATGTTTACAACTGGCACATTTTCCTTTTCTTCATCATCAGAATCCGGACTGTAATCAGGCTTAAAATTCATCTCATCAAACACGAGATCAAGAAGACCCTCAGTGGAAGCCATTATGATGTTGACATCTGTATACGCAAGAAAAGTAATCTTTATAATAATGGGAAAAAGTATATCTGTTGAATACTTTATGCTGTAGTCAACAGATCACTGTCCAAAATTATTATTTCTCAAAATATATACATGTATTTACATATTCAGAAATGCTTAAATCTGTGAATAAAGTGTAAACTTCTTTCAACAGATTTTAAGATTTCAACCTTATCAAATATGTACATAATATTCATAACAAACCAGTCTTGCTTAAAAGTACTTATCAGCATAAAAAATACAATAATGAAAGATTTAACTACAATAATCTTTCAAGTATCCTGGCACTCTGACATTTCTCCCCCTTCTTGTTTGGTATACCCCTGGTGCTTTATCTGAAGTGTCATCTGTTTTGCAGGGTACCGAAATGAGGGATGCATTATCTATAGAAGTGCCAGGAATGTTATTGCTTGAGCAATCAATGGCAACCTCATCCTGTTCTTCATTGGGAAGAAATAATTGGTTACGCATCTGTCTGACAGCAAATGGAATGGGGCCTTTTGAAATTTTGATTCTATCATGGTGTACAGTTTGCTTTCCTTTTTTTATTTTGAATAGTATATAGAGGGGGTTTTGAATCTACTACCAAATAAGGTCCTTTCCATGGGGATTTCAATTTGCTTGACTGTCCAACTTTGGTGGCAGAATTAAACAGTAAAACTACATCACCAATCTGATAACTGTTTTCTAAAACTCTTAAATCATAATTTTTCTTTTGCCGAAGTTGGGCAGACTTGAGATTTGTTCTACAGATTTCATGAGCTTCAGACAGATGTTTTTCCAATTCTTGTACCCAACAGGATGGTTCAGCAGTCTTCAAAATCTGATCGTGAGCACCCGTCATAATGTTCAAAGGACGTATCACCTCTCTACCTAACATCAACCGATTTGGGGTAAAGCCTGTTTGTTTATGTATAGTTGCTCGAAGAGCCATGGCTAAAAGAGGAAGATATTTGTCCCACTGTCTGTCTTTATTCTCTATAAAACAGCGAATCATTTGAACAATAGTCCTATTATACCTTTCAACTTGCCCATTTGAACTAGGGTGATATGGAGTTGTTCTCTTCTTTACAATTTCTAATGTCTCACACAATGATTTGAACAATTTTGATTCAAATTGCCTACCCTGATCAGTAAAAATTTCTAGTGGACAACCAAAAGTAACAATTAGGTGTTCTAAGAACAGTTTTGCAATTTGCTCTGCATTTTGCTCTGGAATAGGAACTAACTCAATCCATTTGGAAAACTGATCTACTATGACCAAAACATATATGTTTCCAGATTCGCTAGGAGGAAATGGACCTAAGATGTCAAGATGTACTCTTTCCATGGGATACCCTGCCTGAAAAGATTTCAAAGGAGCCCTAGCAGTTTTAGTAGGTTTTTTATTTATGTTGCATACTGAGCAAGATTTTACATAATCATAACATTCTACGGTCATATTTGGCCAGTAAGCAGCTGATTTTAAATTTGCTAATGTTTTTTCAATGCCTAAATGACCTGCAGATTTAACATCATGACAAAGATTCAGCACTTCTTGTCTTAGAGATGTTGGAACTACAAGACATAGAATTGTATCGGGGTCTTTCAGCCATTCGTAATGTAAAACATTGTCTTGAATGAGAAGCCTATCTTTGCACAACCACAAAGCTTTTGTTTCGGGGCTTGTTAACCTGATTTCAAGATCAGCTGGTTCTACTTGATTTTTAAGCCAATGAATAACTGGTTCAATATTTGCATCATCTTTCTGAAGTTGAGCTAAATTTTGAAAAGTGTCACACCAATTACAACCTACATGTTGTTGTTGTTGTTGATTGTTTGAATTTAACTGCGTTGTTAATATTGTAGGTGTTTTATTGTGTTCAGACTTAATGGAAAGAGGGATTACATCGTCAACATCAAGCTGAAACCTAGACCATTGGTGGTGAGCCCGTGTACAATAGTGACAACCCAGACAAGGAAGATTTTTTGGAGAATTTCCAGCATCATAACATGCACACTCTGAAAGAGTTTCTGGAATTCTAGAGAGGGCATCTGCATTTACATGAGAAGATCCAGACCGGTGTTTAATCTGAAAATCATAGGAAGATAGTTCTTCTAGCCACCTTGCTAATTGACCCTCTATATGTCTAAATCTCATCAGCCAAGTGAGACTGTGATGATCTGTCCTAATCAAAAATGGTTTTCCTAATAGATAATGGCGAAAATGTCTACAAAATTTGACCACGGCTAACAACTCTTTTCTTGTGGTACAATATTTTCTCTGTTCTTTAAGAAGGGCGTGACTAGCATAGCTAATGACTTCTTCTTTACCATTATTGATCTGATATAAAACAGCCCCAATAGAATGATTTGAAGCATCAGTATCCAGTAGAAAAGTACCGTCTGGAGATGGAAATTTAAGACACTCTGGATTGATGAGGGTTTGTTTTAAACAGTCAAAAGCACATTGTTGTTCTTGGGCCCATACAAATTTGGTCTTCTTTTGAAGTAAATCATACAGGGGTATTGGAATGTTTGCAAAGCCTTTAATGTGGTCCCTGTGATAATTTGCAAAACCCAGAAAAGCTTGAACCTGTTTTTTGTCTTGGGGAATGGGCCAGTTCTTAATAGTTTCGATCTTATCTGGGGAAATGTGTACACCTTCGGAATTGATAATTCTCCCGAGAAATTCTACTTCTCTTCGAAAAAGACAACACTTTTTTGGCTTTAATTTAAGATTGTATTCTGTAAATCTCTGAAATGCTTTTCGAAGGTTTTCCAAAGATTCTGAAAATGTTTTGCCTAATACAATAATGTCATCCAAGTACACTAATAGTTCTTCCCAGTCCATACCTCTCAGAACTAAACCCATAGCCCTCTGAAATGTTGCTGGGGCATTGCACAAACCAAAAGCCATTCTCTGGTGCTCAAACAACCCATACTTTGTCAAAAATGCAGTTTTATTTCTACTGTTCTCATCTATTTCTATTTGATAATACCCCATAGCTAGATCTAATGTGCTAAAAAATGTTGTGCCATACAAAACATCCATACAGTCAGCAATCAGGGGTAGGGGATAGCAGTCTTTGACAGTTCTGGAATTCAAATCTCTAAAGTCTATACAATATCTAACACTGCCATTTTTTTTCTTAACTAAAACTGGAGCAGAGGCCCATTCAGATGATGATGGTGTTATAACCCCTGTGTCTAACAGTTTTTGTAAGAGTTCTTTTTCTTGGTCTTGAAAACCCAATGGTGTTCTCCTGAACTTTTGTTTTACTGGGGTAGCATTCCCAGTGTTTATATGATGTTTAACACCTTTCAAACAACCCAGATCCATTTCGCCAGTAGAAAAAATGTCTGAAAAATCTGATAACAATTGAAATAGCATCTGAGACTCATCTTGATTCAACCCCTCACTTGACCTGTCATAAAGTTCTTGTAAATGATTAGGAAGTGTTTGATTTGATGGTGCATTGTTTTCAACAGATACTTTGTTAATGGCAATGTCAGAATCTAACTGATTTAACTGTATTTCTACTGATTCTGCATTTCCAACGTGTTGTCCTACCTTGAATTTAACACTTTTGTTTGAGTCATTTACAACTTTGAGTTTCACAGTGTCTCCCTGACCAAGAACTGATGAGCATAAAAAATTGGATGATTCTAAAGGTTCTACTATGTACTTGGTATCTATAGGGGTTTTTAAAGAGCAACTGACAAAACCTACAGAATTGGCTGGAATAATACTTTTGCTCTGAACTGTGACCCTTGATATTGTAACAGATTCTTTAGTCATGTGTTTGAGACTTGCTGTTATTTTGTCATTTCCAATTTCTACTAAATTTCTCCTAAGATCAACAATACACTTGTGAGCTTCAAGAAAATCTAACCCTAGAATGACAGAATCTTTCATGTCCACTACACACATATCTAGTGTATAAGAATGCAATCCTATTTGACACTCAACATTTTTGAATAGCTGCCCAGTAACATTTTGCTGTCCTAAACCCTTCAAAGAAATCTCTTGTGGTGTAATATCAAAGGAGTTGTTACCTGGAAAGACCTTCTTGTTGACCAAGGTCATCATAGCTGCTGTGTCAACAACTGCTGTAGTTTGATGACCCTGAACAACAATGGGAATCTCCAAGGTTAAACCTTTAGAGTTATCGTTAAGGTTAATTCTAGGATCCTGACCTATGTCTTCGGTAACCAGTCTACGGTCAGCTAGGCTGGTTGGACAGAGTTTAAATCTTGTACCATTTTTGGAGAGTTTGTAGGGCCCTGAGGTTTGTTAGTAGTTGATCTAAATGGACTACCAGCAGGAGATCGTGGATTTGATCTGAGAGGAGACAAAGACCTGCTGAAAGATTGATATGGTTTAGTGTTCTGTGCGTTTTGCCTGTCATAGAATCTGTAAGGACTAGGTGATCTGAGCCTTGATTGAAATTGCTGTGTATTGTTTGAAAACCTATTCACTGGCAACCTTTCATCTATTGTTTCTTTCATGCAAAACACCATATCTGTTAATTTTGTAATTTTTTCTTCTAACTGTTCAATTTTTTTCTGTTGAATTGAAAATTTGTTTTCACCATGATCAGTGTCGGTGTGTTGTTCTGATGGGGCAAAAGAGACTTGTCTATGATAGTATGCCTTGCTACTACCGTACACTGCCTGTTGATTTGCAATTGATGCTTTAATTAGATCTAAGGCTTCATGAATATTTTTTGGATTTTTTTCCATCACCGACCTAGCGGCCTCTTCATCTCTACATACCCTCAAAAAACTTTCTGTAGAAATTTGGTCTATTGCTTTTCTACCCGATTCACTATATCCATCGATTGTGATAAAGTGAACCCTCTGTGCAAACTCTTGTAACCTTTCATCCTCATGTTGTCTGATGTACTGAAGTTTCCTTCTGGCAGAAATCGGATTGTCTTTGGTGTTGAATCTTCTGCTCATTTCTTTTTTGATGTCTCTATACTTATCTAACTTTAGTTTACACACATATTCCAATGCCAACCCCTCTAAACAACTCAATAATTTGTCTGATTTTTTCCTCTTTCCCCATTCATGCCTCTCGGCCAATCTCTCAAATTGTGTGATAAAAGTGTCCCAGCTAATTTTTCCATCCCCACTAAATGTACTCATTTTTGATGTTGGGCTGCGACTTTTATGTTTGTGTCTTCTGTGTTTGGGTTCACGCATGTCACTGTCTGAACTAATACTGCTAGATGAAGACCTTGAGGATGATTGATCTGAATCTGAAGAACTATAATGTCTCGTGTGTCTATATGTTTTTCTTCCCCTTGTATTTGCATGATCCATTTGTTGTGTTGATGCAATTTTGTCTTTGAATGTGCCTAATCTTGGGGTGTAAATTCCATCTGATGGAATCGCATCTAACAGTTTCTTTTGTTTCAAATGTTCTTCTAACTCGTGCTCTGCTTTCAATCTTCTCTCTCTCTCTAGCTGAAGTTCTGCCCCTTGTCTCTCTAATTTCACATTCAGTGCTTTCTCACACCTGTCACCCTGACCATCTGAATCTAATAAATCCCCTGAACCAAAAGAAACTAATCCATTTCTCTCCCACTCTAACCATTTCCTTTTTGGGATGTTTGTGTATTTACCTAACACATTAGGTTCAACTGTTGCACAATTTTTTCTAACCTTAATAATGTCGTCAACGTCATGGTGAGTTAACGGTAATTTCGATAATTCAAATTCTGAAGCAGTTTGGAGATGTATTGTGCCCATTGTTAAAGAACACAGAACTTTGAAAACATGAAAGAGGGAAAAAAAAATTGAGGGACCAAAAAGAAAAATGAAATGATTAGTTTAACTTGTTGTGTAAACAACCGTCAAACTATATTTAATAAACGAAAAAATCCTAATAAATAACGAGAGAAAAAAAAACCCGATCTTTGTTTTGTATTTTTGAATTTAGCGCCAAAATGGGAAAGTACGGGAAAATACGTAACTAAAGTAAATATTGTAAATTTCAGTGACCTAATTTTTATCCTCGTCGCCAATGTTATATTTGTGACTATATATATCTATACTAAAGCTTACCAAAAGGTCAGCAGTAGATGGCCCAGGTCCTCAATCCTAGAAATACGTGTGAACGTCTCCAGGACAAGGGAATAAAGGCCCTGATTAGTGTTCAGTTTAATTGAGTTCTATTATTAAGTGGCACCGAGCCCGACGTAAATACCACAAATATAATGCAAAATGTAAATCCAGAATATCTTGGCAATGGGACAGAATATAAAGATGACGTTCTCCCTTGTTATGTTTCTTCCGAGGTACATACATTTTTAACATGTTTTTATTCTACACAAGCCACTATAGTATGAGTACTGTGGTTCGATCATTCAGATTGACTGGCAGCCACTTATCGATAAGTATTGCCCCTAAACTCGATTTAAAACTTTCCAATGTTTTAATTGAAGGTAATTTAAATTTCTAAAAATTTCAATTTTTGGCGTGTCTTTGGCCAGTTAAACTAAAGATAGTTTATTAGAGCTAAGGGACATAACTCACACTTTGTTTACATTAGAAACGCAATTTTACCGCGATGTATGATCAGGAGCCAGAGACGTCAACTCCGTTTTCGGAGTAACAACTGGACTGGTTATAGCATTAGATTAAAATCTTCAACAATCAGAAATAACAGTAATACGTTTATCTAACTACGCACCTTATAAACAGGCCTACAAATCAAAATGGCGACGAAATCGAATATGTATCCATGTTGAGTCTTCCCTTGTAAAATAATCACGTGATTGGTTTAATAAAAGACAAAACCAAACATTCCGGGTATAATCATTTTAAAAATACTATGATATTTCTTGTAATTATTGAATATTCATGATATGCCAGCCACTAGTTCTATCAGTTAAAATCCCGGGTATAATCATTTTAAAAATACTATGATATTTCTTGTAATTATTGCATATTCATGATATGCCAGCCACTAGTTCTATCAGTTAAAATCCCGCTATATATAGCTATGTTAATGAAACAGGGTCATCATGGTCACTTGTCTAAATAACCAAAGTGCACTGCTGGGTTCGATATTCGTTGATTTATTTCATGATCAGATGATTAAATAAATGAATGAAGGAATCTTAAAGAAGAAGACATGTCCTAAAATAAATAGAAGTAATAATAAATATTTGGCAATAATCCGTGTAGAAATTATATAATCGATTTACAATTATATATGCATATAATTAACTAATAGATTAAAATTTATTAAATAAAACAAAAGGTTTAATTACACTTAATATTAATAATAAATTAACAGTATGTATTACAGATATAAATACTGTATAACAATGAATAACAATGTATTGTTTATTGGTCAACAGCTATATAGATATATACAATTAATATACACATGTTAAAATACATATAAACAGCTAGGTCACTCAGTTGAAAAAGGCAAGTTGATACATGAAGTTTTCTGATCACAAAAGCATTCTTTATATATTTACCTAAATGGCACAAATCCTTTTACATTTTGTGTTGACAATATATAGAATTAATTAAGATTAAGACTAAAGACAGAGGGTTTAATATAATAAAACTTTTAAAGGAATTCTTCTCTTAAGTTACTGTAATCACTGGCGTCGGAAGCAAATTGAAAGTGGGGGGGGGGGGCTAGATTCATCCTCAGAGATATTCAGAGAAAAAAACCTAATTCCCAAAATCATGAAAATCCTAATCCGTGGGGGGGGGGGGGGGGGGGGGGAGTAAACCTATACTTCCAAAACAAAACATCTTTCCGGGGCGGGGGGGGGGGGGGGCTTGTATGCCTTTCACTCCAACTTCTCAATCTTTCAAAGGTACATTACGGAACAATTATGTTTCCGGCGAAAAAAAGGGGGGGGGGGCTGAACCCTCTTTTCTGCTATGTGCCTAAATGTTAGGTCTAACTTAGCAAAAAAAGGCCCCCCCCCCGGTTCCGACGCCTATGGTATTAGGGACATTTCAATATAAAATTGTTTTCATTTTCTATAAATCTGAGGTAACATTGTTATATCTACCAGACGGTAAGACAATGCGTGAGATGCTAAAAAGTAATTTAACGTTAACGGCCAGTAATTTTTGGACATATTTATAAGAGATTATGATGAGTTTACATCAATTAAAAGGAAGAGTTGGTGTTGCATTTGTAGATTTCAAACAAACTTTTGATACAGTATGGAAGGATGGGCTCTAGTACAAACTTCTTAAAAGTGGAATAATTGGTAAATGTTTTACACACAGGGGCCAAGCCCGTTTTAACATTAAATTCAATGTAACCATAAATAAATACATAAAATATGTACAAAGGTATAAAATAAAAAATAATACATCAAAAATATGTATTAATGGTTTTTCATCTGATCTTTTTACTTGTAATGTCGGTGTACGACTATCTCCATTCTTGTTTTCCTTTTATATTAATGATCTAGAAGATTATTTGTTAGATAAAAACGTAACTCACTCAGGACTGTCTACAATTACTGAGGGAATTGAAAAGGAACTTCTTTATATTTAAAAATGTTTATCCTGTTTTATATGCATACGATACTGTTATTTTAGCTGAGTCTGCAAATGATTTACAGTTTGCCCTTAATGAATTCTATAGATACTGTGATACATGGAAACTTTCTGTTAATATTTGTAAAATAAAAATTGTTTTATTTTCTAAAGGTCGTCAACCCAAATATGTCTTTTCTTATAATGGTTTACCTATTGAAATAGTTAAAGAATTTAATTATCTCGGTGTAATTTTCTCAAGAACAAGTTCATTTTTCAAAACAAAAAATAAAACAACCCAAAAAGACTATGTGAGCAAGCACAGAAATCCATGAAAATCCATGCATATGCTATGTATAAAAAATTGAGTTGCTACCTCAACCCACCCGTCTAATTCAGAAGCAAATTAAGCTCTTCTTCTAAGCCATATTCATATAGTATAATGAATGGATATACAATTATACCAAGTTTTCAGTGTAATATTAAATGGTTGTAGTCGTTATTAAAATCAATCTTAAACATGTCAAATCGCCCAAGTCGGCAAATGTAGTGGACAGTATGAAAGAGTTAAAGTTTTGAACCTGAAACTTTCAAGTACATAATAACATGTATAATATTTAAACCGTGAAGAACAAGTTCCAGTTCAGTTCAAAGACAGTTCAACACTCTGAAGTTGGAGTCAATTCTCAACAGCGTCAATTTTCAACGTGTCGATGTCATAAGAAGTTTGAAAAAAAAATTCAAGCTGTTGAAAAATGACCCGGGTTTAAATTTCAAAACTTTTGTCTCAATTTTCAACGTTGAAAATTGATCCCCGGGTCAATATTCTTTGTTACACCGGACATCTGACGCCCCTTTTATGGTGTTGTTAATCAGTTATTCACCTTAAATATTGACACTAATTATGCAGCTTCAAGTTGGTAAAAAAAAATAGGTATCATGCATTTAGCTCCTATGATAAAACAATCATATAATTTATTTTCAAATTAAAAAATCTACAAATCACGCTATTCTTAGACACATTTTGTTTTAAGTTTTAGAACGCAGGTATGATGAAAAGCGCATTAAGCTAGTTTGGTTGCTTTGCTTTGTGTGAACTCCGTTTTAGCAAAAGCATACACAAGTGAGTTTAATTAGTAATCGCAAATTTTTAATACGTTTGTACGTATGCTTCAAATTATTCATGAGAAGAATCGAAATATGTGTAGCTTGTGGTCATTACAGTAGAATCAATACATATAGCGCTTTCCTCACAACCTTGAAAATCTATTGTTGTGAGAAATGATTTCTTAGTTTTCGCAATATCAAATCAGAGTTAAGAAAACCTAAAACGAGGGACGCATAACGCGTATAATAATCCAATAAATGGAATGAAAGGATCAAATAAATCTGTCTCTAGATATGACTACATCATTTCGAGTAAAACATTTTAGCTACACATTTAAAGTCATCCTTATTAATAAAAAGGTATTGGAATTTCAAAAATGAAAAAAAAACCATAATAAAAATCTAAATAAATTTGATAAAAGGAAATTTAAAATGATTAAATGGTCACGATTTTGGTCAAATTTGTTTTCTCCGATTTTAATATTTACGATGCCTAAGAAAGGTATTTGTAATAGGCAACCGAAATGTGAGTGTTATTTGTTGAGTTATAAGCGAGTTACAGAGCTTGAAATTCTTCGCTATGTAAACAAAGCGTTTGTTTCCATTTTGAACGTTGAAGTAAAATTTTCAGTTTTAACCCAAAACGAATGTGTTAAACGTTAGGAACTGTTTATCTATGCTTAAAATAAATAAAAAGATAGAAAAAAAGCTGGAAAAAGAATTTTTACTGGTATATTGAACCTATGTAAACAAAAACAGGGCACGAGCATTGTTTACATGACAAATAATTGTGAGCCCTGTATCTTGCTTATAACTCTACAAATGACTCTCAAAATTCATTTGATCATTAGAAATGCATTTCCAAAGCATTGTAAATAATAAATACATAAAAATAGAATTTGGCCAAAACCGTGACCATGCCCCTTTAAAGAGTTTGATCATAATTCCAGACAAACAACATCGTATTTCATCACAAAATTACTGTGCATTTGTCAGTATCCCTAGAATTATCTTTCATCTGATTCCCTCGCTCAAACTTAAATTTGATGAAGTGAATGATATATTGAATATAACGCTGCTTGGACCGACATCGAACCCCATGTCTCTATTCATGAATCATAACGATATTCAGGATAATTTCATAATTATCGAGATGCCATAAAATTTCTGGTTCCCTCACATGGCAGTATTACAATGTAAATGTATAGTCAGCAAGTCGTCAAAACTAATTTAAAAAAAATCAAAATTGACGATTTCGATTAGAACGAACTGTTCATGAATATTGGCAAACAGCTCGTTTGTCCATGCACAGCACTCTATCTCTATTTGTCTGCAACATTTACGCAGCTTCGATGATAGCTTGTACTTTGCTCGTAACCATTTATAGATTATCTCACAATAACAATGCATGCTTTCATTTAAATTGTCATGTATTTGTCACATAAAGTCCTTGTTTACGGCATCAGTTTTAAAATTCGTTCAGTATCTGATTATAGATATATATGGCTCATAATAAGGATATCGTACATGTATACAACAGTTCTGACCCAAGGTCTGCTGTCTATTGCAACTTTAATTAAGTTCCAAGTAACGCTGTCATCAATATCAGATACTTGAAAGATGTCTTTGCCTGCGATGACTTTTGAATAGAGTTTCAAAGTTATAAAGTAGCTGTAAAAAATCGAATCAGGTTAGGGTTTATTCTATATGCTATTAAGTTAAACAATGTTAAAACTGAATATCTATTAATAGTATTTAAAAGTCGTAAGGTTTACAGTCAAATGCACATTGTTTTATATGCATTAACATCGACCATATCTTTGGAAGAAATCAAGTTGCGATAACTTGGTTTAAATGTTAACGCATTGTTTTTTTTATATATTTTAAAGTTGTAGCAAATGTTGCAACAGTTATCACATTAAAAACATTCATTAATTATGAAAAATGTGGTAATAGCAAGTACATGTAACAAATTGAAATTGTTTGAATATGCCTTGAAAGAAGACATGCCAGACTTCCTCGGTTTGGTTTAGTGAATCAAAAATAACTTCAATTAGGACAGCCCTATATAAGCATATCTTGTTTGTCATTTCTGTCCAAAATAAGTGTTTTGTCACATGTAACGAATTGTTTTTTATCCATCAGAGTATTAGTGATAGATTAAACTTTACTTTAATACACAGACATCTGCAAAAGTTAAAGCAGGCAAGGTGATAGAGAAATCATTATGTAAAAGCAGGTCCACCATACAAAAGACTAACAAATCCTTACATACGTACATGTATATATTAGATTAAGTTATCTTATCTACCCTCCGTTATGTACATGTATATCACCGTGGTATATTATCATAATAACACGGCGAGAGTTGGGTGGATAACAACATGTTTTGTATAGGAGTAATCTAGTGACGAGGAAACAACTTCATTAGATTTTACACCATAAAATATAAGTTGTTTTCAACAAGGTATGTATCTATGTATGGTTCTAGGTGACTTGAATTTATTTATTTTTGTAAACACGCGGGCTATTTTTAGATTTATTTTATCGGTGATTTACCTTTGATATTGACGCTGGTGATGCAACTCCTTAATTATCACCAGGCATACATATATTTGTCGACACCTGATTGATTCAGCAAATACAGATGTTATAAAGGTATGTTATTTGTGTAAACTTGTACGAAATCAGGGTCAAACGAGACTGAGAATAGAATGATATTGTGTAGATGCAGAATTTCGTATTGTTTGGGTCCTCATAATTTCAAAAAAGTATATTCATCGTACATGTAAAATCGTCCTAACGATATTTCAATTGAAATTTGAATAAAAATTTTACCATGGTATCTGATAGGTGTACATAATTGTCTTTTTTTTTTGACTAGTGTCTTTTGCTAATTTTAAAAATTAAATTGGAAAGATTAGTGAAATGTCAAATCTAATGTTTGCGATCTACAGGGTCGAACTCGCAAACGTAAGCATGAAATCAAATATTTCTAATATCATATGTAGGTTAACCATTTAACGTATTTTATAATTAGAAATACATTTACCTGTATTTACATATCAATGTCATCGGAAGCAAATTGAAAGTGTGTGTGTGTGGGGGGGGGGGGTAAACTTATCAGAAATTTTGACCCGGTTCCGCGGCCTATGCATACACTTTCTAAAACGAAAATTGACTCTGAGAGTTATCAACTTTTTTTACTTCCTAAAACACTTTTAGAATATTTCTGATGTGATCATCTGTAATTAAAGAAGAAAGAAATGTGATGTTATGAATTAAATGACAAGACAAATTCCTCTTTAAAGACCCCGTGTCTTTAAACTAATGTATACATATTTCAAAGTTTCTCTAGAAAAACTCGATTAATTGCATCGTCTACCTCAAATTTGTTTGCTTTTTGAGTTGATTGTTACTTCTGAATAACTTTCATTTTTTATAGCAATTATCTTTTATATCTCTTATTCTTTTTTGCTTGCAGAAGATGGCCACCTTTTACAGAAAACTCGAATATTCCAGCCTTGTTGTTTTATTTTGTGTAAGCAATGCTTTTGCTAAAACCTATACAAGTAAGTGCTGCAGTGATAAATGTACGTGTGGATACACAATCACGTGAAGCCATAACATAAAGAACTGACAAATTTCAAATTGTGCATGTGCAATGCAAACGAAACATAACTAATATGAAAAAGAAGAGTGTCAAAAAGTTTAAATACATTGTTGCATATAAAAGTATTTGGTGAATTGTAATTAACAATTGGTCAAAGATCAAGTCAATGATTTAAGGGGGAACAGGGGGCTGCAGTCCGTTTTTTTTTTAAAGATAGTGGGCAGGTGTGGACTTTGTAAGCGTTAAAAATCAAAAATATCCTCTAAGTTTTTATTTTATTTTTACAATTTATTTAATATTTAAGGAACCCTAATTTAGTGAACAAAAATTATCTAGTCAAAACTTTACAATAAATTTTCATGTATTTCCTATTTTTCCCCTTTTTGTGATTTGCAGTAAATGTGGACAAGGATGAGTGCGAGTATTACCAAACCCACACAGTCAACCAGGTTCAGACTTATGAGATCGTTTGGCACGGTTACGCCATTAAAGGTTGTGGGGTGGGATTCTACGCCGTAGGGGACAGCATCTTCTCTTTTGATGACTACAAGATCTGTGTCAAACCTGTTGTATGGGATATGGAAGACTGTTCCTCCCAGCTGTATCTCAGATATAACACTGTCAAGGTCTTCAAATCTGTTTAAACCCTTCAGCGTTCCTTTCATGTGATTTGATCCATCGCTATTTCATAATCGTGTTATTGGCGCCTGTGCACCTTCACCAGTGAATGAAAAAGCAAATGGCTCGAACAGTCATAGTCACTCAATCAAAATTCTAAAAATATTGAAATAAGATAACTTTGTCATGTTGTTAATTTGCATGTACACCCAATCTTTGATGACAGTGTAGACCATTATGATGATGTTTTGAAAATAGTCATAATGCCATCCATAATCTTTAAAACCCCCAAAATTCTGACGTCTCTGACTTTTCTCTTTTAATGCCATGTGTTTGCTTTTACTTTGTTTGTTTGCAGCCTTATGAAAACTATCGAATTGTGTTTTTTTTCAACCTATGATTTCAGACTGTTGCATGTACTGATAAAGAGCCAGAAACCCTTTGCTATGATCCAGGGGTAAATTTGGATATTGATGTAAAAATGCACGATGAGCTGGCCTGGAAAGTGAACACAACCAGCTTTACATTAAAAGTATACGCCAAGGACACTACGTACTGTGAGTAACTTGCAAACAGCCAGCAAAGGAAATATTTATAACTTTTTTAACTGATTCTTGGATTCAACTGATTTGAAAATTGTACTCTTTCACAAGAGTTATATTACATGATTTACCAGTTTCTTTTTCTTATAAAATGTGGTTAATTAAAACGATTTAAATGTTTAATACTGTAATAGCAAGCGTTAAAGTTAATCTAAGCGGTTTTTAAAAGCCGCTTTGACATTACATGTACCTATGTCCGATGTCCTACTCTATTCCTATTTTCAGACGGGGTGGGGCTGGTAGCAGCCTGTATTATTCTGTGGCTCATTATAGTGGCGGTTTGTACTCTAGCCAGGAGACGACAGCGGTCAGCGACGGGGCACCAACGCAGGTCACGCTCAATATATAGTCTGCCAGGTACACAAACGAACAAATTAAACAAACAAACATTTATAACAAACAAACACACGCAACGTTAAAACAATTCATAAATTACATCAATGGTTTCTTTTGAGCAAAGTTGCTGTCTAACATCGGAAAACGTTGATGCAATTAATAATTAAATCTAATTTTTCTTTGGTGTCACAAAATAAAAAGGTTATCTTTGTGTATCATGAAAAGCTTATAAAAGAGTAACAGCGATGGATAAGTTCGTATATCTATTGGAAGTTTTGGCGAATGAAATTACGAAAAATACCTGTTTGATTCATGGTCATATATTTATACACATTTTTGTATTTTCAATATGTATGATAATGATTATAATGATTTATTGCAAACGCAAACTTCCCAAATAATAGGCTAAGTATAGTTGGTAGGACAGTTTAACAGCAAAAGGAGATAAATAAATGTAGAAAGGTTTGTATGCGGACATCAAAATAAAAAATCCCAATTGTTGAAGACAATTTGTTCCGTCTGATATACCTAACACTTAGATTTTCGATTTACGATAATATAAGGATAATAAAGTGCTTTATTTAACTTTCATGTTAAAAACTTAAATCTGATTCGTTTAGACGCAGTTGATAATCCGTTCTACAATGAAGCGCGTTGAGGGCACTGTGGTAAAATCTTTCGTTTGAATGGAATGTTCTAAACTTTGCATCGAATGTCAATTGCTACATAAGTCACGCCCATTTCTTTTGAAACGAGAAAAATAGTATTCATCACAATGTTAGCACAAACAAATTTGTTACTAAAAATATTCTTGACTCTTTATTTTGAACAATATCACTGTTTCTGACAATATACTAGTAGTTGGAAAGAAAAAAAGTGTGTTTATGTGTGTTTTTGTGTATAATGCATGTGTGTGAAATTCCTGCTTGTGCTGTTTAGAAGAGTGGCGGTTCCGAAAGCATTGTGGCGAATACTGTTTTCCTCGTTTCAAAAGAAATGGCGTCTCTTATGTAACAAATGACGTTCGATACAAATTTAGAACATTCCACTCGAACGAAAAATTTTACCACTTCACTTCGCTTCATTGTATTACCCTAAGCGTTAGCTAAACAATTGGCAAGAGTAACACAACGAGTCGTTACATGCGCGGAAATTATGCGCGTACGGTTTGCCATAGAATCCATGTCATTCCTATGTAAAAGCAGTAAACTTTTGTTTGAAATTAAGACATTCAGTATAATAAAAAAATATTGCCTGTTTGGGGGGGGGGGGGGTAAAAGTATAAATCAACACCCCTCGGAAACAATTGTCCATCTCCGCTTCGCCTCGGTTGACAATGGTTTTCCGGGGTGTCAATTTCAACTCTAACCCTCCCAAACAGGCACTATTTGTATATGGTTACATCAATACACCTTGTATTCATTCACAAGAGTGCGCACTTCAATGTTTTTTTAAACTTCAGATTTTTACACAGCTTTTGCTGTATTGTCGAAAACACGAATTTTTACCCCATTTCATAGGATCCTCCTCATTTGTTTAAATAAAATGTGTCACGTTCAGTGTGTTACACAACGTAATCATGAACACACAAACAATTGAATGATAGATATTGTAACATAAAAAAGTTATCTATATTTCCAGGTATCGAAAATTTGAACTTTATACCAACGGACGGTCCAAGCCCACCTCCATATTCGCCAAATGATGAACACCCCCCACCGCCTTACTCCGCGGAAGATCTTTTAAAGAGGGATAACTCATTGTCACACATCTAGATCTTATATCGATTTTTTTTATGATTTTAATTTTTTTTTCATTAAAACTTCAAAGCTTGTTAAGTGTTTTTTTTATTGTTTTCACGAAAAACGTGTACTGCCACAAACCCAATATTTTGAAGGTGACAAATTATCACAAACAAAAGGTGTGATCTTTTTCTTTGATTATTCAATAGAATATGTTTTTAAGAATGACAGATGGTCTTAAAAGTTTTCATATATCATATATTTTAACAAGCTGTTTTACAATTGTAGAAAAATAAGTCAAATAAACCATTCCATGACTTGTCCTCGAAGAGGTGCTGCTGCACAAAACCGTTAATAGTCCAATCCACACTTTGCAAAAGTTGTTTACCTTTGCGTGGTCAACCAAAAGGTCAAAAGGGAAAAACCAACTTTTTCCATCTTTATGCAACCAAGTATTTGGGCGTCCTGTGATGAAATCTTTAAAAATTTAATTAATTCCTTCGATATGCGTCTTGCCCCAATCAAAATACAGAGCGGAAACAGATTTTTAATGTCAAATGATAAAATTATAAACCTACAAAGTCTGCTGTGAGAAATCTATGGGTTTTTCCCCAAAGATGGCAGCCAAGAGACATATCTATTGTAAAGTGTGGATTGGTCTATTGCTCTGAAGAAAGCCTACCTACAAACTCCACGAGCGTTATGCGGCACTTGGCAAAGCAATTTAAAATATTACGCAGTTGCAAATATTGAAAACGAGCTAATATAAAAAACACTTTCCAAATAAAATCATAAATAAGCAATACTAAACATACCTTTGCATGTGTAGATCTACACACGCATATGGAACATGAGTGCATGTATGATCAACGTATTCATTTGATATTAATCTCGACTGGTGCTTTATAAACACTTTTTCAAAAATCTTAAAAACAAAGCTGAGGTAGAACCTCTTCCATGGACGGTATCTAAATGTTCCTCTTTTTGGCTTTTCTTTTGGTGGAAAGAATAATAAAATATTTTGATTAGGGCCCCGCTCTGCGGGCGCCCTATAGTGATCAGTCTGTCCGTCCGTCCGTCCGTCCGTCCTTTCGTCCGTCTGAGATCGCTTGTCCGGAGCATATCTTCTCTTCCCTTGGCCCAATCTGTCTCATACTTCATCCATAGAGTGCCTTTGGGTAAAGGTAGTGCAATGACCTTAAACCATTTTTCTAGGTCAAAGCTAAAGGTCATAGCAAAATTATATGAACAATCCCTCTCCGCAGCATATCTTTTTTTCCCTTAATCCAATCTGGCTTAAACTTAATTCACAGGATTGTCTATGGAGAAAGAGTGTACAGTGACCTTAAATGAAGTTTGTAGGTCAAAGGTCAAGGTCATATTTGATCACGCAAAAATTCTTTTTTTCAGAGCATATACATTCTCTTCTTAAACCTATTAGGCTCGTACTTCACATAAGCAGAACTTTTGAGTAAAGGGTGTGCAGTGACCTTGAAACAAGTTTCAAGGTCAAATGTGAAGGTCATAGCAGAATTCTATTAAAAAACACATGTCTGGAGCAAATTCTTCCTCCCTTTGGTCCAATCTGGATATTACTTAACTCACAGAGTGCCTACGATCAAAGGGGTGCACTGACCTTGAATGAAGTGTGTAGGTCAAGGTCGTTTTGAAAATACAAAATTCACATTAGCAGAGCTTTTAGGTTAGTGGTGTGCAGTGACTTTGTAATTTGAACCAAGTCAAAGAGATGGTCAGAGCGGATCTTTTTATAATCAGTCTTAGACTGCAGATTATTTCTCATTTGCTTAACCTTGCTCAGGTTGAACACAAAAATGCCTGTATGTAAGGGGTAATAAGATTGAATGAACACTTTTATGCCGGCTGGAAAATTTCAAAGTTATAGGACCTTTTGAAAATGATTTTGAAAATGGCTGTTTAAAAACAATATGTTTTTTTAGATAAAGTGAATAATAGTAATTAAAAAAAAATCAATTGGTGGTTCATGTGGGTATAAAGGTAGCGAGCAGTAAAGAGAATTAATGCATGTATTTAACTCGAGTCGGAGGGCAATGTTTCCTACTGCAATGGTCGCTACCTTCATAGCACAAATAAATTAAATCACCAAATAGAGTCTTTTAATGATTATATTTGCTCATCTCTTTGATTCTCTCTTTATACCCATACCACGAGTTGTGTAAAGAATAGGTCGGTTATGATTCAAGACAAATCGTAAAAGGAATAGCAGACGCTAATATTTTGATCGATAACGAGATTCATTGTTATCCAGGCGTAGTAAGTTCTAGTTGAACAATAAACTATTCAACATATTTTTTATGTTATTAAACTGCCAATTAAAGAGTCAAATTGTCAAATAATACATTTGGAAAAAAAAAAACTAAAGAGATATCAATATGGTTTATTGATTCGAGAGTGTAAAACAAATAGATTTAATCTAGTTTTTAACATATGGTCTGACAATTTATATTTTACAGTCACAGTTACTGTTGTAACTGGCTGGCGTTTAAAATTCGACATTATCGACAAATTAGGTAGAAATAACGATATTCTTCTGTCGGGATAAAAGGCACTTTAAAATCGCGTCATCTTTGTGTTTTCAAAATTCGATTTGAATTTCTCCACTTATCTTTTCTCATTTAATGTTTAAAGAGCTTTAAGTAAACAAAATCTATCATTAGCTATGCAAATAATAAAGTTTTTTAAAAAGGTAGGATGATTTAAATAAATAACGTGATATAAACTAGGCAGCAAGGAAAGAGACAGTATACAACTGACTTTTTAACACGTTAGATTTTAAAGGTGAGTCATTTGTGATATACAATATGTAGGTACACTATTTAATTATCTACATTATATCATTTAATAAATAATCTATAGTAACATTATTCAAAATTAGTTTGAATTTCCTCTGTTCAATTCACCACAGTTCAGATATGGCATATGTTTATTCATATCTATTGTTGAACATTGATCCTTAAGAGAAATATAGATTTTGTTTTTGTCTATTTTCTTAGTCATTTCTATATTTTTTCATATGTATTTAACATGGGCAGATAAGGGATTAACGTGACTGCTAATCTTATGAATTGTTTTACATTAAGGTTTCTAACCATGGCCTTGAATGACCTCCAGGATTTGGTAAGATGCCAGCTCTGTAAGACGTTTGTTCCCAATTTGTACTGCGACATTTGTCATTTAAGTCTGTGTAAAGTCTGCGTGGGAGAACATCTCTCATGTAAATCCAAAAAGCACAAAATAGTGTCTTTTAATGAGCGAGGATCTAGACCTAAATACCCCAAATGTCAAACGCATTCCACAAAGCAATGTGAACTATACTGTGAACAGTGTGATATTCTTCTATGTCTGCAATGCATTTCATCTTGCGAGCATCTTGGCCACACAACAGTAGATATTTTACAGTGGTTTGAAAGAAAAAAAGAAGTCTTGAGTAGAGAATTACAAGAACTGGAGAAGTCAATTTATCCAAGTTACAAAGAAATTGTATCTTATATTCCATCTCAAAGAGCTGATCTCAAGAGCAACTCGCTTCAAATTATTATAGAACTATGTAAACATAAGGATAATTGGCTCAGAGAAATCGATGTTATTATCAAGACAATGAAAGACGAGCTTAACAGAATGGAATCCAAACACCTTATTTTTCTTAAAAGACAAGAAGAAGAAATCAGACGCAGTATTTCAAAAATAACAGAAAGTATTGTTGATTTACATAATTTACTTTCCTCCAATGATATCAACCTTGTCTATGAACACAAATCCAGGAATTCTGAATTCAGAAATTTGCCCCCTCAACCCATTGTGACCTTACCTAAGTTCATACCTTTCACCATTAATAGAGACGACATTTATCATCAATTTGGCAAACTGAACCCTATATTAGTTAGAGCTGAAGATGTTGGACATATATTGTATTCTCAAGATGCTGAATCCTCTCAACCAGATATGCCACTCCTTGCTGAGCCACGGATCATAGCAGAAATACATACCAATTATGGAGTTTCTGATAGATTACGCAGTGTATCCGCTGTGAATGATAAAGAAATATGGACTTGTGGTGACAGCAATATGATGAAACTCTATAACCTCCAAGGTGAACTGGTTAAATCAATTAAGACTAAATCAGGAAACACGCCATCAAACATAGAAGTGACAAGGAATGGAGATCTTGTTTATACTGATTATGTCGATAAGACTGTGAACATAGTGCAAAATACAAACATTCGTGAGGTAGTCAAACTAAAGGGATGGATACCTCGCTTTGTCTGTTGTACCTCTTCTGATGACCTCTTGGTTTTCATGGACAATGATCATGACAAACAATCAAAAATCATACGTTATTGTGGATCCATTGAGAAACAGAGTATCGATTTAAATGACAGGGGACAGCCTCTCTATTCATGTGGACCTTCATATAAATACATTAGTGAGAACAAAAACTTGGATATTTGTGTTGCTGACTGGGGGGCAAGGGCGGTTGTTGTAGTCAATAAGGCCGGAAAACACCTGTTCACTTATACGGGACAACATTCTACTGACAAAGGATCATTTGACCCATACGGCATCACTACAGACAGTCAGAGTCGGATCCTAATAGCAGACAGTTTCAACCACCGTATCCACATTTTACATCAGAACGGACAATTTCTCTGCTTAATCGACAACTGTGGTTTAGACCGACCAGTTGACTTATGTGTAGACACAAACGGAAATATCTTTGTGGCTGAAAGGTTTACTGGTAAAGTGAAGAAAATTCAATATCAAAAACAGGTTGTTTTAATATACCAAGTATAAAGAGGCTGACAATTGAATTATATACTACATGTAGTAGTAACTGTTATATAATTCCAATAAAAGAGGTTTAAAAAAATAAATCTGCTACTTTTGTACAGTGCAATTTCAACATACACGAGATATATATTTATTCGTCTTTTTGAAAAATAGTTAAAAATTAATTTATTACTCCTGTTTTGAATTGAAACTTTGTACGAGACATGTTAAAGCCCGCCCGATGTTCTTAGAGTGTGTAACCCTATAGAGTCAACAGACACTTCGAAACCTTATTCAGCAATATTACATTCTTCTATACCACACACACGTCGATACCTGCATATACCCGCAACCAAATTATTTCTCTTTAATGAATGAATATATCATCATGAAAAGCATCCCTTTTTCAAAAAAAATATTCTCACGATTTGACTAAAACTTAAAGCTGATGCTATTTTTGCAAAAGTCAGCACATGCTATTTGCTTTATCTTCATATCATAGGAATAATGAAGATTTTTATCAATTAATCTTTGTCAGTGAAAAAATTGATGACCAATCTCCTTAAAATTAAGCTAAATAAACATTTTTACCAGTAAAGCAGTAGATTCATTCTCTAGGCAATAGTTAGAAGTATTTGTCTTGTCCTTTGTGGATTGCCAAACTGTATGATGAAAAAAGGCTGCATTTCATACAAATCCTTGCGGCACAACTTGACAGTTTTAGGGGGTCTTTCAAATATTTAAACTGGTTGCGTGTTTATTTTAGAATCAAATTTATAACAAAAAGTGCAGATTTCAAGTGTCCCAATGATAGCGGGAAAGCCAAGCAACGCCTCACAAAAGGTTTAAATTACCATATTTACACCTCGCAGCCTACTTAATATTCAGGGTCATGAACCCTATCGACATACAGCATTTTTCTTCTTATCAGTAAAGCTAAAACACTATATGACCGAAGTGTCGAAGGCAAATCATCTATACTACTATATTAAAATAATAGACTCGAATTTTTGGTCGTTAATACCGAGAAATCGGAAGAATACTGTCTTTTGTTTTATATATTTTAAACATCATTGGTACTTGAAGATTACCAATTTGTTTTTATTTTTTCTCAGTTAAGCTTCGCTGATTAATAATCAACGAAAATTCCTCAAAAAATCCCGGAAATTACCTTGACTTTTTCGATTTTACAATCTTGCGCTTGCGCAATACATTTATGCTAACGGGATCTTTAGTTTATGTTTCCACAATATCACATCTGCATGAATAAACTCAGAAATGATAATACAAATACGAGTAAATTTTCATTGGACTTTTGCTAATATATACACTGTATTCTGTTCATATAAATTATTATATTAATGATTTCTAATGAGAGAAAGTATCAAATAACAAATATACATTTCAGCTAGTACTCAGTCTTACTTTTATATTCGTGAATGATGACAAAAAATATTTGATTACATGCAAAGAAATTAAAGTTACATTATATTTGTTAGGAGAGTGAAGATAGAATATGTTTTATCGTAAAAATGAATAATGTCCTATGGACCCAGTTTTACAAAGAAAATACGTGTACGTTGGTGAAAAGGTGTTGAATTCTTCCATTCTATTGATTAAATTTTTATTTGAAAGGTATTTGCAGACTCAGAAAGGTTTTTTGGGATGAATTTGACTGTTATTTTCAAGGCAACCTCATTAACTCTCTCCAAAATCGTTCCGGAGAGATTCTGCAATTTTCTGCTACATTACGGGTATAAGGGAGGCATTCTAACTGTGGTGAGGGCTATTCGTTATTAATACACAATTGATTATTCAAACAAAGGAAAGAGTAGTGAAATTAATAGCATTATTGTAGGGTTATAGCTTTGTTATGTAAATTTCAAAAATAAGGTGTGTCGATGTACCTATTTTGTAAATGTCCGATATGCAATGTCAACCCGTGCACGCACGGGTCAAAGTCTAGTTTATCTTATGATGTATTGCAATATGAGGACTGTAAATGTAAATTCTTGAAAAAACCGCAAGTAACACTGAGCATCTGCTAACTTGATACACATCTCATTTACGCGTTTTTAAAACCATATTTATTTAGTTTAATTCAATTGTACTTGAAAAAACAAAAATGATACAAATGGCCCCATCAATTTTCTCATCTCTATTTGAATATAGTTTTGCGTTAAATATCAGTATACATTATTTGCGTTAAATATCAGTATACATTATTAACTCACCTGAGCAGAAAGTTCAATCCAGCCTCGCTTATCACAGTTTGTCTGTCGTCCGTCCGTCCGTCTGTCCGTAAACTTTTCACATTTTCGACATCTTTTCCAGAATCTTTTGATTAATTTCAACCAAAGCTGGCACAAAACACTCTTAGGCTAAGGGAATTCAAAGTTGAAATAAGTTCTTTTCTCAAGATCCATTTGGCCAAGAAATCTGAAACTTCATGTGGAAGCATCCTCGGGTAGTTTTGATTCATAGCTGTAAAAATCATGACCTCTGGGGTAGGTTGGGGGTAACAATGGAGGTTTTAATTTTCTCACAGTAATATATAGAGTATATCTTTAAAAATCTTCTCAGACACTAATCACCCAGGAAATCTGAAACTTATGTTACAGCATCTTCAGCTACTGTAAATTTATAGTTGTGAAGATCATGTAGGGTGGGGCCACAAGGAGGGGGGGGGGGGGGGTGGGTGGTCGAATTTTTAAATAGGAATATATAGAATAAATCTTTAAAAATATTCTCCTCAAAAACTAATCAGCCAGGAAAGCTAAAACTTGTGCGGAAGCATCCTCGGGTAGAGTAGATTGAACTTTGTTCAAACCATGATCCCCGGGGGTGCATCTGTCGAATTTCGCATTATTGGATGATCCCCGGGGACATCTGTAGAATTTCGCATTATTGGATGATCCCCGGTGGTGTATTTGAAGAATTTCGCATTATTGGATTCTAAGTAGTGCGTTTAGATTGAATTTTAGGATTTCTTTAAATAAGCTCTTATATTAATAATAATTTAACCATTATAAAAGTTTATATAAAACAGCTGCGAATTCAGTGAAGGAGGGGCCCATGTTTTTCTTGGAAAGATTATTAAATGACATTCTTAAACAAAGAGAGCTTACTTTGATCCACTCGTTGTTGATAGTCATGCATTCGTAAATAAAATCAAAACTTTCCGGAGCGGGAAGACTAAAATTCTATATTCATTTGACAAAATGAAAAATTTTGATGTTCAACGCATGCTGCCTTACAACACTTGGCCACTGACAAGGAGTATTTCCTTCAAAATTGTGCCTGTAATACTATAATGTATTGCTGAAACCGAGTACACAAGATCTTCATTGTTTTCATTCTTATTTATTTATCAATGTGTTGATATCAAATATGATTATATATGACATAAAAAGTTTTTTATGGACTAGGAACGTTTAACAATTTAACAAAATATTAAAGTAGATATAGTATGGATGAGTACAATAAACTGAAAATATGCAATAACATTTGAAAACGTTTCTTTGGTATAATCCATTTTCATGAATTTTTAATTGAATTAAAGAGTTCAGTTTTATATATAATTTGATTTAAATATTTTCTTGCTACCACATGTACTTGATGGAAAGACAAAAGGAATTTAAAGACAATTTAACAAAATAAAAATATTTCACCTTGAGTTCTGTCGTCTTAATCGTCTGACAAACTTCCACCTTCGCGCTACTCTACAAAACTTCTAGCTACACATACCTGATAGCAATCATGTATTGCTTTTTTTTCAATAGTTTAAACTAATGTTAATTACAGCATTCTTTTTTAATACACGTACGTCTAATTTTTCCACGTCGATTTATAATCCGAGCTGTCATCGATATGTCAACTAAAATGTAATGTTTGTACATTGAAAAGCATGTGTTACTTTTATTATTTACTTGCCAAACAAAGTGTTGTTTCAGTAGGCACTTGCATGGGTTGCAATGTCACTTATAAATCAACAACTGATTTTAACAGGCTTGGATAGCCATTTACGACTTGGTAAATTATTCTTAAGCATATCTGTGACATGCAGTGCATCATTGAGCTTGACAGATTTAGAAGTGCAATCACTGTTTAGATGCATATATTAACTCCCTGTAAATTTGTGAATTGGTTAAGTAGGATGGCAGTTTTAAGTCTAAATATCGCGGTGGTTGTCCTGTGTCTTGCAAGTCTTTGCAGCTATTTAGTAAGGTAAACGAATGGTTGTTTTTAAAATATATAAACATAAATCTAGCAGTGTCATGTTTTGTACTCTTTCAACTTCTTATGAACACTAAATGAAATAAACTCATCTATTTTGTAGCACTTGTAATATCCACAGTGGACTTCAGTTCTACAGCTGCACCAAGTATTCCAGAGTATCGTACAGTCAACCTTACAAGTGTGGTTTCTGGTACTGGCAGCGATGCTACAGAACAAAGTAATCGCAATAACTTTAAAATTTTCATTTGTATACTATATAAAAAACTATTTAATATTGTGTAAGTGCAAATATTTAATGTTTGTTTATTTTGTAGGTACACACACAGCGCACACCACACCACTTGTTTTAAAAGCTGTAGAGGTAGCAAATTATTTCCGGTTTTAGTTGTTTTACCATGCCACAGCTGGCAATGCGTCTCTGTCTTTACTCGCCCATCATACTCTTGATTCTGCCGTTCTAATTTTTCTACCATTCTGTCCATTAATTTACCCGTCTGTCTCACAATACATTTTGTAATTGACATAGTGAATGGCGGATGGAATTCCTGGCAGGCTTGGGGAGCTTGGTCGTCCTGTGATAGGGCCTGTGGGAGAGGCCGCAGGGTCCGGTACGGCGTCCGGGAATGTAACAACCCATCGCCGAAAAATGGCGGCGCCCGGTGCCCTGGATCTCATATCAGAAAAAATTCTGGATCGTGTTTATTAAAACACTGTCCAGGTAAGTATAGCAATATACAGTTTTTACAAACTTCCTATGTCAGATGGACTGTTAGTCCGCCGATCCATCAGTCTGTTCATATAAGTCTTTTACGATTTGTCTGTTTGGTACTCTTTTTCTACAAATTTATCATTGACGCCCAGTAAATGGAGCATGGAGCTCATGGAAGGCTTGGGCAGTGTGGTCATCTTGTGACAAGACCTGTGGAAACGGACGGAGAACCCGACAGAGAGCGCGTGTCTGTAATAACCCCATGCCAAAATATGGCGGCTTGCCATGCCGCGGATCTCACATCAAGAGAGAATCCGGATTTTGTTTACGAAAACATTGTCCAGGTACGTACAGATTCATGTTATCAAGAACCCTAAATCTATTTATCTGTCCGTCCAACCGTCAGTCCATCCATCCTTAAATTTAATTTGTTAAAAATGAATATCAAGCTTTTAAGGTATTATTTTTTTTTGCAAAAGATCCAAAATAAAAGAAAATATCATAGGTATCATTTCTGCGAGATCAAAGATTCATTCTCTATTTTGGATGTGCATTAAAAAGACAAACACATAAAAAGCATAGATATGTTGGTGTACTGTGTAGCATGTGCATTTCCATTCAGTTTCTTTGTTTTTTAAATGAAGGTTAATATCATGAAGCATATGAAAACGGTCCCTTTTTATACAATAAATTATAGAAAATCTACTATGCTTTTGATTAATATAAATTTTAAAACACTGTAGTGAATAATACGGGAGCAAGCGCTATATAGTTGAGGTGATATTTAAAGTAATACGGTAATTTGCAGTAAATTGATAAAAGCTAAACATTTACGAACAAATAAACATGAAAATTTTAGCATTTATGAATTAAAAATTTATTGCGCATGATCAGTAAACGGTAGCTGGAGTGTGTATGGTCCATGGGGAAAATTCTCCGAGTGTTCGAAAACTTGTGGAGCTGGAGCACAATCCCGATACAGACACAGAACGTGCAACAACCCAAAACCCCAGTATGGCGGCCGCAACTGTACAGGGCCTTCCATTAAATCAGAAACTTCTCCCTGCAATACCAATCCATGTTAAGGTAAACTCGAATAAATTAACAATTCTTAAAATTTACAGTTTAACTTTTTAAAAATTAAAACCGTTGTTTAGATCACAAATTCATCACAATTTCTCACGTTATGTGTTAATATTATCTTTGTCGAACGTAAGATAGAAAAAAAATCATTCAAAGGCATGCAGTTTTTAACACTGTAACGGATAACTAGGCCAGTGCCATGATGTCACTTTTGCACCCAACTATGCTTCGTGTATTGAAAAATAGAAATACATTGTACGCCATGCATACGATAGACAATTGCTTAAAGAGTTTATAAGGACCTTGATTATTAATGTATGATATCTGTCAGGTGAGATATTTGTCTAAAACAAATTCCAATAGGAAAATAATTTTACCCATAAAGATAATATTTTCCTGTACACAATTTGGAATAAATGAAAATTTCAATAGGAATTTAATTTCCAGTAGGATTTGAACAAAACTACCATAGAATTTTAAAATCAGATAGGAATTCCGGCGCGGGAAATTTTGTTGAAAACCCTGTAAGATTTTTTTTTCGCAGGATTATTAATTTCTCCTATGGCTAGTTTATTTTTAAAGGTAAATATCTCATCTGCCAGGTAAGACACACTAAAACCAAAGTGGTTAAATACTCTGTAGACAATGGTCCATTATTTGGTATTAATTAATAGATTTAAATTTTAATTTTAAAATTTTTAATTTTACGAAACTGCATGCTAAGTTGGATCAAATATGCCACCTTTGCGCTGGCTTTAAAAAAATAGATTATCTGTCCAAACATTTGAAAATTATAACAAAGGCAAATATTATGTAAAACAAATTTAATTGAAAAGCCCGAAGTATACGTGAATAGTTTATTGAGACTACTAGTATGTAACATATCAATTTTATGAATAAAGTTATTTCCAGCCTCGCCAAATATGTAAGCAATCTTATATCTACATTTTCAGAAAAGAAAGAGTCGTCCAGAAGAACACTGATGACCATAATTTCAACGCATGATGTTTAATAATAAATAATATACAACCTTGAAATGAGACTAGAAATACAATTTTTGACATAATTAGAATTACTGTAGATTCCTTATTTTACGCGATTGATTAATTCTGCGATTTAATCGTAGGGCATAAAATCGCGAGAACATATATTCGTGAACACTGATATTTTTTCATAAGATACGTTCATTAAGTTTACATTATATAGGCCTGATAAAAAGCGACATTTAAAAAAATCATCGTGATGTGCTTCTCGTTATTTTACGCAGATATATATAAATTTCTCGAGTTCCATTGGGAATCTACAGTAGTTGATCATAAGCGTTTGACTTGTATGAGTTTTCTTCTTATATACTTAATTTCATCACCTTCATACCCTAAACGTGGTACACAGTGAAGTTATTTTTTCTTCTTCATATTTTGGTATATTAAGAAGATCTAGAAATAAATAAATGATAAAGTTTTGGCAAAATGAGGGTTTTAACCCGGACAATTGGTGTGAGTATATATTCGTCTATTTCATTGCTGAATCGGTGATTTAATTTTGGTTGAATGATAATATAATTTACCCTGTCATTTTTGCTTTTTAATTTTATTGAAAAAATGAAGTTCCAAGCAAAACAAAAGCAAACAACGGACGAACGTTTTGCATGTTATAGGTCGACTTGTTTGTAGTAAGACTTAACTTCAACCCAATACGCCGCCAAATGCAAAAATGGCAGATTCCGATTTAAACAAAACAGTTAGCGTCTTCGATGCTGACAGTGAAGTAGTATATGATGAATCAAACAAAAAGCGACGGTTATCCGACTCTCCTGCATCTCCTGGATGTAAACGACTTTGTTCTGTCAGCGAGAGTACGTCTTGGATCTCCGACCAAGCTAAAAATGGAACTCCACAAAAAGCCTCCGGGGCCGACATAGTAATTTCAACAGAATCTGATGATTCGCAGTCAGTTCCCGGAAACTGCTTAACCAAAATAGCTTCACTTGAACTTCCATCAAGACTGAGTGAATGGGAAAGGAAACACATTGAAAAACTTAATATATCAATTGTGCATGTTCCTGATACGAAACCTCTTGATCTTATTCAATGCGGAGAAACTAAGAACTACGAGGAGATCGAAAAAATCAATGAGTTAAAGAAATACGTGCAAAAGAGTCCTATAATGGGCCATTTAAGATCCCTTGACCATTTGTACACGTCCTTTACAGAGCTGTCATCAGAAAGCTTGTGGGAGATGGCCCCAAATGATGATGAAAAATTATCAATGATCCCAACATGGGTACCAGAACATCATATGTTATGGTTTTACAGGTAAATCTCAAACATGTTTTACCCCCTCAAATTAAGTAAGAATATTTTGAGGGGATTGGTGTACAGTTCTCACCGCTCCTGAAAAGATTGGGTCTACCCACGGGCTCGTCACAAAGCTTTTCAACTTTTTATATGTACCACATCTATATTTGTGTATTTTATTGTAAAGAGGTGGTAGTATATTAGCTTCCTATCATATCGCGGGTTCTATGGTATCGCGGTATTTCTGTTTACGAATAGTAGTACGCACTGAAATTGACATTTGACATCGGGATATTTTTAGACATAGTAAACAGAGGCACGCTGAACATCACTGGGGTTTATAATAGAGGAATCACCCAATAACACTAGTTTTTGGAAATATTTCAGTATTGATAGATTTTCCCACAAAATGATTTAACTACCACGATATCATAGGACGGGCTCATATAAGATATAAAAAGTTGATAAACTTCGTGACGAGCCCCTGTGGTTTACCAGGTTTATAGAATCAGGTAGTTTAAAAAATATTTTGTTATTACAGTCAGGGTTGTGACTGAAATCCATCATATTGAAAAAATGCATTTGTATGTTTAGTAACTGATTATTGTTGTTTCTACTAACTTACAGCCTTACCAATTTGATTAAAAAATGCTGAAATACAGTCATATTCTTTTTTCAGAGGTCACTGAATGAATTGATAAGGTTGGGCGCACTTAATAATCTCATTTGTTTTACGGGGCACACATATTTATTTTGGTTTCAACTGTGAGTCAAGGTTTTTCTCTACACATGTGACCATGGCAGGATAGTGTACTATGAAGTAAATGGGCTGGAACCGAAGAATTAACTTGGGAATGGAAATATGATGAAAACAAGTCATATTTACAAAAATAAAAAGATGTGTACATTATGTAGTTTGAAGAAATGACAATAATCAGTTATTTTTCAATATGATGGATTTCAGTCACACCCCTGTATTAAGTAATAGTTAGATAATATTAAGTAAAATTCAAGCAATTAAGAAGGGGGCGGAGGGAACCCTTCTTAATCGCGTGAATTTTACTTAAGATGATCTTGGAACATAACCCACTTTTTCATTGGCTAATCAAAAGTTCTGTGCCAATCAACTATCACCTCTCTCTTGTTTTCTGTTCTCAAAGCTGTCAATCTAAATGTTACGTCGCTGTGAAATTGGAGAAATTCTTAACGTTTTAAAAACATATATTTAGCGATTGCTAATTGATGAAAAAGTGGGTTTATATGTTCTATTGAAAAGTAAAATCTCAAAAATGCATTTTCCATGGGTTAATATGTTATTAATTAAATTTGTACAAAACTTTACAGACATTAAGTCACATTATAGTTATACATGGTTATAAGGATACTGGCTTAATGCCTTTTTTTTCAAGGAAAAATGTAATTTTTTATTCTTGATACTCTAAGACTTTCTTGTATTGCAGATTTTTAATGACATTTCAATTGTGAACAAGTTTTACTATATATGTCTGTCGCAACTTTACACGTCAGAAAATTATCAGTCTATTATAGTTCACAATCTACCATTGTGTTCTTTTATCTTCTGTTAGGCTGTATGTTACTTGCAGTTTAAACTGCCAACCGAGTAATTATTTTGTCACCGATGAATTTCATTTTACTTGATCTTTTTTTTGAATTTATCAGTATGAGCCATCATGTTGCATACCAGTTTCAACATGAGACAATCCCCTTACTATCATTCAGAATAATTCCATTTCAACTGCACACATAAAAATACAATTCTCAATTTTACAGAAAAAAAGATAGACAGATTTGAACCTTTTCAGTAATTTTGCAAGAGATGTGGCTCATCTTGATATTTGGACTGAAGCGTACACCAGATTTCTGGAGACTCTGACAGTCCCTTATAATTCATGTTTTGAAAACATTTTAAAAAGCCATTGTCAAACACATATATAAACCCTTCGATTTCGTTACACCCAGTTGCACACCTGTAACTCATGACTGACGTTTTGTATTTCTTTCAAGTTCTTTGCATTTTATGCTTTTACTTTTTATTTTCTGTGCATATCCTGTTTGTATATAATGTATTAACATGTTTTTTTGACTTAATGTGCGTAAAAAATGATAATTTCTGAGTAACATGGTGAGGCAAGATGTATGTTCACAAAGGTGAGACCTCTACAGAGAAATACTTTATACTGTAAGAAGTCTGCAGCTTATATAGGGGTTGTAGGGATAGCAGTATTAATGAAAAAGAAATACTGTAACAGCAGACAGTGCCTATTTACACGCAGTGTTCAGCTTTAATTAGAAAAATTCAACATTGCCTTATTTGATATGAGCCGTGTAGGGAAAATCAAGTCTCTTTAAGATTGCTATTTTAAAATGAGTATGGCTAAAAATAATCAAAAAATAACTATTGTGTAAAATTATCCTTTCCTATGGTTCTATTTGCAGATTTCATTGTGAAGCACATAATTTTAGTAACCAGCTTTATCATATACTTAAGAGAAGAGAAAATGGATGCAGCGTACATGAAAGTCATGTGCAAGCATTGTTTGAGGCGTTTGCTTGTATGTTTGGATTGAAAAGTGGACTCAGGTAAGTATTTGGTCGGTGTTTTCTTTGAGTACTATCTGGGTAGTGTGGAAAAGAAAGGCGGTATAGTTAGTAGAAAGTAATGGCAAAACAACCTAAATGATTTTATCTGTTGTTAATTTATTCATATGGATATATGTACTGATTACTAAATACCTTTCAGGAATCTGATATTGTGTTTTAATATACATGTACTTACCTTATACGAGGGTTGTCCAAAAAGTTTGTGGACAATGGCATTTTGTCATTTTAAACTAGTTTATATATACATATTGTATACTAGTATCTAAATCTTTGTCATAAATTTCAAATCAAACTAAAGTGGTTTTGAGTGTTTACTATAGAAATAAAGTAAAATTTTAATGTATCAAAGGGTTGCGGAAAAGTACGCACGGCCCAGCGTAGAAATTGTTTAAATTTTGTAGCTGAGTTTTTAGATATGAATATTTACAATTTTTATAAAACATTTAAAAACTTCATAATCTTCTATTATGATGTAGTCTGTTTAGTGTATGGCATTTTCATACGCCATTTGAAGCTCTTTTCAAACTAGCAGAGGACTTTCAAAAGATATTACGGCAAAAAAAATCTTTAAAAACGCCTGAAAAAGCGACGTCAGTTGACCGCACAGAACAGCGCGCCATCATAAAAAATTGTGTTGACTAAGGTAAAACACCGATAGAAACAAAACAAACGATAGAGGAAACAGGAAAAACATCGCAATAGTTTGAGTTTACTTATCCATAAGTAACACAGGTGAAAATTTAATGGGGTATGCGATTGCACCCTCTGACCAAACGGCATATCACCATAAGGTAAAGCCAGGACTACGATGTCATAGAAACGTCGTTATAACTCGACATCAGACTGGGCCGTGCGGCCTGTATAGGCGATGTATATACAATGATAACTCCAAAACAAGAATGTACATTGCTCCGATTTTTATACATATACATTATTATACTCTATATTAAAATATCCTGATCATGGCACTGTTATTTTAAATAAAATTGCATGTGTCCATGAACTTTCTGGACAACCCTCGTATATTTGATTTTAATGCCCCTCAAGGCTTCCATGAAATCGCTGGGGCATATAGTATTACCCTGTTCCGTCATTCCAGCATTCTGTCATTCTGTCCTTCCCTCTTTCTGTCATTCAGTCATAATTCATTTTCTGATCATTATCTTAAACATTGCACAAATTCAACTCAAATTTGATATATGGATGTGTCTTATAAGTTAACAGGACGAGTTCGTAATTGGTTATGGTCCCATGATTATTTGACAGAGCTTTGCTTTGTAAACTTTGAAAAAAATGAGAAATTTGCTATTTTACTTTTCAAGGGATGCATACAGTGGTAACAACGTTATTGTTGACAAGCCAATCGTGTTAAATCGTTCGTGTAACGTGGGTGATCGTTCGTGTAACGTGCGGGATCGTGCGTGTATCAGGAAAATTGGTTTGCGTTTTTTACCGTGCGTGTTCGTGCGTGATCGTGCGGTTTTTCCGTTTTGTAACTTTTTTTACGGAATGCCAGGATTAATTTTTAAAACAAAGACAAGTAGTTTTTGTAAAACAATGTGAATTTAAAACTTTTTATTATATAAGAACATTGACAGTTGTTAACATTCATTCTCTCTTTTGTCCTTAAATACATTTTTTTAATTCTATAGCTCATTCAATCCTTTGTTTGGTCGACTTAGTTTTGCTTAATTTTACAAACAGCCTATATCAAGCATCAATTGTGTCTTGACAAATAATTTCAATCATATTAGCAAAAGCGACACGTTGAATGAAAGTGGCTAAGCTTACCCATTCCCCGTTTTAAACTAAACGATTATTCCCAACGTTTTTCTTTCAAATGAGAATACGATACGCATTATTTTCTACTAGATTGTTTACACATTTGTTTGAAATAAAATTTATTTAGACGCTTTAGAAATTATTTACTGTACATTATGAAAATATTGGATGTGAAAAATCGAAATTCTATGGAACAAGGTAACAAATTTACCTGTATCACGCATAATTAAATCGTACGTAAGAGAATTAAATTACAAAAACAGTCAACTCGTATGTAAATAATTTCGTGTAGTTTATGCATTATCTTCATTTCAATTACACGTAATTTTCTTTAACTTATGATTGAAGTTAATATTTGTTATGGAGACAAAATATTTATTTGTGTGTGAATCCTTTATACTTGTGTATGGATGTGTAAAAGTGTTCACTCGTAAAATACAAAACAGTGCATGACTAAATTACAGGCCGCTTTTCAATAACACACAAACATAAAGCAATACAAATTAAAGTAATACGTTTCCTTAATTCTAATCTTAAAAATTAATTTTGATTTTGCGTGTTTAATGGTGTAGAATCGTTCGGTTGCGTGTTTTATCGTTTTTGTTCGTGTATCGTGAAGATTCAGTAAGTTAGTGATCGTCCGTGTATCGTGCGTGATCGTTCGTGTATCGTGCGTGATCGTTCGTGTATCAGAATCGTGCGTGTCGTTTGTCAACAATAACGTTGCTACCACTGTATATAAATCTGATATTTCATATATTAGGTTATTTGTAGGTTAAAAATTCATCGGACTAGAACCAAGTTCAAACTCAACCTGTATTTTCTAATAAATTAACCTTATATGAAATATCCACTTTACATATGCATCACTTCAAAACTTTTGAAGTGATGCATATGTAAAGTTTCACAGCGGGGTTGTAATACACATTGTAAGACAAAATAAATCTCATTCTGCAGTCTCACACTGGACAAATTGATCTCACACAGGTGTAAATGCAAGAAAATATTGCCATTTAATTATTACATGCTGCCACATAGGGTGTTCCTTAAAGTTGTTGAAATGATTTAAACAAAATATTATGCACTACAACTTTTTGATATACTTGATTTAAATTTCAGTAGTGTACCATGTCTGGAAAAAGATACAAAAAGGATTATGAACCTACAGATAAGTGGTGCAGCTGATATAATTTTCCCTTACAAAATGTTTTCTCCATTTCAAGAAGTCAAACAAGGAACTCAGCATCCGTCAGTTGTTGCAGTTTGTGAGGTATGACTGATTTTTATCTATTTGAAATCTTAAACATTTTGCTGAGACCCCCCCCCCCCCCCCCCCAAAAAAAAAAAATTTGAACTTCATGGCCTCTGCCCCTTTGGGACCTGAGGGGTGGGTCTAAAACCATAAAAATTAATGCAATCTTTTTCTTTACTCCTGGGCATCAAACAGTCAAACTGTTGGCATGATTGAAATAAGCATTGAGCTGTCTACCAAAATTGTGAAATTCATGGCCCCTGGGACATACATATTTAAGAAAAAAACTAAATGCATGGTTGTAATGTCTATGAAACCCTCTAATAAAATTGTACAATTCATGGCCCCTGGGTCAGAGGTTCAGGCTATAAGGGTTTCAGTCCTAGGGTGGGGCCAGTATGGCCATATAGTGAACATATATGAAATCTTAGAAAATCTTTTTCTTCACTCCTATATTTTTGAGAAAAACTAAATGCATGGTTATAATGCCCATGTCTCGGATTAGGGTTTAGAATAAAAAATGAACCTTAAATGCACAAATGAGACTCTCTGACATGTATATAAGGGCTATGTTACTCAGGTGACCGTCAAGGCCTGTGGGCCTCTTGTTTGTTTTATCTAATGAGTTGGAATTGTGTATATATTTCCAAGACATGCCAAATATATACACCATTTTAACTCATTGGATAAAGAAAATATAAAATCACATTATATTGATATCCTCTATTTATATGTATGGTTTCTTTTCTTACATGATCACGAGTACACCTCTCTGCGATGCTTTGTTTCAGTGCGTACATACATAGGTGATAATTCAGTGTTTATGATGATTGTAGTTTAGCCTACAGGTATGGTTAACACATACAGTTAATTAGCTCTACAGATGATGAAATTTTAGTGCCCTAACTTACAATGTTGAATTAAAGTTTAAAAAAAAAGAAAATAGAATTTTCTTTGATATTACAGTACGTGAATTTTGTAACACCAGTTCACATATATGCATATTCAGACTACATGTATATAGATCTACATTATGCCACATTGCTATCAATAATTTGAATTTTTTTTTACAACTAGTTAATTAGTGATTTTGTAACCAGGTATCATCTTTCCACCTAATTAAGTTGGCAATGTGCCATTTCTAATAACTATTTTTTTTTTCAGGTCAAAAAAGACAGTCCAAAACTAAACCAAAGTTATTCACCACTGAACGGAAGAACCCGTACAGATATAAAAATCAATTTTGAAAACTCAGCAGAGCAAATTTCGTCAACAACTAATAAGGAAATCTCACACAACAAAACTGTTCTGCATCTTGATGATAAAATCATCGGCCAGCATGGAGGGAAACTTCTATTCCATTTTTCAGACACAATAAAGAACGGAAAAATATTCGGATTAGTTGTGCAAGAAACACAGGTTCGATTAATTTCTTTTACTTTTAAATCACTAGACTCTGAACATCATTCATAGTAATTTATTTTTAGCTCACTTGAGCTTTTCTGATCACTTTCTGTTCGGCATCCATCTTTCTGTTTATCTGTAAACCTTTACATTTTTGACTTCCTCTCCAGAACAACTGGGCTTTTCTCAAAAGCTGATACACAAGAAATGCTTAATGTTTGATATTAGGATGTGTGGTGAAATAAATTTAAAATCTTTTTTAATATGTTTGAAAAAGGCCAAAAAAAAAAATATATGTGTGTTTCCTATTTCATCAAATTTTAAAACAGGGTAGATAGGTCGGCTTTTTTTTTTTTAAATGAGCTTTTAAGTTTTCCCCTTTCCTAGCATATGATTTTTCTATACATTAAGACAATTCATGTATACAGGTGGAGCAATTGTGGATAGTGACAACTGTCACAGTATAATAGCTTTCTGAAATCTAAGATTTTATTTTCATGTAAATAAAAAACATAAATATGACTGCCACTATAGATTAACAAAGTATAATACTCATTACCGCAAATAAATTGTAAAGTAGTTATAAGTTCTATTTTCCTGGTCAACTGACAAAACAGTAGACATGAATATTGTAACCATGGTAACTGTAGGTGTTGAATTCAGAAACTGAGGAAATTCTGGTTGATCATCCATGCTGTCAATCTGCACTTAGAAGTTTTTAAAACACTTTGATAAGTGGTGTTTTCTATTGAACTGTTTCAAGCGTTTTTTAAACCCTGATTTGTAAAGACTCCATTGTTTAAACCAGTTACGGTTGGTATTCTGGATTTGAAATAAAAAGTGTTAGGGTCGGCGCATAAAAAATAGGGTCGGTCGGGAAACAGGAAACACACATATTTTTTATACTAAGATCTACCCTTCTAAATTTTCCATAAATTTTGTATTTGAATCCATAAAGTTGATTTTTAATTAGAGTTAATGCTATTGTTGCCCAGGTGAGTGATATGGCCCCTGGGCCTCTTGTTAAACAATAGGGCGTGTCTTAATAAATCCTCTTCTCAAGAACCACAGCACCAGAAATGTCCGTAATAACACAAAAGCTTGTATATATAGTATTGTATTGTTCTTTGTAATGCTGATTTTTATATCTGGTCACTGTATAGGTGACGTTTACCATGCTGGAGATGAGTGTGGAACAATATAATGACATTATAGAAGGTAATGTGAAGCACAGAAGTAGAGATCGGCCAGTGTTGAAGGTTACAAAACCGTATGGCTATTTGAAAACCCAGGATAGAGAATCTATCATAGAGGCGTTCATCAAACTTGCCATGTTACAGCGGAAAATTCTTTAAATTATTCTTAGGTAACATTAGATTTCCAGGATAAAATTTGATGTTGCTGTGTATTTCGAATTAGTGTATATGTATATGCTAATTATGGTAAAGTTTGACAGTAAATGTATATTTGTTTTTAATGTTGCATGTGTAATGATTTATAAAATGTATTTGAAATTAGATGCATTATTCATAAAATCTTCATATTACACTGTACATCAGAATGAAACATTAAACACATTAAACATACGAGTATTATTATAATTTAATGCATACCTTTGTCAGTGAAATGTTATGTAATTTTATAGAATGTTTTGTAGGCATATACACTGCAATTCATGACATGGATACTTTCATTTTGAAAATTGTATAGGCCTAGTTAGACTATCTCCCATTCAACAACACCTTAATTGCTAGCATTCTTTTATCTTGAAGAATTAAAAAAAATATTTTTAATGAAGGAAGATATGTTGTTATCTCTTTTCTTGGTAGTTCGGCATTTAATTTTAGTAATGCTCTTTATAAACAGAATGGTAACCATTTTAGCTAGCTTTACAGTGGAGTGAGTACATTCTTACATATGTAATGTGACAATGAATGATCATGATGAATAATGCTCTAGTTGGTGTCTTCTGTGCTGTCATAATATCCTGGCCTTCCAACTTTTAAGTGATCACTTCCATCACCCCTCTGCATAACAGTGGCACGAGGATGAAATTCCATTTTATGATTTCCCTTCAGAGCTGCATTTCACTAAGGTGTCTGTTCAGTTGTTTAGTGCTGAGATGAATGTTATCTAATTTTTACACTGACTGTATATATATAATAGCAGGGAATTAAATTGTTATAACTGTTGATGTATCTTTTTGAGTAAATCCCTGCCCATGAAAAATAAAAAGCACCAAGAGAGATTAAAAAATGAAAAAGTTCATGCTAAATATGTGGAATCTTATATTAGGCAAATATGGGGAGTAGTGTTTATAATAATGCTTGAACCTGACAAATTATATTTTTGATTAATACATTCTATATTCAGTTCATTGAAGTAAAATTTTCGTTGTTAAATTGCCGTTTACTTTTAGTTAAATAGCAGTTCTATAAAACAACCATTGGCCAATTAACACATCTATAGTTGTCCATGCATACATTGTATATTAGTGTTATAATGAAAAAGAAAATATTAAATGCCAATTTTCAGAATTATATATTGTCTTCCCCTCTTGTCTTGTAAACCTTTCACTGCTGTTGCTAACTATATTTTTATTGAAAATTAAGATACATTAATTTAGGTACAATCACACCCATTGCATTGCAATTATTCACTAATGCAAATCTTTCACCGCAAATGTTTTGCAGTTGGGTCAATTTAAAAGAGAGATATTAATGATACAATCATATAGTGTTTTTTACTCAGGGTTTGAGTTCTCAAAATCGGATAGTTAAATAAAGTTCAATGTAATCCGTAAAATTAGTTCTAAACGAAAAAAGAATTTATGAAATGAATTATTATTGACAATAAATTCGATATATTTACTTATTTATGGAATTAGGCTCAAAGAAAAATAAACTTTTAGCCAAACAGTGGAAATTCGAACTAAATTTTGCAGATTTTGTTTTCTGCTAAAACATTTTTGGCAGTACTCTAATAATAAAATTTAAGATTTTATATTTTAGTCTATATCATTTGCATATTTTCTGTTGGTTTTACCTCACTTATTCATTAAAATAATCGTATGAAAAATTCTTAAAAACGATAAAAGAGACCATACCTCAAAATTTAATTTTGATCATTGACTTCATATAAATTTTATGCCAACAGAATTAGGTCAATATAAGTAGTTCAATACTATAAATGTTTTTGTATTATCATCATTCATTTTTTTGTAAAATTTGATCAAAATGGGCGGGGGTTTGAAAACTGATAGAGGAAATTCGGACTGAAATATTAAAAAAAATTGTTGCTTAAACCTTAAGGCTTTGTATCTATCTAGTGCCACTACTATTCATAAACTGTTTTACATTTTTAAAAGTGTTTTATTATTTGTAATATTTTTACAATGAAGAAAATTTAAATCGTAGTGTAAAATTTTATGGGATTTTTCTTGATTTTTAAAAAAATAATCAATGGCCATTAACTCAGGTAGGTCATTGGCCTACTTTTTTGAAAGTGAAAAATAACACTACAGTCAGAGGTCGATAACATACAATAGATGGATTTTCATTAGATCATCAGTTTTTTTTTTTCATTCTGAGTAAACGTCATCATTAAGTGAAAATATCACTGGCATCTGCTTGCCTTTATTATCAACCAGGTGTGCATGATCGTGTGCTGTAGATGACATGACAGGTGTATGTTCAGTAGCAGAGAAATTGAATAGACATTTCGCGTTTTGAAATTACTGTTTTCCGTACAAAACAGCTGATAAGCAATGTTAGTCGAAACCTTGATTAATAATACAACATGAATTTGACATATTTTCAAGCGTTTTGTGATTTAATACATGTATTTTAATCTCATCTCCTCCATTAAACTTTTAGCTATATTGTATTACGACAGAATGTTATCAATCCGAAAGAAACTGGCGATTCAAATGGATGTCATACATGCTGTGACGATGTAGCAATCCACTTAAAAATGAGGACCAGATTTTCTTAACTGGACTGTTTTTGTTAGATTGTTGTTTGTTTTGTATTGTTTCGGTAACGTTCAGTGATATAATAGAATTCACATTTAATATGTGTAATGACTCTGAATTTACGTCATACTGCATACGTATATGCATCTCTTTGTATTTCTATGCGTATTTGTCAATGATCTTCTGTTTGAAATATGATTAAGTAAAACGATTCAAAAGGTATGATTCGATACTGAATACATGTCAGATTTAGACATTTGCAAAGGTATGTAAAGATGTCAGACAAAGGTTAACGACAATTTTGAATCAGATTTTTTTTTTAGAATTTGATTTATTTATGAACAAGATGTAATTATAATTGGGCGATTATAAAGTTTTCCAAAACGAACGAGGTCAGCATTGGGAGTAGGAATGACCAATGATACAAAGAGATTTAGTACTTTATTATTTCTATTTCTGAATCTGTATATCAGGTGAACCGATATGACCCAAGGAACAAGAATATGTATTATTTATAGTGGGGAACTCAACTGTTTTCAAGATATGTGGGCACTTCCTGTTCAAGGGGGAGGGGGGTGGGTGGGTAATGACCACCCCGGGACCCATGACTTACATGTACATACCATTTGATGCCCCTTGACACAAGAATATATATGGTTTACGGGTAGGGATCTCGATCGTGTTTAATATGCAAGATATTTGGGCACTCCCTGTTGGAGTGGGGACAGGACCACCCCCGGGGCCCATAACCTACATACCATTTGATGCCTCTTAACACAAGGAACAAGAATATCTATGGTTTTGGGGTGGGGATCTCAATGGATTTTGAGATATTAGGGCACTGCCTGTTTCAGGGGGGATGGAACCACCCCATTTGACCATAACCTATATACTATATAATGCCCAATTATACAAGGAACAAGAACAAGGAACAAGAATATACTTATATGGTTTAGGGGTGAGGATGTCAACGGTTTTTGAGATATTAAGTGATTTTCCAAACCTGGGGGTTGGGCATGACCCCGCGGACCATATCTAATGTACCATTTATATTGCCCATAACACTCAGTATATGCATCTGAAGACCCCATTTCAATATATTTAATGGTTTTCAAGATATAACCATTTACAATATAGTGTAAAGTTTTTCCCATAGGATTTAATGTTTGACCCCACCCCCATTTCACCCCCCCCCCCCCCCAAAAAAAAGTATGGTTGACCAACCCCAAATTACTGTGGTTTCATCAATATTCGTTGAATACCAATTTTCGTGGATTTCGTTGTTTAGTTGATCCACGAAATTAAATGTTCATTGAAGTGCAATTTTTTATTAACATTTTGTATTGGTAGGGTCATTGGCCACGAATTTACGTATTCTTGAAACTGTGATGTTCGCTTTATCCACGAAATTTGATGCCCTTGAATATTAATGAAACCACAGTAAACAAAAATTAAAACAGTGTGCACAACTAGATATGGAGGTCTATCATATTCTAGAGTTTTGTAAAATTCTGTTCAGCTCTCTCTGAGAAACGCCATGGACAAGTTCAGAGGCGAGAAGAAAAATAATAATAAGAAGAAACCATACAAAAACAAGACGTCTCCAAACTTCGTTTGGGAGACTTCAATATAATTTTAAACAAAATTGCAATAAAAAGATTTAATGTCAAACATCAAACCTTTCTTGATATTTCTGAGTAAAGAAGGTACATTATCATTATGTGAATCAATAAGGCATAAAGTGGTGCAATCTAAAACATGGAACATATTCCAATTCATACAATCTACTTTAACAACAGTACGAAAATGTACACTGTATTATGAAAACGTAATATGAATTGTATATGTATGTGCAAGGTAGTTTTTCAAGACAACATCGTGCTAAGGAAAGAGTTTAAATTTTGCAATGTGCTCAATTTACTTGAACTAAGACGAAAGAAAAAAAAGCAGAAAAGAAAAAAAGAAGAAGAGATTTTCAAAGATAAAATGAAAAAAATCCTATATTTTAAAATTACGGAAAAGTTTGTTCTTTTAAGGAAGAAAAAAATACAAGGCATCGATTTTTCGAATGAACCCCACTCTGCTACTAATTAAATCAAGATTTAAAGAAAAGGAATTATCTATGTACAAGTTTAGAATAGGAAAAAAATATGTAAGCCTTAGGTTAATTAAATATTTACTTTTTGTCTCAAAGGTAAAATTAATATCATTGTCTTATTTTGATTAAAAAAAAATTGCAGTCATCCCCCTCCCGAAACCCCTTTAAAACGATGCTACGTGCCTATTTGTCACGTTACATCCAAAGATTAAAAATATAAATAATCTAATATGAAGTAATCATTGATGATACAGCATCATCTTAAAATACAAAGTTGCCTAAGTGGTCTGAATAATAACCATAGATACTAAAATTTTGAAACTGTACTATTAACAGACGGCTAGATAGTTCGTTAATGATAAAATCTTCCTTTTTATTATCAGATTCTAACCAGTAATGCACTACTGTTTATTGTGTATGGATACTTTATCATTATTTAAGGATTCCGTCAAAACACAGGACCTTATAGTGTTTGCACTGTTTTTTTTGTTTTTGTTTTTTTTATTGATTTTTAACGCAGGGATGCCAAGGAAGCATATGGAATCCAAGTTACATATAATTACGCCAAATAACAAATCTAAGTTATGTTCTTATCTTTATATTAAAACAGCGAAATGTAGACCCAAATCTAATTTAAAAAGTACTAAAGAAAAGTGTTGTCATTAATTAGATTGTATTACAATTAAAAATCTAGACTTTGATTTTTTCATTATCCACGAAAACTGGTGTCTACGAATAGGATTGAAGCCACAGTGATCAATAATCACTCTAACGTATTTCTATGCCAATTTCTTTTTAATTAGGGAGCTAAGGAAATCTTTAATCTGTAGAAAAGCATCAAAGCGACCAATCATGAATCAGTCTGCAGCAGGGCGTCACAACAGTGAGGGGAACAGCGGTTACTATATCAATGCGAAGTCCAAACTGAACAACCGGGTTCGTCTCTAATTTATAAACAATGTCTTAGATTCATCAAAATATTATGCGCTTCATTGTGAACAGTGTAATGCTCAAATATGTTCGGAATGCTGTACTTCTGCAGAACATGATACCCATAAACGGGTCAATATTTTGGATTTCCAAACTTTCCGCCAACAAAGTTAAAACAAAAGCACATTTGTCAGCAATTGGGTTGTCTGTCAAAGTTATCAATCTAAAAAGAAGAAGATTACGTCTTAAATTTCCCAGATGCTGAGTCCTTTCTTGATGGCATATCTGTTTCCGAGGAGCGAAATACATACACATATATACATACTAATTATGGAATCGCAAATAAATTACGAAGCGTTACATCTCTAACAGAAACCGAAATATGGACCTGTGGGGAAGACAAAACGATGAAACTCTACAATCTACAAGGAGAGCTAATAAAATCTATCCAAACGAAGTCAAAGAACACGCCATCAGATATTGAGGTTACCAGAAGTGGCGATCTTGTATATGTTGATTACAGTGACCTCTCTATCAACATAGTTAGAAATTCTCAGATAAATGAAGTTATCAAATTGCAGGGATGGCGACCTTGTAATGTCTGCAGTGCTCTTTACGATGATTTTTTGGTATTTATGGACAGTGAAACCGACAGGCAATCAAAAATTGTGCGTTATTGTGGCAACATTCCAAAACAAAACATCAGCTTAAATGACGAAGGACAGCCTCTCTATTCATATGGCCTATCCTTCAAATACATGAGTGGGAACAAAAACTTGGACATATGTGTGGCAGACTGGGGAGCCAGTGCAGTAGTAGTAGTCAATCACGTTAAAATTGGAAAACACCGATTTACTTACATGGGACCTCCGTCTTCTTCCTCTTCTACAAAGGCTTTTGATCCGTATGGCATCACCACAGATAGTCAAAGTCGAATCCTTATAGCAGACTGTTTAAACCTTACACCAGGATGGACAGTTTCTTTGCTTCATTGGTAACTGTGGTCTAGACCGACCAGTTGATTTATGCGTGGACTCTAAGGACAACCTTTTTGTTGCCGAGAGGTTCACTGGTAATGTGAAGAAAATCCGATATAAGAGATAAATATTCACCAAACACATAATGTATTTGAATGACAATTTTCTAAGGAGGAGCTTTGTTGATCCGGGAATCTTTAGGATATTTCTTCATAAAGTATCTTGATAGAATAAATTAAAAGACTAAAATGTTACATGGTAGCCAGACATAGCCAGATTTTGATATAAAAACTGTTTGAATCGCGAAATCCTGTTCATATTTCATAATAGTTTGGTTTCTTTTGTTGCCGAGTTGTTCAATCGTATTGTGAAGAAACGTAAACGTAACGTTTTAACCGGGTTTTCCAACGAAACAATCTGGTTATTGAAATGGTGACAATGGCGGACGGGCGGCTGCAAAAAGGGTACCCTCTTTGTACGGATAACTCCTCCTACAGTTTTCAAGATAGGAAGTTGTTCTTTTGCAGATCAATTGTACATATATTAGAGATGTGCATATTGCCAGGATTTTGATTCCTGATAACTAATGAAAAAAACCCCCAGCTTTTGGAACTTAGTCATTTTTTGGCAAATATTGCATATAGGGTACTCAATTTCACTTGATACAGTAGGTAGTGATTATCAATTCAGGGTTGACATGGATTATGGATACAGTTCACATAAAAAAAACCCGGTTCGTTTTCATATTGACAGCTTTTCATTTGTTATAAATATTAAATATTTAATATACCGTATATCCGGGTTTTTTCGTGTGTCACAAAAATTGGGAAAATCTGTAACAATTTTAATTTGCGGCAGTCATTTTTTGCGATTTAAAAAGTTTCTTATAGAAAATGATACAGGATATAATTTCTGCGTATTCCAATGTTTGTGAATTAAAAGGGGTATGATATGTTATGATACAATTAACATATTTATAGGTGTTTCTGATGTCACGAAATCCTTCTCTTGAACCAAATTGTCCGCAACAATCAGTAGCGATCAAAAAGAATCCCGCTAATGGATTATAACTAATGAATAATGCATTCTTAAAAATTTTTGTCATTGCCAATAAAATTTGTCCGATGTAAAGCACCTATTTTTTTAAATGGTGAGGTCTGAAAGTGTGTAGGAATGGATATGTTTTGTAATACATGTTCATAAATTTAATATATAGCTATACATGCTTTACATATTTTATATATTTTAATGTTTTATTTTTTTAGAAGCTTTCTTAGTTGTATCATGTTGGTTTTCTTTTTGAAAATCTGTAGATTGTTTTTTTCTTCTGAATCTAGTGTTTGGATTTAATATTTGAATGTTATCGATCTACCAATTGTTTGAAACCTGTAAAAATGTTTTCTTCTAAAACGATGGTTATTTTATTTTTTTCATTTTTTTTTTATTATTTTTTTTTTTTATTATTATTTTTTTTTTTTTATTTTTTTTTTATTTTTTATTTATTTACTTTTTTTTTTTTTTATTCTAAAACGATGTTAACTGTTAATCATAATGCTTTATACTAATTTTCTACTCTTTTCTACTGGTACCCCTGCGAATGTTATTGTCTTCTAATTTTAGACCATGTAGTTTTATTTGACTCTTTCAGTTTCACAGTAAAAATCGCATTTCATGTTTATAGGCTATTCTCTAGAATCTAAGTCCTTGTAGTCAAATAAAAAAATCCAGATGTTTATTGATTTTAAACTTTATCTCCATTAATTGATGTATGGATATAATGAGTTATAGAAATAGAGACAATAGAAAATATGGTTGTTTCTGTTTTTGCAACAATTAACATGCTATGTACGACCCCCCCCCCCCCCCCCCCGATTAATTTTCGATCCGCGCCTGGCCTAGCAATAGCATTAATAGTGAAACAGACTGTACACTTTTATGCAGAATGTTCCTTGAAAATGGCTCGATAAACGAAGTTTTAATACAAAACAGACACCATTCTCCTTTTAAAAACCATGGTATTGCTAACCAAAAGCGTCAAACATGGCTATGATTTTATTAAGCAACCCAGTGTTTATATTTTCAACCACGTGTAGAGTGGTTGAACACGAACGATAACCATCGTAAAACTCTCGGGGAAGTCTCGTTAACTTTCATTCGAGCACCTCTGAATTTATTACATACTTAGCAACCAGAAAGGAATTATTCCGAACACATTCACAGTGATGTGGTTATGAAATACTACCTTACAGGCACAAATAGTGCTAGTTTTCATTTGGCCCATTTTTTCATGTACAAATTAGTATCATAGAATGCCATTAACAATGATTTATTTTGAAATAAGTTATGTGCATCTTGTTTTGAACATAAACTTATGCATCAAAAACGTCTACTTCACAAGTGTGAAGATTTCCTTTTGCTATAGACTAATATGATAAGTTTAATATGCATAGCAATTTAATTATTTATGTTGTGTTAGCTTTTTGCTTTTTTCCAATTCAATCAAAATGTCGAAATAAATCACGTGTTGAAGTTTAATTAAAGTTATCGGAAGGTCGTTAAATTACAATTGCATGTTAACAGGACACACGGATTTGTCAGGAAGCCATAGCACACATTAATTGCTTTCAATGCGTCTGCAACCAAAAGGCGGAAGTGATGATTAATAAAATTCTTCGGGTTTCATATGAGTGTCATATTCTTACATAATACAAAAATTTAATGCAATCAAGGTTTCAGACAAATTTTATTCTTGTAAACACTGGAAATTGTTTATTTGTGTTCCAAATGAACTAGCAAAGACAAACGTAAGGTGTGACATATTTTTTTTGAAGAAACGCAAACAAGAACATGACACGATCCTTAGCAGGTAATTGTGGACTCTGTACTCTGCATAAGCTCTTCGCGACATACATTCAAATTATGACTTTACATTTTATTGAAATAATTATCAAATTCAAAGTGAGTACAATATGTAATAGATACAAGACAGACACCAGTATTCCAACGGCTCGGTCTGTTTTCTGAATGATCATTTTGGCCATGTTAAGTGTTTTTCTTTTTAAACTATTATCAAAAACTACTATCAGTCACAAAGTTGCCAATAATTGAGAACGCACAGAAAATGCAAATTTAATGTCTCAACGTGTCGTCATGGGTAAGTGATTTTAATCGTTGCTTTCTTTTTTCATCTTTGCTATTGATGAAAAGACATATCAGCTACAAAATGTAATTATATTTATCAGGATGAACACTTATCAGCTTTGTTAAGTGTATGTACAAGCATATCTTGTTAAGGCACTTACTTTACTGAACGTATAAACATATGAATGTGATACAAAGGAACAAAGTAGATGAAAATGTAATTGCTTATTCAAGTATGTTTAAGATGGGCATTCACAATACCGTTTTGATATCTATATAGTTGGAATTTCATAAGATTTCATTTCACATGATATTTTTTTGATGTTTTTTTTTCTTAAGAAAGAAAAGAGTCAATATAAGATTTTTTTAAGTTAAGGTATGTCTAAGATAGCTTTGATTTACACCTTCAAACATAATTAAGAGGTTTTATGATATATCCTAGGATATGTCTTAAGATGGATCTTAAGATAATTTCATCAACAGGGTCCCTTGTCATAAGAAATCCTTTAACAAGACGTTTTCCTTTTCAAATCGTGATTTATTGTGACAAAATTCCCAATTGTCCAATCCTCAAGTGAAGAGAAATGTTTAAATAATTAACTAATAATTGATTAAATCTATAAAACAGTTAAGATAGTATTATTCAAACATTGACTGTGGTTGAGGGCAACATTGATTTTATTAGCCCCCGAGGGACGAACTTTTGCCCAACGCGAAGCGGAGGGCAATATTTTCGTCCTTTTGGTTCTTTTTATATCCTTTTGGTTCAGATTGAAGCTTTGAATTAAAAGAAAATCTCACCCACTTTAAACAAGTCTGCAAACCAAATCGATTAAATGATAAACTGGAGTTATGCAAGCATGAACAACATAAAATATCAAAGTACAGCAAATAATTGATTAAATTTATAAAACAGTTAAGATAGTATTATTCAAACATTGACTGTGGTTGAGGGCAAAATTGATTTTATTAGCCCCCGAGGGACGAACTATTGCCCAACGCGAAGCGGAGGGCAATATTTTCGTCCTTTTGGTTCTTTTTATATCCTTTTGGTTCAGATTGAAGCTTTGAATTAAAAGAAAATCTCACCCACTTTAAACAAGTCTGCAAACCAAATCGATTAAATGATAAACTGGAGTTGTGCAAGCATGAACAACATAAAATATCAAAGTACAGCGAACATGCACAAAAACTATAAAAAGCTGCACGAAGTACACTTAAGTTTATTTTTGTGTAAAAAATATTTATTTTTCTGAAATATTTATTTTTATGAAAAAAAAGACCAAAACTTTTTCCTAAACAATTCAGAGCATCTTGTGTATTACCTGGTTTGAAATAGAATGATAAATCCGTCAAGTAAATTTAAACCAACAATTGCCAATATACATTACCAAAAAGAATTAATACAAATACAATTCCAAAATACAAATACTTGTACAAAGATAGAAGAAAATAACAAAATGACTCAATGATATAAATAAAACATGTTTAACATATCAATGACATTGATAAGAATGCTTAACATTTCAAATATACATGAATCACTTACCAAAATGACAAGTACATTACAATGGAGATTTACAGAGGAAATATCAATTATTATCACATATCATTATCACCAATACTTACTCTGGATTGTATTGAAAGTGAACAACAAATAATTTAAGTAGCAAGTCTTTGAATAGAGCATTTCATCTTCGGGTGAAAAATTAAATTTCATATTGGATTGTGAAATTACGCATGTTGAACATTAGAAGTTTATATTATTCTTGGTTCACTTGCGTCTGATCATATCATATTCTTACATCTCACATTGCAAATTGTACTATTGACAAAATGTCTTATGAATGTACATATGTAAAAAGGAATACATATGATCAATATAAAATAAAAAGGAGTAAATGACCTCGCGGCTATGTTAAGGCTGTCCGAAGCTAAATACATATCGAAAAATGATACTATTTTAATTATCGAAAAATGCTTTAACCGAGTGAGTTTCTTTAAACTTTTATTACATAAGTTAACAGTGACATCCAACACTATTTTTGATGTATTTTTGTGACGTCATATATTTTTCTTAAGCACGTGACGGGTGTATTCTTACACAGTAAATAATCTATAAAAATCGCATCGGCACAAGTGAATAATGACATTAAATCAAAAATATTTTTATGAAAAATCCTTCGATAAGTAATGTATTTTACAGTTCTTGCTGGGGGTTCATATATATATTTTGTTTATTTGAAATATTGTCAAAACATTTCGCACCGCCATCGAAATTAGGCACATTTTTACCTTTTAGGCTCGATTTACACAAAATCGGGTCAATCGGCAGGTTTCCCCCAGCAAGATTCACATTGGTACTTATTTTCTTTCCCGATTTCACGTAAAATATACTAAGATTGTTTTTATCTTTCACTTGTGCCAAGCAGTTTTTTATATGCACATACATATCACCATTCATTAGATTACACGTAGCAGGGGGAGTCTCAAAATCATTAGTTTATGAATAGTTATTTACCTATTACGAAGCTTTAAAACTGTTGATTTTTTTATACTCCATATCGGTGATATTGAATTTAGTATCACTAGTATTTACAACAGTGTCTATGTAAAGGAATGAAGCAGTTTTATTGTGCACAATGAATATCACTTATTACGTTACGATACATTCCCTAAGAACGATCGAAAGGAATGCAGATCGTGACGTCAAAGTTAACTATGACGTCATATCTTATGAAGTACAGACAAGTGACTTTCTACATATCGCTGTGAAATTAATCGGGCAGCCTTAACATAGCCGCGCTGTGCAAAAATAAATTGCTTGGCAACACATCAGTCTAACTTTGAAACTGTCAAAACAGGTCTAGCAATAAATAGAGCTACTTATTACTCTATAAGGAAACAAAGTTATCAATATTTTAAACTTGTTTTTAGAAATATGCTTTTCTTGCAATATTTCAAACTAAATACACAAAACACCAGCTGCGACAATCACTCAGAATTGAAAAAAAGACGTATAAATTTGACGGCAGTTGCTGATAAGAGTAAAACAGAACGAAAATGTTTGATATACAATATTTTATAAGCATTCAATGAACATGTTTCTACATCAATTTTGGACAGATAAAAATGTATGCAGGTTGAATTGCAAATACAGAGAAAGTTAACAATGTTTAGGCCTAACTGTGATGTGCATGGGATTATTAATCGTGACGTTTATATAATTACAAATCAAAGTCTCACCGGATATATATTAAGACCTTCCATGTTTTCAAATCAAGCGTTTTCGCACGATGGCTGATGTAAGGCTGAATCTATTGGTGGTTGCTCTGTGCTTTGTAGAGCTCTGCAGCGTTGATGCAAGGTACGGTTTTTTCCTATTATACTCATTATCCCCCGTTGGTTATTTTTCAAGTTGTGTTCCTCTCGGTGAAAATCTATCAATAATAATCATAATCACAATAACGTTTTTATTATAATTATTCTTTAGTTTGTTATTTCTTGCGCTCTACGGTATCTGTTATAACTTTTGTTATTTCAGCACCTGCAATTTCCACAGCAGAATCGAGTATTATACGTGCACTAAATATTCCCAAGTGAAATACAGCCAAGCTTACCAATGTGGATTCTGGCATTGGAATCGATGCTACAGAACAAACGAAATATAGATGCTTAATGGTAAATTTGTTTTATTACCGGTGAAACTAAGAAAAGAATACAGAAGATTAACTTTCGTTTTTTGAAGGTACTCACATACGGCACATCAGTCCACTTGTACAAGAAATTGTAAAGGTACATGTAACATTCCTTCCTTTCTTTATATTATTCTTTAATAATCTTCCTTCCCTCCCATCCGTCCACTTACACTTTTTTACAAAGTTTTACAATTGACATCCAGTGAATGGTGCCTGGGCGTCATGGCAAGCGTGGGGAGGATGGTCGACTTGTGACAAGACCTGTGGGGATGGGCAAAGAATCCGGTATAGTGTACGACAGTGTATTAACCCAACGCCTAAAAATGGTGGCGAATACTGCAACGGAACTAACGTGCAAAAGGAGGCAGAAGAGTGTTTATTAAAGGTTTGCATTAGTAAGTAAAAAGTTTACAATGATGTTAATAAATAATTTTTTTCAGTTCTTATATGTAACCATTTTATTCGTTTTCAAGGTTATATTGATTTTAATCCGTAATTTTTTTTTTTAAATTTCATGGCATTCTATTGTAATAATATATAACAGAGCTTTTCGATTTGTACACTCTGATTGCACATACCAGTGAAGTTAACTGTGAAATACCCCTTTTGTAAGGCTAAACGCGCAAACATAACTAATAACTCGTTAAATAGTATTAATTTAACATGCATTACAAGAGTGGGTCAGATATGCTTAAAGTGTGCATGTGTGTTTTTCTCATGTAGGGTTTGGATGATGGAGGGTTTGTCCATTCATAAACAGAATAATTAATTGTCCATTCATAAACATTATAATTAATATTAATTGATTAACACGGAATTATGACTTTAGTGTGTAAATACAAACGTTCTCTCCTTGTGATCAGTTGATGGCGGTTTGAGTGAGTTTGGTCCTTGGAGTAAGTTCTCACAGTGTGCCAAAACGTGCAGAGGGGGAGCAAAAACTAGATACAGATACAGAGAATGCAACAACCCGAAACCACAAAATGGCGGCCGCTTCTGTCCGGGAGATTCCATCCACTCAGAAACAGCTCCATGCAACACCAATTGGTGTGAATGTATTCCTCATTTGTTAATCCACCTATCAATAAGTAGACAATATTGAAAACTCGCGGTTGAAATGCACACTAAACTGAATGGTTTATATTCAAACGCAATTTTTTAAAGAAAGTTACACTTCGGGCTTTACAGTATGAAAAAAGATCTTTTACTTCACTGCCTTTCTTGCCAGGCATCATTTGCATGTGTTTATACCGAACGATTTATACAAAATAGGGAACTACTTTTGTATGTGAAAAAAAGCTTTTTTTAACTCATACGTATTTTCCTTTGATTGTATTTATTTAAATAAATTGTACGAGATGACAGAATCGTTACAAAAAATTGTGTTATTTTGATAGACCTGAAACAAATACATTTCCCCCTCCCTCCCCCAATTTCAAGCATGGACATCTACAAGTATCGGTTTAAGTTTAGAAATAATGTAATATTGATCATGTAAGGTGACAAATTTCGTAAGAAAGGCAGAACCCATGTGTGATGAAATATTGTTCAAAGAAACTTAAAGATAGCATTCCAATAAATATAAGTACATGTAATAATATACAAGTCTGTACTATATATCACTTAAGTTTGATATCGTTCAAAATCACGTGTTACCACAACAGTATCACAAGATAGCCGATCCCCGCTGCATTCAGTTAGCATGCAACATTTTATATCTGAAAAATACATATTCAATATTTTAAAAGTTTTAAATATCGCCATGCACAAGATTTCATGTCCGTTAAAACCTGTGCACACATGCGTATTGCATACGCTGCATATACATTATGTGTGAAATTATTTGAAGAAAAATGAAAGAAATAAAAAATTAGAAATCATTCTTATATGATGAAATAGAGGAATTTGACGGAAGCAAAAAGTAATCTATTGAAATATCGTGTTCATTCAATTACGAACTACATGGAGTATCATCCCATCTCTACTCAAGGAAATGAACACTGGTATTTAATTGATCAAAACAAGGGTCACTTCATGAAGTTGCTGCATACAGCCTTTTTGTATAACATATTATACACTACGTACTATGCACATGTATTTCATGCATGCTCACATGCGCAATACTCTTCCTATGAACATGCAATAAGCGCCGCTCGCTCGCTTCTTTACGAACAGTTACCTCTTATTGACATGTAATTCAGCTATTTTTTTTATTAATTGGACAAGAAAGAAATGCATGTAAGACATACATATAGACATGTAGATGTATCTTAGTGTTCAAGGACTATATAATCATTTTACATTCTTGCACTATCGGATGGCCTCGAGAACAACATGTATGAACTCTAATAATTCAAGAAATTCCCGCACGAACTATTATGTGCGGTATAAACGGGGGTCTTGGAACGCTTCATTTGAAAATAAATGAAACATTTTTAAATTACATAGTAAAATTATCAAAAGTATACTGCAGCCCCCCTACCCTATCAAACATAATTATCTCATCAGATAAAAATGGATCCGCGCATAGCATTCCTCACTCTTTTGCATTTCAGATGATTCAATATCGTTCTACCTTCTCACATTTAATTCTAGTTGAAAGTACAACGAGTATTTTTCTATTTGCACTTAGATATGTACATGAATAAAAAAATATATACATCTTATATAATTATTAATACATGTATTTACACTTTACCGGACCTTATTTTATGGATACTTACTTACATCCCCCGTTGGGAATTTCTGTATTGCAAAAGTTATAATTATTATTTATGATATTTTGTACTTGCATGATCTACACACTTTGTTTACAAATATCATTTTGCTTTAGTTTTACGGATTTCTTCTATTATGCAATATATAATGCCCCTATATAAAAAAGTAATAATCATCCATGCGACTAACTTGTTTTGTTTATTCAAGGTATGTAGCCAGGAGACTCTACAACAAGGAAGTAAATTACACAGGTCTCGTATTCTCTCAGGTATCATTGACGCCATGTACCTAATGGAATAATTTTAAGGTCTTATCGATGGTAAGTAAATAAGAATAATTGTATCTACATGTATATGGGATGATGGCAAATGTTTCCTATGCGTGATATTGATTAAGTTCAACATCATTGGTATGGATTAAGTCCAGATTATTAGGCGCTCAATGTTGGGCAATTCTATATGGACGTTTTTATTACTAAACCGAAAGTAGTGGCCATTTTGAACAAAATGACTTGCGTTTTAAAATTATCAACCGTCGGCTCATACATTCACTAATGTGTTTGTTGTTAAATTGTACGTGTTCTTATATAATTGGATATTGTTAATCAAATTATCTGGTTAACAAACAAATGAGACTCGCACTGTTTCATTTTTATCATCAGCCTACAACTGATTAGTAAGGGAAGCTACCATGCTCGGATCTGGACGGGGATAGGGGTGGGTCCTTAATAACTTAAGCTTATTACATTCACATCTTAAAATTATCACCGCCATCGTTTAACCTCTTGAACACCCCCTTGGAAAAAATTTATGGATCAACGCACAAGTGTGTATCTTAATGTAATTACTGTTATTAGAGATGCCTAGCTAAAAAAAGAAAACATGGTATAGAAATAAAAAAAAATGGTGATAAGGAATGGACAAAATCAAATACCTCTATCTCATAATTTATCCTAGATGTCAAAATGCATACTCATTTTCTTGCATATTGTTAAAAACGTGTGTGTGTGTGGGGTGGTGGTGGTGGTGGTGGTGGCGGGGTTTGTAGAAATGACTGAATTCTTGCTGTTTTTTGATGGCAAAATACATGTTATAGATTTCTTTAAATTACTTGAACATTTCTCATTTCAGATGGCACTATCTGAATCCCAAATACCACCTGACGCCCAGCATTATTTGGTGTGCGGTACTGAAAACTGTGAGAGGAACTGCCAGTTTTACTGCAATGACTGTCACCAACCAATGTGTGAACAATGCCGAGATGAACATCAGAAAAATGAGAAAACCAAGAACCATGAAGTGGTTCCTTATAAACAACGCAAACGACAACTGCCTGTAGAGAAATGCAAGATCCACCCCACAAAAGAAATGGTTCTTTTTTGCGAAGAATGCCAAATTCCCATTTGTTACAAATGCACAGCCACAAAAGAACATCGCGGCCATGCGTTTACTGACCTAGAAATAGACTTTGATGAAAACGTTTCTCTATGTCATGAAGAAATTGCAAAAATTAGAAATTATTTTGAGCCAACTTCTCAAGATTTAAAAAAGGAAATTGCTGGTGATGTCACAGAAATAAGGAAGATGATGGACGGCATAAGAACAGCCATGAAGGCTGAAGCTGAGTCTGTGAAAAAGCTGGTAAACACAGTAACATCAGATAAAATAGAACAAGTCGACAAAATTGAAAAGTCATTATTAGAAACATTAAACAGTCAAAACCAAGAAATATATGACTACATAAACTATCTTAATGATTTAATTAAGACGTTTTATGGTTACCTATCTCCTTCAAACATAGATCAAATAAGACTTAACCTCAAATCAGAAAGCATTCGACCCATACCGATAACATCAAAACCAGTCCCACCCGTATTTACTGCTGGTCAATACAGCAGGGAAGATGTTGCCAAACTACTGGGTAGAATAACTGATTCCAACACTAAACCAGAAAACAGAAAAATAAAGCCCATGGAGACTGCCTCTACACAGTTGAAACCTACAGGGAAACAGAGGAAACAAGACAGAGAGAAATCTGACGTGAAACAAACACTGTCTCTGTCTTCTTCTGTCACCAAGGTCAGGGAGTACACAGTACCAGGTGTTGATCATGTATATCATGTATCACTGGGTAAATCAGGCAGACTTTGGGCCAGTGATTTGAGTGGTAACCTTGTCCAAACAGATCAACAGGGGAATCAGCTACAGAAGATACAAACCAATGGTATATGGGAAGGCTACCATACAGTCACACAGGACGGGCATCTGATCTATACAGACAAAAACAACAAAGTCATCAATAGGATAACACCGGATAATACAATCACTGAATTCATTAAAACGGGAGACTGGAAACCACTCAGTATACACTCCTTCCACATCACCGGTGACTTACTGGTGGGGATGGTGAAAAATAGAGAAGCTAAAGTCACCAGGTATAACAAGACAGGGACAGAAATACAGAACATACAGAGAGACAACAAAGGTCAGGGACTGTATGGTCACCCACACTACATCACAGAAAACATCAATTGTGATGTCTGTGTATCAGACTATAACAAACATGCTGTAGTGGTGGTGGATAAATCAGGACAACACAGGTTCTCCTACACAGGTCAGAGGTCAAGGCTTGATCCCTTTGGAATATGTACTGATGTACTCGGTCACATCCTGGTGTGTGATAGTATCAGTAACAAAGTTCATCTCCTGGATCAGGACGGTCAGTTCTTGTCTCTAATACTCACACCACAACGAGGTGTAACGTATCCCCGTAGTGTGTGTGTGGATGATGAGAACAATCTCTGGGTGGGACAAAGTAACACCAACACAGTGACAGTGTCCAAGTATCTACAGTGATCATTATACATATTATGTCCATACATCAATTATATACTGTGTGTATGTTGTGAGACAATGTAACAACAACATTGTGATAGCTTACAATTACTAGTATATACAGTGTATATTGAAATACATATACATCATTCATGTAAACCTGTGTATTTTTTTTTTTGATACATTGTATCGGTTTTATTAATGATTATTTTCCATTGCTGACGAATTGATAATAAATATGTAATAATGTATTAACAATATCAAATTGTTTTGAGTTATAAGTTTGGCTGATATCCAACAACCTAGAAAAAATGAAATTTTACACTTTCTCGTGTCCTAGGAAGTCACTTCGAAACATTACTAATATTGTTATCACAAAAGCAACACAATACCGATAGTTATTATTGACAAATGCCAGTATACCTCAGTGTGTTGCGCCAACTGCAGCAAAAACATTACTTGCAAATTAAAAATCCAAACGTACAGCATGTTCGTAAAACATACAAAATAATGGTACATGTCACTTTTTCTGCGATAACAAACGCTCGTCAAAATTCGGAATTGAATTTAATGAAAAATACTACAAACACATTATACAGTTGTAGGCTGTAGCATGGTGGGATACCATCATCTGAAAAGTCAGATACATGTACAAGAATGCATCAAATACAAAGGATCCATTTATCATTTATCAACAATTCAAGTAATCTTTAAAGGACTGATCTCGTGGGGGTTTTTTTAAATCGAGATTTGTTTAAAAATCATGTCTCTAAAGTAGAGTATATACTCTAACGTTATTTAAAACATTTTTGTTATGTAATCCTTTATGTGTTTGGTACATTATATAGAGTAAAATATTTGGATTTTTAAAACCTGTACATTAAGTTACCTGTAGCTGTACATTAAGTGGAAAAAACTGTCGATTCTTAATTAACTTAATCGACATGCACCTTCTCCAACTTAATGTACAACTACAGGTAACTTAATGTACAGGTTTTAACTGTTGAAAGCAATACACACACATGGTCCTCAACAGAAAAAAATACTTTAATTCAAATATAAATATAAATACCAACATTAGTATTTAAAATATTATTTTACAACACTATGAATTTATCATCTCCGTAGAAAGGCATACATGCACAGCAAATATGCTGGCCATTTTAATGAATTGTCCTGTAAATGTGACTCCAGAAACATATCAGAATTTGAATGAGAAGGGCATATTTCCAAAGGTAATATTAATTTCACTATGTGCACTGCTATTGGAATCACAGATATAGCACATTTTCATCTTTTTTCACACTGGTCATCACTTGAATTTCCCTCTTTTCCATCACTTGAATTTCCCTCTTTTCCATCACTTGAATTTCCCCCTTTTCCATCACTTGAATTTCCCCCTTTTCCATGATTTATTTCACTCACTCTCTGGGGTTTTTTTCATGTCTAAAATATCACTCAAAATGATATCCGTATTTACACTTTCTTCTGGATCTCTAAATTTTGATTGCGTCAAATATATACTTTCTTCATCTGATGAAGACATCTTTTCTCATTGAGTTTTACCCATAGAGTAGTCAGAAATGACCTTAGATATCATATAAATATAAACTTACCTGGCACTGTCCATTAACTTCAACAATACACAATTATTTTCACCCCTTTTGCTTTTGTTTTTTAAATGGACAATCAATAGTGTTACCTAATCTTAGCAATCATTCTAGCCAATACCTGGGACAGTTTATTAAAGCTATACACGCTATAATTTGCGTCAATTTTGAATGACAGTGAAAACGCATGTGTTTGTCTACTTATAAAAGTTATCCTTAATCTGTAAATTACAAGGGTGAATTCCATCTCGTTACAAAAATATAGATTTTTAATTGTTTATTTTCCTGCCAGGAAAATATACCTTTTCATGAATATTGATGAAGGAAGAGCAAACCGACCTCATTGCGCATGTCCGCGGAGAACTAGGTGGTCGTTATTGTTTGCTTAATTAAATATCCAACTTGATTTTTAATATGCTTAACAGTTGTTAATTTGAAATACATACATGTATATAATAATGAGTAAAATACGCTTGCCATTTACGATACCCTTACTTCTGCATTAACACTTATATAGGATCTATAAATAGCACATAGGGGAAAACACAGGTCTACGTCATTTTTTTAAAGGAAGTATTCATATCTACTCACAGGCTTGTATTTTTTTCTTTTGTTTGTACTCGTATATCTGACAAATTTATGCTTTACTGAAAATATCCTTTCCTTTGTGAAACTATCACAATTATGAAGATGTTGACCCTTCACCAGTTTTGGTATGATAGGCTAAATTTAGCTGTCGATATCACGTGATAGATTGATATTCACGAGGAGGCATTACTTTCCTGGCAGGAAAATAAATATTTTTTATTGTTTAATATTTGATATATTTGTTACTTGATCGAATTGAGCATTATAATTAACAGAATAAAGGTAACTTTTATTAGTAATCAAACACATACATTTTCCCCTTTATTCAAAATTGACGCAAATTATAGCGTGTATAGCTTTAAGTTAACAATAGAGAAAATGTTTTAATATTACATCGATTGTTTAGATATTAAAATAGGTAAAGCAAGTTGTCTAGACTGTCGGGTCCAATTGAATTTACACAAGTGTGGTTGATTGATGTCCCTTTTTTAAAATTCTGTTTTGTTAAGCGGGTATATACAACTTAAAGCCCATAATAAGACTGCTTAATCTATCAATATATTTCTAAAAACACAAAATAAACCGAAACCCTTCCTCGCCACACGCTTAAAAACACAAAAAATAACGTTAACAACAAAAGACAGCAAATCATAGATAAACATTAATTATGAAAAACTTCCAATACAAATATCATAAATATTATAACACTCCATATAACCCCTAGTGGACTTTTATAAAATAGTACTGGAGTCGTTATGATACAAATGTGCGAAAGAATCGAATCTTAAAAAAGGAACGCTATTTTTGCTACAGTGTAATCCACCTCTGCAGGTTAGTATTGACCTCTCTCGGTCATTTACGTAAACACAGTAACGTAAAAGACGTGGTGATCCGAATGACTGCATGCTCACTGCACAGATTACAAAATTATGGTGTTTTTCACACAGATCAGCGTGAATGGAATTGTGGGGAAATTCTCAGAGGAAGTGGCGTGTGCTTTGATGATGTATGATGACTGGAATTTCTCAGGTCTTGGTGATGGTTTCGTTTCCATCACACCTACTCTCAGTAAGAACATTTCCTATAATTTTTATCTCTTGTGAATCGAGAACTGTCTCCATTTTGTGACGGATACTGAGGACATCATTTCAAATATCTTCCCAAATGAATCAAAGCCAATAAAAAATATTGGGAAAATATTTCTTTCTGTTAATTTGATTTTTTTATTCTTCTGTTTAAGTGCAAAATCGTTGTTTAAAGATGAATGTTTCGGATCAACATTAATGAAACTATTTGCAAGTTGGTTTCGTGTTTTCCACAGGAAAACAAAAACAGTTGTTTAGCGGAATTGACAAGTTAAGTATAAACTTTCTTTATTCAAAAATGCATGTTACCTTTCAAAATTATGTTAATTTCATAACCGTTATTTGCTAGCAACAACAAAATTTTGTTTGTGTCAATTACCAAATTATATGAGTTACAGACAGAAGTCTATTTTAAAATGGCCAATGCTATGTGCAAGTTTTAAAACCCGTTTTGTTTAACGAAAAAAAAATGTTTGATTATATCCAGACGGGCTTGAAATATCATTACCCTAAAGATTACAAAATTATAGATTTAATTCCCAATGTATATATTAGACCATACATATCTGGCCATTTTAGCTCAAGTGTGTGGCACTCCCTGCTTGCGTTAGGTTGCATTGTTGGCTCGTTAACTTTGGTAACTGTTGAGTGTGCGGTCATCCCTGCTTGCCTAACGTTGAGTCCCTATATATGTGCAGGTGCGGTGATTGGAGTCTGCACTTGCAAATATTGGCAGCAATCAGGGCTATCCGATTCTATCTCGGGTACGGGCCTGCAGGGATCACAGGCAGTGACCTTCATGCACGTTACAAAACGTCCAAGATAATAGATTTAGAATGAACCTTACCAAAAGGATGAAGGGGAGATGATAAGACAGACACATACAATCAATCACAAAGTACAATGTACTGTATTCTTTTTTCTTATTCGCTGTCATCTCCTTAAAAGTTATAGAAACCCATAACTTTTCCCCTATATCAGGCAGGACAAACATTGTGTTACAAAGTTGGGCACTTCTGTCTCCTTCCCAGCCCCAGTTTCAACTTGGTAATTAATAAAAATGCTGAAATTACATGTATACTTGTAAAAATACAGATCATACATCTTCATCTGTATACACCGAAGATGTATGTAATACCAATATGCTCAAGATTAAATAGTTACCCTTCTTTCGAAAAAGCAACAACAAAAAAATAAGCATTATGTTAGGAAAACATTTTTGGATTAGACCAATTTTTGGAAGCGCTAAATCATGTTTTATTGTAACAGTACAAACTCAATGTCTGGCCATGGTCCAATGGAAAGTTCCGGTCATCGAATATCACACATAGTCTGTCTATAATCTGAGGACAGCCATTATCGAATTTCAGGTCAAAAGTTCATAGATCACCTGCATCTATTCTACAGTCAAAGAACCAAATGCATCTAGGGGAGAAGAAGGGAGAATGAATTTCACAGACAGGTCGTGTTTGATAAAGGATCTTCTAAATACTTTGATTTATAAATCGGTTCTGCTGGTATCCTATTTTTGTTCACCATGTTTACATTATCTTCTGGTAGTTTTGCATCGAGTTTTTTTAAAGTCACCAAACCCAGCATTAATAATTAACAACATTAAATGTCAGGTAAAATAAAGTGAACAAATATTACGATCAGATTAAACATACTACAAATGGCCCATTCTCGGTGATGTTATAGACGCACCAGGGACGCAAACTATCATCGATAAACTACATGGATTTTAGCAGTATACATATATGCACAACGATCATGTTTAAAGATTGCTGTATATCGTATCTAGCCTAGTACAGGTATTTTCTCTATGGAGTAATGTATGTCAATAATGCTACGGAACGGAGGATGGGGGGGGGGGGGGGGGTTCCTGCCCCTAATTTTTTAGTCAACCTTACACTTAAATCAGCATTTTGAACACCCCCCGCTTATCTGAAAAAGGGAAACAAAATGTTAAGATATTACCCCAACCACTCTATCCACAAATAAAGGATAAGGATTTAGAAGATATTTTGTAATATTTTTGCCAAGATATTCAGGTAGTTTTGTCACAAACCCCAACGTGTTACCTAACGATGCTACGTGTCTGGCTATGGCATGTTCTCATGTTCTTGCACTCCACTCATGTTCCATCCAAGTCTGTGGCATTCTACGTTGATAATAAAACTGAAAGAAAACGCTTCTATGTCACGCAATAAAAGCTAAAAATATTGGGGGGGGGGGGGGGGGGGTTTCCGACAAAAACTTAGCCTACAATAAAAGAGATATCTCTTACGGGGACAGTTTAATTCCATTTAAAAAAAAATTCAAGAGTATTTCGTTTTCCTTATCTTTTACATTCCTGTGGGAATGATCTTTCTTCTCCAGGGGATATTGAACCTAGTTTTAAAGGGGCATGTTCACAATTTTGGTCAACAATTATTTTTCCGATTTTAATGTTTACAATTCTTTAGTAAGGCATTTTTAATAGGCAACCAACATTTGAGTGTCATTCGTTGAGTTATAAGCCATTTACATAGCTCACAATTCTTAACTATGTAAACAAAGCTTTATTTTGATTACATTTTGAATATTGAAGTTGAAAATTTCAGTTATAGACTTAAAATGAATGTGTTAAACGTTAGGAGCTGTTTATTTATGCTTAAAATGAATAAGGAAAAAGACAAATCAGATTGAAAAGATTGTTTTTACTTGTAAATTGAACCTATGTAAACAAAACCAGGGCACGAGCCTTTTTTACGTGACACAGAATTGTGAGCCCAGTATTTTCCTTGTAACTCTACGACTGACTCTCGAATTTCATTTGATCATTAGAAAATAATGCATTCCTAAAGCATTTAAAATAATAAAAACAGAAAATAAAATTTGACCCAAATCGTGACCATGCCCCTTTAACCACAGGAGTTCAGCACTATCATATATACGTATGTCTTGTTGTAATTTCTGAATTACCGGATAGCATTAAATATAAAATTTACATTAGATTTTTCAGGTTTCGCTTCAATAGGGGATTTTGTAAGAATTTTCAACTCAAAGTTTTGATATGCATTTGACTTTATTTTGCACCCCCCCCCCCCCCCCCAGTCAGTAAAATACATACTATTTGTTGTGTAGTGTTTGTTTTTTTTAGTGGAAAGGGAAATAGAATTCCTCCAATAAGAAGCACATTTTATTTTACAAAAAGAAGCAAAATGTAAACACATTAAATATTTTTTATTGAGCAACTATAGATATATAAACAGGTATGCAGATTTATCCGTCGATATAATCTTTGAACATCATAGAAGATTGGATAGAAAGAAATAGTTGATATGTTTCAAATTTTCAATACAATATTGTTCCTATAAAAGTTCATTTTCCAACCCACTCCCCCTGTCTTTTCTCTGACCAGATATTTCGTTTTCCCATTAGGAAATCGCTATAACGTTTTTTAAGATAACATTTTTTTCCAAGAAATTCCGAATAACGTTTTTCGGACATGATTTCTTTTTCCTAGAAATTCTGAAATAGTATATATAAACAGGTATGCAGATATATCCCCAAATATCTAATTTATCGATCGAAAATATGCATTCTGAATCAAAATCATGTACATCTCTTTAAGTTGTCAATCTCATGCTGTATATTTTAGTTAAACCATCATTATTTTCACAGATTACGGTTTGACCTTTGCTAACCCAACAGCAGATACTAAAAACAACTCCGAGAATACGACCAATGATACACCGCCGGAAGTAAATGGGTTTGATTACTCGTCTGTGGAAGGAAAGAATAGTGTCGAGAACCATAAAAACCAATCAACCACCAAACCTGCAAACGACTTTACCATTAATCGTACGGCAACACCAATTAATAACAAAGTCGCCACTACACCAAGTTCGTCTATAACGACATCCAAAAATAAGGCATGAAACCTTATCAACACGCAGTTATGTATCACCTGCACAAAATACCGGATAAAAATGTGCATAGGAGCATGGTCGCCTTCTTGTTAGTTTTTATTAGGATTGATTATTTCGATCACCACATTTATTAAAGATTTGACTTTTTTTTTTCCAACTGAAAACTGGGTTTAAACCATTAGTTTTAAATAAGATAAAGATTTTTTGCTGATTTATAATGTTTATCATTTTTGACATTGCTTTCATTTCTGATCTTGTAATTTAAAATTGTCAGATAAAGGTACATCTTATGAAGAAAATTGATAAAATTAATGTGCATTATTAAAATTTACAAAACATCAAGTTTAATATGTAAAAGAAAACAGCTTTCTCTATATAAAGGTTAGAAAACCCCATTTCTGGAATAATTTTGCCAGTGTAAACAACTTTTACATTTCCTCTATGATACGTAAACTTAGTGTGTATAGTAATTACGATTAGCTCAAACGATGTTTTTTTCATCCTTTGTGCAGAGGTTCGCAAGCAGTTTGATTACAAGGTAAAACGAAGTTTTGATACCGGTATAGCTCAGTTTGCAAAATACAACCGCTGCGGTAATTTGTTATCGCTTTTAAAACAAAGCAACAGTGAATGACACATATTATGGGTGGAGGGAACATATGTAAAACGGTTCTAATAAGTCATATAGATTACATATATATAGAGTCTGTTGTTTATGAATTGTTTTGTGTAAAATATGAAAAAACATATTACGTTGGGAAAATAATTGCACTCTTGTTTACTCTCTAAAAATTTCCATAACATGCGCATGCATTCCTGATTAAAGCTGCTTGTTCCAAGTTTTTTTTGGCTAATTCAGTATGAAATTATTTACCTTACACACCAATGGTCTTATATTAGTTAAAAACGTTCATTTATTTACACCAGCAGCATCAGTCTTTTTCAAAACAATAAATATTTGAAGTGAATTAAAAAAATAGATCTATGGGAACAGAAACAATCTTAACAACCAAGGAAGCTGATACGTCTTGAGTCTTAGGTAACAAAAAGTAACCGTTTAATATAATTTGGTCCCCGATTGCATTTGGTTTGTAGTGATTGTAAACAAAACAAACTACAGCAAGATTATGCATACAGGTATGGTTTTGATTTGCCAATTTTTTTTCGTTTTTTGGAGAACCAATTTACCTAATTCTTAGCTAATGCCAAAGTCGGAATGAAATCATACCCACCTCGACTTTGTGAGAAAATCTTTATCATAATTTGACACTTGGAGCGTTAGCTTTTTATGCAAAGTTATACAGTGCTAGAGGAATTCAATTTGTTATAAATCAAAACATTATTATTAATATATGACACTTAGTTTTCTACGTTGTTTTGATACACTATTTTCATATTTTATTGCAGTGTCAAATTTTTTTATATACTCTGCATAAATTGATAATAATGCGGAAGTTTCAATTGTACCACTAACGAAGCCTAAAATGCCCCCTTTTTATCGTAAACTCATCGTCAATTACCAGTAATGCAAAACGAACCTGATTATTTGAAAGCAATTTTATTATATTCATGCATGTATAAACTCCATTGATACTTCAATGAACCCAAAAGTACACTATGATTACCTTGATTTACAAGTAGCTTTTCTTTGTCGTTGTTTACTTTATGAATAACTGGTTAGATTAACACTACCCCGTATATTTTGAAGTTCACATTAATCAATGCTTAATTACTTTAAAATGCAATACAAAATCCCCGTTGACATTACGTTTTGTAGCCGTGTTTTGAAACTTTACAAGCTAGAGGGGACTCACCTAGTTTGATATAGGATGATAAATCCGTCAAGTAAATTTAAATCAAGAATTGCTAATAAACATTGGATAAAAGAAAAGAAAAAAGAAAACAAGAATTCAATACAAATATATACAATTCCAACAGGTAGAAAATACAAATACTCGTACAAAGATAGAAGAAAATAACTTAATAGCTCAATGATAGCAATAGAAAAATGTTTAGCATACCAATGACATTGATAAGAATGCTTAACATTCAACATTTAAATGAATCACTTACCAAAATGACAAGTACATTAAAACAGAGATACTGACCAAAACTATTTACAGAGGAAATATCAATTATTATTTAATATCATTATCAACAATACTTACGCTGGATTGCATTGAACGTGAACGACTAATAATTTAAATAGCAAGTATTTGAATAGAACATTTTATCTTCTGGTGAAAAATTATATATCAATTAAATTGTGAAATTACGCATGTTCAACATTAGCAGTTTATATTTCCCAGTTAAGATGCGCCTGATCATATCGTATTCTTAAATCTGATATTGCAAATTGTACAAGTGACATGAATGTAAAAAGGAATACATATGATCAACAAACAAAATAAAAAGGAGTGAATGACCTGTGCAAAAATCAACTGCTTGGCAACACGCATCAGTCTGATTTTTAAACTGTCAAAACAGTTCTATCAATAAATAGAGCTACTTACTACTCTATAAGGGAAAAAAGTTAGCGAAATTTTAAACCTATTTTTAGAAATTTGCTAGTTTTGCAATATTTCAAACTAAAAAAACAAACACCAGCTGCGACAACCACTCAGAATTGAAAAAGACGTATAAATTTGACGGCAGTTGCTGATAAGAGTACATGTAACACAGAACGAAAATATTTGATAGTATTAGCATTACACAATATTTTATAAGCATTCAATGAACAGGTTTCTACATCAGTTTTGGACAGGTAAAAAATTTATGCAGGTTGAATTGCAAATACAGAGAAAGTTAACAATGTCAACATTGATTATTATTCGTGACGTTTTTATAATTACAAATCAAAGTCTCACGGGGTATATATTAAGACCTCCCATGTTATCAAATCAAACGTTTCCGCAGGATGGCTGATGTAAGGCTGAATCTATTGGTGGTTGCTCTGTTCTTTGTAGCGCTCTGCAGCGTTGGTGCAAGGTAGGAATTTTTTCAATAATACCCAAACACATCTCTCTTTGGTCATTATTCATTTATTTTCCTGTCGGGGAAAATCTATTAAAAATAATAAAACTATTATTTTATTTTTAAGTTTGTCATTTCTTCCTGCGTTCGATGGTGTCTGTAATAATCTTTTACTACTTTAGCACATGCAATGTCCACAGTGGAATCCAGCACTATACGTGCACCAAATATTCCCAAGTGAAATACAGCCAAGCTTACCAATGTGGATTCTGGCATTGGAATCGATGCTACAGAACAAAGTATATATAGATGCTTAATGGTAAATTTCTGTTATAATCGGTGAATCTAAAACAAAATACCAAAAAAATATTTCCTTTAAAAACCTTCGTTTTCTACAGGTACTCACATACAGCACATCAGTCCACTTGTACAAGAAAATGTAAAGGTACATGCAACATTCCTTCCTTTCTTTGTGTTAGTCCATAATGTTCTCTCTCCCCTTCCTTCTCTCTCTCTCTCTCTCTCTCTCTCTCTCTCTCTCTTTTTTTTTTACACAGTTTTACAATTGACATCCAGTAAATGGTGCCTGGACGTCATGGCAAGCTTGGGGAGGATGGTCGATTTGTGACAAGACCTGTGGGGATGGGCAAAGAATCCGGTACAGTGTACGACAGTGTAGTAACCCAACGCCTAAAAATGGTGGCGAATACTGCAACGGAACTAACGTGCAAAAGGAGACAGAAGAGTGTTTGTTAAAGGTTTGCATTGGTAAGTAAAATGTTTACAATGATGTTTATTAATAATTTTTTTCAGTTCTTATATGTAACCATTTTAATCGTTTTTAAGCTTATATTGATTTTCATCCGTAATTTTTTTTTAAATTTTCATGGCATTCTATTGTAATAATAGATAACAGAGCTTTTCGATTTGTACACTCTGATTTCACATACCAGTGATTTTAACTGTGTAATACACCTTTGATAAGGCTAAACGCGCACACATAACTAATAGCACGTTAAATAGTATTAATTTAACATGTATCAAAAGAGTGGGTCAGATATGCTGAAAGTGTACATGTGTGTTTTTTTCAAGCCTTAACATTAGCATGTATGGTTTGGTTGATGGAGGGTTTTTCCATTCATAAACATAATATATTAATATATTAACATGGAATTATGACTTTAGTGTGTAAATACCAACTTTCTCTCCTTGCAATCAGTTGATGGCGGTTGGAGTGAATTTGGTTCTTGGAGTAAGTTCTCACAGTGTGCAAAAACGTGCGGATGGGGAGCAAAAACTAGATACAGATACAGAGAATGCAACAACCCCAAACCGCAAAATGGTGGGCGCTTCTGTCCGGGAGATTCCATCCACTCAGAAACAGCTCCCTGCAACACCAATTCGTGTGAAGGTATGCCATATTTTTTTAATCCACCTATCAATAAGTAGATAATATCGAGAACTCGCGATTTAAATGCACGCTTAGCTGAATGGGTTGTATTCACACACAATTTTTCGAAGAAAGTCACTTTGGGCTTTAAAGTATGATAAAAGATTTTACTTTACTGCCTTTCTTGCCATGCATCATTTGCTTGTATTTATACTCAATGATTTATACAAAATAGGGAACTACTTTTGTTTGTGAAAAAGGGTTTTTGAACGTATACGTATTTTCCTTTTATTGTATATATTTACCTTGCATGATTCATGCACACTGAATCAAAATCATGTCCAGCTATGTACATCTCTTGCAGTTGTCAATCTCATGCTGTTTATATTAATTAAACCACCATAATTTTCACAGATTACGGTTTGAATTATCCTAACCAAATAGCAGATACTGGAAACAACTCCGAGAATACAACCAATGACACACCTCCGGAAGTAAATGGGTTTGATAACTCGTCTATGGAGGAAAAAAATAGTTCCGATTATCTTCATAATGGAATTCAATCACCCATTAAATCTGTAAAGGACTTTTCCATTAATGGTACGGCAACACCAAATCATAACAAAGTCGCCACTACAGCAAGTTCGTCTATAACGACATCCCAAAATAAGACATGAAACCTTATTAACACGCAATCATGTATCATCTGCACAAAATACCGAATACAAAAGTGCATAGTAGCATGGTCGCCTTTTTGTTTGTTTTTATTATGCTTGATTATTTCATAACTAATTTCCAATATCGTATTTATATACAAGAAGCGATCACCACATTTATTAAACATTTGATTTTTTTCTTGCAACTGAAAACCTGGTTTAAACCATAAGTCATAAATAAGATAACAAAAAGATTTGTTGCTGAATTATAATATTTATCATTTTAGGCATTGCTTCAATTTCTGATCTTGTAATTTAAAATTGTCAGATAAAAGTACAACGTATGAAGATAATTGATAAATATAATGTGCATCTTTAAAGTTTACAAAACATCAAGTGTATTATGTAGAAGAAAACAGCTTCCTGTGCATGTATATAAAGGGTTACAAAACTCCATTTCTGGAATGATATGGCCAGTGTAAACAACTTTAACATTTTTACCAAGATACGTAAACTTAGTGTGTATAATAATTAAGATTAGCTCAAACGATTTTTTTTATCCTCTGTGCAGAGATTTGCAAGCAGTTTGATTACAAGGTAAAACGCATTTTAAATGAACCAGAGTTTTGATACCGGTATAGCTCAGTTAGCAAAATAAAGCCACTGCAGCAATTTGTTATCGCTTTTAAAACAAAGCAACAATAAATGACACAGATTAAGGGTGGAGGGAACATATATAAACGGTTCTAATAAATCATATACAAGTATAAAGAGTCTGTTGTTTGTGAATTTTTTGACAAAAACACATTACGTTGGGATATTGATAATCTATTGCACTCTTGTTTACTTTCTAAAAATATCCAAACAATGCGCATGCATTCCTGATTAAAGCTTTTTCCATTTCTTTTTTTTTTTGCTAATTCATTATGAAATAATTTACCATACACATCAATGGTCTTATATCAGTTAAAAACGTTCATATATTTACACCAGCAACATTGGTCTTTTTCAAAAAATTTATTTGAAGTGAATTAAAAAAATAGATATATGGGAACAGAAACAATCTTAACAACCAAGGAAGCTGATAGTCATGAGTCTGGAAACAAAAAGTAACCGGTTGATATAATTTGGTCCCCGATTGCATTTGGTTTGTGGTGATTGTAAACAAAACAATATTTAGCAAGATAATGCATACAGGTATGGTTTTGATTTGCCAATTTTTTTGTTTTTTCGAGAACCAAATTTTACTTAATTCTTAGCTAATCCAATGTCGGAATGAAATCATACCCGCCTCGACTTTGTGCGTAAATCCTTATCATAATTTGCCACTTGGAGCGTTAGCCTTTTATGTAAAGTTTTACAGTGCTAGTGGTATTAATTTTGTTATAAATCAAGAAATTATTATTAATATATGACACTTAGTTTTCTATGTTGTTTTGATATACTTTTTCATAATTTATTGCAGTGTCAAATTTGTTGATACACTCTGCATAAATTGATAATAATGCGGAAGTTTCAATTGTACCACTAACGAAGCATAAAATGCTTCCTTTTTATCGTCTATTCATCGTCAATTACCAGTAATGCAAAACGAACCTGAATATTTGAAAACAACTTTATTATATCCATACATGTATAAACTCCAGTGATACATCAATGAACCCAAAAGTACACAATGATTACCTTGATCCACAAGTGGCTTTTCTCTGTCGTTGTTTACTTTACAAATAACTGGCTAAATAAACACTACCCCGTATATTTTGAATTTCACATTAATCATTGCTTAATTACTTTAAAATGCAATACAAACACCCCGTTGACATTACGTTTTGTAGCGGTGTTTTGAAACTTTACAAGCTAGAGGGGACTCAGTTTCAAAAGAGAAATCTTTGAAAATTTTCATACTTTTGAATGAACATCGTTTGAACCCTGAGGTTATTACAAATATCAGGTAATTAAGCAAAATATGAATCGATGATATCTTGAGACGGGGTATAAAAATAAAAATGTATTGCAATGACTGTGAACATTTGGTCAGATGTGCAGATGAAGAAAAAATGTAAATTCTGAATAAAAGAAGCTTCAAATATGCTGATAGTAGGTGCGTATACTTGTATGCACCGGTAAAAATAATGATTGTTACTTACTTTGGTCTTGAGATTTACATGTACCCCTTGTAGGATCAATGTAACCATGTTTTAAAGATTAATGGTAATATAAGAATCCATGGATCTGTTAAGTTGAATCTATTGTTGTGAAACAACAACAATAATTCTCCAAGGTATGATGTTTATCTTGCACACATTATAGGAATACATCAAACCACCAGAACACAAGAGAAATCAAAACTGAAATATTGATATAGATATGGAGAAATGTGTCAAAAATGTTTGTTAGATCAATAATAAAAAAAATTCTGAAATGGGTACGTTAAAGAATGTGATTTTTTTTTAGATCGTAGATCAGGTTTTCACTGATCAGTTTTACCACAAGAAATAGTGTAAATTGATAGGTTGGCTATAAAACGGTTTACCCGGTTTGAACTTCTTTTAATCTGCTGTCTACAACGTATTCATTGTAAGCCCAGCACCGACAGACACTATAACCCACACATTTAAACATTAAGTGAACACATTTACACAGAAGAAAAAAACAATGCAAAAGTCTTTATTTATTTTGATTTGAAATGTTATAGATCAAATATTCCAATCCAGTTCGAATATCTTTTTTCGAATTTACAAAAAAAGGAGAGAATAAAAGAACTGAAATGTTCTGTTTTCAATGACGTTTTACATGTTTATCTAAAATATAAACATAAAGACGATTCATTATGCGCTTCCAGTCCTCAATCCACTTTACCAACCTTCACCAACAGCAGCATCAAAAAACCAGCCACTCCCTTCATATTTTACAAAATATCCCCCGTGTGTCTTCACCCTAAAATAACCATCTTCTGCAAACAATAATCGATCTACTCGTTCTTCTTCGCTGAGTAGAACTGAAGGCATCGTCGTTTCCTGTTGGTTCTTGCTTTCATTGTTTTTTTGATATAAGTTGTCCCCTTTGAGCATTAAAACGGAAACTTCTGATGAATCAGTAGATGGCGAAAAACGATGACGATGTATAGAGTTCATTCGACAGAAATGTTAATCTTTTCTACAAATAAATTTAACAAAAATGCATGCAAAATACTATAAAGTTAACGTATTATATTTGGCGTGTACAATTTTTTGCGGAAATTAGTTTTTGAATAAGTTGGCGTGGATTTGAATTAGCGTATTCCTGAATGTAACTATTCTTATACATGTATGTATGGCCTTTAGCAATGTACTTGATTTAGCGGAAGCCGCATTCCGCCAAAATCGCTAAATAGAATACACAGCCAAATGTAGTACGTTTACGGTATACCTTTATTTCCATCTTATCATAGTTAAGGAATATGACAATCTTGAAATCCTTATATAATAACTCTTACAATTCACACAACTGCTCTGTTATAAATGCTGCGCATTGTTTAGATACATTTTATTTATCACTCCTCATTTTTAAAATAAGACAGTTTTCATGAGTGATTTTAAGACTTTATTATTGATTTACTTTTTTCTCTAGCTTTTACTATGTGCGCTTCGTCTGTAAATTAACCATTAAAAAATCACACTCTTCTCTAAAATAAAGAAAAGAAAAGCCAAATTTGATTTTTTGACATTTTTTGGTTTGGCTATATTTTAATTTATCCTGTGCGTCATGACTCATACTTGAAATAGTTCGTTTTATCCAATAAGTTATTTTTTTTTAATTTCAAGTTTAAATTAAGTCGAAATAACAGGAAGATTGGTTAACCGAAATGATGCGACCAGCTAATACATGTAAAAATTGAGTATACTGCATATTAAGTACTTATATTCAGAGCAAGTACATGTACCTCAAATTGATAGATGACGATAATCATAACAATGTTGGGACAAGGAAAACAATCAAAACCTTGTTAAATTCGTTGAAATCAAGAGCCTCCTTTTCATTGGTTGCTTCAGCGTTTGCATCTCCATAGTATGTAGCACCTAAACATGTCAGTAGCATCTTAATTTAATTTTTTGGTTGAACTGTTACATCATCAAAATATGCCCCCTATACATAAATCTTTCAGCAATGTATTGCGTTATACATTTATCAATTATATAAAAAAGTTAATCATAAAACATGTAAGTTTCACCGAAAATGGCTGATGATATAAAAAAATGTCTTTTGAGGACATGTGCGTCATTTATACACACAACTAGCATAAAATGAAAATGTTTACTTACTATGTATTGCCGACGAGGAACATCGAATGAGACAATCCAAAAGAACGAAAATGAAACATAGATAACCATACATCCTGTATATCCTCTTTTTTTTTTTTTACTTCGAATTCAGTATTAGCAATACTCCATTATTTATACACTTTCGGAAATGTGACGTTTTGCCAAGGGTGTGTCCTGACAACAAAATATAATTCAGAAGACTCAATGAATAATTCTGATTCGTTAGGAGGGTTAGATGGTCGTTACCAGTTTCAGACTTCATTGGTATCCAAGGGATGACGAACTCTATATAGAAATGACATATTAAAAGCTAAATCTATGGATACTGTTTTTACAATGCATTTCTGTGATTGTGTGTCTGTCTGTTCGCTCGTATCAAATTTGCATATTCCCCAGCAACTTTCAATAGCAGATTTTTGACATTTTTACACACTATTTGTTTAGGTTATTGTACCTTGTGGACGTCAGCCTATTTCAAAATGACGACTTGGTTTATTTTTGGCCTAGATTTTGAAACAAATTTTAGTCAAGCATACGTAAACAAAATTCAATGAGATGGTTTGAGATTAAACATATTGTTTGTTAAGGCATGTCTTATTTAGATATATCTTACCTTCTTCTATATTGTAAGGAAATCATTGGTTAACAGCAGTCTTGTGGATACCATGTATTTCCCATACACAGTCGGTACAAAATATATCTCACCTTGAGCATTATGACGTCAGGTTTCGAACTCAAATTAAAACTTGTAATATTGTTATAAAAACTTGATTTTCATTGTTTTATTCACTTTTTATTATTAAAAGAAAGGCAGTCTATAAGACATTATCGTTACATGGTTTGTAGTTGAGCTAATATGGTTTATACATGGTCAGCAAATTCCATATGGAATTTACTGACCATGTATAAACCATATTAAGTCAACTACAAACCATGCATCTAATAATACACATTTGAACATTTTTTGATGTTTACTTTCTTCAATAAGTAGGCTTTGCTTATTTATTTGTTCATTCATATCAAAGCAGGGGAACATGTATCACTAGTGAGCACTGACCGAGAAATACAATGTTTCTATAGTGGAAAATAGTATAAAAGTTAAAAAAAATCATACATTAAATCTAAATATTTATGATATATATCTGATATATAATTTGTCGATCCCCATCTTATTTCATAAACAAGAAGACGTGGACAGAGAAATCTTTGTAGTTAAAGATTCATTTTCAAAGAATTCTCATCGATAAAACAAGTATTTGATTATTCAGTTCATTAAAGATATAAAACAGAAACTATTTGTCAAAACAAAGAATAAAAACGATTTATCTTTTAACCACATTTTTATCGAGTTGTAATTAAAATGAAGTCTTTGGTAGACTTAAACTCCACAATTGAGAATATTTCAATGTCCGTAATGTGGAACAACCGTCTATAAAGCAGCTGTGTTTACAAATATATATAATGAACAATTTATATGCATAATACTACATAATGAAAGTATTTTATATGTTAATGACGAAAACGTTTTTAATTTGCAAAAGTATGAGTACGTGTACTAATGAAATGCATGATATTATTTCCGAAAACATGGTTGAAATACTTGACAGATGTTAAGATAAACATTACTTATTTTTGATGTTTGTGTTATTTCCATTAAGAGTGTTTGAGCAACATAACATAGTGTTGTCGGACATCTAACTTTTAGATATTTCCTATTGAGATGAAAGAAGAGACATTCTTTTATCATAGTCTTATCATAGTATTAATTTATTCAATACTGGAATATTAAATGTTGTTAACGGATCAACGGATGTTGTATATTTTTGAAATAAAGTAATGCGTTAGACTCTCAATCATGGTTAAAAACAAACTTTTGTCGCAAAAATAAGTTTAAGTTTAGTTAAAGTAATTAATTTTCTAATTACAGGACAAAGAAGTGATGGTTGCTAATTATAGTAACTAAAGTCTCAAAACAGTAAATGCAACAATAAGAAAAACCTGTTAACACTCGAAGATAGTAGTTGACCGACAAATTTCTTAATTTTAAGTCTTTTCACAGCTAATATAATATGTCATTAGAAAAAAAACCCAATTGGCGACGAATTTTTTTTATAAAAAAAAATGAACATGCATTTAATAATTTTGTTTTTCTAAAGATGACATCAAATGTCATGTATATTTTTATTATATTTTAATTACAGCTGTATTGCTTAAGAGAAAAATTGTATATTTTCATTTTAACAACGATTTATCCAAAAAGATGACAATTTTGTTTAAAATTATAAATAAAACACAATTTCAAGCTTCGTTTTTCACTTTTTTATATAATAAGATCAATTAACAGTTCTCCGCATGGATATACCTAATGACAGACCACTGCCAGTCTAGTCATTAAAATCATTATTTCTTTTTTTCAGTTGTGCCTTCCTTTGTCTATCTCTGTAAAGCTTTATTTAAATTGCGTTGTTTTTAAAGTTTTGTTCTGTATAAAAGGGATACAAAGTTATTTTCGCCCTTGTAATTTTCACCCTTTAACCCTTCTTATACAGTAGCGCTTTATCTTGAATTCCCATAGATACAATTGTTTTTATAGTGAGGTAATTTGCTACAATGGAATTCGTCCATTTTTAACTTCGACCGCTGACAACCAGGGTGGGAGGGGCAAAAATAAAACGCGAATTTTTCTCTGTAAATGTGCCTATACACCCAGACCAACTTGCATAAAATTGGACGTACAATATGTTTCTTGGTTACTACTCATTGATTTATTATCATGTTGTATGGATTATCTTGATATAATTTCGATAAAATAAATTACTTGGCTAATGTACAAATATATCAATAACACAATTTAACAGAAAATTTATATGATAATTGAGTTTTAATGGGAATGAATTTAAAAGAACATATTGCGCCAATCAGTCAATTATAAAACAGTTAATGAAAAGAGAGGTATAACATATGGTTACATTCAACAGTTCAACTGTTTTCTATGCTCTATGGAAATATGTTTGCTCGCTAAATGTTTTTACACTCTTCTACAGAATTGGTATATCAAAATATCAACACACTAAAATATCATCATAAACCTGGATAGCTTAATAGTAAAGGGCTCTGAAAAGAGAGATTTAGGTAAATTCCTTAAAATGGGTTATAACTTGGTGTTTTTGGTAAATTTTGCTAGTTTACTTTACTATGGGATATAATTCAGTTTTTTTTTCAAGTGATAGATACTTTGGTTTCTTTATAAATTGTGTCTCATTCCCAATAATGTTGTTTTGTACGTTTATAGTTTAAATGTTTGCACGATCATGTTTAAACATGTTTTATTTATTCATTTGTTGTGGTTCCGTTGTGTGCATTATGTTCATTTTACTGAAATACATGTCATTTGACGATGATTTTGGCATGCACGATGCTTAATGAAATGGTCTATTCAATTAATCCTTTTGAATAATATCTTATTACCACCCCACTTAAAAAAACAAAATAAAAAACCCCAAAAAAACTAGATGCTGACATATGACAGTACTTCTTGCACTAAGAGTTTGCTCATAAATAACACCTACTTGTACTTGTTTTAGTACAAAATAAAGTAACAGGCAATTCCGAGAACTTTTGAAACATATGATTTTCACAACGGATGAGATCTCAAGATCCCATTCCATAGTAATCATGAGCGATTTGTACAATTAAGGCTTAGACTGTGAATGGTTGTCAAAATTTTTGAATTGTTCTGTTCTTAAGCTCAGTGTTTTATAGAGTTATCTCTCTTATTGAAATAGTTGTCCATTTTTATATTTTTAAGCAAGAGTTATTTCCCCTGATTATTCACTTCTTGTTGATTCCTTATGTGACCCACACAAGGACGTCTGGACCGTTAGTCAATTAAAGTTTATTTGCTGCCACACACTGTAAGTAAACATGTATTTTGATGTATTTTGTGCCCGAACAATAATTGTAAATGTATTCGTTTTGTTAAAAATGTCTAAATTTGCATATTTAGATAATAACCCATTCTCTAAAAGGTATGAAACACTGTTACTATCATATCTAATATATTGAAAGAAACGTACTCTTGTAAAAAAATTGATGTAAACCTATTTGTGTCAAACCTTTATATTATTTTATATTATGAATCTTACTTTTGATTGTTTTATGAATGATTATCATAATAAGTATCTATTAATTTCGTTTCTGATGTTAATAGTTTGTAGAATGTATTACTAGTAGTCATTTTGTTTAAAGATGTTATTGTTTTAGCTTTTTACCACTATCATACAATAAACGATGCAACTTACGCGCATGTAAACAGTTCAAACTAAGTTGCATATTGTGCAATGCTTAACAATGCAGAACGACCAGGACAGAATATATAATTGTTTTATGTGGAATGTAACATGTCGATATTAATATGGATAAAAGTACTTTTTAACCAATATACTTTCTAGAATTTGGAAACTTTACATTATTCGGCCAACAGAATTATCTAATTTTTTAAAAACTTAAGGTCACCGTGGAGATTTGAAAAGGCCCAGCAGGATTCAAACGTTTTACATATAGACGCTCTAGCCCATTGCGCTACCCTGTAAGGTAACATTTTTCTGGAGGGAAATTTTATTTATATACTTTATTGTTTATATCAATAGAGAGTACATCCCTATATGCAGGTGTCCCATACCATCTTAATGCTAAAATTTTAGTTGAACATGATTAATTGACTAAATAAAATAGTGAAATGGCTTTTAAAGAATAAAAGTGGGAAAACCATGCATGTAACAAGCATATTATCTTTGCCCTAAGTTGCGTACACAACACAGGTCTGCAGAATGCCTAAGAGAGTACATGTACTAAATTACCTAGCTCTTTGGTTAGATGGGTTTCATGTGGTGTACATGTGTTTCCGATATGCAGAATTGGAAAAACCAGGAGTTATCTAAAACTCAAAATTAAATTCTGGAGTCGGACTGCAAAATGGTGGAACATGGTGAAATGGTAAGATCATTGTTGACAGGTAAGTTGAAAGAAGATGGGTGGATAAGGCGTGTAATATGCCCATACGCAGTCGGACAGGCTACTGAAAAATTAAAGTATCTATAAATCTGATGGGTTTTTTTAAAATCATTTAAAACAATATATATTTAACAAATCATTGATTTTTAACCTAAATTTATGTTCAATACTTGGAATATGTTGACTCAAACAGGCGTGTACGTATCAAAACCTGCAAATACTGTCATTTTTTAGAACTTCAGGGCATTTTCTTTTATAGAGTGGGTCTGTGTTCCATATTTTTCTCAGTCTAATTAAGGTCTATTGGAAAACAAACCGATTTCAATCAACAAAAACGTGGAGAGATGACCCACTATACATAAAAAATATCATTTTGTATCCCAACAATTGAACGTTTTGAAAAAATAATACAAGTCCGGTAGTTCGTGGCCTTAGTCACACATAATATTTAAAAAGCCCATTTTGTTGTGTCTGAAATGGCTCAGTGGTTAGAGCACCTAGCATAAGCTAACCTTATATATCTAGGGTTTTTATGTTACGGGTTCGATAACACCAAAATTTCCGACAAAATTTTTTTTTCTTATTTTTTGTTAAATATATCAAAAACTGACTATAGTTAGAAATTTTGCTTTTGCAAAGTTTTATTATAATATATTTGAATAGATTTAATTGGGGAAAAATAATTTCAAAATTGTATTTCACTACTAAACGGAATGGGCATTTGCGCCATATTATTCCCCCATCTTCTTTACAGAACTATAAGAAACGATTTTAAGATTCTGTGAGTCTTGGTAGGAAATTCCACGCGATTCTTATCATAGATCATTTTCTTGACACTTGTAGCGGTTACAGCATGTGAATTTCTTTCCGGTAGGAAGCTAACATACGGTCGCTATTTCATATTGTCGTCAGTGTACCATAATTTGCAGTCATTTATACAAAAAATAACATCTTTAGCACATTTATCAAAAAAATGAAACGCGTTTGTGTTTATTTTAGAAAAGAACTTCAACATCTTCAGCAGACGATTTCTGTTTGTCGTTTTTTATTTCGTATAGTGTTTTAATTTTATGAATATTACCTTGATATTTTTTTTTGTTCTATGCTTCGTAAAGGCAAATATCGAATCATTAATATGCCAATCTGTAATAGAAAACGCACAATAATGTCCATATTTTGACAGTTGTTTAAAAAAAATGTTGGCATTTTTTTGCGTTTACTTGCTGTATATTCATTTTTAAGAGGAACAAACCGTACGTAAAAGAATATTTAACCCCACCCCTTTGGTGCTTTATTTTGTAACCTTTTTATTGCGCGGCTATGTTAAGGCTGCCTGATTAATTTCACAGCGATATGTAGAAAGTCACTTGTCTGTACTTCATAAGATATGACGTCGATCGTTGTTAGGGAATGTGTCGTAACGTAAAAAGTGATATTCATTGTGAATAATAAAACCGCTTTATTCCTTTACATAGACATTGTTGTATAAACTAGTGATACTAAATTCAATATCACCGATATGGAATATAAAAAATCAACAGTTTTAAAGCTTCGTAATAGGTAAATAAGTATTCATAAACTAATGGTTTTGAGACTCCCCCTGCTACGTTTAATCTAATGAATGGTGATATGTATTTGCATATAAAAACGGCTTGGCGCAAGTGAAAGATAAAAACAATCTTTGTAAATTTTACGTGAAATCGGGAGAGAAAATAAGTACCAATGTGAATCTTGCTGGGGGAAACCTACCGATTGACCCGATTTTGTGTAAATGGAGCTTAAAGGTAAAAATGTGCCTAATTTCGATCGCGGTGCGAAATGTTTGGACAATATTTCAAATGAACGAAATATTTATATGAACCCCCAGCAAGAACTGCAAAATAAATTACTCATCAAAGGATTTTTCATGAAAATATTTTTGATTTAATGTCATTATTCACTTGCTCCAATGCGATTTTTATAGATTATTTACCGTGTTAGAATACACCCGTCACGTGCTTAAGAAAAATATATGACGTCACAAAAATGCATCAAATATAGTGTTGGATGTTACTGTTAATATATGTAATAAAAGTTTAAAGAAACTCGCTCGGTTAAAGTATTTTTCGATAATTAAAATAGTATCATTTTTCGATATATATTTAGCTTCGGACAGCCTTAACATAGCCACGTGTGTGATTTCCCGAATTCTCTTAATTTCATCCCCGGAAATTAAGGCAAAACGGAGACTTGTTGGCATTCCTGGGGTTGGCAATCAGGAATCATCATTTTTTTTTTTCAAATCGGCAAATGCCTGTTTGGTTGAAGTTCTATCAATGTCCGAAACAACTATTTTTAATAACGATAAAAGTCAGAATTACACGCTTCTAATGTAAAGTCTGATAAAAGCGTTTCATAATCATTTCCACTAAATTCTTCAAAATCGGTATAATTAATCGCATCGCCATTCAGTGTGGCTGCTTTCGACCGTTATTAGAAATCATCATAAACAGATTGTTTTCGTTTTTTCTCGGTGGAATGGCATCATTAATATTGGCTGACGTGAATACCAACAAGCTATACCAACAAGATATATATATATATATATATATATATATATATATATATATATATATATATATATATATATATATATATATATATATATATATATATATATATATGCAATGTTGGTCAGCAAGGATGATGCAGAATGAAGGGAAAAACACACTACCTGAACCCAACAGACAAAAATAAACCGTACAAGAGATGGAGTTTTAGTGGGTTTTTTTTTTATAACGTAAACCATGTCTATTTCAGAAAATGGTCACAAAATTTGAAAACAAAAAATTGCCAAATACTAGAATCGGGTTTATTCTTCTTTATCGTACTACTCTTTCACTTAAAACATATTGTAGACCTGCTCAAGTCTCTCTGTTGAACCGATTGAATTTGAAACAGTGAAACTTGATCCAAATTCCTTTTGAGGAAAAACAAGTTTGAGGTTTATTACAAAATTCTGAGAATATATAGTGGCCAACATTTAATAATTCTATAATAAGTCAGCCAGGTTTGGAAGACTAAAAATTGAATAATGTCAGCATTCTTGTTTCGTTCGTGCATCACAAGAAAATTAAAACTATCATAAAAGTGGTTAGATGGGCCATCATGCATCTTTACTGTGAACTATGTGAGGTTTTTAGTGTGAAACTAAGAGCGAAATGATTGTCTTAATTTTTCAAAAACACTTTTTTTTAAAACACAAACATTGTTGTTCATGTGAATGATTAATTTTTAATCAATGCTATGGTAAACAAGTTTCGATATTACAAACATGTATATCATCACATAGCTGTAATGAATAATCTACAGCTAGATCATATGCCTACAGTCACTTCCTGTGTAAGCAAAGCATTAGTAATCTCCGCCTCCAATGTCAATCACAGGTTTTAGAATTCACAATTCGACGCTGCCTCATAATTTTGTAACATGAATACTATTATAATGAATTTTTGTTGGTAAAAATTGTACAGTCAACTGATACATTCCTTGCAAGCTGATTCCACACTAGAAATTAGAATACAAAAATGAATACTGCAATTAATTTGAAATCATTCTCTTTGAACTGAAAGCTGCTGAAAAAGTTGATTTTCCCTTTCATATTGTAGTTGGCTGCTATCTACTTTAGGCTGAAAAGATCTCAAATATCTGTTCTAAATATGTTTTCCAGATTATTTCATAGAAAACAAGTAATGTATTTATTATTTTGCATAAATTTCTTCCATATTTCGTGCCCTAGCGAGCTTGACTGCTTTAAGTCTTCGGGATATAAAAACAAATATTTGTTCAAATTAAACCTATCGTCAATCAATCCTGAAAAATTCAAACAAACTGGTATCATAAATAGTTTATATAACTTCTCTGCAAAAAAAGAGTCATTAGAATTTAGAACATCGACAATAAATAAAAATCAGGACCGTAAGTGACGACATCAATATTTCTAAAAAACATAATAATCAGACAACTTCCAATCCTCTTTGAAATTTATTGAGATTGGTACAATAATTCTTGAAACATGTGCATCGCATGCACAGAAATCCACTGCTTTTTCCAAAAATGCCATAGCGACTTCGTTATATAACCCAACATATATTATTCAGTTTTCAATCAAACTCTAATTCTACAATTAGAAAACATTTCTGTCAAACATTAAGATAATAGAAAAATATTAAAATAAAACAAAAGAGTTAAAAAAAAAGCATTTGTTTTCAATTTGCTTCTGACAGCGACTGGATGAACTGACCACTGAAAATCTGACTACGTCAACATAAATGTCAAGTTCTATCATTTGCAAAAAGCCTCCAGTTAATATATTAAGCCGTTCATAGGGTTATTAATAGACAACATTTCATTTTAAATCCGGAAGTTGTCAAGACTCTTATCTTAACCAATACGAAGATCAAAAGGTCTTCTGATGGAAATGAAAGACCTTATTTAAGAGCGTTGAAAACAAAAAGGACTTTTGCTGGAAACGGATGACCTTAAAACAATTAAATCTTCCGTAGGAAACAAAATACCTAAACAAATAACTTCCCAAGATGATTTCTCACTATGTAAAAGGAAATACCAATATTGTGTTACAGCAAACATTATGAATGTTAAGGTTTCATCGTCAACCCAATTTATTTCCTATCAGAAACAAACCTTTTTCGATGTAAGTTACACACATTATACATTATGATATCAAGAAGTTATACACTTTCCTTGTTATATATTATATTCTTATTTTTAAAAAAGAATTTTCAGGTGTAATCCTGCAAAGTGATATAGAATAATTAATACTTTCTTTCATTTAGGTGGATCTTAATCAGGGCTCAACCCCTAGCAGTTACCATTGAAATTAGTCTTAGAATATATAACTTATATTTTGACCTTTTTTAATCTGAATATTAATAATATAAATTAAGATACATCCTTAAAATCTTGTACAAATTTTTTTATTTTTATCGTGTATTTCATAGTCTGAAAAATCGACTTTGTTTTGATGTAATATAAGACAAGGCTGCCCTTCGTAATGATTAGAGATTACATGTAAAAATTCATCAAGCGTTTAAAATACCAGTGGGTATCCTTGTATAGATTTATGTAATTTCTAAACTTTACGCAGAAATACCTGTTTACTTACAGTGTTGTTGCAGCATAACAACTTTCAATGACTAATAGCGGCCAGGATTTCTTTGTGTGGGTCACACAAGAAAGAATAAACAATTGACTAATCAGGGAAAAGAACTCTAAATATACTAATGAAAATTCTAAAAAAGGACAACTATTTGATTAATTAAGGAGTTAACTCTTTGAATACACTGAACTGAAAATGAATATATAAATCTGTTGACAAACATTTTACAGTTTAAGCCCAAATTGCACATTAAAATCGCTTTCCTGTACTATTGGACGGGATCTCATTCGTTATGAAAAATGTATTTGATGGTATTACTGGCTAATGACAGCATCTAGAGGTTTTTTGAAATAAGATATATTTTTTTAATTCAGTTTTTCACTTTCACAACATATATATGTTCATACATGACTTATCTTGTACACATGTTTATATAATCATCTTGAAAAGCTTCTAAGTATATGATTATTCTCTAATATTCAGTTCTTATGTAGTGAAAGTAAATTTTGGGAGAGAGAGAGCGAGAGAGAGAGAGAGAGAGAGAGAGAGAGAAAGAGAGAGAGTAAATAAAGGGGAGAGAGCAAGGGAAAGGATTTGGGCATTGTTCACATATGAATATAAAATGTAAACCATAATCATGTGATAGATCCCTGTTCTACAGGGATACTTGAGGGAGGAAAAAAGGATAAGACACAAAAAAGGACATCACTGTTCAAAACAAGATTGAGATGTGACACAATAGAGACAATTTAACTATATATAAAACAGTGCTACAGCTTATCACATATTTTTTACCAATGGCTTTCATACTCCTTATATATACAATTTTTCATTAGCATATATTTTTCAGTCAAGAGCCTTTCTATTATAACATTTTTTAATCCATGTATATTTGGATTTTTATTACTTTTGTATTTACAAGAAAAAATAGATTGCTTTACTATAAGAACCAACAAGTTAAGGTGTAATATCCCTCTGCTATTAATTTTGCCATATATTTTAAAAAAAATTTCCTATTGATTTTCATCAAAGTCAAAATCAATCGATTCATATGAAACAAAGTTTAAATGATGAAGCGCTGCTAGATTTTTCAAAAATTGATAAAAAGTAAACTAGACATAGTGATTAGAAAAAACAAAATTTTACCATCGCAGCATAAAATGAAAAATCTAAAATGTATATGAAAATAATATATAGTTATATACATTTTCAATTCATATTACAAAACATATTGAAGCGCTGTATTTTAGTTCAGAATAGCAGTTTGTTGTATAGGTTTGCAACAAAAATTGCTTCAATCAGCAAGAGTTATCTTTCTTTATCATAGACTATTGAAGGTTTTACATACATGTTTTACATACATACATTGCCACAGTTTCTAACTTTTCAGAAACGGTTTTCTGTTTTAAAAGATAAGATAATAGTAAATGGATATATATTTAAGAAATCCTAAAAATGTAAACCAGAGCATTTTGTTATGTAACACAAAAACGGGGATCAAGTAAATAATCTTTCAGTAATTTGTATGATATCAATATAGGGATATATTGTCTTGAATCAAATGAGATATTAGGTGGGTTTTTTTTTCAATTTGTGTTCCCATATCTGCTCCCTCAGAATATAAAAGCTTTATTCAATTTAATACATTTGAAATTTTATAAGTTTTAAACGATTATAACTGAGTTTAGAATTTGTAATTGTCTTGGTCACATTTTCCACAATTATAATTCATTCAGCTCTGTGAACGAGCTATAGATAGAGAAATAAAAATATTCCATCAAAATATTCTCTGGCCTAAAACATCAAACATGTACTGTACATGTACTGAACAAGTACATAAAATTTAGTTATATTTGAAAAAAGAATTAATCCTTCTGAGGGGGGGGGGTGAGAGGTGAAGGAATAGTCAATAGATATTGCCTTATAAATACTTTATCATTATGCTACATTTCTTGTAATATTTTGTACAAGTTTTCTTTACTTTTTAGCCCCCTGCTTCAAAAGAGCCCTGGGGTTCAGTTCGTTCCGTTCAAATTTTCCTTTTCTATATTTGAATTTAAATAAGTGTATCGCCTTCCAACATAAATTGGGACCCAGCACCACCTCCCTTGTTGTTACATGCCTCAATAATTGTGAGTTAACAGAAACAAAGTGATATTATTTTCTACAGAAGTTATCTCTCTTATCAGAGGGACATTCCACCTTAAAAAATCTATAAATATCTCTATTTTTATATTTTCCAAAGAGAACTGATTGTTTATTAAATGTTATTAACAAATCAAACTGTCGCAAAATCCAGTCTTCAACAGAAGACCATAATTCTTTTACAATAGTACATTCATAGAGTAAATACCCAATACTCTCTTCATCTCTTTTACAGGAAGTACATACAGGAGACTCTGCTTTTTTATTTTGAAAATATATTTTTTTGTCGGAACAATCCTATGAAGAATTTGGAACTGTAACCAATGTAGTTTTGATTCTTGTGTAGATTTAAAGGGAAGTTCAAAAATTTTGTGCCAGGTTTCTTGTACATAGTTATGACCCTTTTCTCTCCATTTTGGTATAGATGTACATGTTTCTCTCTTTTAATCTAATATTAAGTAGTACATAAGTTTGCAGACTTTACGATTATTATTAAACAATAGGATATGATTAGGGATAACAGGTCCATATTCTTTTATTATTTGTAAGTTTGGTATGTTTAAATCTTGTGTATGCAATCTGGTCCTTACAGCAGTTCTTAAACTTGCATATTCAATAAAGTTTGTCATTGGATTTATTTGTTTCAATTTTTCAAAGCTTATAAATGTTCCATTAATATTAAGTAAATCACCAACAAAAATAAATCTTGTATTAGCAAAGCTTCTAAGAAATTCTGATTTATTGTCTACTGTGATTTTCGGATTGTACCATATATTATCATTTATAACCTGAGGTTTACTTAACACATTTTGCTCCTGTATTTTTAACCAGCTAACGAACACCTCTTTCCAGAACGAATTTCCCAAAGTTTTACATAAACTATATAAATAATCTGTGCCATTCCTCCATAATTTTCATAATGGATTCTAGAAGCTTTACCCATTTTGTATCAGCCCTAATAAGTCTTTTTATCCAAGTAGATTTAAGTGCAGTAATAAAATCCCCATAATCAATCATTTTGAGACCCCCATGGCAGTAATCATGTACAATTATACTCTTCTTTATGCACTTTAACCACCCCATACAAATTGAAAAATATCATTTTTGAAGTTTTCAAGTAATCAGTACTTGGGTTGGGTAATGTTTAGTATTAAATGATTTAATTTTGGTATTATTAATGTCTTAATGACTGTGATTCGTCCAATAGGGGTTATTTTTCTTGATTTCCATTGATTTATTAATTTTCTTATTTCTGAGAGTTTTGGTAAATAGTTTAGGTCTTCCATTTCATCTAGTGTTACTGAGAATTGAATACCTAGGAGATCAAAGTGAAATTGTCCCAACTAGGTTTCCATCGTGAGTGGTGAAATACATCTCTTGATATTTTTTTACTACCGATCCAAACCATTTTTATTTTTGTGGAATTTTTTGTAAGCCTGAAACCTGTGCGAAAGAGTCGAAAACCCTGAGGATGCATCATATGATTGTGATGTACCATCCATTATTGGAGTGTAGTCTGCGTATTGAGATATTTTGTATTCTTCCCCGTCTATGATTATGCCTTTAATATCTTTATCGTTTCTTATTAATATTATAAGAATAAATATTATTTATTAATTTTAGCACAAAGTAAAAATAGGTGTGGCGATATTTGGTTGCCTTGTCTACAGCCACTTTCTGGGTAAAAATATTCTGAAATTACACCGTTTTGAATTACACAAGCTTTTATTCCATTATAAAAGGTTTTAATCCAATTTTTAAAGGAGGATCCAAAATTAAAAAGATCTAGTGCTTTCGAGATAAAACTCCGTGATATAGTGTCAAAAGCTTTTTCAAAGTCAATTAACATTAATAGGCCTGGTTTATCATTTTGTTCTGTATAGTACATGAGGTAATAAATAAGTCTTATATTTTCCCCAATAAATCTTCCTTTTAGAAATCCAGTCTGGTCCTTATTTATCAATTTATCTAGAACTGTTTTCATACGTTCAGCTATACATTCTGATGCTAACTTATAAATTACATTTAATAAGGTTATAGGGTGCCAATTTTTCAAAAACCTTTTAGGTTTTCCTGCTTTAGGAATGCATGTAATTACACCAAGTTTATTAATTTCTGAAAAACTTCCTATTTCAAAGGATTGATTTATTGCTCTTGTAATGAATAAACCTAAGTATTTCCAAATTTTTTTAAAAAAACTCACTTGTGAAACCATCAGGGCCAGGACTTTTGTCATTTTTTGTTTTTTTGAAGGAAATTCAGTACCTCTGTATTCGTTGAAAGACCTTCAAGGGTGTTTAATTCTTCATTACTAAGTTTAGGGCTATTTATTTTTTTCAACTTATCATAAAAACTATATTCCTCTATGATTTCTCTTTTCTTATACAGCTTTTCATAAAAGGACTTCGTTTCGATTAATATTTCTGTTTGATCAAGAATGAATGACCCATCTTCTTTTTCTATATTTGGAATTTGTTTGTTAATAAAGTTCCGAGTCTCAAGATTAATAATACATCTAGAAGGCTTTTCCCCCTCATCAATCTATTTAGACTTTGACCTTATACAATGACCTTTTAATATATTTTTTCTTATGTTAAGTAACTCATCTTGTTTGTCTGAAAATGAATTTAAAGAGTTTTCTGTTAGATTCTGCTCCAAAGAAACAATATCTTTTTCTAGTTTTTTTTTCTCTTTCATTTAATTTTTTTTTCTTATAAGCAGTATGTCCAAAAGAAAGTTGATCATCAATAATGAATTGTATCTCGTCATTTGTAATATTATCTAAGTTTTTTAAGTTGTATATGGGGCAAACATATTGACTTTTCACTTCCCTAAAAAAATTTTTTATATAATTAATATATGTCATATCAACTTAAAGGGAATTATTAAATTTCAAGAAACCTTTCCCGTTTATAAATTCATTTATTTTATATTCTAAAATCACAGGAGAATGGTCTGATCGATAACTATTTTCATATTGAATTTGTGGTACTCGATTTGTAAGTGTTTCAGATATTAAAAAAAAAATCTAGTGTAGCTTTTTTTATACGGTTTTTTCTCCTCGAAGTATATTTCTTTAGATTTGGGTTAGTTTCCCTAAATATGTCTACCAGATTAAATGTCTCTATTGATTTCAATAATTCCATTCTAGCTTTTGGGTTGTTCAAGTGCTTATAGTTCATAGAATCTGAATCATTATTCATTACTAGATTAAAATCACCCCTATTATAATATGCTGGGTATTTAGACAAGAGTCAATTTTACCTATTATTTCCGAAAAAAAATTGGGTTTATCTAAATTTGGACCATATATATTTACCAGTAAAAGGTTCATATTTTCAATAGTGGTATCTAGTATCAGATAATTACCACTGTTGTCTTTATGTACATTGCGTATACTCACAATATACTTAATATGTACATTGTGTATATTCAAAATTATTATATAAAAAAATTGCTACATACCTCTCTTGGATTTGTTTTCTAACTATTAAAAAAAAAAGCTTTAGATCCCCATTGTGATTGTATTAATATTTCCTCTTTTTCATTAAAATCTGTATCTTGTTAAAAATAAATATTATAGTTTTTCATTCTTAGATTTTTGAACTCATCTTTTCTCTTATTAAAATCAGTGAGCCCTTGGCAGTTCAAAGTTAATACTTTTAACTTATTTTCCTCAAGATAAGATATAATTGATATGGATTTTTTAAACAGAGCATTCTATTTGACATCGTCAATGTCAATATGATTGTCAAATTTAAATACTCCAATAACATTAACAAAATACACACACCAGAACTACAACAAACGAATTAATTCAAATGTTTAAAATAATAATGCAAACATCTAAACTACATGTACCATACTGCATTTATTTCTCATAAAGCATGATACAGGATCATTAGAGAAAAAATTCAAAAGTATTTTTCACATGATATTATTTTCCCTTTTTTGGTTCTTTTCCATTAAGTTTCTCCCTTTGTCACCAAAGCGACACGCATCACACGTCTGTGCGTTTCTCTTTTTCAAATATACACCTACATCAAATATTCATAGTTGATAAAGGCAAGCAATTACACATTGAATAATCAAAACCGGGTCACATTTGTCTGCGTTCACTTAAAGAAAGTTTGAGCATATATTTTACAACATACACCATAGCAATGCATTGAAATCCCTTGGCATAGCATTACAATCTCATAGCATAGCATTGGAATCTCATACCATCACTGTTATGGTATCTACTTATATAAAGAAAACTATCGAAATTCATGTTGCTTACAAAAAACATATCAAACAAACCATTTCGACTGGCCCAAATTCCAGACGCGATATGACATGTCATTAGTCCGCAGATGAGAAGAACAGTGATCTAATAATAGAACAAATACATTGTAAACAGATGCACACACTATCTTAACAAAAAATCTAAATGAGAAGACGGACTTTTTTTTACTCAATATGCTTTTACCTCTTTTGCTACTTGTCAGTTATTTAAAAGTAAAAGTAGTTATGTAAATAAAGCTTTTAGTCAGAAGTAGATGCACACTTTTTTCGTTCGTTTCTTCTGATTAAACTGTCCCATTTCCAAACGTTTTCATCTTTTTTTATTCATTGCAGGAATTTTCAAACATTGAAACTTACTTAATTATTTACTATTAATATCATGTTTCAAATTACTGGCTCCGGTAAGGTTATTTTTTTTCATGTTAAGATTTATATGTAAATGATGTTACTGTAAAATAACCTTAGCACAAGGTAACCTAATCACGTATTTCCTGACCCTTTTCACTAAACCCGAACACCCAAAGTAGTGTAGTTTTAAAAACGAACATTTATTTCATTAAAAAAATATAAAAATATCAATGACTACATTCAGTAACAAGTAATTAAGCTAAAAAAAAATATTTAACCAAAAAGAATTCATCTGTACAAGATAGAGAGTGATGAGTCTATAAGTCTTCATTATATATCCAGATCTATAAATACGTGTATCATTTTTTTGAAATTCACTAATGTTGAATACGTGTAGTATATTGTTTTCAAAGACAAAAAATTGTTAAATGAAATTGAGATACAAGTAAGACTTACCAGGACTTTGAAATTGGCTACCTCCATCGTACCTTATGACTCTCTTCTTGATGCAGCAATAGATTATGTGCACTGTGTGAAACTCACCCGCTATTTTTATAATCACATTATCTAAAACAAAAATGGTATGCATTTCTGGGGTCAGTCATGATTTTGAAATTCATCTATAATGATATCAAAACAAACAAGCACAGCTTGAAATGAAATCATCCCAAAAACTGTCATTATTCAAAATAATGTAGAAGGTCTTTCAAAGCAGACTTTTAAGAATTTTGTTAATTGCATGTTGTTTTAACTTAAACAAAAAAAGCAGAATATCTAACATCTTGATTAATCTAAAAAAAAAATTGGAATGTTATTATGCAAAATTTAGTCATGTTGTAGATTTTTTATCAAAATGGAAATTCACTCTTAAATGCAATATAGTTGACCATATTATTATATTTATATATAATTATGTAATGATAATCAAAATTCTACAACTATTTATTATACAATAAAATACCTTAAGAAATGGACATCAGGCAATGATTTTGTAAGTCTAATCTTTAATGATAATTGTCCTTGATATTAAGAAAATGTACTGCATATCAGATTCCAAAACGCATCACACTATAGTTACATGTTTGATGTTCCAGTGTTTAGTTATTCCGATTTCAAATTAATATTTGATACAGGGGATATCGTTATATCAGTGTCTTATTTTAAGATGAAAAAAAAACGCATACAGCTTGCAAACAACAAAACCAAAGCATATAGAATTCAAGGTTGTTTTTTTTTTCAACTTGAGCATAACGGAAAACATCCATTGTGATTTAAAACTTTGCGTAATCTACAGTTAAAAAAGTATGAACTGTCATTAATATGCATTGCGATACTGCTCTGGGCTGACCCTCGTGCATATATGATGTATCGTAATTCATACATTTAATACATCGCATACAATTTATTATATAATGATAAAAATTAGACAATAATATGAACTGCTGTTTTAATTTAATTATAGAACAATTACGCAGGTTTCTTCTTATACCAGGTTTTTCTGTTTTATGAAAACAACCTTGTAAATTGGTCGTTTAATGCAGTTTGATGTATGCATATGGGTATAGCTGCTGCATATATAGCTGTTCTAAGTTTCCAAAGACTGCATTCTAGTGTTAGAGTTTTAAAATTATATTTAATTTTACTGTTTTTACGCTATTGCTGATTGTTATTTGATAATAACAGTGAATATGGTGAATACAAAGCCTATTACTTCCTAGATATTTTTGGTATATCAGTATTCCTGACTAATTTTGGTTTTTGTGTTGCGTTTTTTTTTCATGAGATGTTAACAGAGCGCCAAATACGTTTCAAAGCTTTCTAATTAGATACTAAAAGTTAACACGATAAACAAGGGAAATCATTACCAAATTAGCTGTTAGACATACCTATTAATCTGCGGATTTTTCTTAGTTTTGACAACCAAAACTTATTAAAAAAATTATATGACATAAGACTGTCAATGAGTATTTCGGTTTGGGATGAAGTTAAGAATTAAACCACATTAATGTTTCTGTGACAAAATACAAGATAAATAATATGATTGAATTTATATAAAACAAATTAGCATTTGACATACGTCGTCAACAGACCGAAATGAAACGTTGTACAGTGTCAAATCATGTTTTTGTTTTCTTATTCCTTAGACTGACATTTCTGAGTTCTGAACTACTTGGTTTTTTTTCTGGAATAGCAAGATTTTTCCTCATTTTTCGTTAAAGTTTAACCAAACGGACTTCTGCTACCAAAAAATTGAAAAAAAGTGCAGTATGTATCTTTAAAGATCACTCTGATATTTACATAAATTGCTGCGGGGAATAGACGAATTCAGTGGTTATAACAAAAGCAGCGTCAGTAACTTGATTCACGAGTTTATGTCTTAATGTATACTGCTACCTGAAAAAAAATTAAATAATCATTAACTACTCATGACATAATTTTGTAAAGACGGGAATAGAAATGCGTCATAACATCTCAACGGGTCACATTAATTTTACAACCGATTACTTGCATTATAAAGAATATGTTCTCGTTTTGATGACATACCGGTTTCTGCCTTCAGCAGGGATGTTCTGTTGGCTATTTCGATAGCTTGTAATTCCTTGGTATTCTTTTTTTTATTTTACTGATTATGAGCATCAACAATTTTTATTTAGATAATGCATAATGACTTTACATAAACTGTGTCCTGGTTTCAGTCCTTCGAGTCCAACGAGTTATGGTATGGGGGAATATATGTTGTATTGTACCAATGGGTTTTCATAAACTATTATTAAATCTTGCTTTTATAATCTGTCATTAAGCAAAAGAGCAAGTGCACGATTTAGAGAAATTAGAGATTTTGTTTTAAACAAATTGTGAATTTCGTGAGTTTTTAAAAAGACAGAGCTCTACTGTAAATGTAATGTAATGCTAAGATATATAGAATTATATAGTTTTACTCCCAGTGTCACCATTTAAACCCTCACTTTCAAAAATGCAAAACCAACAAAACAATACTTAAGATGTTTACGTATAGTGTATATGCCGCGCATTTCAGTGTGATCAATCAAGAAAGGTTATCAAATTTCCAAACAAAATGTCCAGGAAAGACATATTCATGTTACATTATTCTTCATGCTATAGAATTCGTACACTGGTGAACTTCTCATTTTCTTCAAAATACGAATTCACCCGATGCCTCTCATATTCGCAAGACAAGTGTCCGAGTCCTTATTCTAATCTTCGCTAGCCATGTATTTGCTTCTCATTTCATCATATGAAAATATATAACGAATCGGACACTTGGATAGCTAAGATGAAAACTCCTTAGATTGTCCCTTTTTAGTTTGTTTTATCTATATATGCTCATCTTCTTACTTTACAACTGAAAAAAATAGAGATAGAAAGTAGGTTAAATAAAATAAGACGAGACTACCCTTCGTAATGATAAAAGGTATCAAGAAAAAATTTCATCAATTATTTAAGATAACAGTGGCTATCGTTATACATGTATAGATTGCAAGCTGCTGCTTCCATTCATATGACTCCCCTTTATTTAATCTTTAAAATGTAACACAGACCGTTTATTGCATAATGAAACGTCAGTTTCAAATTCAGATTACATGACTTATACACAGTATTGTAAAAGTTTTCAACTATGTCGACTAAGCGTTAGCAAATGCATAAATCAAAATGAATTATTTTAAGATTTTTTTCCCAAATTATTAGCTTTAGTTACATGTATTGGTTAGGCATATGTAAGTGTGCCTCTGCTAAATGTTGCTGGCCGTTGTACATGTACATATGCATATACCTTAACCAATTAAACAAAACGGAGAATCCAACAGCCATTGTAGGTACCTACATGTACCAATACGAAATTAAATGTGATATTATATAAATAATGCCTGTTTTGGAGAGACAGTTGAAATTGACATCCCGAGAAAACCATTGTCAACCGACGCGAAGCGGAGGTTGATTATGGTTTTCGAAGGGTGTCAATTTCAACTGTTATACTCCCAAACAGGCGCTAATTATTTTATTATACTGAATGTCTTAATTTTAGAGAAATTTTAGAGAAATTTTTACTACTTTTGAATAGAAATGACGGGAATTCTACGGCGAACTGTTTAGCATAACTTAACTGTGTACCAGTTAATTGAAACATATCACAATATTGTAAAAAGTATTGATGACGGGAAATCATGTTGTATTGTTTTTTGTGACTTATCAAAAGCGTTTGATAGAGTATGGCACAAAGGTCTACTTTTTAAATTAGAAACCTACGGAATATCCGGCAACATTTTACAATGGTTTACAAGTTATTTATGTAATAGAAGTCAAAAAGTAATGTACAAAGATGTTTTATCATCTAATACTTGTATAAAATCGGGTGTACCGCAAGGTTCTGTGTTAGGACCCTTGCTTTTTTGATATATGTTAATGATGTCTCACAAAATATGTTATCATTTTGTCGACTTTTCGCAGATGACAATTGTATCCAAAATGCATCGCATGATTTATCTATCATTGAACACAATATCAATAATGATTTATACATTTTGGAACAGTGGTCTAGTCGATGGTTACTTAAATTCAATCCAAACAAAACTAATGCTGTCTTTTTTACTTCAAAATCTAGCTATGAACTACCCGACATATTTTTTCAGCATTGTAAGTTAGAATATATCACAACACACAAACACTTAGGTTTACATCTATCAAGCGATCTTAAATGGTCAGAGCACATTAATATTATAGTAAACAATGCACTAAAAAAATTAGGTCTCTAAATCTGGATGCGTGTTGCTTATTCCAGAACAGAAAAAAAATGTTTCAATTATATCAGTTCTCAAATGTTCAGTGTTCCTGCATTGTTTTTACTAAGCGCAGATTAATTGTTGTAACATTACGTCAGATAGCCTTGCATAAGCATATGTTGTTTATAAATAACCCTGCATAAAGAAAACAAACCTTCTCAAATGAACAAATTATGTCTGAGCTTGCTTTTATTACATAATTTTAAACGCACAATTAGATACCGAATACATATTGCATAATTTCTTCAGCAACACTAACCAATTACATATGAACACATGTTTCTTAATATTTAAAAACACAAAAAGGTTTAAATCATGTATGTTCTAAATTTAAATGCTTTCAGCATAAGTTATATATTGCATGCATTGGATTCTATTTTAACATCAAATTCCACAGTCCTTAGAGGTTGCAGTTAATGGTCGTATAACTGGCAAAAGAGAACGGTAAATAATTATTTTCTTTTTAATTTTTCATCAAGATCATGCTTAGGTAATGATAATATTGCTTTTGATTTATAGTTGTTTTTTTTTAAATCTATGAAATCGTCGATTGTGATAAATATATATATATATATATATATATATATATATATATATATATATATATATATATATATATATATATATATATATATATATATATAAGAATTAAATTTTCAGGAACAACACAAACTATATTACATGTAATATTAGCAACTTTACTCTGCTGTCAACCTGAAAACTTATATTGGCATAAACCGCTTCGCGGATATTCTAACATAGTGAGCGGTGTGCGCGCTTTTTTGCAGACCCGAGTGTTATATCACTAGTCAAAGAAGCCTAGCCAATGTACCAGTTAATTAAGAACTTAAAATAAGAATATAATTAAAATAGCACATGTATCTATGCAATTTCTGTTTTCTATTATACGATTTCAAACTCGGTGAATGTAGGTTGAAATCGATCGCACAGACACATATCGACAATTTTTTATTTTTCAAAGCAAAATCATTAATTTGATTTTCTCGGTTTATAGTTTACATAAAAAGAACAGAAAAAAAAATCAGTACTTCTCAATTTAATAGGATTTAATATGAAAGTCAAAGTACTGAAGTACGACAGAGTGGATTTTATTGATTATTCTATTTATTTGAAGATCAACCATAGGTAATTTCGCATGGCAAGTAGTTTCTTAAGTGTATTTGAAGAATTGCACCCATTTTATGTTTATATGATTCATTTAGGCTTTTCGACAATAATTCTGAGCTTTGAACGGAAACGCCCATTGATTCATCTTGTTAAATTCAAATTTTAAGATAGTATTAAGGCCATCAAACTTTACGATGCATTATGTATCAGTAATCACGTTTCTGAAAAAGTGTATCCAAATTTTTTTAAACAAAAATAATAAATCCTTGTCTACGCCAGTACTGTTTGTTTGCCCTTGATTCCAAATGCTGTCGCTGTAGAAATCAGTATTATTGAACTCTGGCGTAGAAACACATACGACTAAAAAAATATCTTAAGTATTTTTATATATTAAAATCCTATTATTTTCAAGGTATTTATAGATAAGTTTCCATAAGAAAGCAACGCATCCAAATACATTTCATTGATTGATTGTTTCAACTACTTAGTTTTGTCAGCGGTGATCATGGTATTGAGTTGAGCTTAAGCCCAAACAATGTTTCACTTCCGCTTTGCCTGAGTAGCTGCATAGGAGAGTTGGTTAAACTCAATTCCAAAATAGAGATAAAAATCAGTCTGCATAACTAAGTATTAATTTTGGAAAATGCTACGGAAATATTGTCAAGTAACTAAATAAAAAACACGCTATCAATGAAAAGAAATGTTATTCTAAGTACATTTTCATTCTGTTTTCTATTATACGATAGCAAACTCGGGGAACGTTTGGTCAAGTCGATCGCAAAGACATAGATCGGCAAATTTTTCAGCGAAAAAAAGAAATACTTATTCTCAATTTAATAAGATTGAAGAAGAAGAAAACAGATATAATATTCTTACTAACCAGTTCAACCGTAAAAAAATTATTTGTAAAATAATTTGTAAAATAAAAAACAAACACATAATGTATAAAATAAGCTAGCATGCGCAAATGCAAGAATTATATATATATATATATATATATATATATATATATATATATATATATATATATATATAAAAAGCGAAATCCATAGGTACAAGATCCAGGCTGTATGTGGGGCCGGGGTGCTGCATGAGCTAATAAAGGTCTTCCGTTTCCAACGGAAGACCTTATTGTTGTTGCTTTGTTTCGTTTTAGGGTCTTCCGTTTCTAACGGAAGACCCTCTTGTTATTCTACGGTTTCTTTCTCTTTATTAGGGTTTTCCGTTTTCAACGGAAAAACCCTTATGTTATTCTACGGGTTCTTTTTCTTTATTAGGGTCTTCCGTTTTCAACGGAAGACCCTCTTGTTATTCTTCGGTTTCTTTTTATTAGGGTCTTCCGTTTCCAACGGAAGACCCTCTTGTTTTTCTTCGGTTTCTTTTTATTATTATTTTATTTTTTATTTTTTTTCTGACTCCTTCTCGGCTTTATATCTCAAACAGTTTTCATCCGATTTCAATGAAATTTTCAGAGCTTTTGTAAAATAACCGTGCCTCAAAGATGTTAAAGTTTCAGCATTTACGTCACTTCCGTTCAAATTTGGCGGCCATTTTTAAATTAAAAAAAAGTGATTTTGTCCGGAAGGAATCTCTGTAAACTTTAAAGATATTGCTTTGAAATTTTTACTGATGATAGAGTCATCGATTCTATTATGTACTGGGGGGTTTAAAATTTTGTTCATCAATTTTGCTCAAAATCGGAAGCAGTTCGAATTTTTGGAAATTTTCATTTTTTTTAACAAAATAAGACAATACCACAGTCTTATAGAACTTGCCATGGTGAATTCAAATCTGAAATCCGTTTGAAAATCGGACGATGCATTACAGAGATATCGGGGTTTAAAAATTGATTTTTCCGGAAATTTTGATTCCGCGTCCTTGGTTTAAAAAATAGCGTAATGTTCAATGTAAAATTAATTCGTACCAAAAATAATTGCTAAGTCGTGCTTGAACACATTCAGATTTTTTTGGTCAAGTCGTTCTTGAAATCAGAAAGGTTTTTGTTAATTCGTACTTAAAATCATTCGGATTTTGTTAAGTCGTACCAGGAATAATTCGATTTTTTCATCTTTTTATTTTAGTTACTCTTGTTGTTGGTTTAAGAGCTCTGCTTCTTACAGGAAGTTCCGGCTTTACTTCCGACATTAACGGAAGACCCACTCGTTGCTTTGCGTAATATATACTTATGCAAATAAGTAAAATGTACACCATTTCTCCATATGCATTTTGTAAACAAAGATTATATTTTAGTTTTTGTATAAGGTTTCTTTCTGACATAATTTCATTATCAAATCTACATTTCATTTTATATTTGTAGATTGTAAAACATACAAACGATATAAGATTGTTCAACATAACTGTATGAATATTATTATCTTTATAAAAACCTAGGACTATAGTTTTCCATGTTATTGTGAGATGCAAAAAAGTCCCTACTCGTTTCCATATTTTGTTTACCATTTCGCAACTAAATAACAAATGTTGTGCATCTTCGACTAATTTACATACGTGACATAGTGGAGATCCATTTTCATTCCACTTGCTTACTGCCAAATTATTGTTTACAATACAATGCAGTAACTTATAGTTAAATTCTGCAATATTATTTTCATACATTTGTTTAATTTTAGAAAAATAAATATTTTCCCAGTTGATATCTGTTGTTTCAAGATCAAAAAGCTTTTCCCACATAGATTCATACAATGGGTACAGAAATTTTAAATTTACTAGTATAGAATAACAAAAACTGCTTTTCAAAGAATGAATTGACAATTGTACACAAAAAATAATAATTACAAGTATTTTTTACATGTTTTGCATTTGAAAAGTTAAATAGTTTTATACATTCCTTCATTGCTTGCTTAAGCATTACATATTCACAAAGAATGTTATTTCTCTTTCTCAATAAATTCATAAAATAAGAAATATCATAGATCTCTCCATTCTCATCAAAAATGTCTTTAACATAAAGAATGCCATCTTTTATCCAATTTACAAAACAAATAGTTTGTCCTTTATATTTGAACAATGAATTACACCATATAAATTCTGTCAGAATTTCATCTCTTTTTAAATTACAATATTTCTTCTCTTTTTTACATAAATAATAAGTAGAGAAGACTTCACAATAAAAAAATAGGCAAACGTTGTATTTTACAAATTTTGGTATCTGTCATTTTGATAATTTCAAATACGGATATATTCATTTCGTGTAACATGTTATTCAAGCTATCATATGTTATACTACATTTATTTGTTATTCTTTTAATCCATGACGCTTTAGCCGCTAAAAATTTACTTTCGATATTCACAATATTGATCCCCCCTTTTTCAATTTTCCCAATCAGTGTATTTCTTTTTATTCTATCTCTTTTTTTCCAAAAAAAGTTAAATATCATCTTTGAAACATTTTTAAAATATTCTGGCTTTGGGTTTTGAAGAATAAATGCATTATATACCAATTTTGAAATTGCTAGTGTATTTATGATCGTACATTTTCCGAAGATTGTTAAATTTCGTTTTTTTCCACACACTTAAGATTCTAGATAATTTTTCTAGTTTACATTCATCTTTATCATGACCAAGATAGATTCCAAGGGATTTAATACTCTTGTGATTTATTTTGACGCCTTCAATAATAGTTTCGGTTTCATATGTTTTAATAAATTTGCCGGTTAATATACATTCAGTTTTTTCAATATTTAAATTTGGACCAGCTACTTTACTGAATTGTTGTTTAGTCTCTAAGGCATTTTTTAAAGAATTTGGTTCTTTTACCATATTTGTGCAATCATCCGCATGTTGTACACAGGACAACCTTGTCTTATTCTCTTTCCATTTCACAAGATTTTGAAATCCACCCATTATTTTTTATTTCAAAGATAGGTTTATTGTATAGTAGTTTAATCATATCAATGAATTTATCACCAAATTTGAATTTTTCTAATGTTTTAAACATAGAGTCAAACGCTTTCTCAAAATCAAGGAAGAGCAAAATGCCATCTAAATTGTTATCCATGTAATACTCAAATATGTCTAATATAAAGCGCACATTTTCGCCAATATATCTTCCCTTTATATATGCACTTTGTTCACGGCCGATAACTCTGTTTGCAACTTTTTGTAAACGATTAGCCAAAACTTGTATAAATATTTTGAAGTCAACTTTTGTTAGACTTATAGGTCTATAATTTTTCAAACGATCTTTATCATTCTTTTTATGTATTAACGAGATAATAGCATTCCTTTGTGAAAATGGCAGTGTGCCTTTCTCAATACTTTTTATTAGAGAGGCATAGTATGTATGTTTTATTTCTTCCCAAAAATATTTATAAAATTCTACTGGTAGACCATCTTGTCCAGGAGATTTATTTTCTTTCATATTATTTAAAGCTCTTTGACATTCTTCTATAGACGGAGTTTTATCACAATTTTCCTGTTCTTCGATTGTTAACGTTTGACATTGAATATCGGACAGATAGGTATCAATATCATTATCAGGAATATGTTTACTAGCATATAACAAATTGTTAAAAGTATATAGGCATTTCATTATATTATCATTATCTGTATGAACTGTGTCATTCTCATCACGAATCTGATTAATATTATTATTAGACTGATGCTTCTTTTCTAGATTATAAAAGTACGATGTGCTTTTTTCGCCCTTTTCTATCCACGTAGCCCTTGACCTAATATATGCCCCTTTGCATTTTTCTGTATAATACATATCAATTTCTCTCTCTAGAAGACGTTTATAATTCATATTTATTTCATTGGAAGGTTTTAATTCAATCAACTTAATCTGTGCTTCAATAAAATTTACACGTTTTTTTTCTAAGCCTAGCAATCCTTTTCGAATAATTTAAAATGAAATCTTTTATCAACATTTTAAGATACTTCCATTTTGTAAGTGGGTCCTGCATATCATTCATATTTTGGAGTTCGTCTTTTATGTAAGACTTTAATAATGTGCAAAAATTATCATCGGTCAGTAAGGAAGTATTAAATTTCCAGTATCCACTTCCTCTAGTATTTTCAATTGTATTTAGTTCAAAGATAATTCCTAAATGATCACTAAAACGTGTATTGTCTAATTTGGGCGCTTGACGTAGATAGATACTATTTAACGGATAACATAGATTGGCTATTTATAGTTGTCACGTGATAATGCACCAATGTAGCAGTAATGCACAACCCGATCTTATTGCAGTGACATCTATTTTAAAGGATAATACTAAGTTTTTGATTTTATTCAAAATAATTATTTAATTTCACGATTTTGAATATAACAGTCAAAATAAGACGCTAATTTGCCCATATGCTTCCTTAACACCCCTGCGTAGTCGATTATTTGAGTAACAGAAAGGCATAAACCAGCGTTAATTAAATTAAGAGCACTGTGTACATTTATTTGTATATGTAAACCAAACCGGAATAGATGGCGTGACGTCAAAATAAATCATATTTTTGGTTTTTAATACAAAAGAGTTCTACATCATGTCAGCCTCCAGTAAATACGATTTCTCCAACTTCAAACGTTCATTAAAGCTTAATTACGTATTTTATTTTCAAAACAGCATGACCACATGTGATAATTTACACCACTTTATTGAAATAAATAAATTATGTTTTTGACTTTCCTTCCCCTTTAAGTCTTTCTTCCATAGCACTTTACTGAAAAATATTTTGTTATATGTTTAGGAAGCAATAATGTTCATCTCACATTTATTTAACAATATATTATTATTATTTTATCATGTGTTCCGTATTTAAGGATTTTTAATGGGTTTTAAGGGGCCAAAAGTACAAAACTTTGATATCATACCTCAAACAGAACAAATATTTCAAAAAGCATTATTTTGGAAATCAATTTAGAATAAAATGCTGAGAATTATGTTCCAAACAAAATTCAATCATCAATTTTTTGGTTGTTGCCCCGATAAGGAGATAAAGGGTCATATATCAAAGTCAAGGTCATATAACCTTCAAAAAATCGCACGGAAGACCTCCTCGTTGCTCGCAACGAGTTCGTGTCTAGTTTTATCAGTATTTTCATTTTCAAACCCTCAATTCCAATTGTGTTTCTAATTGTAAACCTTTGGTCTATAAAAATACTAGCATCTAAGAATTTTTTGGTCTCCATCGGAGATTTTTCTGCGTGCACACAGAATTTAATGACGAGCCGGTGCTCCAAGGTATCCATTGACGCTAATGTGTTTGACTCATTTTTCTAGCGTTTGTCGTCAATATTTGGAAATTCTTAAATTTAATTGAAATTTTCACCAAATGACGTTCATAACTTACATGTATTGTGATATCATATGAAATATCGTTTATTTGTATGTGTTCAAACTGTACATTTTCTAAATAAGGAAAAATGCGTGCAAAATATAACACAAATAAAACCTGACATGCTCCGTGAAGCATATCTTATCAAAATAATCAATCTGTATATTTTTAAGGTGCATTTAAAATAAAAAAATCTTCACATATTTCTTGAAAAATACGTCAAGGGTAAATATGAAAAGTTTCCCTGGTATCATGCAACAAGTCCGCTCACAATCGAACTTTTCGCGAACTTCTCTATCAACCCTCTTTACTTTCACATACTCATTCTACAGTAATGTAAACAAAAATCATGTAAAAACAAAACTGACAAAAGTTCAAAAAATGTTATAAATTGGGAGGGTTGGTGGGAATAGTCTGCTGCAAAGTGGCTTCTAACTTCGAATAACTTTTAAAAACCCGTATTATACTTCATACCTGTCCACGGATTAAATCACGGTGACCCTATTAACCCATAAACAGTCAATCGATATGCAATGTCGACACGTCCACATAATTTCATAACAAACACACATATTTTCTGTAACTTTAATAAATATATAAAATATCACTGCATAACTTATTATCAAGTTTTGAATAGGCTATGAAAATTTTAATGGATTTTACAGATACATCGTCAAGAAAAAAAAATACGATATAAGCTAAAAATAAATTTGACAAATTCCGTTTGTAGTTAATTACAACTAAACGCTACTTATCATTTAAAACACTGCCAACTTACTTTTACAAATAACATTTTTTGCGTTTTTTAATTTACTCGATCATAAATCTGTCTTAAATTTGCACGGGCTTAAAGTCAAATGAAATGTCAATTCCTTGAATTGTGTTTAAAATATTATGCATTCTTGTCATAGAAATGATTTTCTTTGACATTGTCTAGGAAAAATCTTGTATAATAAATGAAAATATTTTTTTTAGATGAAGCTCATCTTTTTGCTTCTTGTTTCTGTTGTTCTTATCGCCGTCCATATTATAGGTGCATACGGGATGTTTCAGGTACGTATTATTGCAGCATATATCAAGGTATACATGTAAAGTGTTAGAAAATTAACATTCCACCACCCTATTGATTGTTATGTTGCAACGATTTTTTTTATTATCACCAAATTAATCTTAAAATTAAGTAAGGTCAAAGGAATAAAAGGAACAATTTTCTGTTGTCGATTACACAAGCACTTGAAATCAACGCGTAGAGTTTAATTATTTTGATTTTTGTTTTGAGAGACTATACTTGTTTATTTGCTTAAATTTTGCAGAGCATGTCATTGAGTGATAATGGTAAACGGAAGAGAAACCTCTTACCAGGAGTAGAATTTGGAAGATTTGGAGGATTTGGGGGATTTGGGGGATTTTAAGGAGGTAGATGAATTGGATGGTAGGGATGATATGGATGAAAAGGTGGTGGAGGAGGACGTGCATGGAAAAAAAGACGATGTTTGTATTAATATTAATGTTGATCAATTTCATTGTAATAATATTACTATTTATTGATATAATGTCAAATTAAAATGTGATATCTAAATAAAAGAGTAATCACCTGAAAGCCGTCTTTCTGCCTCCTCTTTTTATTCAAACTAGGACACAGGCTACTCCCAAATGTAGAAGAGGGGACTTTTCAATAACACCTTAGCTATGACACCCGCCAGCTTTGGGCATGTTGAAAATAAGATCTCGGGGATCTATATAAACTTTATCATAAATCTCCGTATGACAAAGAAAATGTCTTTAAAATATAGTGGTGGAGTGTAATGATAATTCTCTTTGTTCGGTATACTTGTCTAAGCACAATATTGACCAGAGTTAAGTACTGACAGTTCTGGAAAGCAATTAACAATAGAAGTTTCATCATTAAAGTATTAGCTTGGATTTCAATAGTGTAGCTGTTGTCAGTCCGTTAGATGCCAACTCGGCGTTCTACATTAGCACCAAACATTTTGAAATTTTTTTGTGTATGTAAGAACGACAGACCATATTTGCCTTGCGTAGATTTATTGCACACCTAAAAGGAGTGATTGTTACGAACATTGAATTCTCAATATTATGTCACAATCACAAAAACCCAATGAAAAAATTCCTTATGATACAACATATAGCTGCTCAACGCCAACAATACACACTTAAGTATTGCATGTAGGGGACGATCTTGCTTTTTATTACACATGCTGAAATACGCTTTTCAAAATGTTTTAACATAAACAAATTTTGTCCGGGCGTGTCAAAAGTTTGTAATGATTTTAGAATTAGCTTACAATATTTATAAGCATCTACATCGATTATTTGACAGATTTTTAGCCAACTCATTAAAACATTTACTTTTGTAAACAGATAGCCATAATATGACCTTGAACTGCTAGTATTACGTATTGGTCACCATGATACTTATGTATACCTAGATACTACACAATGAATTGTGGTAATGATAACAAACAGAATGGCATCTGCGACTCTTGTAGCACTGCGTAGTATTCTTAAATGATGTTATGAAACCAGGTGCATAATATAGGCATAATAATATCCAAATTGAGAGTTTATAGATAAGTGTCATATTTGGCGATTCTCCAGGAGATAACTAAGGTGGAAGGCTTACACGAACATTCTTGGTGCCCGTGACCAGAACTAAGCGAAGTTGAAAACAAAATAAACAACTTGTCTAAGCAACCAATATGGCGACAGGTGATTGGTTTGATAAAAAGAATTTTAAAATCAAATGGAGCAATTAGAGAAACAATTCGCGGGGTTTGGTCAGAGTAAAGAAAATAAAGGTCAAAAATCCTCAGAAAAAGAACAAATTTAACGAAACACTTTTAAACATATTATGATACTACGTTGTATGAAACTCGTGATCTTCGACGCCGAGTCCCAAATCAGGATTATGGATCAGGATTATGATTTTTTTCATTGGTCAAGTTTAAGCTATAACAACCACACTCTCAGTGTCCATATCTTCTGTGATAGCTGCTTTTGATGGAGAATGCTCAACAATTTAAACAATGGATAAAAGAAGTTGAAATTGTGGTTCACCTTGTTCCTGTCTTTATCCATGTTCTACACATGTCTTTGTTACAAGTGTTCATGAAACTCTCAAACATGGTTACATCACAAGGACTTTATACTGCCATAAATATATAGATTTATTTGGTGTCATATCACCATACATATAAATAGAGAGAGAGAGAGAGAGAGAGAGAGAGAGAGAGAGAGAGAGAGAGAGAAAGAGAGAGAGAGAGAGAGAGAGAGAGACTGGCTTAACGGACTAAACGTGACAAGAACATTCTAGATCACGATATCCGATAATAAATTGAATACCGATAATCGATAGGGAAACTTTCTGTCTAAATAAAATATGTGTAAGAAATATCCTACATAAAAATATCCCTGCATGCTTTTTTTTCTAGAAAATCATACCGGATATTCTAAATATATAAAAACACTATTGAAATAACATTTCTTTCGATTTTTTCGATGGAATATTAATTTGGTATAAAAATTCAAATCTTATATCTTTCTGATAAAGCACACTAAAAGCAAAACTTTATACTAGTACTCTTTAGGCAACTGATTTTCATGTGCCACACCTGTACAAATGAAATGACTGCTTGTGGTATTATACAATTTTCACCCAGGGAAAAGAACTCTAAATATATTAATGAAAAGGATAACTCTTGATTCTAGAAAAGGACAACTATTTGATTAATTAAAGAGTTAACACTTTGAATACACTGAACTGAAAATAAATATATAAATCTGGTGACAAACATTTAACAGCTTAAGCCCAAATTGCACATTAAAATTGCTTACGTGTACTATTGGATGGGAGTTCATCCTTTATGAAAAATGTATTTGCGGGTATTATTGTCTAATGACAGCATCTAGGGATTTTTTGTAATAAGATGTAATTTATACGGATTTTTAAACAAAATATTATATTTAACACCGTGTATGTCAATATGAGTGTCAAATTACATATACGCCTGTAACATCAACAAAATACACACACCAGAATCGCAACAAAAGAATTATTTCATACGTGTTAAATGATGATGCAAAGATCTAAATTACATGTACCATAATGCATGATGGGGCATGATACAGGATCAATAAAGAAAACAATTTGAAAATATTTTTCAGATGCTTTTATTTTCCCTTTCTTTGTTATTTTTCATATAGTTTCTCCATTTGTCTTCAAAGCGGCAGGCATTACACTTTTGTACGTTTTTCTTTATCCACGACATGCCTTCATCAAGTTAATAAATGCAAAAACAATAACACAAATTAAATTAAACATTGACTATTCAAAACCAGGCTGAATTTTTCTGTAGTTACTTAATATACTTACTAATATAAAAAAACCAATCGAAATTCATCTTGCTTTCAAAAAAGTATCAAACAAACAAACCTGATCGATCGGCCGTCATTTCCAGACACGATATTGATTAGTTTGCAAAGGACAAGAACAATGATCTAAAAATAGAACAAACTATATACGAACTCGTTACGAGTAATGAGTAGGTCTTCCGTTTAATTTTTAAACGATAGCATTAAAATATCAATGAAATTTCAGAATTCCCCTCAACCACTCCCTTTCAGAAAAAGTATACGATTGTCATTATCCTTTAAAATGCTTAACAAAAAGTTTTTGTTTTTTTCATACAGCACATTAAAAATGTAAGATTTTAGTCCCCTTAAGGTAACTCCATATCTATAAAATTATGGGTTCAAAGTTAAAAACTAAACTTTTTTTTAACTTATTGGACTTGAATTTCATCAATAAGTAAATAAAATATATATGTATCCATACTATTTACGATGTAAGGTAATAAAAACCAAAGACTGAAATTATCATCTGAAAATCACACTTTTTTTGTTTAAAAATTATATATAAGTGGATGGATACTTGTTTGTCTATTTAAATTTCATTGCTTACTATGCCAGAAAAATAAAATTAATTTAAAAAAAAGAAAAAAAATGTTTACATTAGAAAAATTATAGCATTTAGATGTATCACTTAGAGGAAAGTAGAAAAGAGTTATTTCCCTTTGTAATTTTTGAATTATGTCCAATATAAGGATAAAAAACGCTTATTAAATATCTCCAAGTAAACAATGATTTGAGTTTTTGATGTGCACCTATAATAACATAGAAATTACAAATCTACTTGCAAGAATTTTAATGAATTCATGGTTTATGTAAAATGTATGACGTCACAGGAGATGGATTTACTTTAAATCCCTAAATACATCATCAATGGGTTTGGAAATGAGTTTTACAAACTGATATTGTTACGATCAATAACTTTGTTTCTACACTGCATTACAAAATCTGTATCGTTTTTAAGTTATCTGTAATAGAATTTACGACAATCTTGGCCCCTAAATAAAGGGGCCAGCCCTTTTTCTTGAGTTCATTCGAAAGGTCTTACGAATGATAATTTTTTTTGTTCTTACACTTATCTAGAATTGTTGTTCATTTTTTAGATACAAATGATTGAATATTTTAGGGGCCAGCCCTCACGACCCTTAATGGGGATATACATTGGTGTTATGATTAATGGAATCGATTAGAATCATCAATACAGATATTTTCTCTTCTACAATGCCTAACAAAATATGTCTCCTTCTCTAGATATATTGCGACAAAATTTTAGTACTTTGGCCCCTAAAAACTCCTAATTACGTAATAAATGGGCGTGGCAATGATTTTTTCTGATAGATATTGTAACGATTAACAACTTTGTTTCTATATTGCATTACAAAATCTTTATCGTTTTTTAAGTTATCTGTATCAGAGTTTACGAGTGTCTTGGCCCCTAAAAAAAAGGGGCCAGTCCTTTTTTCTTGATTTTGTTGGAAAGAACATTATCATTGGATTACATGTATCTACTTCTTTTGTTATATATGTCTTAACAAATTATCAACTGATAAAAAGATACAGATCAAAACGCTTGACAAAATTGATTCAAAATTCGTACCCAATGTTCGTGCCAATGCGAGCTCCAAGAAATGGGGCCACTGGAGTAAAGCAATATCATAGTGCACAGCTTCAAACTATAGACTACCAATCCTGAAAGTTTCATAGTCATATCTCTGATAGTTTCTGAGATCAACTCTGCACAAAATAGGTCGTAAAAATGTACAAAATGGCTGATAAATCGGTACCGGAAGTGACGACAACAAAAATTTCAAAAACATATAAAATTCAGATCACATCTCATCACCTGTGAAAAAATGGTTGAAATCAGTCCAATAGTTTCTGAGAAATCGCGTGCACAAAATTTGGAAAAAAAATATAATAATAACTAGATACGATCTCGCTACAAGTAGCGATAAGTCTTTCGTTCCATTTTTTTAAACGATACGATTAAGATATCAATGAAATTTCAGAATTCCCCCCTCAACCACTCCCTTTCAAATAATGCATACGATTGTCAATATCCCTTGAAATGTTTAACAAAGAGTTTTGCTTTTTCACATACAGCACATTAAAGATTTAAGATTTTAGTCCCCTAAAATCCCTAATAACGTCATCAATTGGTTTGACAATGAGTTTTACAAACTGATATTGTTACGAACAACACCTTTGTTTCTGTAATGCATTACAAAATCTTGATCGTTTTTAAGGTATGTGTAATACACTTTAAGGGTGTGTTGGCCCCTAATTTAAGGGGCCAGTCCCTTTTTTAGCTCACCTGAGCCAAAGGCTCAAGTGAGCTTTTCTGATCACAATTTGTCCGTTGTCTGTCGTCGTTGCCGTCGTCGTCGTCGTTGTCGTCGTCGTTGTTGTAAACTTTTCACATTTTCATCTTCTTCTCAAGAACCACTGGGCAAATTTCAACCAAATTTGGTACAAAGCACCACTAGGTGAAGGGGATTCAAGTTTGTTCAAATGAAGTGCCACACCCTCTTTAAAGGGGAGATAATTGAGAATTATTGAAAATTTGTTGGTATTTTTCAAAAATCTTCTTCTCAAAAACTATTCGGCCTGAAAAGCTTAAACTTGTGTGGAGGTATCATCAGGTAGTGTAGATTCAAGTTTGTTCAAATCATGGTCCCCGGGGGTAGGGAGGGGCCACAAGAGGGGGATCAAGTTTTACATAGGAATATAGAGAGAACATCTTTAAAAATCTTCTTCTCAAAAACTATCGGGCCAGAAAAGCTAAAATTAAAATGGGAGCATCCTCAGGAAGTGTAGATTCAAATTTGTTCAAATCATAGTCCTCGGGGGTAGGGTGGGGCCACAATAGGGGGATCAAGTTTTACATAGGAATATATAGAGAAAATCTTTAAAAATCTTCTTCTCAAAAACTATAAGGCCAGGAAAGCTCAAATTTGAGTGGAAGCATCCTCAGATAGTGTAGATTCAAGTTTGTTCAAATCATGGTCCCTGGGGTAGGGTGGGGTCACAATTGGGGGATCAAGTTTTAAATAGAAATATATAGAGAAAATATTTAAAATCTTCTTCTCAAAAACTATCAGGCCAGAAAAGCTCAAATTAAAATGGAAGGATCCTCAGGTAGTGTAGATTCAAGTTTGTTCAAATCATGGTCCCCAGGGGTAGGACGGGGCCACAGTAGGGGGATCATGTTTTACATAGGAATATATGGAGAAAATCTTTAAAAATCTTCTTCTCAAAAACTATAAGGCCAGAAAGCTCTAATTAAAATGGAAGCATCCTCAGGTAGTTTAGATAAAAGTTTGTTCAAATCATAGTCCTCGGGGGTAGGATGGGGCCACAATTGGGGGATCAAGTTTCACTTAGGAATACCTAGAGAAAATCTTTAAAAAATCTTCTAAAAAACTATTAGGCCAGAAAAACTCAAATTAAAATGGAAGCATCCTCAGGTAGTGTAGATTCAAGTTTGTTCAAATCATAGTCCCAGGGGATAGGGTAAGGCCACAATGGGGGAAGAATTTTTACTTAGGAATATATAGAGAAAATCTTTAAAAATCTTCTTTTTAAAGATTGTTTGGCCAGAAAAGTTTAAACTTTTGTAGAGGCATCCTCGGGTAGTGTAAAATTCAAGTTTGCAAAATCACAGTCCCTAGTGGTTGGGTGGGACCTTGATGGTGGTTTGAATTTTTACATAGGAATATATAGAGAAAATCTTTAAAAAATATTCTGGGAAAGTTTTCTGTCCAAAACTCAGTACTTAGTGTGAAGGTACAGGTTATGCAAATTTAAGTTTGATGAAACCAAGATTCCGTAGAGAAAAGTGGGGCCACGAAATGGGGGGGGGGGGGTATATAGGAATAGAGAAAATCTTCTTACAGGTACAACAACAAAAGATGCTTGGTATTTACCAAAAAATAAGGGATGGATAAAAATTGGCAGATTTTCATTTTTTTTAGCAAGATATACTGTACACAGTTGTCAAGATATTTTGATACTGTCATGCTAATTTGATCAGAATTAAGGAAATTGTTGCTCAGGTGAGCGATGTGGCCCCTGGGCCTCTTGTCTTGTATTCATTCCAAAGATCTTACAAATACTAACATTTTTTGTTCTTACACTTATCTAGAATTGTTGTTAATTTGTAAGATACAAATGATTGAATATTATAGGGGCTAGCCCTCTACATCCCTAATGGGGACAGACATTGGTGCTTTGATCAATGGAATCGTTTGAATCATAAATGCAAACATTTTCTCTTCTACAATGTTTAACAAAATATGTCTCCTTCTCTAGATATATTGCGTCAAAGTTTAAGTACTTTGGCCCCTAAAATCCCTAATTACATAATAGATGGGCGGGCAATGATTTTTTCTGATAGATATTGTTACGATCAACAATTTTCCTTCTGTAATGCATTACAACATTTTTATCGTTTTTAAGTTATTTGTAATAGAGTTTACAAGAGTCTTTGCCTCTAAAAAAGGGGCCAGCCCCTTTTTCTTGACTTTGTTGGAAAGAACTTTTGATTATCTACTTCTTTTGTCATATATGTGTTAACAAAATATCAACTGATAAAAAGATACAGATCAAAACGTATTAAACTTTTGAATAAAAAATCGTATCCAATTTTCGTGCCCAGGCGAGCTCCAAGAAATGGCGCCACTGGCGTAAAACAACATAATAGTGCACTACTTCAAACTATAGACTACCTATCCTGAAAATTTCATTGTCATATCTCTGATAGTTTCTGAGATCAGCTCTGCTCAAAATAGGTCGTAAAAATGTACAAAATGGCCGATAAATCGGTACCGGAAGTGACAACAGGAAAAATCTCAAAAATTAAGTTTACATCAAGTCTCATCTTCTTTGAAAAAATAGTTGAAATTGGTTGAACAGTTTTCGAGAAATCTCGTGCATAAAATTTGGAAAATAAAATAAGAAGAAACAGTACGAAAACTATAAGGTCTTCCGTTGAAAACGGAAGACCTTAATAAGAAACAGTACGAAAACAATAAGGTCTTCCGTTGGAAACGGAGGACCTTAATAAAAGATAAACAGGTGCGTACACTATCTCAACAAAAACTTTGTATGAGAAGTCAAAGGATGTTTTATCAAAATATGCTTTTCACCTCTCTCGCTACTTGTCAGTTATTAAAAAGTAAAAGGATAATCATGTAAAAGAGCTTACAGTCAGTAATAGATGCATACTTTTTTCATTTGTTTCTTTTGATGAGACTGTCCCATTTGCCGACGTTTTCAGGCATTTTTATTCATCCGAGGAATTTTCAAACAGTTTAACTTACTTAAATATTTACCATTAATAATTAACTATTCTGATCATACTGCGGTCGGTCATGATTTCGAAATTCATCGATCATATATCAAAACAAGACAAACACAGCTTGTCCCCCAAAAAACTCTCATTATTTGAATTAATCTAGATGTGTCTTTTAAAGCCGGCTTTTAAAAAACAAATTAAAAAAATTTGTTAATTCCATGGTGTTCTAACTTAAGGAGGCCGACTTTAGTTTGCATTGCGCATGTTTTTGCGCATTTTGATATAATACAGTTGTTTTATACTTCTTATGAATTTTTTTTTCGATATTGTTTATAAAATTGAACACAATAAACAAAATACAGATAAAAATATTTAGATTTTTAAAGGAAATTTTTATTTTTAACACGATTTTTACGTTGTGCGGTAGGGGAGCATTGCCATTGCGTTTTTATGACGTTATGATAAAATGAAGCTTTGTAGGAGTACGGTATAAGAAATAACATAAAAGAAAAAGTAAAAATTGTACGCTGTTGAAATTTTATATACAGAATGATGCTATCCTCGAGGATATTTTCCTCATTTTTGGAATGAATCCATTATACCAATCATCATTCGTGATGATCCAAATATATAGCAAAATTTGGTGCATTTTAATATTTTGAGATGGCCCCCACTAAAAACCAGACGGTAGAATTTTGTGTTTTTTACATATAAGGTAGGAAATGATATTACCTATCATATATAACAATTTGAGAAAAAAACTATTGTAGTATTTTTTAAAACTGCTTTAATGTGCGGAAAATGACAGTTTCCTATACATTCCTATAGTAAATGTACTTCTACTTTGAGATGGTCCCTTAAAAGAACTAGATGGTCGATTTTCATGAACCTTCGCATATAAACTAGAGTTGGTTTAAATTACATATGGTTAAAAAATAAAGAGTTTTGCTATTGTAGTTTTTCCGCAAAGAAACCCAAATCGGCCCCCTTAAACAAAAAAGCAGAATATCTAACATATCTTGTTCAATCTAAAAAAAAAACAACAAAAATTATTGTGTTATTATGTAAAATTTAATCAATTTGTAGATTTTTTATCAAAATTAAAATTCACATTTAAATGCAACATATTTGACCATATTAACTATAAAAATGTAATGATAATTTAAATTCTACTAATATTTAATTATGCAATAAAATACCTTAAAAGATTGGACATCAGGCTTTGCCTTTGTAAGTCCAATCTTCATTGATAATTGTCCTTGATATTACGACAATGTACTGCATATCTGATTCCAAAACGCATCACACTATAGCTACATGTTTAAAGGTAAACTGCTACCTGAAAAAAATTTAATAATCATTAACTACTCATGACACAATTTTGTAAAGACGGGAATAGAAATGCGTCATAACATCTCAACGGGTCACATATATTTTACAACCGATTACTTGCATTATAAAGAATATGTTCTCGTTTTGATGACATACCGGTTTCTGCCTTCCGCAGGGATGTTCTGTTGGTTATTTTGATAGCTTGTAATTCCTTGGTTTTTTTTTTATTTTACTGATTATGAACATCAAACATTTTTATTTAAATGATGCATAATGACTTTACATAAATTGTGTCCTGTCTTCAGTCCTACGAGTCCTACAAGTTATAGTATGGGGAAATATATCGTCATAATTAATTGCTAAATGGAAACAAAATGTACTTGTTAGGAACATTAATTAATTCACGAAAAACTAGATTTTTTACGTAAAAAATACACGATAAAAATGTACATATAATTTTTTAGAGATCACAAATTTGAAAAGCCATAATATATCAAAAACTAATTAGGAAATTCAATATTGAAGGAGCAAAATGGATCAGGAATATTTATTTGAACACAGTCTTTAAAAACTCTTGATTTCAACTATAAACTTCTTAAGGGTTACGTTCACTCAGAATGAAAAAAAAATCCACTGATGATAATGAAAACCCATCTATTGTGTGTTACAGTCAGTTTAATCATATTTTTTACAACATACACCATAGAATAGCATAGCATTCAAATAGTCTCTTGTTCATTATAAAAAAAAGACTTATTAAATGTGGAAATCATATCTGAGGTTGTTTTATTTATTTGCATACTAGCTACATGTACAAATCTAAATCCACAAAAACAAAGTAAATCTGGATGCGTGTTGCTTATTCCAGAACAGAAAAAAATGTTTGAATTATATCGGTTCTCAAATGTTCAGTGTTCTTGCATTGTTTTTACTAAGCGCAGATTAATTGTTGTAACATTACGTCAGATAGCCTTGCATAAGCATATGTTGTTTATGAATAACCGTGCATAAAGAAAAAAAAAACCTTCTCAAATGAATAAAATATGTCTGAGCTTGCTTTTATTACATAATTTAAAACGCACAATAAGATACCGAATACATATTGCATAGGCAGAATTTCTTCAGCAACACTAATCAATTACATATGAACACATGTTTCTTGTTTAGAAACACAAAAAGGTTTAAATCATGTATGTTCTAAATTTAAATGCTTTCAGCATAAGTTATATTGCATGCATTGGATTCTATTATAACATTAACTTCCACAGTCCTTAAAGGTTACAGTTAATGGTCGTATAACTGGCAAAAGAGAACGGTAAATAATTATTTTCTTTTTAATTTTCCATCAAGATCATGCTTAGGTAATGATAACATTGCTTTTGATTTATAGTTTTTTTTTATAAATCTATTGAAATCGTCGATTGTGATAAATATATATATATATATTTTTTAGAATTAAAATTTCGTGAAACGTGAAAACTTATATTGCCATAAACCGCTTCGCGGATATTCTAACATAGTAAGCGGTATGCGCGCTTTATTGGCAGACCCGAGTATCATATCACTAGTCAAAGAAGCCTACCCAATGTACCTGTTGATTAAGAACTTAAAATACATACAGCATAAGAATATAATTAAAATGGCATCTATGCACTTTCTGTTTTCTATTATACGATTTCAAACTCGGTAAATGTATGTTGAAATCGATCGCACATACACAAATCGACAATTTTTTTATTTTTCAAAGCAATTCATTAATTGGATTTTCTCGGTTTGTAGTTTACATAAAAGAACAGGAAAAAAATCAGTACTTCTCAATTTAATAGGATTAATATGAAAGTCAAAGTACTGAAGTACGACAGGGTGGTCTTTATTGATTATTCCATTTATTTGAAAATCAACCATAGGTAATTCCGCATGGCAAGTAGTTTCTTAAGTGTATTTGAGGAATTGCACCCATTTTATTCTTATATGATTTAGGCTTTTCGACAATAATTCTGAGCTTTGAACATTGATTCATATTGTTTAATTCAAATTTAAAGATAGAATTAAGGCCATCGAACTTTACGATGCATTATGTATCAGTAATCAAGTTTCTGAAAAAGTGTATCCAAACTTTTTTTTAACAAATAATAATAAATCCTTGTCTACGCCAGTACTGTTTGTTTGCCCTTGATTCCAAACGCTGTCGCTGTAGAAATCAGTATTATTGAACTCTGGCGTAGGAATACATACGATTAAAAAATATCTTAAGTGTTCTTATATATTGAAATCCTATTATTTCCAAGGTATTTATAGATAAGTTTCCTTAAGAAAGCAACGCATCAAAATACATTTCATCTAATTTATGGATTGTTTCAACTACTTAGTTTTGTCAGCGGTGATCATTGTAATGAGTTGTGCTAAAGCGCCTGAGTAGCTGCATAGGAGAGTTGGTTAAAATCAATTCCAAAATAGAGATAAAAATCAGTCTGCATAACTAAGTATTAATTTTGGAAAATGCTATGGAAATATTGTCAAGTAACTAAATAAAAAAACACGCTATCAATCAAAAGAAATAAAAATAGTCCGTCTGTTATTTTAAATACATGTTCATTCTGTTTTCTATTATACGATATCAAACTCGGGAAACGTTTGGTGAAATCGATCGCACAGACATAGATCGGCAAAGTTTTCAGAAATACTTATTCTCAATTTAATAAGATTGAAGAAAAAGAAAACAGATATAATGTTCTTACTAACCAGTTCAACCATAATTAATCATTTGTAAAATAAAACACAAACACATAATGTATAAAATAAGCTAGCATGCGCAATGCAAGAACTATAGAGAGAGAGACAGAGAGAGAGAGACAGAGAGAGAGAGAGAGTACAATGTACGAGGGTTGTTGTTGTTACAAAAGTTCGCGGGCAAAGTGATCTACGGCACAATCACTTTGTACTATGTAGGATGACGATTGTTTTATTAAATGACTACCGACTGAAAATAAGTATCATAAAAATCATATTTTTCTAAAGTTGTTTTTAAAAGATACAGCGAATTTTATTTTCAATTGCATAAATTGGATTACCGGAGCACCATTTCATATTCCACGACGTCAGGTGAAGTCAAACTACTGAAAGGCAATTTAAACCTGTCACTCTTTTTCGAAGTAAACACCTTTTTAGTTCTCATACTTTTCATGCCATTTAACTCATTTATAAAACGTATGTTCACACCATTATTTGTCAAATTATTGTAGACTGTCTTATGTGTCATAACGTACATCATTTAGGTAAAAAAATATCTATCCACACAGTTTCCACTTCAGATAAGAAAATAAAGCGAAATCCATAGGTACAAGATCCAGGCTGTATGTGGGGCTTGGGTGCTGCAAGAGCTAATTATATCAGTATTTTCATTTTCAAACCTTCAATTCCAATTGTGTTTCTAATTGTAAACCTTTGGTCTATAAAAATACCAGCATCTAAGAATGTTTTGGTCTCCATCGGAGATTTTTCTGCGTGCACACAACATTTAATGACGACCCGGTGCTCCAAGGTACTAGTATCCATTGACGTTAATGTGTTTGACTCATTTTTCTAGCGTTTGTCGTCAATATTTGAAAATTCTTAAATTCAATTGAAATTTTCACCAAATGAACTTCATAACTTATTGTGATATCATATGAAATATCGTTTATTTGTATGTGTTCAAACTGTACATTTTCCAAATAAGGAAACATGCGTACAAAATATAACACAAATAAAACCTGACATGCTCCTCGAGGCATATATATCATATCAAAATAATCAATCTGTATATTTTTAAGGTGCATTTAAAATAAACAAATCTTTACATATTTCTTGACAAATATGTCAAGATTAAATATGAAAAGTTTCCCTGGTCCGCAACAAGTCCGCTCACAATCGAACTTTCCGCGAACTTTTCTCTCAACCCTCTTTATTTTTACATACTCATTCTACAGTAATGTAAACAAAAATCATGTAAAAACAAAACTGACAAAAGTTCAAACAATGTTATAAATTGGGAGGGTTGGTGGGAATAGTCTGCTGCATAGTGGCTTCTAACTTCGAATAACTTTAAAAAACCCGTATTATACTTCATAACTGTCCACGGATTAAATCACCCTATTAACCCATAAACAGCCAATCGATATGCAATGTCAACACGTCCACTTAATTTCATAACAAACACACATATTTTCTGTAACTTTAATAAATATATAAAATATCACTGCATTACTTATTATCAAGTTTTGAATAGGCTATGGAAATTTTAATGGATTTTACAGATACATCGTCAAGAAAAAAAAAAATACGATATAAGCTAAAAATAAATTTGAACAAATTCCGTTTGTAGTTAATTACAACTAAACGCTACTTATCATTTAAAACATTGTCAACTTACTTTTACAAATAAGGTTTTTTGCGTTTTTTAATTTACTCGATCATAAATCTGTCTTAAATTTGCACGGGCTTAAAGTCAAATGAAATGTCAATTCCTTGAATTGTGTTTAAAATATTAATGCATTCTTGTCATAGAAATGATTTTCTTTGACATTGTCTACGAAAAATCTTATATAATAAATGATTTTTTTTTTTAGATGAAGCTCATCTTTTTGCTTCTTGTTTCTGTTGTTCTTATCACCGTCCATATTATAGGTGCATACGGGATGTTTCCGGTACGTATTATTGCAGCATATATCAAGGTATACATGTAAAGTGTTAGAAAATTAACATTCCACCACCCTATTGATTGTTATGTTGCAACGATTTTTTTTTATCATCACCAAATTAATCTTAAAATTAAGTAAGGTCAAAGGAATAAAAGGAACAATTTTCTGTTGTCGATTACACAAGCACTTAAAATCAACGCGTAGAGTTTAATTATGTTGATTTTGCAGAGCATGACATTGAGTGATAATGGTAAACGGAAGAGAAACCTCTTACCAGGAGTAAGATTTGGAAGATTTGGAATGGGAGGATTTGGTCGATGAATGGGAGGTGGATGAATTGGATGGTAGGGATGATATGGATGAAAAGGTGGTGGAGGAGGAGGAGGAGGTGCATGGAAAAAAAGACGATGTTTGTATTAAGATTAATGTTGATCAATTTCATTGTAATGATATTACTATTTATTGATATAATGTCAAATTAAAATGTGATATCTAAATAAAAGAGTAATCACCTGAAAGCTGTATTTCTACCTCTTCTTTTTATTTAAACTAGGACACAGGCTACTCCCAATGTAGAAGAGGAGACTTTTCAATAACACCTGAAAATAAGATCTCGGGGATCTATATAAACTTAATATCATAAATCTCCGTATGACAAAGAAAATGCCTTTAAAATATAGTGGTGGAGTGTAATGATAATTCTCTTTGTTTGGTATACTTGTCTAAGCACAATATTGACCAGATTAAAGTACAAAAATTTCTGGAAAGCAATTAACAATAGAATTTTCTTCATTAAAGTTCAGCTTGGATTTCAATAGTGTAGCTGTTGTCAGCCCGTTAGAAACCAACTCGGCGTTCTCCTGTAGTACCAAACATTTTGGAACTTTTTTGTATTAATGAAGGACGACAGACCATATTTGCCTTTGTGCAGATTTATTGCACACCTAAAAGGAGTGATTGTTACGAACATTGAATTCTCAATATTATGTCACAATCACAAAAACCAAATGAAAATTTCCTTATGATACAACATATAGCTGCTAAACGCCACCAATACACACTTAAGTATTGCATGTAGGGGACGATCTTGCTTTTTATTACACATGCTGAAATACGCTTTTCAAAATGTTTTAACATAAACAAATTTTGTCCTGGGGTGTCAAAAGTTTGTACTGATTTTAGAATTTGCTTCCAATATCTATAAGCATCTACATGGATTATTTGACAGAATTTTAGCCAGTGAATAAAACATTTTCATTTGTAAACAGATAGCCATACTATGACCATGAACTGCTAGTATTACGTATTGGTCACCATGATACTTATGTATACCTAGATACTACGCAATGAATTGTGGTAATGATAACAAATAGAATGGTCTCTGCGACTCTTGTAGCACTGCGTAGTATTCCTAAATGATGTTATGAAACCAGGTGCATAATACGGGCATAATAATATCCAAATTGAGAGTTCATAAATAAGTGTCATATTTGGCGATTCTATGTCTGCAACGGTAGCTCAGGTACTCTGTATTGAGTCATGTATTGCATATTCTATACTACCTTTCTAACCTTTTAGCCATGTATGAATAAATGTATTATGAGTAAGTGATGCCTTATACCTATGTGGAGGACTGAGAGACCCGGAACTCGGAGACTCAAAACCTGCATACATACTCTTTGATAGACCGTTTTGATAGTTTTGCTACTTTATTTAGAAATAAAACATAACTCTGGAATTTGAACACTAAAGATTCACTCATGATCATTGTATATGGGCTGATCTGGTCAGAACTGTCATTCATTAGTAAAATGTAACATAAACTCCTGTAAAACGATGTTAGACAAACTTTTTTAAAACAGAATTGTATTTTGGGTTTTGATTTCGCTTATAGTGATCTTTGATTTGGGCTGCTTTTAATTGGTGTAATTTGACTATACAATCACGCTTATTAATAAACTATTGGTGAAATAAGTACTAGACTTCGTGGTTACTGAGCTTGAGACGTATCTCCAGGAGATAACTAAGGTGGAAGGCTTACACGAGCATTCTTGGTGCCCGTGACCAGAACTAAGCGAAGTTGAAAACAAAATAAACAACTTGTCTAAGCAACCAATATGGCGACAGGTGATAGGTTTGATAAAAAAAATTTCATTACCCTTTTCACCAAACGAAAACAACTAGAAACAGTCTAGTTTTAGTAACAAATATTTATTTCATTAACAAATACCAAAAAATAAATCAGTGACGAAATTCAGTAACTAGTAATTAAGCAAAAAAACTCGGAGGTAATTCATTTGTACAAAATAGAGATAGTGATGAGTCTACAACTGTTGATAATAAATCTAAATCGATAAATACATGTATTATCATTTTGAAATTCAATAATTATGAATAAAGGTAGTAGATTGTTTTCCAAGACAATACATTGTTAAATCAAATTAAGATATAAGTTAGGTCTTACCAGGACTTTGAAATTGGCTACCTCCATCGTACCTGACGATTCTCTTCTTGATACAGCAATTAGACTTTGTGCACTGTGTGAAACTCACCTGCTATCTTTACAATTACATTACCTAAAACAAACGTTGTATGCATTTCTGATCATACTGCGCTCGGTCATGATTTCGAAATTCATCGATCATGATATCAAAACAAGACAAACACAGCTTGAAATGAAATCCCCCGAAAAACTCTCATTATTTGAATTAATCTAGATGTGCCTTTTAAAGCAGGCTTTTTAAAAACAAATTAAAAATTTTTGTTAATTGCATGGTGTTCTAACTTAAACAAAAAAGCAGAATATCTAACATATATTGTTCAATCTAAAAAAAAAACCAAAAATTATTGTGTTATTATGTAAAATTTAATCAATTTGTAGATTTTTATCAAAATTTAAATTCACATTTAAATACAACATATTTGACCATATAAACTATAAATATGTAATGATAATTTAAATTCTACTTATTATGCAATAAAATACCTTAAAGGATTGGACATCAGGCTTTGCCTTTGTAAGTCCAATCTTCAATGATAATTGTCCTTGATATTACGCAATGTACTGCATATCAGATTCCAAAACACATTACACTATAACTACATGTTTAATTAGGAATTGTTCTTATGTACTGTGTTGCCAGTGTATACTTTTTTCTGATTTTAAATTAATATTTGATTCAAAGAATATCGTACTATCTAAGCATGTCTTTCAATGTCTTATTTTAAGATTTAAAATAACGCATACAGCTTGCAAACAACAAAACCAAAGCATATAGAATTCAGGGTTGTTTATTTTTCAACTTGAGCATGACGGAAAATATCCATTGTAATTTAAAACTTTGCGTAATTTACAGCTTAAAAAGTATGAATTGTCATTTATATTCATTGCGATACTACTTTAGGCTGACCCCCGTGCATATATGATGTATCGTAATTCATACATTTAATACATTGCATACAATTTATTATATAATGATGAAAATTAGACAGTAATATGAACCGCTGTTTTGATTTAATTTTAGAACAATTACGCAGGTTTCTATCAGGTTTTTCTTCGTTATGCAAACAACCTTGTAAACTGACCGTTTTATGCAATCTGATGTATGCATATGGGTAAATCTGCTGCATATATTTATATTATATTATATTTATATATATATTTTTGGTATATTGGTATTCCATACCAATTTTGCTTTTTGTGTTGCATATAGTAATTTTTTTCATGAGATGTTGACAGAGCGCCAAATACGTCTCTAAATAATTAGATACTACAAAATCAAACAAAAGACAAGGAATATGATTATAAATTGGCTGATAGACATACCTATTAAACTTCAGAGTTGTTTTTTTTTTGACACCAATACTTTAAAAAAATGTTTATAACACGAAACTGGCAATGAGTATCGCAGCTTGGGATGAAGTTAAAAGTTAAACCACATTAATTGTGCAGTGACGAAATGTAAGTAAACTTTATATTAGACAAAGTAGCTTTGGACATCGATCATATACAGAGAGTGAATAAAACGCCATACAGTGTAAAATCATCTACTGAAGATTCCTAATTAAAGGATGAAGCAATATCCGCATAAAATCGCAAGAAGCAAATCTTGCAGATTTCAAGTTTCGCTTTTTATCAGACCGATGTGAACTTAATAAAACTATGATTATCATAAAACTTCGGCGTTCGCGAATCTATATTCGCGCAATTTGATGCACAACAGTTGAATCGCAGAATTGAATCTACCGTATCTGTTTCTTATTCCGTAGACTGACGTTTCTGAGATCGGATCTAAATTTACTTGGGTTTTTCCTTGTTGTTTAGAAAACTTTTCATAATATTTTGATAAATGATCCAGATAGACAGCAAGTTCCTTCCTACTTTATTCTTATTTTTCAACCAAATGGACTTCTGCTTCATAAAACCAGAAAAATAAAAAGTATAGGACATATGTTTTAAGATCCTTCTGGGATTTAAATAAATTGCTGGGAGGAATGAAAAAACTCAGTTATCAATTGAAAACAAAAGCAGCGACAATAACTTAATCCAGGCGTTTATGTCTCTATGTAAACCGTTACCTGAAAACAAATGAAACAATCATTTACTTTGTATTGTACAATTTTGTATATACATGTATGGGAATTGAGATGGGTTGTACCATCTCAACAACTAATTGGAAATATATTGAAATGTACGTTGCACTACAAAGATTACTTATAACACCCTTATATATATATATATATATATATATATATATATATATATATATATATATACAATGTATATATATATATATATATATATATATATATATATATATATATATATATATATATATATATATATACAATGTATATATATATATATATAGTATTAGATTGATATCAAGTTCAGTAAATTTCGACCATTGTTTGGCTTTAAAAGGGCTCATCCTCAAGAACTAAAAGATGCCTCTTTTTGTATCAAATTTCGTGCTATCCATATTTTTTGGGGGGTGGGGGGGGGGGGGGGATGGTGGAATGTTGAAAAGAAAAAATGACCACCAGTGTAACGACGAAAAGTGACCTCCATAGAATATTGACCTAGAAGTCACATTTTTACGAGGAAAATCACCCAGATTCAGTATTTTTTGACAAGTAGGGTCCTTTTTTTTTTTTTACAGTAGAATACCATTTCAGACCTGTGGATCTACAAATCACACACGTTGAAAACTGATTTCCAAAATAAATATTGGTAGAATTCTATTTTTATAAGAAATCTATAACTTGACAAAATTTTACATAATTACACAGTTATTTTTTTTTTAATTAAACAAGATGTAAATTATTCTGCTTGTTTGAATTTGAATTTAAAATTAAAATTCCATGCAGGTAACAATTTTTTTTTAAAGTTTGCGTTAAAGAACCATGTAGATTTTTTGATAATGATAGTTTTTCAGACTTCATTTCAAGCTGTGTCGATCGTGTTTTAATATCATGAACGGTGAATTTGAAACTTAATACCGACTGCAATTTGAACAGTAATGCTATGTAATGCATGTTTTATGTATTTCAATTATATATTAAATAGCTGATGAGTTTATTGCACAGCAACACAGCCTACTTGCTGTATCTGGAAGAGAGTTGTCAATCGTGATGAAGGTAGCCAATTTCAAAGTCCTGGTAAGACTTATTCAGTTTTATCTTCAATAACAATTTGTTGTGTTTTTTTTTAAATCACCTTGTACATGTATACATAATCAGTACAAATGATATTACCCTCTTTGAACATCTTAATGTTTTAATTGTTACAGGACGCTGAAATATGCTCTAGGGTAGCTTAAAGACAATCGTATTTAAAGCTGATTTAAAACGTAAAGATGGCTTAAGGTCCTTAAAGGCAGCTTAATGACAATCTTAATCTGGGTCCACTCTATTAAACCGAAAGTAAACCCAAGTTAACCCAGAAAGTTAACCTAGGATTTAGTTGATGTTTTCTTTCTGTTAGGTTAGGTCTGATCAGTACTGTAATTAAACCCTCCGTTTGTGACAACCTTGAGAGGGTGACCTGAGGGCCCAAGGCGTAGGAACAGCTGGGGCGGAAAAGTATGAAAAAACAATTTGGATTAAATTTCATAACGGCGATATGTGTTCATTTGAGAATCGTTGATAACAGTGATCTGTGTTCAATTGAGCGGCACAGTGTAATCTTAAGTATATATACAAACCAAACTTAAGTATAGATACCTGTCTCTGCATGGTTTTGCGCATTCTATTAAAATACAGTTGCTTTGTACTTCTTAAGAGATATTTTTCGAGATCATTTATAAAATTGAACACGATAAATAAAATAAAGATAAAACTATTTATATTTTTAAGGAAATTTTTATATGTTAAACAATGTTTCCGTTGTGGGGTAGGGAAGCGTTCCCATTGCGCTTTTCTGATGTTATTATAAAATGAAGCTTTATAGGAGTACGTTATAAGAAATAACTTAAAAAGAAATAAAAATTGTTCACCGTTGAAATTTTATATACAGAATGATGCTATCCTCTAGGACATTTTCCTTATTTTTAAATGAATCCATTATACCAATCTTCACTCGTAATGATCCGAATACATAGCAAAATTTGGTGCATTTTAAAATTTTGAGAGGGCCCCCACAAAAAAAAACAGACGGTAGAATTTAGTATTTTTTACATGTAAGGTAGGAAATGATTTTAATAATCATATATATCAATTTGAGAAAAAAAGCTATTGTAGTATTTTTTAAATCTGATTTGATGTGCGGGAAATGACAGTTTCCTATATACTCCTATCGTAAATATACCTCTACTTTGAGATGCTCCCTAAAAAGAACCAGATGGTCAATTTTCTTAAAACTTCGAAAATAAACTAGAGTTGATTTAAGTTACATATGGTTAAAAAATAAAAAGTTTTTCTATAATAGTTTTTTCCCAAATCGGCCTTCTTAAATGCAAATGAGACAGTCTCATCCAAACAAAGAAGAAAGGAAAATTGTATGAATTATGTAAAATTATCCTTTAACTTTATAATAACTAAAAAGTAGCGAAAGATGTGAAAAGCATCTTGAAAACCCGTATTTTGTCTTCGTATAGTTACAAATTCTTTGTGAAGATAGTGTTTGCAACTGTTTACATTTTATTTGTTCTATTATTAGATCACAATTCTTCTCCTTTTCGGACTAACTGATATTGAATCTGGAATTACGGCCGATGCATTTCGATTAGGTTTGTTTGATACATGTTCTTTAAGCAAAATGAATTCCAATAATTCAGGAAAAAACAATTCGGTTTTGAATAATATTCAACGTTAAATTAAGTTTGTGTTATATATTCCATTTATTAACTCTGAATATTCAATGTAGACATGCCGATCATAAAGAGATTCAACCAAGGCCAGAAACGTGATTACGTGTCGAAGTACAATGCCTGGCACTCTGGTGGTAAATAAAGAGACTGTATGAAAAAGAAGTGAAAATAAAATCATGTGAAAAATTCTTTGATTTCTTTATTGATCGTGTATCATACCCCGTAATATGTTTGAGAAGCTGCCAATAGTGCATTTAATTGTTGCAAGGAATACTTATCATTACATGTTAGGTTAAGAATTTTAGATGGAACAGTCCCTGAAACGTTCTATTTTACCTTTTGAACGGTGAGTAGTGACAATGAGCGAACGATTTTAACGCTAAGCGAACGGTGAGCGCACTCTGGACGGAATTTGGTGAGCGCTTATTAACGGTTACGGATGAGAGAACGTAGCGCAAACACGAAAGCAAAGTGAACGGTGAACGCATGGTGAACGATATGTGAACGCTATTTGAACTCAAGATGAACGATTCATTCAGAATACCTCGGGAATTATCCTTACATTGTGTTATTATCAGGAAAAAATAACAAATAAATTGCAATGTCACGTATATATTGTTATCGGCGTAAATGTAATATTATCTGACTAAACGATAAGTGAACGCTGAACGAACGGCGAACGCATGGTGAGCGCTTTGTGAACGGTGAGCGCGAACGGAGCGAAGGGGAGAGCGCAAATGATCACACGGTGATCGCAGGGAAAAATGGGAATGTAGAACGTTTCAGGGACTGAATACAATAATATTGCTTTAGTACTTTCCATAAACTGTCTCTGTGAATGCTATCAAAAACTTGTTTCAAAGTCAATAACTGTTTTTATAAACATAACACAATTAATCTGTATAATGGAATTAATAGAGATAACGTATGATTGACTTATATTAGAAGACCACTGTTTGTGAATCATGATCATAGCATTTGCATTAATTGTAGCAAGATGTTTAAGTAAAACCCCCTTTGTGTTGTACTGTTGTGCATTGATATACTTTAATTTACTTTTTAATTTAATTTTCAATTTAATTTCACTGTGGCACACTACTAATGTGTGCTATCAATTTACCTTATAGTAGTAGTAATGTTTGGTTCATAATCTTTGTCTGATGAACCTTTTTCTTGAGCATCAGTTTCTGACATGTCAATTGTGTTTTTATACATGGTTTATACACATATAATAATTGACATCTAACGAGTATGATTTTTCTATATCTTACGGAAACAGCCAGACTGAAATCTACACGCACCGTTTATCGATTGGTCGAAACATTCAGTGATTCAAGAATCAAAGTACTGAGAGTACTGAAAGACGAGATCTTGTAATTGTCCTGGATTTCCTCGAATATGCTTCCAAAATTTATGAGTTTGAATTAGTTGTTGCAATCTATGTTAATTCGACATTTTTGCAATTGTCTGATACTTTGTCTAAATTTTACTCAATCCCGGCCTTCATAATTGTAGAAAATTGACACAACGGTATATTATGTAAAAAAAGACCCCAAGAATTTTTTTTAAAATTTACTACTAACCGAGAAAATCAAACAACTATATCAAAGTAGATAATTTTAATGATTAGATTTATTCAATTTTGTGATCCAAGGGAAAATCCACAAGTCGGACGGTATCCGTAATAAAAGTTTTATGAAAACCCCGAAAACTCTAAAACTGCTGAATTAACAAACAAAGTGAACATTTGTATACCGATAACAAACACAGGCACCTGACGTTAGAAATATTTTTTTTTTATTTGATTTTTAAGACCGACTTATCTGACACGATTTTCTTCAGTTGCAATTCATGCAAAATTAATAGGTTAAAATAAATCCGTTCGCCGCTTACTACTTTTCTGTGTAACTCGTGCATCACCTACACGCATTACGATACAACCGTTCCTTTCATTAAAAATCATACTCCGAAAATCAGAGACATAAATAACAGAGATTGTCAACTCCACCATTAGCGTGTAAATGTTACGGGACCAACCTAACTTTGAGAACTACAAGTGCAACGGCAATCTTGTATAAGTCATTAAATTTGATCCCGATAGTGAACATGAACATGAACCTGTAAATATTTTAAGCATTTTTTTGTGTATGAAATATTTACAAAAACTCTTTATTTAGTTTTTAAATTACTTTTTTAAAACTTATTAACTTTTCACAAAGTAATGGTAATGCATTACTTTACTCATGTAATGGTAATGTAATGCATTACTTCAAGAAAATTAAATAATGGTAATGGTAATTTAATACCCTAATTCATGAAGTAATGGTAATGTAATGCATTATTTTACAATGTAATTCACCCCAAGCCTGATTCCAACTAAGCCGGAAAACATGAACATTAACATTTAACTTCGTTCATCAATCGATAAGATTGTATAAATTATATGATGTATAAGTCTTCCAAAATTTATAATCTATTATAGATTTTGCTTACAATGCATTGTTTAAAATTTAAATTCAGTTTAATCAACTAAAGAGCCAACGAACGAGAAGGCAAATTCAGACTTGTTTTTATTTTCTTTGTACAAAATTCCTTTAGAGACGGACAGCAGTCATACCGCGAGTAGACTGGAAGCCAATGAAACAACTATTTAATTTGTAAAACATCTGTGTATAACCCGTCCCGATTTTAACTTCGGCTTGCACATGAAGTTTGGTAGTATTTAAAAGGTGAAAGATTGTCAAAACAAAATTCACAAAAATGGCACATTGCGTTTGGGAACTTTAATTTCGATTCCACCATCAACCTCTTCTATTTATTAATGAGCTCGTACACCAACTGAATCGTCAACGGCGCTGTGCATTCAGTTACGTAACTCATTCCACATTTGAACCCAAGCAAGAATATTTTGATCAATCAATTTTCTAAATAGAATTTTGGTTTATACAAAGAGGACTTAAAAAGATTTAATGCGTGTTTTTATGATACATATTTACTGAAATGCATGAAACTTTCTTCACTATTTTCTTACGCGTAGACTCAATTCATGTGTTCTACGCGTGCCTTCCGGTTTGAGACTTCGGCTGACAGTAAACCAATAGACGGGGTCACGTTACCCCGTCTAAAAATCACAGACTACACGAAATAATCATTTTGTTGTCAGACTGAACTTCCCATAGAAGACGATTCTATCTGTTTCTTTTAGCTAACTAATGTACATTAACACTAATTTCGTTAATTTTACTTACTTTAAACAGTCAAATTTATTAATTTACTAAAATAAGTAATTATAAACATATGACAAACTGATGTAATATTAAGAAATTTAAAGAAAACTTTTTTCCCATTTAAACAGAGTGCGTTAATCTACAAAATTAAAATGCATTTGAGATAAATTTGAATATAAAAATGAATATCATTGGACTTTTTTTATCCTACGCAGATTTTTTACAAAAATTACGTGTACCTATAAATGATGTATTTGAAAAATAACATTAGATAAATAGATTTTGCAGCAATTCTAATTTACGAAATGAGGTCAACAAAACTACTCCCAAGATTGATTTTCTTTGACGTACGCGCCTTCAAAAAGTCTAAACTATGTTCAATTTCGAAATATGATGGTTCCATAACTTCCACCCCTGATAAAGAGTCAAAACACTTACTGTAAAAAAAAATATTATTTACTTGAAACTATTCACATCTTAAAGAATTAAACATGCATTTGTAATACTGTGGAATTTTACAGGTTCATATGGACCTAACTTCGTGTATTCTCTTATATCTACAAAAACAAATATGACTTTATAACCCTGATTTATTGATTCGAGGAAGATGTTAATTTGTTGATGAGAGGAACCCATATATTCTACGAAAATTGAGCCACCACGAAAACTAATGATTCCACAGTACATCATTGCTGTTGTTCATGGTAGAAGTGATATAGGAAATGCTTTATATCAATATATAGTGATTTTCTTTTCAAAATTAGAGAACGATAATTCTATTGCATTCAAAGGAAGAGATTCTCTTCTGACAGTTTTTGAGACATTTTACATGTATTAAACGTTAATTATGTCATGATGGTATGTGTGTGTGTGTGTGTGTGTGTGTGTGTGTGTGTGTGTGTGTGTGTGTGTGTGTGTGTGTGTGTGTGTGTGTGTGTGTGAGAGAGAGAGAGAGAGAGAGAGTGCACACACTTAATTAATTACAGTAGGAAACATTTAAAGCACTGTACACTTACTTGTTTACTGGTGTTATATAGTGCCTTTTACCCCCAGCCATCTTTCGCCCCGAAAAAATCCCTCTGAGATTTACATAAATTGCTGCAAGGAATGACACAATTCAGGGATCGAAAGAAAAGCAGCTCCATTAACTTGACTCGCACGTTTATGTCTCTATGTTAACTGTTACCTTAAACCAAATAAAATAATCATTTACTTGTAAGACACAATTGTGTAAAGAGGTGAATTCAAGTTATATCATAACGCAACGTTCATGACTTCTTGAAGAGACGCATAAACGGACATTGAGTAGTGGGATACTTTAAGATAAAATAGAATTAATTTAATTTTCTTCTAATCAATTTGAAGTCATTTCAATACGATTTATATGAGTTCAATATTTTTTTATTTTTAAATTTCATCGAATTCATTTGAGAAAAATGTTTAGACCTAGAATTAGAAGAGCAACTTAGTTATTATGTTTTGAAATTGGTTTGGGGTAGCTGAAACTTACAGTGAGGACTTTGTGCGGTATGGTCTAATATCTGCCCCTCAATTTTAACCAATTTTTAAATAGAGTCGTATAAAAATCAAATCTTCATAAATCATTATACAGTGGACGCCTATCACTTTAGTCTTGATTTTAACCACCATTACTCATTGGCTATTTATCTATGACGTCAATTTTATGACCTTATTCCCGCAGATTTGCAAAGGGATGAACATCTTCTCATTTTCGCTTTATATTTTGCATTCGGAGGTATAGAGCGAATGTCTGCTCAAGTAAGATTTTAACATATGTTTTTCTTCAGATAATTATACACATCATACTAAAAAATGGCACTTGAGTAAGCCTGCACTCAATGTTTCCCAGTCGCAAAATCATCGGAAAACACCAATATTTTGCCTCAAAACATCAATTCATCAAACTTAAGCAATCTTCATGACGTCATTTCTACACTATGACGTCACTGTGGTGATAACCTTATTTTTAATATGATTCTAACTATCTTCACCCTTATTTTGAAAGCGCTTTATAAAACTAATTTTGGAAGCAAAAAATGCATAAAACTGCACATAGTCCTTGAAACGAATTTTAAACTTTTTACCATCACTGCATATTTGAAAACTCTAACTTAGAAAAATAGGAAGAGGCGAAAACTTTAAAAATTAAATATCTCTAGACCTCTAGTGACAACAAAAAGGTGTGTAATTTACTTCTTACTAATTATGTTAAGGTGAGATCTGAAAGTTTCTTCTATATAGGTGGAATCTATTTTGAGATTAAAAAAAAACATGACAGAAATAAAGAGGATGAAAAGATTAGAAACAGACCAGTAACAAAGCGGCATTCCGTTGAAAATTTTAGCCCTTAACTGGATGCGATCTCGTTGCGAGCAATGAGTTAGTCTTCCGTGCGATTTGAAACGATGAGAAATAGTTCTGAAGAATTAAAATATCTTTCTAAAGTGTTTATACACGAACTTGAGGACGCATTTGCCATTTGCAAAGATGTGAATATCGCCGTGTATATTCATATGTCTTAACATTCATTAACAGAGATAAACATAGATAAATGCATTAAGTTATAAATACTTGTGTTTTTTTTCATGAAAAAATTTTGAAACATTTTGCATGTGCCGTTTTGTAAACACAACGCTCAGTGGCCGTAGCAGGTATAAACTGTTTGCGGTTTTATAACTGAATAGTATTTTCATTATATAATTTTTGAAACATTGAAAATATCACAAAGAACACCTTTATTCAATGCTAGTCCTTCCGAAATACTTACATTTTTTTTTCAATTACGAAGCAAATACAGCTAAATGTCATACGTAATGGATTTAATATGTTTATCTTAATTTACACTTTATTATCATCGGTAAATCAAATTATTTGTGTTTGCGGCTAAATAGACTAATGCATGCATGCAAGACGCAAACCTTCTGTATTAGATAGCCACTAACCGCTAGCTTGTCCAGCTGCAAAGGATGGGTAACGTAATTATTTACACACATTAAACTCAGAACACTGGTAGAGTTTATTAATACGTACAGTAAGTTAATTCCCAATGCAGTTAAAAAAAAAACGATTATTATTGTGTTCTATCCCAATATTTCTTCAAATCGCAAGTGACAACACTAAATGACTAAATAGAAGTAACAGATACTTATATATACAGGGAAACATGTGCTTTGTTGTGATTTTATTTACAACTTTACAAGGAAAAATGATATAATCTATTGTTTTCCCTTGGACTGAAATGTCACATTTTCATTGGTTTAAACATAGCACGTGATTGCCTCATATATCTCTATATTTGTTCTGTGAGAAATAATATTAGGCAATATGGCCGTCATTGGTCGACGCTTCGCTTACTCATTTCGACATTTCATAGTATTTTATACATAAACTGCATGCTGTAAGTTCTTAAAGTATTTGGAGTAGTTTCCCTTTGAAATTCTTTAAAATTAGAGTAGTTGCCCTTAGAATATTGACGTCACATTGTTTTGTCTGGAGCAGAACAAAATGGCAGCGTCGAAATTTGCTCAAATCTCTGCAGAGGAAAGGGAGAAAACATTTAAAATTGAATAGCAACAAAACATTGTAAGTAAAGCAAAGATTTTGAAAGAGAATTTGTAAGGTGAGATTGAAAATTTTGAAGAGTTTAAATGAGTTAAATTGGACGAGATGTAAGGCATCTTGTACATGGCTTTGCGTAGATCATCGCTATTTGTGAATAAATATGTCGCTTGAAAGTCCTCGAGAAAACAAAACACTTATTAGGTTAGTTACTGACTCACTACGGAAATATATTGGGTTGGTCAATCTCATAGAAGGCTCGGCTTCGCCTCGCCATCTATGAGATTGATCAACCCAATATATTTCCGTAGTGAGTCAGTAACTAACCTAATAAGTAATAATATTTGTAAGAAATAATCGCAAACTTAGGCACACTTTAAAAAAATCTTCACTAGGGAATTTCTACATAGGTTGCCTGTGCCCACTACTCTAGCTATTACGACACGGGGACCTTTTTATCAAGACTTCAGGCCTAAAATTGCATTGTTTTATCACTAGGCAAATTAATTAATCTACATTCATAAAAGCATCTCCAAGAACAATTGAAAAAAGGGGAATATAATGTAAAGAAAACATTCTTGGTTTCTGTGAAGACTTAACTGAGTTTGATTTTAATACTTTTCACAAAACGGGAAGATAAATTCAGAAATATTTATTATTCTTTTGAAACGCTTTAAAAATGTTGTTGTCATTTTATTAACTGAAAAAGTCTCTTTTCAACTTAGCAAAAGGAGGCATAATTTTTTAACTCAACAAACGGACTCATGATAAATCTTATGATGTGTGAATGCATTTTATCTAGAAAGAAACTTTTATAGTCTTAAGGGTAATTTGTTAGATTTTTGATAAGATTTGAATGTGACGAAATATGTTGATACTTTGAGATATGGATGAAATTTTCACAATCAATATACATGTATGTCTTACATAAATTTCAGATTAAAATCACAAGTGGAATTTTAGCGACATTAAAAAGAAACAAATTCATGATGTATAATAATATAATGTGTTTGGTATAAGTAGCGTTGTCTTTACAATTAAATCTCTTGCAATGTTGTAAAGTAAGAACAGGTTCGTTCCTCTGTTTTGGGGTAACCATTTTGGTTCACCTCTAGTCTAAAAACTCTGCATCATACATACATTCTACTTGTATTTCTATATTTTACAATGCCAGTTAATCTGAATAAATATTTAAATGAAAATTACATATTTTCAGAGTTTATAAAAGGGAGTATTTTTTTCAGTTCTCGAGTGCTTTTATTTACAGTTTGTTAAATTTTCATTGCAAACTAAAGTTAAAGACATGTTGTGCATTACGATATCTTCATTTGTTCTAAGCAAGTCACTTGAACAATTACTGAATACGACTATCGGCATATTGGTATATTTATGTTATATTTTATTAACGTCTAGATAAAATTAACTCTTACCTTTCTCTTTTATTTTACTTATACAGTATACTATCCATTTATGTCTTTTTATATTCAAAGAACTGGGAAGATGATATTGCTACATATTTTTTATTTGCGTTATTATTTAAATGCTCCAACATTTGTAACAATTTTAAAATATTCTTGTGTTCATTTTTTACTGCCTTTAAAGTTACTAACAAAGTATTTTTTTCATCACACTTTGTCAAAAATAATAAAAGGGCATGTGACAGTCACAAAAAAAGGATAATTTGAAGTCACCACCTTAATATCTAAATGTATTTTGGATGATTGACATTGCATTTATTTCAGGTGCCAACCTCCTTTGACAAAAGTTTTCAATGGTACACCTAGAAACTATTCCTGCTTTAAAATTATATAAGTATAGTGACATACCGTAATCTGAGTGTTTTAATTTTAATTAGATGTATTCATTTAATGCATAACGTGAATTCAGTTATTGATATAAAGATATAGGTCATTTAAGCATTAAACCTTTTGTTTTGAATGTCGTTGGTCTTATTGAACACAAATGCGGTGCAGGCAAATTAAATACCGCGCGTTGGCATTCTGCATTTATCAAAAATGCATTTTCAGAAAAAACATGCACACAGCAAACCATGCATTATGCATCTCAGCGTTACTGCGCCTCAACGACTCTCTGGTGGTGGTAGGTAGCAATTTCTTTTCAGATTCAACTTAGTTGACCTAGTATACTGTATTTTAATTTTATTGTGATATTTTTAATATTTTAGTTTTTATAAAAGCATTCTATTTTGATAAAAAGATATTTCTAGATGAAGCACGAAATGTTTTTCCTTGCTCCACCACCAACCAATAACCAAACAGCTTGTTGAAATATGGTTCCGGATTTTGAGCTCCAATTAAGATATTGTCTTGTTCTCTTTCGATTCAAAATAACCGTTTATAAGAAAAGACGACCAAATAAGCAATAATTTCCTTATCTCCCTTAAATTCTAAGTCGCAAATGAATCTTAATGTTAATTAGCAGCACTTTCTTGATCCGTGACTGAGTATGTATATGTACACTAGGTAAAATTGTTAACGCACCACTTCCTATTTCTTTGATTGTTTTAGATCTGAGCGCAACAGAGAATGATTGGTATATTATTTTTAATAGTTTATTATAATACAGAAAATGAAACATCATTTGTCGCAAACTTATTGACCAGTTGCTTTGAGTATTGTTTATGAAACATAGGTTACCCCCCCCCCCCCCTTATGTGATTCACATATCAATGTCAGGTGTGGCCTCCACATGCTCGGATAAATGCCATGTGTCTGTCTTATCGCCTAGTCGTTTCGAGATGCTTTGGAATTATTGCTCGGTTTCTCACACTTCCGGTTTGTACAAATTTCCGGTACAATCTTGCTATTGACGTGCGGTGCCTATTAAACACGGTGGCTACCTAAAACAGACATTGTTTTAATCAGATAAACACGCTGCATCATGTTTTAGCCAATGTCACTGGTAATCGTTAAATTATTAACATTTTTTCTAACCTCTCTGAAGGAGCACCCTGTAGAGACCAAACGAACAGCCCTGCCACGCTCTTTTGTGGTCAGACGCGGCATACCCCGTCGGTTTTTTTTGAGTTTTTCGTAATTCATGCATCAATAATAAGAACATAAATAAGAAAGTAAAGATCTATTTTTCCGAAAAAAATGTGAGCACGATTTGAGCATTTCTAAAGAACAGTTACGCTTCGGTTAACATTGCATTCATTTATCCGTTTGGGCATTTAAATGTCGTACTTATAATTAAGGTCACCTATTTAAGCATTAAGATCAATTTTATGTAAGAATCAAAATTCGGTGGCCACGCATAGTCACGGATTTTTTCATACTTGACAATTTGATATACTCTGGTGAGTAAAAAAGCCTAACACCATTTGTTTGTTGCTTTGTGGTCCCGTTGCCATGGTAACCGAGGGTAAAGATGTAAAAATGAACATATTGTGAGTAATATGCAGAACTTGGGGTTTCCAGGGTAAGATATATTATTAAAGATAGTTGTCTTTTTGATAAGAAAGAAAAAAAATCATAGAGAAACGCATATTTTTGGAGCGTTTCCATGGTTACTAAACAGAAATTTTAAAATTTGTTTTCTTCATTTCATTTGAATTAAAAGTGCAAATCTTAGATTTTTTGGTAAACACTATTATGATTGTGCAATTAAGAATTGAAATATGAAAATTGAGAATCGCTGCTATGGTTACAAGCTTAAAAATAAGGAAAATTATAATATTTATAAGCATCTTTGAATGTATATTTTTCACTTATAATGAATAAATATATAAAATCAAATGGTGAGAAAAAATAAAATATGTCCTGAACTTTAATGACAATTGAAAAAAATCTGAAATTTTCTAAAAATAAGTGCCGTTGCTATGGACTTTTCAAAGAGTAAACATTTCTGTGTGTTTTTTACGCAACTTAATTTTCCATAGCGACAACACTTCCCTGTTTCATAACAAAGCTTTTTGTGGTATATAATGAACATTTAAATATACTTTCACAAGTTCCAACTACAACCATTGCAATAAAATTCTAAAATCAGAAATTAAAGAATTTCAAAATCATCTTCAATTTCTCAGTTTTTCCTATTTTTTGGCCTTGTTGCCATAGCAACGGATGTCAATTTTCATAATAGAATATATATTGCATGAAAATTGATATAGATGTAAAAATCTAACAGTTTCCCATTTCGGCTTATTCAAAAACCGCAAAAAACTGATTTCAAAATTTTTTAACGATATCCATGGTAACATTTTAAAAGTATTGGTTTCTCCATCAATTTTCTGATATAATTAAATAATTGAAAATAGGACAACGGCTGTTTTATGTGTTTGATGGTGTACATTAGTGGGCGAAACCTTCTAATATGGATTCAAAGTAGCTAAGTTTTGCTATTTTTTCCATCTTTAGCCTCGGTTACTATGGCAACCGTTACCGCTAGCAAACAACGTTTAGTGTTTTGTTTGTGTTTTATACCTAGGGTGTCCATGAATGAAATATCAGGAAAATTATATATTTATATATATAGATAGATAGATAGATAGATAGATAGATACATAGATAGATAGATAGATAGATAGATAGATAGATAGATAGATAGATAGATAGATAGATAGATAGATAGATAGATAGATAGATAGATAGATAGATAGATAGATATATAGATAGATATATATATAGATATATATATATATATATATATATATATATATATATATATATATATATATATATATATATATATATATATATATATATATATATAAATATATATATATATTTATATATATATATATATATATATATATATATATATATATATATATATATTCAGACAATAACGAGCGTTACACTACCATTTTTTTTTTGCTGCCCAAACTTTGATGCCAAAGAAAATAAATTGTGTACAGCGTATTTGAGACGTATTTGTGTCACAAGTGATCGTTTGGCTGACTAGTTCTGATCAACACTTGTAAGATATCTAAATAAAAAAATATGTTTCCCCAATTAATGTAACCCTTTTGAGATTGAAATAGATAATTAAACACACAGGGGGTTTTTCAAGTGAAACTTATCATATTGTGCATTAGTTACTAAACTATTAATTTTGGGTAAGTTTATATTCAAAATATTTAAAAAGAAATATAATATTTAAACAATTCGCATCAACCATTTAAAGATACGCTACAGGTCATTTTGTGCAAATACTATAAAATGAGAGTCTTCCCGTAAACTATGTGAATTTTCTTGCTAATTTCAAATTAAAAATATTAACTTTGCAAAAATTAAAATTTGTAAAATCAAATAATTGCTAAAAAAAATATAATTTTATACGGCATGTAAGTAAATTTTGCCAGACCTGCCTTTTGTTCAACACCGAAAGTACATCGATTGTAAACCTTTCAGTGTGACTTTCAGCAAGGGGACGAAAAGAAAAATATATTAGATAATTTTTGCTAGAAAATGATCTAAGGTATCTTAACACAGTTAAAATCTAGGGAGTTTTTCTTTGGGAAAAGCATAATGGGTAGGAATTTTCCTGCTACTTTTAAGCGGTATACATGAAAATATTTCTTTTAAATGTTATATTGTATAATATAAAGCACAGGGAAATTCACTTTCGTTGGAGCTCTGCCTCCGCCCCGACCAAGGCTTGAACTCAGGACCTCTGGTGCCCATTTTCCTAGCAGTAAGCGGCCACCGCTCTTACCACTCGCCCATCTAGGCAAGACAAAAATTTAGCTTTCGATGACGAACGGAACCTAGCTCGCTGGCCGCGCACTACACAGTCGTTTGAGATACAGGTGGAATACAGTTGAACGACAATCTGAGAGGATCGAAACGATACACATTGCATAGATATATACATATATAATAAGCACAAACATTGCAATAAATCTCAAATTAACATATACCTGCCCATAGTGAATGATATAGATATAAAACACAGTATGTAGTAAATTTTAAAAATTAAGTTTGTGAAACTTTAAAACAAAGGAAGGTAACTACAAAAAAATACATCCGGATTTTTTGCGTGGGAAATTTCATGAAATTTTTAGCAGATAATATAATTCTTTAAAAAGCTTGCGAATGTACCCTGAAAATACTATAAAACGACGCCTAAGGACTTGATCCTGAAAATGGACAGAAAATAAAATGGCCGATTTATTTACATTCTGCTGGGGAGCTTAAAATGCATGGGTGTATTGCATTTAGAAGCATCCTTTTGTCTATTTTCCTCATGTTTTGAGTGCCATATAAATTTTAGCATTAAGTTGCATTTGTATTATTCTTAAACAGTTACAAAATTCACAATTTTTTCTTTCTATTGATGTATAGATATATGTGTAACATGTTCTTACGATTTAATTTTATACGGGTCAGCTTTGCTCGTGCCTCTTCTTAAAACGTCCTTTTGAAGTTACCTATAAAACTGTGTTTTGCACCCAAAGAGATACAAATAAAACAAACGTTTGAGCTATACATCTTGTAAGTGATAAAAAAAAAATCACAAATCTCCCTGTGTTATCAATACATCATTTTATTATCAGAATATCTTGACATCTATATCCGCCGAGCATTTTTATTTCAAATTAACGCTCTGAGGTCGTAAAAAATGAAGCATTTCTTAACATTTCGAGTTAAGACGCTTTATTTGTCATGCGTTTGATCCTATGTATAGGATTATTACACTACTTATTTATGTCTATAAAACTATCTCCAAATATTCCATTAACATTTGCGAGTGAAATTTGATTTTTAAATTTTGTATTTCGGAACATCTTTCAACACAATCGCTAGCTGCAGGTATGTAGCTCTCGGTCTGAAAAAATTCGGATGGACAACCTGGGAGTTACAGTGCCTTCCAAAGTAAAACAAACTGCAATTTACTATAGTTTTGGACCGATTATTCTAATTTATGATCACATTGTGTACACATATTTCATCCCAAAAAATTCCTCAGACATTTTACTACAGATATCGTCACTTCATGATCACTTGCCTCTGATATTCTTTTAAACACCATCAGCAGCCCTGTAAATTAAAGTGGTGCAAGTTTGTTTACATTTAAAAATGGCGACTCTCGATTTCGACGTAAATTAACATACTTCATTTTACGAGGTCTGTTATTATTTTTAAGAGAAAGTCTGAGGCAAGTAAATCGACAATATCAGTAGAAAATTGGCTGACAAATTTAATGGTACTAATTTTTTTTTACAGAATTTGTGTGGAAATAAGGTTAATAAGTCCAAAACTAGCGCAATTTTTTGTGCGTCGTAAATTGCAGATTTTTTCTATGGTAGGCACTGTTGCTCCAAGGTCGTCCATCCGATTTTTTTCAGACCGGGAGATACAGATATATGCAGCTACACAATTGCGAGTTCATTATTGCAGCAAGAAGGTTCGAACTTTTAAAACATGCATAACATATTTTTTTTTCTTGGTGGAGGGGGGGGGGGGCTGTGTAAAAAAGGGGAATTAACTGAGATGATAAAAGTCAGCTGCCGTGTCTCTTTCAGTTTTACAATGACTGACAGCTTTAAAAAACCGTTGATCTCTTTTTTCCCATGATTTTCTGTAGTTATCGGATATGCATTCCAAGGAATTATAGAAGTACCGTTTTAATCACGTCATTTAGTTCAAAACTCTTTAACTTTATCCACACATATTACAGCTCCTCCTATGGATACAGACATATTCTAGTTTACCAAATTTCGTACATATGCTGCCCCGGTTACACTGGCACTAACTGCAAGACCCGTAAGATTTCAAGACATTTTTGAATTAAATGATTTTTCACAAGTAGATCAATAGTTATAATGTTCTGATTTGAATCTCTTCTTCCAGCGATATGCAACCCTCCGTGTGCCAATGGGGAACACGTGTTGCTCTGAACAAATGTTCTTGTCCCTCTATAGTTGGAGGAGAGAATTGCCAAGAACGTATGTTTTCTTCTGTTTGATGCATTTAGAATCAATTTTGACGCGTGTCTTTTTTCGCTCAATCAAACGCACAAATGTTCATCTATTTATAAAATCTAAAGTATACGTTTTCATATCAACCTTTTAAAATAGCATCCACTGGCAACAAAGGCAAACAGGAGTTGAAATAAAACGACGACCACTCATATATTGCAGATAATAATTGATTATTGTCTGCAGAATTGAACTGTCTTTCTACATATATGTAATATCAACAAATTTGGGTCTTGCTGCGACATCTAGAGCTAAAAGGCTGTATATTGATTTTAGTGGTCACGTGTTCGCATTAAAACATTGTTTCCCCTGAACATGAAACGGTAGTTCTTGCATTTGTGATGAAGGATTCAGTGGAGCATCCTGTCTTAAACGTAAGTCTATTGTAAATAAAACAATCTACATAATTGTTTACAATAGAAATCAAAACGATTCTCACAAACGATGAGTTGTCCCTTTTCGTGGAAAGTCCGCAAACGGCAACATTGCCAAGATTTAATGCCACGCTCATGAACGTCAAACGATCAGATAACCTCCAGCTATACGAGTTCAACGCCGACGCCTTCTCCAGTTTTGAATCCATGTAGGTTGGCCGGAAGAGCTAAAACTTCTTGCTGATTTCTTTCGAGGCAATTTTCAATCCCAGAAATCCCTACCCACCGTCTTACATTTATAGCTCAGCTCTTGGAATCCTTTCAGCGCATAACAGAGTTGTTCTTTCAAAAATTGTCCGAGGAGGTACGGACTTTACGTTTCTTTTTTTTATTCTTCATTTAAAAAGAAATTGATATCAGTTTTGTTTTAAATTTATAAGTCCATCGATATTTCAAGTTTAATTGAATTAATTTCTGAAAGAAAATAAAGCAAGAAAAGAGATTAATCACAGATACGTCCAATATTTTTTTTTTTTATTTTCACTTAAAAATTTCAAAGTGTTTCTTTTTCCTTCAAGCAGCTGTAAGTCAAACAATGTATTTGATGTATATATTGTTCTGATTTCTTCGGATGTATCTCTGTAAGATTAAGGTTTCTTTCTGATATCGATTTTAAGGTGGAACCATTGATGTAAGTTTGAACACGCCCTTCCCGTGTCCCGGGTCCTATAGTGACTCTTCGCTGTTTACAGAGGTGTACAAATGCAATATTTCTTATGATCAGTTTGACCGAACCCTGGAAGACGGAGATAAGTATGTAACTGGTTATACATTCCCCTCTTTCTCAACCCCCTTTCACGAAAAACAACGTAAAAATATATTTGTAAAAAAACTTTAATTAAACGTAAATCAATCTTTACACTGAGTAAACTATCCTTCCTAGCACAGTTGTCATTTTTCAAAAACATTAGCCAATAATTTTGTTCTTATTACTTTTTAGTTTAACTATTGCAGCCATAGTAGAAACTGGCGGTTACAGGATCTCTGGCACAATGATTAAATATGCATGTGGGAAAGTTTTAGTCGGTCCATTACTAAGACGCATATAAACTTCATGTTTGATTTCACTAAGCCTATACTTACTGTTCCTACTCCCACATTTGCTCTACAACAAATAAGGTTCCTCTGAGAATCCCATCTGATGTATCCAAAGTAAGTGCTTGGTAACACGACAGAGTAGTAAAGGAAAGTAAAGAATGCCAGAAACCGGGTTTGGTTTTATCAGAGATGTTTTTGTAGGTTTTTCTTTTTTTCTTTTATTTGTATAACCCTTTTCAACATTCCTTCCATGGTAAGACGAGTTACTAAACTACTTTTGGCGCACAAAGCCAAACTACACTAAAAGAGCAAATTGTAGATTACTTATGATTTGATATAAACGAAGATGTACATTAACAAAATAAAGCGTATTAAAATTGAACGATCTGCAGAACCGTCATCGTTAATTTTTACATTCTATTTAAAGGATCTTTTCACATTTGGCGTTGATGGTTGGAGTGAAATACCTTCTGCAGTATAGAAATATTTCCTCGAATTCCAAAAGCTTAGGAAAAGACAATTCTGATACCCTAACTGAGGAATCTCCGATGAATCCGATCTACAGAGATGAAGGAAAGGAATCCAGTGTTTTGTGTCCCGAGTTTACTCCACCTGATTCGGGTATTTACTCAGTTACTTTACAAGTCACAGATAAAGCAAACAATTCAGAATTTGCCAGAAAGATCACCATATATGACCCAAACTCTACCATGACAACAACTGAAGAAAACAACTTTTATGTATTGAGTGCGGAGAAAGAAAGCGAATACAAATGGCAATCTTAATGTTCTTCCGTGCAAGTGGCGTGTCGAAATTACTTTGAGAACTCCTTCCATGACGATAACCATCTTCTGCTTCCTGTTGAAAGTTTTCCAACTCAGTTTCGTGGCGTTAATGTGGAGGAACTAAAAGACGAAATCGTGAAGAAAGTCAAAACTTTTTATGATGACCATGATGGATAGAGAACCATATCTGTGGTAAATCACGTGAACGGAGTAACATAATTAGAGTTCTACTATACTTACATATCGTATTCCAATCCTTACACAACAGTAGCATCAGTGAAAATACTACCAACTTTGAAAATTTTACTGAAAATTTAAATAAAACCAGAATGGATAGTAACAGCAGTACTGTCACCACATATGCTTGGTAACAACTGGTGTCATGAATACAGCTGCAGCCTGCTTGCCCACTTCAAACAAAAGCAACAGAGAATACCAATTGATAAAGATTCAGAACATCTCTGACAGCACACATATTATTGTACATCAATGGAAGGATGGTGACAGTATAAACATTTCAGTCCGAGCCCGCGACATTGTAAACAACACCTTGGTTGCTTCTAGACTGGGTAGCTTTGACTCATCGCCCCCGTACTCAAGTGAAGCGATTTTCTCTAAAAAAAAAAATACAGACAATAGAAAATTCGAATTTTCCAGCAGGTTTAAAAATATTTTTTCTCTTTTTTTCTCTTTTGTGATAATGTTGAAACATTTACTTAAGCAGTTTTTTACTAGTATATCTATTACACAGTGTAAACAGCTTTGATACGAAATTTTTCAGAAATTGACGAAGAAATCCAGTTAAGATATATGCCTCATAGTTTACTATGCAAAATACAGAATTCATTGACAAAATGATATTATAATAAACTTATTCTATAAGCAAATGCAAAGCTTTTCATTGTTGATTTCTTAGTGTACGAATAAGAGCCCCGACAAGCATAGTGGAGTTCGACAAGTGCAATGGCGACTTAGAGACTCACAAAAGAGTGGCCAGATACAAAAGAATGGGTACTTTATCAATCACCCAATTGAGGTACAATTTTTTTTTTTTTAGAAAGCTATGTAAAAGATGAAACAGAGTGATTACTGGATATAAATTATATACCTTTGTTGCAAGCGTCCCATTGCATAGACTCGGTGAAATGCTACTGTATACCGATGGACGACTGCTTTAACATAAACATGGATTTTGACTTTAACAACTGTTGGCTGGCCATTGACAAACCTCGATTACATAATTGGCCTTTAATGTTAGAATTCGAGGCATTCAATCAAGCCATGTTGTTTTCTAACATAACACGTTACGAGGTACATACATGTACCTTGACATACCAATAGATTTTACTTATTTATCAACTAACTTTTTATGAACATTAAAATATTACAAACCTATTTGTGAGTAGTTTGCATAATAAAAGTAATGTCAATGATGATTTTCTGTATTTCTAGCTAAACCACCTAACGTCGATTGATGGAATCGACGATAGTAAGTTGAATACCTACAATACTTCTGATTTTGTTTAAACATTAGTGAGCAATACAAATCCATGTCATCTGACATTAATTTCATGCGTTTGCTGTTTCCATATGCAAGGAATAACCATTAATTAACATCTTTCTGAAAAATGAATGTTTCATCAAATAAGTTTTATCGAAACCCAAGGGGTACGATGCATGGTAACATCCGCTTATCGTTGACATCTGTTTGAAGGATTGGACTTCTTATATTAGCAATGTTGCACTGTGTTATATCATTAATTGTTGAGTTTGATTTCCACTGTAACCCACATCTGTAACAATTACTAGAACCTGATGTTATACAACTGCATGAGTGATAGCAGTATGCATTTATGAACTTTTACAGGTTCAGGGATCACAAATTATAAACTTCCTATTGGATTTTAAAATTCTATAAGAGTTTTGTTGTTCAAATTTCATTGGAATTTAAAATTCCTACGGAAAGTTCTTTTATCAGATATGAAATTTGAAATAATTCATAGGAAATTTGTCTTTGCCTATAGTATGGGAAAATTATTTTCCTATTTTCTTAAAGGTTAATATTTCCCTGATAGGTTAGACGCATTATAACAAAGATGATTATAAACTCTTTAAGCAATTTTCTATACTATTGCATTTTTTAGTTTTTCGATACATCAGCTTAGACTTGTGCAAAAATTGTCACCTTTGCACAGGCACAATTAACGGGCCAATGGTAAGTATATGGTATCTTTATCTTATAAACGTGATCCTTTATATCCTTTGTGTAAAATTGAATTATAATGACATGTGTTGTGGTTTTTCAGTGATCGTCATTTTAATACGGATTCTTGTTATCTTCGCATATCTTTGGAGAAGTGGACGCGTGAAGCCGGAAACGAAGCGGAGACTAACCATGTGCCTCAAGAGACCGGTAACCTTGATGCAGGGATTGAGAAGAGTAAGAGCAAAGTGCGTGTATTCACGTGCCTGCATGCAGCTGTTCGTGTGTAACACAGCTAGAGATATAGGGGAGATATTTTTTCTGTCCCATAATGTAAATGACCTACCATGAATTCTGTGTACTTGTAAATAGAATCAAATCATTCATATGAATTATCATTAATGTTGGGATTGCTTTGTTCATATAACATGTAACACTTGTTGTGCAAGACGTTAGTTCATTCTAAACCTATATTTATTTGATATTATATAAAACAAAAAAACGTGATAATTTGCCATCTGTAAACAATTGTTTTAAAAGTAAAGATTGGTCAAATTCAGCATTTGATGGTCAATTATAGAGATTACAAAAATTAACTGTAGTAGGAAAATAACAAAAATGTAAAAAAAAAAATTATTGTCAATCTAGAGAGAAGTACAAGCATTTAAACATTTTTTCGAACAAAAAAAGTTGCATGCAAACTATATTGATCGACTGTTTGTTTTATTTTCCAGCAGACGGGGTTTTACAGTGCAAGGTTCAAGGATGAGGAAATCTACGACTACGGTAAAATGGTGTTCTCTGAAAACGAAGGCTTGTTGTATGGATTCGACGATATTGACCTGAAGGGAAAATTAAAATCAAGAGACGTCGCCGATATCTACCTAGCAAAAATTCGCAGAAAGAATACGGCAGTGGCTAAAATTCTCAAAGGTTGATGTGATGTTTTCTTCTTATTGTTTGTAGATGGACATGTCTAACTTAGGGATGACAGAATTGCTAGTCAATTAACAGCAATTCGTTCCGATCGATTAACCAGTAACTCGTATGAAAATTTATGTCATTTCATTATATTTAAATAAATATCATAATTGCCACGAAAACAACCATGGGAATATTATATTTAAAGTATAACTAAATCAGATCTTTTTAATAAAAAAACATATTCATAAAACTTTTTTAAAAAGTTCTTTTTGACTGAGTAGCCAATTATGTGATCAACGAAGGTCTATTTAAATTGTCATAAGACAAGCTCTAGTATATATTCCATTTGAAATAGTCATCTGTTCGGATTGTAATTGCATGTATAGTCCAAAAATAAACAAATGCGATTTGATTCAAACCGTATTTTTTCTTTTCCTGTTTTTTATATTCCCAATGCTTGAGAAATGCATTTCTAATGATCAAACGAAATTTGAAATTCAGTCGTAGAGTTATATGCAAGATACAGGGCTCACAACTTTTTTCATGTAAACAAGGCTCGTACATTGTTTTTGTTTAAACAGGTTCAATATACCAGTAAAAATCTTTCTCATGCTTATTTGTCTTTATTCTAATTCGTTTCAAGCATGAATAAACAAAAGCTTTGTTTACATAGCAAATAATTCTAAGCTCTGTTACCTGCTCAAAATCAACGAGTAACACTTAAATATTGGTTGCATTTTCAAAATGCCATTCTTAAGCATTGTAAACATTAAAATAAAAAAAAAGTCTTACACCCAAATGGTGACCATGACCCATCAAAATCCCCCACCACAATCCCCCCCCCCAAAAAAAAAAAAAAATTCAAGACATCGCTATCTTGTCATAATTGTAAACAACTTGCGCTGGCTATTTTCTTTCAGACCGCTGCTTAGGGCCCGAATGTCCTTTGACAATTTGATCATTAATGTACTTTGATTAAAAAACAAAACATATTAAAATTGCGGAAAAATAAGCAACCATTTTTATTTTTATAGGAGCATGTAGAATACTGAATTCTGTCAACGCTTACCATCGTTTCAACTGAATAACCGGTTATCCGGTGAGAAAAAACCACCACTATTATTTAGTTTTAATCAGGGTTCTCTTGAAATATTGTACATCCAATTTAATTCTGGTGAAGGCGAAGGAATACATACGACTACAAAATCTATCTAAATAGTTCGTACCATTTAAAATTTGGCTATTTGAAAGGAATCTTTGAACAACGTTACGTTAAAAAGAATACTTTAAAGTATATTACATTGTATTTATCGATTATTTTCAAGTCCTAAGTCATGCCAGCGGTGATAAAGTGTGCTTAATGTGTTGTTCCAAACACGGTTGAACTTCCGGGTTTTTTTTTTCAGAGTAACTACATAGAATAGTTGGCACCAAGTAATTCTAAAAACAATCAGCATTTTATTGTCTTTTTCTAGCATTTACTCGTTGCAACTGCTTATTATGTTCCCAAGTGCAACGAATCAAAAACCTGTGAAGTGGCTGGCTGCAGAATGCTACGAATTTATGCAGAACTGTAGCACAATGAGTGATGTGTGGGCCTTTTGATGTCGTTACTAGGGAGACGTTTAGCACTGGTAAGGGTTATTTTAAACTCTTCCTACGAATTTATATGTAGTGAAAAAATCAAAAAATGTTCTGCTATTATTTATTTATAGGACAGAACCCACATCCAGGGATTGATGCGAAAATCGTTCCAATGAAAGTAAAAAGTGGGTATAGAATGAATGTGCCAGAATTTTGCCCAGAAACGTAAGTATATAAAAGACAAATTCTTTTAAGGAGGCCGACTTTAGTTTGCATTGCGCATGTTTTTGCGCATTCTAATATAATACAGTTAATTTATACTTCTTATGAATTTTTTTCGATATCATTCATAAAATTGAACACAATAAACAAAGTACAGATAAAAATATTTAGATTGTTAAAGAAAATTTTTATTTTTAACACGATTTTTACGTTGTGCGGTAGGGGAGCATTGCCATTGCGCTTTTATGACGTTATGATAAAATGAAGCTTTGTAGGAGTACGTTATAAAAAATAACATAAAAGAAAAAGTAAAAATTATACGTTGTTGAAATTTTATATACAGAATGATGCTATCCTCGAGGACATTTTCCTCATTTTTGGAATGAATCCATTATACCAATCATCATTCGTGATGATCCAAATATAAAGCAAAATTTGGTGCATTTTAATATTTTGAGATGGCCCCCACTAAAAACCAGACGGTAGAATTTTGTGTTTTTTACATATAAGGTAGGAAATGATATTATTAATCATATATAGCAATTTGAGAGAAAAAGCTATTGTAGTATTTATTAAAATGTGCTTTGATGTGCGGAAAATGACAGTTTCCTATATATTCCTATAGTAAATGTACCTCTATTTTGAGATGGTCCCTAAAAAGAACCAGACGGTCGATTTTCATGAACCTTCGCAAATAAACTAGAGTTGGTATAAATTACATATGGTTAAAAAATAAAGAGTTATGCTGTTGAAGTTTTTCCGCAAAAAAACCCAAATCGGCCTCCTTAATATTTTTAACAACCCTATGTATATAATTATTATTTCCTTATTGATAGTCATGGAGCAATAATGGCAAAATGCTGGGCATTTAACCCTAAGGATCGGTCGACGTTTACAAACATTGTGACTAGTACAATGCACGGTATCCATGTGAATACGACATTTCGGACACGGTATAATTATTGAATAAAAAAACATTTAACTTGTTCACTGACAATATCACATGCAATTGGCTCGGTTCTTGACTTTGAGATGAAGTTTTGATTGTTTTACTTGATATTTTTTTTTATCAAATTAACAATTTGTCAAAAGGTGAAACTGTCTTTATTCCCAGCATTTGGTTATGCACCTAATGCTTTTAACATTTTTATGTATTGTTCAGATTAATCAAAAGGTAAAGAAAAATCGAATTTCAGAAAGGTGACATTTATTGATGCGAATAAAAATAATATACGTATTATACAGGGTGTCCCAGAATATTTGATACCATTTACTATTTAAATAGATTTTGATTGAATTGATTTAACAAAAAATCAAAGGCATTTTCATAACTCTATATGATATAAATTTTCACTCAACAAAGTTATGAGCATTGTTTTTAAAAACACAACAAAAAATAGATAGCGTCAGTACGACGTCCTTTTTATGAATGACAACGTCAATTGGATTAGTAAAACTCCTCGCAACATCCAAGACGAATACTATTTTCTCAAATCACTATTTAAAGAATCTTGTTGAGTTGTGTTCCCCAGGGTATTCTTATCTCATAAATCGTACAACAATATCTAGGGTCTTTGTTTAAAAATACAGTTACTAACTTTTTTAAAATGGAAGATGCCTGCTCTTTTGTCTGACGCAATTTGAGTAAAATTCAATTCAACCAAAAAAATATGATTCTACTTAGTTGCAACAGAATTCAATGACAGGCATGTATTTCTCTTAAACTTTTATGCGGAAAAAAAAATTAAACTGTTTTGATTTTTAATTTTAGTCAATATTTACAAGTTTTGGCTAAACGTTTATATGAAATGGTATCATTTTCTGGCACACCATGAATATTTAAAAAATTAATTTAGCTTCTTTTTTTTTTTACTATTTTCTATTTCTATAAAGTCAAAGTATCATATACATATTTTTAAAAAGGTATACTAACATTTGTATTTTTTTTTTGTATTTTTTTATTGTTGTTGCTGTGTATAAAAAAAAACTCATTTCTGCGTTTGGGACAAAATCTATGATTGAGCATGTTGAGGATCGTAAATTAGTGTTCTACACGCTGCACGTTCAATTGACAATAGTGACTTCTTCCAAATATGTATCTCAGATACACGGGCGTACTTTTTTATTCCTGTACTAATATTTACGTTTATTTGAAGAAAAAAATTAAAATCCGGGCAAGTATTTCTTTCGTTGTGTGTTTGTTCCTTCGAAACCATATTGACTCATACATGTATGAACCATTTATTCTAAGACTCTTTTCGCAAAGCCTAGACATACTGCAAGCCAACATTACTTAAGGTAAGGTTTGCGGCTTGCAGTTTTTAGAGGTTGTACCAAAGTTACATACCATTTTGTTCACTATACTAAAGTCTTTTTTCTAACGAAATTCAAATGAATTTTGCCCGTTCCGTTTTATAACTACAAAAGGTCAAAGTTGATGATTTCCAATTTTCATTTTGATGAAATGTAAACAATTTCGTGAAAATATGCACATTTTATATGTGACTATTATGGGGGTTACTTATGCTTAAAATGTTCGAAAATAATATCACTATTAATATCATGATTCACTTTTATTAATTTCTGATGAACTATCTAAAAATAGAATAAAATGCAACAAAAGCCTTAATTTTGGACTACTATTATGTAAACGAAAACATCTTATTTGAAACCTTTCCAAGTCCACCGATTTCAGGAAAAACGTATCTTAGAATATGTGTAATCTGATGTTTCTGAAACATTTTTCAAAACCAGATGAAGCGGATTTCGTTTGCATGGAAATTGATAAAATGCTTGTTTCCTCTTATTTTTTCATTGAAACTAAAAAAAACCCGCGAAATAAAAACAAACTGCAATCAATTATGACGTCATATAAATTTTGACGTCATAACTGAAATGGTGTTACGTCACAAATGATTAATTTTTTTTTATCTATTCTACTTATCAATTATGAATTCCCTTTAGTGACTAAACTATTCTCTCGATATTCAATGTTTTTTTTCAAATTTGCTTCACAATCAGATTCACTAAAAATCTTATACTGAAATTTATATTTTTTTTCGTTTATTGCATAGTCTGAAGAGTCTAGTTTGTTATGATATAATATAAGACGATGCTGTCCTTTGTAATGATTAAATATTCCATGTAAAAATTCATACTAATGAAAAGGATAACTCTTGATTCTAAAAAAAGACAACTATTTGATTAATTAAAGAGTGAACTCTTTGAATACACTGAACAGAAAATGAATATATAAATCTGTTGACAAACATTTTACAGTTTAAGCCCAAATTTCAAATTAAAACCGCGTTAGTGTACTATTGGATGGGATCTCATCCTTTATGAAAAATGTATTTGCGGGTATTTTTGGCTAATGACAGCATCTAGGAGTTTTTTGTAATAAGATATATTTTTTTAATTGAGTTTTTAACTTTCACAACATATATATATATATGTACATACATGACTTATCTTGTACATATGTTTATAATATGTTTTACGGTGCAACCGTTTGGGCGAGCACAGCATGTGATCAAACAATGAATTTTAATAAATCAATAAAAATAAAATTAACAACTTAAAATTTGAATGCAAAAACATTTTAAGTTATCTATTTTTCAGTAAATTTTTAGTTAATAAGATTTGTTATAATTTATTTATTTATAAGTAGAACAGTAGTTTAATCTCAGATACAATGTTGTTGAATAATAAAGATTTTAATATATAAATATTCATTGCACTGTATCTCCTCTTTTAAAGTTATTGTAACGTCAGTTCATCCCCCTTTTTTGCAGTAGACATTTTTTCTTAAACCTTCATATAAAACTTGACTCATTATAGAGCTCCCCCCTCCCCTATGTTAAAAAAATAATATTTCCTTTTTTTCAATATACATATAGAAAATCGACTTATCATGGATTTGCCCCCTCCACTTTAAAAAAAATTTAATGTTTATTTATTATAATTTTTTAATTTACGCTTAAAACTATTTGCTTATCATATTAAAAGAACACGGTGCCCCCCTCCCCCCATGTAATAAATGGAAGTGAAAATAAAGAAACCATTGAACTGCTAAAGAGCTGAAGGATAAGAATTTTCATGATTTTTTTCTTTTTGCTTGCAAAGATGTTTTGGATGAGGGTGTCATCCACCCACCCACTCTTTTTTTTAAAAAGGCGATGCTACGTGTACGTTCCAGGAATTTTCCGTAATTATAGTGAATAAAATAAATGTGAGCATTCATCACAATGAGTGCAATTTACATTTGTTTCCTGTATCTGAAGAAATGTCCTTGTTCTTCAGCTGTTCTTTAGCTTAGACTTTGCAAGATTTTGAGAGGATTTTGGTCATTTCAGCAGATCTACAATAACTTCAATTAGAGTAATGTCACCTTATCAGTGCTTATTGTGACGTCAAAGCTGACGTTGGTTAAGTGTCGCCTGACTCTTTAAAACTCCCCTGAGAAATAAAAGTACGCGAAGTATACTGTTTTATTCACTTAAAAAAGCATGATGTTCTTAAAATTACATATCTTATATATGCTTCTCAAAAGTTGAACTTTGATTCTCGCGAGAACGTGAGGTTGGAAACCATTGGTACTTTGAATTGTGGGTCAAAATTTACTGACGCCAAAAAAATCTATCGGATCAATGTGTAAACCTTTGTGACGTCACTCAATTCATTTTTAATTGAGAGTGTACTGACATGAACTTTAGAGGTAGCACTGATTGTATGTCATATACATAATTATTGTTTTTATATTGTCTTGCTGATACTCGTGAGAGTGTGAGGTGATAAAAATTGCCATGATTACGGGGAACTACTGGGACGATTAAAACAATGCATTACTGGTCCGATTTACTGACGCCAAAAAAATCTGTTGACTGAATGTGCAACTAGTCCGAATTTTCTATTCACACATGCCTTGCCGGTAGAGCTCGCTTCGCTCCGGCGATGCGCGACGGCGAGCTGCTCTCGCTATAATCATCACATATGGATATAAAATGTAAACCCTAATTATGTGATAGATCCCTGTTCTACAGGGATACTTGAGGGAGGAAAAAAGGATAAAACGCAAAAAGGACATCACAGTTCAAAACAAGATTGAGATGTGACACAATAAAGAGACAATTAAACTATATATATATATATATATATATATATATATATATATATATATATATATATATATATCTATCTATCTATCTATCTATCTATCTATCTATCTATCTATCTATCTATCTATCTATCTATCTATCTATCTATCTATAATACAGTGCTACAGCTTTTCACATATTTTTGTCAATAGCTTTCATACTCCTTATATCTACAATTTTTCATTAGCATATATTTGTCAGTCAAGAGCCTTTCTATTATAACATTTTTTAATCCATGTATATTTGGATTTGTATTACTTTTGTATTTACAAGAAAAAATATATTTCTTCACAATAAGAACCAACTAGTTAAAAAATCTATAAATATCTCTATTTTTATATTTTCCAAAGAGAACTGATTGTCTATCAAATGTTATTAACAAATCATACTGTCGCAAAATCCATTCTTCAACAGCAAGCCATAATTCTTTTACAATAGTACATTCATAGAATAAATGCCAATAACTCTCTTCATCTCTTTTACAGAAAGTACATACAGGAGACTCTGTTTTTTTTTTATTTTGAAAAGATATTTATTTGTCGGAACAATCCTATGAAGAATTTGGAACTGTAACCAATGTAGTTTTGATTCTTGTGTAGATTTAAAGGGAAGTTCAAAAATTTTGTGCCAGGTTTCTTGTGCATAGTTATGACCCTTTTCTTTCCGTTTTGGTATAGATGTACATGTTTCTCTCTTTTTATCTAATAATAAGTTGTACATAATTTTGCAGACTTTACGATTATCATTAAACAATAGGATATGATTAGGGATAACAGGTCCATATTCTTTTATTATTTGTAAGTTTGGTATGTTTAAATCTTGTGCATGCAATCTGGTCCTTACAGCAGTTCATAATCTTGCATATTCCATAAAGTTTGTCATTGGATTTATTTGTTTCAATTTTTGAAAGCTTATAAATATTCCAATAATATTAGGTAAATCACCATTAAAAATAAATCTTGTATCAGCAAAGCTTTTAAAAGATACTGATACTGTGATTTTCGAATTGTACCATGTATTATCATTTATAACCTGAGGTTTACTTAACACAGTTTGCTCCTGTATTTTTAACCAGCTAATGAACACCTCTTTCCAGAACGAATTTCCCAAAGTTGTACATAAACTATATGAATAATCTATGCCACTCCTCCATATTTTTGGGATTTTAATTTTCAGAATGGATTCTAGAAGCTATACCCATTTTGTATCAGCCCTAATAAGTCTTTTTATCCAAGTAGATTTGAGTGCAGAAATAAAATCCCCATAATCAATCATTTTGAGACCCCCATGGCAGTAATCATGTACAATTATACTTTTCTTTACTCTATACACTTTGCCACCCCACCCATTTCTTGATTTCCATTGATTTATTAGTTTTCTTATTTCTGAGAGTATTGGTAAATAGTTTAAGTCTTCCATTTCATCTAGTGTTACTGAGAATTTAATACCTAGGAGCTCAAAAGTTAAATTGTCGCAACTCAGTTTCCATAGCGAGTGGTGAAATAACTCTCTTGAAATTTTTTTACTACCGATCCAAACCATTTTGGTTTTTGTGAAATTTATTTTTAAGCCTAAAACCTGTGCGAAAGAGTCTAAAAACCTGTGGATGCCATCATATGATTGGGGTGTACCATCCATTATTATTGAAGTGTCATCTGCGTATTGAGATATTTTATAATCTTCCCCGTCTATGATTATGCCTTTAATATCTTTATCGTTGCTTATTAATATTCCTAAAACTTCAGCACAATGTAAAAATAGGTATTGCAATATTGGGTCGACTTGTCTACAACCTCTTCCAGGGTAAAATATTCTGAAATTACACCGTTTTGAATTACACAAGTTTTTATTCCATTATTAAAGGTTTTAATCCAAGTTTTAAAGGAGGGGCCAAAATTAAAAAGATCTAGTTCTTTCGAGATAAAACTCCATGAAATAGTGTCAAAAGCTTTTTCAAAGTCAATTAACTTTAATAGGCCTGATATATCATTTTGTTCTGTATAGTACATGAGGTCATAAATAAGTCTTATATTTTACCCAATAAATCTTCCTTTAAGAAATCCAGTCTGGTCTTTATTTATCAATTTATCTAGAACTGTTTTCATACGTTCAGCTATACATCCTGATGCTAACTTGAGAATTACATTTAATAAGGTTATAGGGCGCCAATTTTTCAAAAACTTTTTAGGTTTTCCTTCTTTAGGAATGCATGTTATAACACCAAGTTTATTAATTTCTGAAAAACTTCTTATTTCAAAGGATTGATTTATTGCTCTTATAATGAATGAACCTAAGTCTTTCCAATTTTTTTTTTAAAAACTCACTTGTGAAACCATCAGGGCCAGGACTTTTGTCTTTTTTTGTTTTTTAAAGAAATTCAGTACCTCTGTATTCGTAAAAGGACCTTCAAGGGTGTTTAATTCTTCATTATTAAGTTTAGGGCTATTTATTTTTTTCAACTTATCATAAAGACTATATTCAACTATGATTTCTCTTTTTTATACAGTTTTCCTAAAAGGACTTTGTTTCTTTTAATATTTCTGTTTGATCAAGATTGAATGACCCATCTTCTTTTTCTATATTTGGAATTTGTTTGTTAATAAAGTTCCGAGTCTCAAGATTATTAAAATATCTAGTAGGCTTTTCCCCCTCATCAATCCAATTAGACTTTGACCTTATACAATGACCTTTTAATCTATTTTTTCTTATATTGAGTAACTCATCTTGTTTGTCTGAAAGTGAATTTAAAGAGTTTTCTGCTAGATTCTGCTCTAAAGAAACAATATCTTTTTCTATTTTTTTTTCTCTTTCATTTAATTTTTTTTATAAACAGAATATGAGATGAATTTGCATCTTATTTCAGCAAGCAGAATGTCCAAAAAAAGTTGATAATCAATAATGAATTATATCGCGTCATTTCTAATATTATCTAAGTTTTTAAGTTTTATATGGGGCAAACATACTGACTTTTGACCTCCCTAATTATTTTTTTTATAGAATTAATATATGTCATATCAATTAAAAGGGAATTATTAAATTTCCAGAAACCTTTCCCGTTTATAAATTCATTTATTTTATATTCTAAAATCACAGGAGAATGGTCTGATCGATAACTATTTTCATATTTAATTTGTGGTACTCGGTTTGTAAGTGTTTCAGATATTAGAAAAAATTCTAGTCTAGCTTGTTTTATAGGGTTTTTTTCTCCTCCATGTATATCTCTTTAGATTTGGGTTAGTTTCCCTAAATTTGTCTTCCAGAATAAATGTCTGTTGATTTCGATACCTCCATTCTAGCTTTTGGGTTGTTCAAGTGCTTATAGTTCATAGAATCTGAATCTTTATTCATTACTAGATTAAAATCACTCCCATTACAATATGCTGGGTATTTAGATAGGAGTCAATTTTACATAATTTTTCCGAATAAAAATTGGGTGTATCTAAATTTGGACCATATATATTAACCAGTAAAAGGTTCATATTTTCAATAGTGGTATCTAGTATCAGATAATTGCCACTGTTGTCTTTATGTACATTGTGTACATTAAATTCAAAAATATTATTTAAAAGAATTGCTACCCCTATTGAATTTGTTTAATACCTATTAAAAAAAAGCTTTAGATCCCCATTGTGATTGTATTAATATTTCCTTTTTTTCATTAAAAATGTGTATCGTGTAAAAATAAATATTGTAGTTTTTCATTCTAAGATTTTTAAACACATCTTTACTCTTATTAAAATCATTGAGCCCTTGGCAGTTTAAAGTTAATACTTTTAATTTATTTTCCTCAAGATAAGATAAAATTGATATGAATTTTTTAAACAGAGCATTCTATTTGACATCGTGAATGTCAATTTGATTGTCAAATTCAAATACTCCAGTAACATTTACAAAATACACAAACCAGAATTACAACAAATGAATTAATTTAAACTTTTAAAATAATAATGCAAACATCTTATCTATATGCACCATACTGAATCACGGGGCATGATACAGGATCATTAGGGAAACAATTCAAAAGTATTTTTCACATGATTTTATTTTCCCGTTTTTGGTTCTTTTCCATCAAGTTTCTCACTTTGTCACCAAAGCGACACGCATCACTCGTCTGTGCGTTTCTCTTTTTCCAATATACACCTACATCAAATATTCATAATTGATAAAGGCAAAAAATTACACAAACTCAATCAAACATTGAATAATCAAAACCGGGTCACATTTGTCTGCATTCACTGAAAGAAAGTTTAAGCATATTTTTTACAACATACACCATACCAATGCATTGACATCCCTTGGCATAGCATTACAATCTCATAGCATAGCATTGGAATGTCATGCCATAGCATACAATCTCATAGAATCTCATTCGTCATATCACACAATAGAATACCGTAGCACAGCATACAACATAATTTAAAGTCGGTTTTTAATGTTTTTATTTGAAAAAATAAATGTTCATATTGCAGATTAGTTGTAAACTTTGGATTTTTATCATTTTTCTTCCAAATGTGTGGAACTCTTCTGTGTATATAGGCGTTTTTTTCAAGTCTCATAGCATACCATAGCAAAGCATAGCAAACCATATCATTAAGCCCTTCATTTTAATTTCTCATAGCTTTACATACACATCTCATAGCATTGCATAGGAATCCCATTGCATATCATTAAAATCGCATACCATAGCATAGTATAAAATTGTAAAAGTTATGCATGAAATCACTGTAAGGGTTTCTACTTATATAAAGAAAACTATCGAAATTCATGTTGCTTACAAAAAAAACATATCAAACAAACCATCTCGACCGGCCGAATTTCCAGACGCGATATGACATGTCATTAGTCCGCAGATGAGAAGAACAGTGATCTAATAATAGAACAAATACATTGTAAACAGTTGCACACACATCTTAACAGAAAATCTAAATGAGAAGACAAAGGACCTTTTTTACTCAATGTGAGTTTTACCTCTTTTGCTACTTGTCAGTTATTAAAAATTGAAGTAGTTATGTAAAAAACAGCTTCTAGTCAAAAATAGATACATACTTTTTTCGTTCTTTTTTTTCTGATGAAACTGTCCCATTTCCCAACGTTTTCATCTTTTTTTATTCATCAGAGGGATTTTCAAACATTGAAACTTACTTATTTACTATTAATATCATGTTTCAAATTACTGGCTCCGGTTAGATTATTTTTTTGTTTCATGTTAAGATTTATAAGTATATGATGTTACTGTAAAATAACTATAACACAAGGTAACCTAATCACGTATTTCCCGACCCTTTTCACCAAACACGAACACCCGAAGTAGTCTAGTTTTAAAAACGAACATTTATTTCATAAAAAATATAAAAATATCAATGACTACATTCAGTAACAAGTAATTAAGCTAAAAAAAATATTTAACTAAAAAGAATTCATCTGTACAAGATAGAGAGTGATGAGTCTATAAGTCTTCATTATATATCCAGATCTATAAATACTTGTATTATCATTTTTAAATTCACTAATGTTGAATACATGTGGTATATTGTTTTCAAAGACAATAAATTGTTAAATGAAATTGAGATATAAGTAAGACTTACCAGGACTTTGAAATTGGCTACCTCCATCGTACCTGATGACTCTCTTCTTGATGCAGCAATTAGACTATGTGCACTGTATGAAACTAACCTGCTATCTTTATAATTACATTACCTAAAACAAACATTGTATGCATTTCATATCAGACTGGGGTCAGTCATGATTTTGAAATTCATCTATCATAATATCAAAACAAGAAAGCACAGCTTGAAATGAAATCCTCCCAAAAACTGCAATTTTTTAAAATAATCTAGAAGGTCTTTTAAAGCAGAATTTTAAAAATTTTGTTAATTGCATGTTGTTTTAACTTAAACAAAAAAAAAAGCAGAATACCTAACATCTTGTTTAATCTAAAAAACAAAAATTGGAGTGTTATTATACAAAATTTAGTCAAGTTGTAGATTTTTTATCAAAATTGAAATTCACTCTGAAATGCAATATAGTTGACCATATCATTATATCCATATATAATAAGATTTATTTAGAATATAAAATAAATCAAATTATTATAGCAATATTATATTTTGGCTTGACTCATGATTAGCGCCATAATTTTTTGCGCGTAATGGCATACCACACATGACGTCGTTTTGTTTATATATGACGTCATCACACTCCTAGCTGTTAAATTCGAGAGGTGGGTGCAATTTTAAACAAACAATTTTAAACAATTTTAAACAATTTTAAACAAAGCCATAGAAACCATCATATCAAAAAGATTGGACACATCTGAAGGTAGCCACGTCTCCTTTAATCAGTCTGCTACATGTAATAATCAGCATAGTGTACCAAATTTGTCTGATTCAGATGATGTAGTTTGTTTTGATGCAATTTCTCCCTCATGTTCATCACAGTCAATTACAAGTATTCATGATGAAATAAGTATGCATGTACCCCAGTCAGTAAAACAAAAGATAATGAATGGGGAATTTATTGAATTGCATACCCTTTTGAATAAGCAAAATGATTTAGAAGCTCAAGAAAATAAGGTCTTATTCATGAATGGGCAATTTACATTGAAACCTACAAATGTAATCAAAATTACAACAATTGATGCTTGGTTGGATGCTTTTTTCATTTTCATGAGTATTTATTTGTCCGCACATATTGATGAAACTCACAGTCTAATCAAATATATAGCAAATGTTAAACTCGGCGCCAGTCGTGTTTCCGGCGAATTGGGTTGGAGAGTTATGACCGCCAGTTCCGTCTGAGGAAAGCTAAAGACAATTCAATATCATGGGGGAAAATTGACCAGGAGTTATGGCTTCTTTACATTACTCCAAATGTGCATTCAGTTTTGAGAAACACTCAAGCAAGTCCAAAATTATGTTACGAATACAATAACAAAGGTTTCTGTCGTTTACAAAACTGTCAATACCAACATCAATGTTTAAAATGTCAAAACAAACACCCTGCTATCCATTGTTTTGACAAACAATCTTTACAAAAATTTCCCAATTCAAAAAATTTTCAAGCTTCACAATCAGCCTCATCAAATTTTCGTCAGTCAGGCTATAGACACCAATCTAACTCTTTTCGTGGAAAAAACCGGTTCAACTCCAGTTAATGTCAAAAGTATGTGTCCTTATCTAGCAATTTATCCCAATCAATCTGTTGCTTTTGAATTAAGAAATGGTTTTACGTATGGATTTTTTCTACAATATCAAGGTCCGCGAATTTCAACAACCTGTAATAATTTAGTTTCTGTACATGATCATCCTAATGAAGTGAAAGAAAAGATTGACAAAGAAATTTCACTGGGTCGGATAGCAGGTCCCTTTGATACTGAACCATTGTTTAATTTAAGGTTATCACCTATTGGGATGGTTGCAAAAAAAGATGGTGGTTGGCGTTTAATCCATCATCTTTCACATCCTACTGATTTCAGTGTAAATGAATTTATAGATCCGGAAGCGTGTTCTGTTCATTATACTTCTTTTGATGAGGTTTTAGAAATGGTTGGGTCACTAGGTAAGGGTGCTGTATTAGGAAAAATGGATGTAAAGTCAGCATTTAGATTGCTACCAGTTCACCCTTCAGATCACCAATTACTTGGTTTTAAATTCAATAACTTTTACTACTATGATATGTGCTTACCAATGGGATGTTCAATTAGTTGTGCCCTGTGGGAAAAATTTGCACATTTTGTTCAGTGGGTAGTTGAAGTGAAAACTGGAGTTCACACTCTGAATCATTACCTAGACGATTTTATATTTGCAGGAGACACCTCTGAAATATGCGAATTGTTGATGTCTTCATTTAGAAAAACATGTTTTAAATTTGGTATTCCCTTAGCGGAAGATAAAACAGAGGGTCCTAAAACTGTTATTACGTTCCTAGGTATTGTTATAGATACAGATAATATGATTATTAGAATTCCTAATGACAAAATACTGACTTTAGAAACAGCAATTTTAGAAATGTTACAAAAAGAAAAAGTTACTCTTGGAAAGTTACAATCACTAGTAGGTTCTCTTAACTTTTGCGCAAAAGCAATTCCATCAGCTAGAGCATTCAATAGAAGATTTTGTGATGCTATGTGCGGAATTAAGCACTCCAGTCATTTCATTAGAGTAACGTCTGGGATGAGATCAGATCTTTGTGTGTGGCTAGATTTTATACACAAGTACAACGGTAGCTTAAATTTCATGAATGCCAATTGGTTATCAAATGACCAACTACATCTTTATACTGATAGCGCAGGCAATCATCAGTTGGGTTGTGGTGTCTACTTCAATGGTCAGTGGGCTTATTTTGAATGGCCCGCCTGCTGGAAAGACCTCGACATTATGTCAGATATAACTTTTTTGGAATTAGTGCCAATTGTTCTTGCAGTTGATTTATTTAAGACTCAATTTTGTGACAAAAAGATTTTATTTCACACCGACAACAAAGCTTTAGTTTCCATTTTAAACAAAAAATCGTCAAAGTCAGTTAGGGTTATGGAATTGAATCGGCCTTTAGTTTTATATTCCATGATTCACAATATCTACTTTAAAGCTTGTCACATTGCTGGTTATAACAATGCTATTGCCGATTCTATTTCACGCAAACAGTGGACCAGATTTCGAGCTCTTGTCCCAAAATCCAGGCCACGCCCGATCCAGATTCCAGAAGATTTTATAGAAATGATCTCGAAGCTGAAATAAAACGCTTAACGCTTAATTCAATAGCACCAAAGACAAAAAATTCTTACTCATCTAGTCTTAGAATTTTTTAGCAATTCTGGCTGTTATACGAACTCAATTTAATTTGGCCTCCCCCTGTTTCACACATTTGTAGTTTTATTGCTCATCTATCGCTTAAAGGTTTAGCCCATGCTACTATTTCTTCTTATATATCCGGTATTGGTTTTAAATGCAAACTTGTAGGAGCTTCGGACAACTCTCAAAATTTTTTAGTCAGAAAATTATTGGAAGGAATCAAAAGGTCAAAACATTCAAAAGATTGCAGACTTCCGATTACAAAAAACATTCTCAAAAAACTTATTAATGTAACATCATTAGTATGCTCGTCAAAGTTTGAGACTATCCTTTTTTCATCGGCATTTTCTTTGGCTTATCATGGTTTCCTTCGAGTTGGTGAATTTACTGCTAATTCAAATGGCAAAAATCAAACCATTCGTATAGAACATTTTAAATTTAAAACAAATCACAAATCGGGGGAGGATTACATAGAGTTAAAAATTCCTTTCACTAAAACTGATCAGTCAGGAAAGGGAGTATTGATAACGTTGGAGCCAGCAAAAAACTCTATATGTCCTGTATTATGGTTGAAAAAATATCTGTCAATCAGACCAATTGTTAGTGGGCAGCTATTCATGCATTTGAACGGCAGTCCCCTTACAAGATTTCAATTCTGCTCAATATTAAATAAATGTCTAGAAATTGCCGGTCTTCCAAACTCTCGCTACAAATCTCATTCCTTCCGTATTGGGGCGGCTTCAGATAGTTTCTCTTACGGGCATTCAGAATCAGAAATTAAAAAACAAGGTAGATGGAGTTCCAATGCTTTTCAGAATTATATTAGACTTCAGTAACGTCTAGAGTCATTTCTAATATTTTTATATAGATAGTGGAAAGGTTGTTTAGATCGTTGGTTCATCGATTATTAAATGGGCATTCTTCTACGCCAAAAACTCCATAGATGGTGTGAATTTGGGATTAGAAAGACATAACTATAGTTTGTTTTGGCAAGGTAAAGGAGGAATGAATTGGTTCGACATTATTCCAAAAATAAAGCTATTATTAAGGTATGAATCTCCTCCAGAAATCTTAGTTATTCACTGTGGTGCTAATGATATAGGCAAAATCCCATTACTACGTTTTCGGGCAATTATGCAATCTACAATTACAGAATTGAATCAAATTCTTCCCAATACAACTATAGGGTGGTCAAATATGCTGCCAAGGATATCCTGGCGTTTCAGCTCCGACGTTAAATCTCAAAATCTTGCTGCCATTAGACTTAACAATTTTATGAATCGCTTAGTCTCGGTAAATGGTGGTTTCTTTATTAAATACCCAGAAATCACGTGGCATGCAAAAGAGATGTTTCGTAGTGATGGTGTTCATCTGTCAAACATTGGTAATTGTGTATTCCTATTTAACTTACAAAGGGCTTTGCAACAAGTGTGTTTTCCGGAAAAAATATATTAACTAGTTTGACTTTGCTTGTGGCCACACCTACATAAGTATATATACATGTACAGTATGTTGAGCGTCTCTCATTCCACCAAACTTTGTTGGCGGTGGTTGTCTTTTCAATAGACAACCATTTGGCGCTTATTCGAGACGCGTTTTATCTAATTTACATAGCTTACAACTTCTGCTGAGTATCTGCTCACCCAGTACCAGTATGAATGTTGTCATAGTTTATAAGTATTATAAAACTTCTATAAGGATAAGGTTATAAGGATAAGGTTTATAAGGTTATAAGGATATAAGGGTATAAGGATAAGGATTATAAGGGTCAATATGTTATAAGGATAAGGATATATGTTGCAACATTGTATACAAAAGTACATGTGAATTTTATATAGATTATATTATGTAGGTCGTGGCCATAATCGCCAAAATATATAGAATAAAACAATTGATGAACTTTACGCTTGTCTTCATTGTCTATAATAATAAGATTTATTTAGAATATAAAATAAATCAAATTATTATAGCAATATTATATTTTGGCTTGACTCATGATTAGCGCCATAATTTTTTGCGCGTAATGGCATACCATACATGACGTCGTTTTGTTTATATATGACGTCGTCACACTCCTAGCTGTTAAATTCGAGAGGTGGGTGCAATTTTATCCCACCCTCCCTAACCCCATTCTTAATAGTAGTTATATGTATATCTTGATATGAAATTATTCATAATATTGAAACTGTTATTTAATGTTACATATAACTGTATCAATTATGTCATGCGCTCATTTTCTGCCGTAGTTTTAATGCTATTTTCAGATAGCCAGGACGATGAAAGCAGCAGTTAAAGTGTGAATCAGTGAGTGACTTTGTGCAGAGACTTGGAGTGATTAGTGAGTGGCATTTTGAAGAGACTTGCTGCTCATCTTTAAATAACAATAGTTCTTTTTTATTTCGTCACGACCTACATGTCATAATGAGGTAGCGCTTATTCGAGGCGCGTTTTATCTGATTTACATAGCTTACAACTTCTGCTGAGTATCTGCTCACCCAGTACCAGTATGAATGTTGTCATAGTTTATAAGTATTATAAAACTTCTATAAGGATAAGGTTATAAGGATATAAGGGTATAAGGATAAGGATTATAAGGGTCAATATGTTATAAGGATAAGGATATATGTTGCAACATTGTATACAAAAGTACATGTGAATTTTATATAGATTATATTATGTAGGTCGTGGCCATAATCGCCAAAATATATAGAATAAAACAATTGATGGACTTTACGCTTGTCTTCATTGTCTATAATAATTATGTAATGATAATCAAAATTCTACAACTATTTATTATACAATAAAATACCTTAAAAAAAAATGGACATCAGGCAATGCTTTTGTAAGTCTAATCTTTAATGATAATTGTCCTTTATATTAAGAAAATGTACTGCATATCTGATTCCAAAACGCATCACACTATAGCTACATGTTTGATGTTCCAGTGTATAGTTATTCCGATTTCAAATTAATAATTTAACTAATTTGATACAGGGAATATCGTTATATCAATGTCTTATTTAAAGATAAAAAAAACCGCATACAGCTTGCAAACAACAAAACCAAAGCATATAGAATTCAAGGTTGTTTTTTTTTCAACTTGAGCATGACGGAAAACATCCACTGTGATTTAAAACTTTGCGTAATCTAAAGTTAAAAAGTATGAATTGTCATTAATATGCATTGCGATACTGCCCTGGGCTGACCCTCGTGCATATATATGATGTATCGTAATTCATACATTTAATACATCGCATACAATTTATTATATAATGATAAAAAATAGACAATAATATGAACTGCTGTTTTAATTTAATTTTAGAACAATTACGCAGGTTTCTACTTATACCAGGTTTTTCTTTGCTATACAAACAACCTTGTAAATTGGTCGTTTTATGCAGTTTGATGTATACATATGGGTAAAGCTGCTGCATATATAGCTGTTCTAAGTTTCCAAAGACTGCATTCTAGTGTTAGAGTTTTAAAATTATATTTAATTTTACTGCCTTTACGCTATTGCTGTTTGTTATTTGATAATAACAGTGAATTTGGTGAATTCAAAGCCTATTACTTCCTAGATATTTTTGGTATATCAGTATTCCTTACTAATTTTTGTTTTTGTGTTGCGTTTTTTTTTTCATGAGATGTTAACAGAGCGCCAAATACGTTTCAAAGCTTTCTAATTAGATACTAAAAGTTAACACGATAAACAAGGGAAATCATTACCAAATTAGCTGTTAGACATACCTATTAATCTGCGGATTTTTCTTAGTTTTGACAACTAAAACTTTTTTTAAAAATTCTATGACATGAAACTGTCAATGAGTATTGCGAATTAATGTTTCTGTGACAAAATACAAGATAAATAATATGATTGATTTTATATAAAACAAATTAGCATTTGACATACGTCGTCAACAGACCGAAAAGAAACGTTGTACAGTGTCAAATCATGTTTTTGTTTTCTTATTCCTTAGACTGACATTTCTGAGTTCTGAGCTACTTGGGGTTTTTTCTGGAATAGCAAGATTTTTCCTCATTTTTCGTTAAAGTTTTAACCGAACGGACTTCTGCTACCAAAAAATTGAAAAAAGTGCAGTAAGTATCTTTAAAGATCACTTTGATATTTACATAAATTGCTGCGGGGAAAAGAAGAATTCAGTGGTTATAACAAAAGCAGCGTCAGTAACTTGATTCACGCGTTTATGTCTTAATGTAAACTGCTACCTGAAAAAAAAAATAATCATTAACTACTCATGACACAATTTTGTAAAGACGGGAATAGAAATGCGTCATAACATCTCAACGGGTCACATTAATTTTACAACCGATTACTTGCATTATAAAGAATATGTTCTCGTTTTAATGACATACCAGTTTCTGCCTTCAGCAGGGATGTTCTGTTGGCTATTTCGATAGCTTGTAATTCCTTGGTATTCTTTTTTTTTTATTTTACTGATTATGAGCATCAACAATTTTTATTTAGATAATGCATAATGACTTTACATAAATTTTGTCCTGGCTTCAGTCCTACGAGTCCAACGAGTAATGGTATGGGGGAATATATGTAGTATTGTACCAATGGGTATTCATAAACTATTTTTAAATCTTGCTTTTATAATCTGTCATTAAGCAAATAAACAAGTGCACGATTTAGAGAAATTAGAGATGTTGTTTTAAACAAATTGTGAATTTCGTGAGTTTTTAAAAAGACAGAGCTCTATTGTAAATGTAATGTAATGCTAAGATATATAGCATTATATAGTTTTACTCCCAATATCACCATTTAAACCCCCACTTCCAAAAATGCAAAACCAACAAAACAATACTTAAGATGTTTACGTATAGTGTATATGCCGCGCATTTCAGTGTGATCAATCAAGAAAGGTTATCAAATTTTCAAACAAAATACCCAGGAAAGACATATTCATGTAACACTATTCTTCATGCTATAGAATTCGTACACTGGTGAACTTCTCATTTTCTTCAAAATACGAATTCACCCGATGCCTTTCATATTCGTAAGACAAGTGTCCGAGTCCTTATTCTAATCTTCGCTAGCCAAGTATTCGCTTCTCATTTCATCATATGAAAATATATAACGAATCGGACACTTGGATAGCTAAGATGAAAACTCCTTAGATTTTCCCTTTTTAATTGTTTTATCTATATATGCTCATCTCCTTACTTTACAACTGAAAAAATAGAGATAGAAAGTAAGTTAAATAAAATAAGACGAGACTACCCTTCATAATGATAAAAGGTAGCAAGAAAAAAATCATAAATTATTTAAGATAACAGTGGCCATCGTTATATAGATTGCAAGCTGCTTCCATTCATATGACTCCCCTTTATTTAATCCTTAAAAATTAACACAGACCGTTTATTGCATAATGAAACGTCAGTTTCAAATTCAGATTACATGACTTATACATAGTATTGTTAAAGTTTTCAACTATGTCGACTAAGCGTTAGCAAATGCATAAATCAAAATGAATTATTTTAAGATTTTTTTTTCCAAATTATTAGCTTTAATTACATGTACTGGTTAGGCATATGCAAGTGTGCCTCGGCTAAATGTTGCTGGCCGTTGTACATGTACATATGCATATACCTTAACCAATTAAACAAAACAGAGAATCCAACAGCCATTGTAGGTACCTACCAATACCAAATTGAATGTGATATTATATAAATAGTGCCTGTTTGGGAGGGTAACAGTTGAAATTGACACCCCGAGAAAAACCATTGTCAAAGCGTCGGTTGACAATGGTTTTCGAGGGGTGTCAATTTCAACTGTATCCTCCCAAACAGGCGCTAATTATTTTATTATACTAAATGTCTTAATTTTAGAGAATATTTTACTACTCTTGAATAGAAATGACGTGAATTCTACGGCAAACTGTTTCGCATAACTTACGCGCATGTAACAATTTGTTGTGTTACCCGTTACCAAGTGTGTTGCTAACGCTGAGGGTAATGGAACAAATTATCAACTGCGTCTAAACCAATCAAATTGAATTTCAGTATTTAACATGAAAGTATAATAATCTCATTTGTAAATCATTCTAATTTCAATGCATGCATACCACACTATTCAACACAAATTTTTCTAGAGTAAAACTATATACTCATAGAGTTAAGAACAAAATCACTGAAAAATATTTGAATAAACAATTTGTTTAATGATTTTTTCTTTTTGCAACTTTATTGTGAATTATCCACACGATCACCCCTGAATGTGTGTCTGGCTCTTCAATGTCAAACTACATGCATAAGCAAATTCATATTAACAGCATCCTCAATGTTTGGACCTGCGATTACAAATCCTTGAATTTTAAATATATTGTCATAATTAATTGCTAAATGGAAACAAAATTTATTGTTAGGAACATTAATTAATCCACGAAAACCTAGATTTATTACGCAAAAAATACACGATAAAATGTACATATTTTTTTTTAGAGATCACAAATTTGAAAAGCCATAATATATCAAAACCTAATTAGGGAATTCAATATTGAAGGAGCAAAATGGATCAGGAATATTTATTTGAACACAGTCTTTAAAAACTCTTGATTTCAACTATAAACTTCTTAAGGATTACGTTCACTCAGAATGAAAAAAAAATATCCACTGATGAAAATGAAAACCCATCTGTTGTGTATTACAGTCAGTTTAAGCATATTTTTTACAACATACACCATAGAATAGCAGAGCATTCAAATAGTCTCTTGTTCATTATAAAAAAGACTTATTAAATGTGGAAATCATATCTGAGGTTGTTTTATTTATTTTGCATACTAGCTACATGTACAAATCTAAAGCCACGAAGACAAAGTAAATCTGGATGCGTGTTGCTTATTCCAGAACAGAAAAAAAATGTTTGAATTATATCAGTTCTCAAATGTTCAGTGTTCCTGCAATGTTTTTACTAAGCGCAGATTAATTGTTGTAACATTACGTCAGATAGCCTTGCATAAGCAGATTTTGTTTATGAATAACCCTGCATAAAGAAAAAAAATCTTCTCAAATGAATAAATTATGTCTGAGCTTGCTTTTATTACATAATTTTAAACGCACAATTAGATACCGAATACATATTGCATAGGCAGAATTTTTTCAGCAACACTAATCAATTACATATGAACACATGTTTCTTATTTAGAAACACAAAAAGGTTTAAATCATGTATGTTCTAAATTTAAATGCTTTCAGCATACGTTATATATTGCATGCATTGGATTCTATTATAACATCAAATTCCACAGTCCTTAGAGGTTGCAGTTAATGGTCGTATAACTGGCAAAAGAGAACGGTAAATAATTATTTTCTTTTTAATTTTCCATCAAGATCATGCTTTGGTAATGATAACATTGCTTTTAATTTATGGGTTTTTTTTAAATCTATTGAAATTGTCGATGGTGATAAATATATATATATATTTACAATTAAAATTTCGGGAAAAACATAAACTATTTTAATATTAGCAACTTTACTCTGCTGTCAACCCGAAAACTTATATCGGCATAAACGCGGATATTCTAAAATGGTATGCGCGCTTTTTTTGCAGACCCGAGTATTATATCACTAGTCAAAGAAGCCTAGCCAATGTACCAGTTGATTAAGAACTTAAAATAAGAATATAATTAAAATGGCACATGTATCTATGCAATTTCTGTTTTCTATTATACGATTTCAAATTCGGTGAATGTATGTTGAAATCGATCGCACAGACACAAATCGACAATTTTTTATTTTTCAAAGCAATTCATGAATTTGATTTTCTCGGTTTGTAGTTTACATAAAAAGAACAGAAAAAAATATCAGTACTTTTCAATTTAATAGGATTTATGAAAGTCAAAGTACTGAAGTACGACAGAGTGGGTTTTATTGATTATTCCATTTATTTGAAAATCATCCATTGGTAATTTCGCATGGCAAGTAGTTTCTTATGTGTATTTGAAGAATTGCACCCATTTTATTCTTCTATGATTCATTTAGGCTTTTCGATAATAATTCTGAGCTTTGAACGGAAACCCCCATTGATTCATATTGTTTAATTCAAATTTAAAGATAGAATTAACGCCATCAAACTTTACGATGCATTATGTATATTCAGTAATCAAGTTTCTGAAAAAGTGTATCCAAACTTTTTTTAACATATAATAATAAATCCTTGTCTACGCCAGTACTGCTTGTTTGCCCTTGATTCCAAACGCTGTCGCTGTAGAAATCAGTATTATTGAACTCTGGCGTAGGAATACATACGACTAAAAAAATATCTAAAGTGTTCTTATATATCAAAATCCTATTATTTTCAAGGTATTTATAGATAAGTTTCCTTAAGAAAGCAACGCATCCAAATACATTTCATCTAATTTATCGATTGTTTCAACTACTAAGTTTTGTCAGCGGTGATCATGGTAATGAGTTGTGCTAAAGCCCAAACAATGTTTCACTTCCGCTTTGCTTGAGTAGCTGCATAGGAAAGTTGGTTAAAATCAATTCTAAAATAGAGATAAATATCAGTCTGCATAACTAAGTATTAATTTTGGAAAATGCTACGGAAATATTGTCAAGTAACTAAATAAAAAACACGCTATCAATTTAAAGAAATAAAAATAGTCCGTCTGTTATCTTAAATACATGTTCATTCTGTTTTCTATTATACGATAGCAAACTCGGGGAACGTTTGGTGAAATCGATCGCACAGACATAGATCGGCAAATTTTTCAGCGAGAAAAAGAAATACTTATTTTCAATCTAATAAGATTGAAGAAGAAGAAAACAGATATAATGTTCTTACTAACCAGTTCAGCCATAATTAATTATTTGTAAAACTAGAGCAGAGCTCGTGGCAAAGCCACGAGTAGGTCTTCCGTTGTTGCTGCGAGTTGAAAATGTATGTGATATGGTGTCAATAAATTATAATGACTAAACTTTCAGTTCTGCTTTTGTTATAAAAATGTGTTGTGATTGAAAGCCTGTATATTAAACATGTTTTGAAAAAGAAAGAAAGAAAATGTTTTAGGAAAACTATCTGTCGAACACAGTTTATGCAATCGTTTCAAACATTTTTTTAAAAAATGAGATGTTTAATGGCTTGTAAATTTTCAGAGAGTAGCAAGCATTGTTACATGTACTCATGATTCATGTCAGGAATTGTGTTATTTGGGAGTTATGCAGTTACTCTAGCAAACCGAAACTGAAACTGTGTTTGCACCTACATGTAAGCACAAATCATCGCCGCTGACAAGACTTAGTTCTTGAAAATAATCGATAAATTCGATGTTATGTACGCTGAAGCATTTTTTTTTAAAGGAAACTTATAAATACCTTGGAAAAAGTCAGATTTTAAATGGTACGAACAATTAGAAGTTTTTTGTAGTCGTGTGTATTCCTACGCCAGAGTTCAATATATAGTCTCGTTTAACCATCGGCTGTCTCCTTACATCTCCGGCAAGTAGAGAGTCAGTCTATATTTAGAGGTCGCATCATCAAGCTATCATGTGACCTGGTATCTCTTACTTGTCGGACATTAACGGAAACAGTCGAGCATCTGGTTGAACGAGACTAGAGTTCATTATTGGTTGGATCCATACAATTTTTGAAATATTTGGAATACCAAAACATAGTTTGATGAAATCAATTCTATTTTAAAATATTGCACAAAATGATTCATTAGAGGTTTTCTCTAAATTCTTGTCGGAAATGTCAGAGAATTCATATTATAAAAATGTGCATAATTCAAATGCAAATTATAAACTACTTTCTCCATTCGGAAGTACTCGGGATACCTCGCGCAATTTTTTAACGTTATCATCCGGGCTTATTAATGGCTGATGCAATGCAAAATCCCCGTAGACTTTCAATATTGGGATGTGTTGTGAAACCTGAAGCGGTAGAGGGGGCGTTTCAACACATATAATCTGGACATTTTTCATATAAGTGGATAAACTTAGTTTGAGCACAAAGGTATTTACTATTATTGAAATATCAAGCAAAAAGTGGTGGAAGAAAAAACTCGGGACATAGTATAGTATATCTTAAAAATTTATGGAACTTTGAAGTGTTTTGAAATTCTTTAACCAGGGAACAACAATGTCTATATCTAGATCAGTAATAGGATAAGGTAATGTCAAACATTGAAGACTGTACGAATATTTAAGAAACTGTTTGTATTACAAGTGTTACCGTTAATAATCAAATCAAAGTTTGCCGAATCTTCCTGGAATTAAACATAGGTTGTAAATTTACTTTGTATAAAAACTTTCTTCATGGTTACTCAGTGTGAAACATTCTTTACCTTAAACGTTTAACTTTTCCACTAAGCATCCGCCTTCGTTGCCTTTCCTTTACACTACATCTAAATTCATCATGTTCATAAGTGATCATTCGTTCGCATTTCAAAATACTTAATGTCCGTATTCTCGGACTCCATGCTAGGAAATTTAGTTGGATATAAGCTACGTCATTCTTATCCATGTGCATGTTGTCGACGACGTACGCGTGCGGCTAAAGAAATTTTCACAATCGTTTTTAAAACGCTTTAAAGTTATACAATATAGGATATACATGTAATTTTTGTATACAGACCTTAATTAATTCACTGGATGAAAAATCAAGTTTCAGCAAAACTGAAACTATATGGAAACCTTGCTGAAACTTGAAGTTGAAGTTTCATGTATAGTTTCCGCAATGCGGAAACCATTATATCGATTCAGCAAGTATCCGTTAGGTTTCAGTCAGCAGAAACTTTAGTCTAAGATTCCTGGTGGTTTCCGCAATGCGGAAACTAGATTTGAATCGTGAAAATAGTTGTGTAAATTATTATGGAAATATCAATCAGTTTCAGAACATTTCCGCTAGGTTTCAGTATGCTGAAACTTTAAGTTAAGATTCCTGATGGTTTCCGCAATGCGGAAACTAAATCTGAATCATGTGAAAAGTTGTGTAAATTATTATGGAAATATCAATCAGTTTCAGAACATTTCCGCTAGGTTTCAGTATGCTGAAACTTTAAGTTAAGATTCCAAATGGTTTACGCATTGCTGAAACTATTACTAAAATTAATTCGAGTTTAATAGTGATATCATTTATTTTCAACAGGTTTAAGTTTAATTCTAGCCTAATGATAATGAATCCGTACATACTAAAATGTATAGTAAGGTTTCAGCGTGACTGAAACTATATGTATACATGTAACTTTCTTCAAATGTGGCAAATAAGGCGATTAAGAACCTTACTAAGTAATTAATTGAATTTGAAAAGAAAATCTGATGTCTGATCTTGTTTAATGCATATGATGAAATCATTAATCTTAGGTACTCGGGCACGTGTATACATGTGTATACATTCTTTGTCCAGGTGACCTCCTCTGTGATTTTCCTGTATATTCTGTGTGGATTGCAGGGTTTTTTCTGTCAGGAGTGAACAAAAGACTTACATAACATATACACAGTACGAAGCGTGAGTTTATAACTGGAGCCCGGCGGGAATTTTTTTTTCAATTTGTGTGTACCTGAGTTAGTAAAACTGATAAGTAAATTATAATTATTTAGTAAAATAAATTAATATACCTATTTTGTAAGACTCCTTCTTAAATCATTTAGTTATCATTTGAATGAACCTTGAGGTACAGTAACTAATTAAGCAAACAAATTAAGGTAAAGTCGTTGTAAATTTTTACAAATCGTACCAAATATTCGTACAACCTGAAGTTTAGAGCTAATTCATTTCTTTTTTAATACCACGCCAACACATGTACACAGGAATTTTTTTTCAAATTCTACAGTTGATAATAACAAGTAAAACCCACTTGGAGTTTGAGTCTAATATAATAATTGTTTAATTATTTACATGCATTTCAGACTTTACTACATGTATGACTGTAGCATGATTCACTGGCGTCGGAAGCAAATTGAAAAAGTGGGGGGGGGGGGGGGGGCTAGACTAATCCTCAGAATTATTGAGGAAAAACCCTACAAAACCCTAATTCCCAAAATCATGAAAATCCTAATCCGTGGAGGGGGGGGGGGTATACCTATACTATATACTTCCGAAAATAAATTTCCCTACCCAAATTTTTTTTCCCAAAATCATGAAATTCCTAATCCGTGTCGGGGGGGGGGGGGGGGGGGGTAGTATGCCTATTACTCCAACTTCTCAATCTTTCAAGGTAAATTTAGGAACAATTACATTTCCGGCGAGAAAAAGTGGGGGGGGGGGGGCTATATGCCTATTGGTTAAGTCTAACTTTGCACTAAGCCCCCCCCCCCCCCCCCCCCCCCCCGGTTCGACGCCTATGTGATTCGTGCATTTCTATACTTTGTATTTACTTTCTGTACTGTAAACACAGATATTGATACATGTTTATGAAACATGCACATGTTTCTGTTATAAGATATAATAAGCATTATTTATAATTTTACTGAAGTTATACGTTATATTACAAAATCAGTTTAAAATCCAGCACTAGCCATGTGGTGCACGTGATTTTAATCCCATTTTAAAAATTTGATTATACATTCGTTTACATTTGATGTAGAAAGTATACCAAATAATTAAAATTATATTTTGTTTATATATCAGTCCGACGTGTACGTCTTACTTCCCGGTTTGTTTAACGCGTTTGTATTTTAATTTCATAAGTATTCTTAACGTTCTGTTCATCGCATGACCAATCAGTGCAATTGTGTAACTGTAAAATAATTGCCATCAATTCATCGTAGTTGTAAATTCACCGTACGGGTGAACGCTGTTAACCGGACCCCGTTAATTGATCGGCATCTAATTATATTTGTGATTTATGTGTGTTCATGCAGAACCTGCTCTGTGATGAACATAATATTTTCACACCTCTATATTTTGAATAAGAATATGACCGTGCTTAGAATCGCGGTGAAAATTGGACAAATCAAGACTAACTTGTCAGTAAACTATATATGGCTCTATCATATTTAGTTTGGCAAAATCATCAGTACATGTAAATAAAATATAGTTAAAGACAAAATCTGATACATATGTCTCATTAAAACTTGTTTAATTTCATTAGACATTTGTAAACAAACGGTCGGCCATTTTTTTTGGTTAATCACGTGTTACAAATACAATTGTAACAAACACACGCCAATACTTTGTCGTATTTAACCAGGAAATACTGACTCCGACAGTTCTTATTTAAAATAAATATACATGTAAAAAGTATACTATTCGGTAAAAAATTATAATTTTGATTAAACATTATTCATTTTAAACTATCCCAAGATGCACTTTTCCAAGATTTAGCGGGTTCTGATTGGTCAGTATTGGCGCACTTTATGATTCCGAGCGAAGGTTAAAATGGACAAGAAGGTGCTGTTGTAAAATGGAGAATTGAGAAGCATTAATAGCCTCTACAACAAGGAGATAATGCAGGAACGAAGAACTCATGTCAAGGTAACTTAATTCACAATATAGATACTCCCAATAACATTTTCAAGGCTCTAATTTATCTCTCATTTGTAAACGAGATCTCGCGCCATCATATCAAGATGGCGTCATTTTTTCAAACTTGGTTCGGCGTTTTAATTTTTATTACCGTATCTCTTTTATTAAATATATACGTTTTGACCAAGTTAACCATTAACCAACTTTATATGCATGATAATCAAGATTATCCAGGGTATACACATATATAATTATATAAACGTCCCTAATATATGAATGCTTGGTTGGTAAACAAGACGAACAATGAATCTTTCGCACATTATACAATTTACAAACTCTAAATGTAACGAAAAAAAAATATTTATTAAATCCGGAAAATGAAATCTTTCACGTTTTTCTTTTTCAGCATTGACAGCATACAAAGTCAATGTTTCCGGTGATTAGTTGCATCCTCTGTTCTCTGTTCGGTGATTCGGATGAATGTTTTGACCAGCTGGACGATATGAACGCAAGGTACTGCTTTGGAATTGATTATTTTCACCAATAACTTATACATGTGTTGGATGTTTATAATTTACTGTAGTAATTTTTGGGAAATCCAGGTCTAAGTTCTTGAAAATTGATTGGGGGGGGGGGGGGGGTGAAACACACTTATTGTTGATAAGTTTTTCCATTGTTCAACAAACAATAATTGAATCAAAATGAAAATAACATAGCTTCAAACATAAAATGAAACATTTTAGACCAGATACTACTGTAGTCATTATATGACATAGTTTAAACAGCAACTGGCAACTGCATATAGTAGCTTCTGTATTCAGATTTTTATTCAGAATGCTTTTATTACATGTTAGGCTGAATGACTTATGTTTATTGTTTAAAAATCTAAATGAAACTTTATTATTCATGTTTAAGATAAATAGAACAGACATAAAGTACAGCCCAGTGAAAGGAACAAGTTCATCGCAAGAAGAAGAATTTGAATGCTACCACTGTCCAGAACTACTAAGTCTGCTGTAGCCATGATGTGATCATATGAGTGCTTCACCGGTCTGGACAATGCTCGAAAGTCCCCCAAAAAGGCCTATTTCCATAAACTACGACTCGGGTTACATCAACAACAGCCAAGGACACTCCTTATTGATTCGAATGGACACATCTCTATGACCCGACTAAACCTCTGCAGAACAAGACTTTTTAACTGTAAAGTATTCTCATTTCAAAAAACCTATAAACTATAAAAGTACTTTTTTTATATGATCAAATACCAGTATATTACAATGTCTGTCTGTAAGCTAGAATCTTAGAAAATCACATGGTTTTGACTTATTAAATGATTGATTAGACCTTGCAGATATTAACTTTCATTTTCTTAAATAATTTGTTATATTTGCAAATATTGCATAAAATATTAGACTCCATGTAACATATATCCTCACACCTCCAAGTTGATAAGTGTTAACTACTTTTTTTTCCATTTTCTTTGTTTAAACATTTATTGATAACTTATTTGCAGCAATATATGAAAAATTAAGAAACCAATCTTAAATGTAAAAACACTGCATTAGGAGATGAATGCATGGGTCATAGAAATGATAAATTACACCAAACAATATTCAATTATGTCGTATATGAAAATATATAAAGACAACATATACCCCATGTAATACAATTTTTATATAACAAAATTACTTGGATGGAGAGTTGTTTCCATGTGGGTTTTATTTTAATCTGTGTTATGTAACTAATATATAATTGGAATTAGCTTTTATATTATAAGTAAAATGCTGGTATTGATGAGAATTGTAAGGTGAATGATCTGTGTGATACTTTGTATTTTATACATTCATGCTACAAAAAGCACGTACATGTACATATAGTAATACTTGTCATATATAAACAATGTATATTTTACTTCATGTCTTGGATTTAAAAATATTAATGTAGGTAAAGTAGTGAAATGTAGGAAGATAAACCGTGTGTAAAGAAGAATATTCATCAGGAATGAAGTGTGTTGCAATCAGCATAATTAATTAAATGTGTACATCATATTTTTGCACATGATTTGACAGACTGCTCCATTGTAAGCTTTTTATTGGCCAACAAGCTTTTCATATCTCCCTCTGGGTCATCTATTAAATACTGACAGGCTTATGATATTAAAATCTGATCAGTTGGTACATCATGGGTGGAAATGAAAAGTTCACTTTGGACTTAATGGATTATCAAAAAAATGATATCAAATCCTGTTCTATTGTAAAACATTAGATTATATTACTAACAAAGAAAAGGTTTATCCCAACTTGTAAGTGGGTCACTTTGACCTCATTTTGGAATTTATTGACATATTCAAATAAAATCTGGGTCATACCTCTATAGTCAACTACTATCTTGTAGTGTATTTTTTTTTTAAAGATGGATACTTCAGACTTTTCAAAAATATTTTATGGTGTACATATTCATTGTAATTCAAAACAAATTGAGACAAGTGTATCATGTTCATGTAACAGTTAAGTTTTCTTTGTTTATTCATGTACGTACAGTTATTTTGTAAATTGCATTCATATTTTTTAAAAAGTAAGATCTTTGTTGCATTTTTAAAGGGAGATCTTTTTTTTAATCGAGATGAAAAAAATACAAATGTAAAGATTTCTATGGGAGTTTTTTTTTCATGTGCAATTTTATCATTTTTTAAATAAAAGTCCCTAATAAGGGAATTGCTATATGGATGTTTCTCCATTATTGTATCTTGGCTGTATTTTATTTATTATTGGAAACAATTTCAGATTTTTGAACAAAATAAATTTGGAACTGTTTGAAATTGTTTTGTTTTTACATAAAGTAGAAACCTTGCTCAGCTTTTGTGAAAGCAAAAATATAAAAAGTTTCAGTAAGTTTCAGTTGCGGAAACCCTTTGTAAACAATATGTTTCCCAATTGTATATGGAGGTTGAAACTATGCAGAAACTTCAAGTTTCAGTAAGTTTCCGTCGCAGAAACCATTTGTAAACAATATGTATCCCAAACGTATATGGAGATTGAAACTATGCAGAAACTTCAAGTTTCAGTAAGTTTCTGTTGCGGAAACCATTTGGATTCATGGACAGCCTAAGTTTCAGCACTGCGGAAACTTAATGAAACTTGAAGTTTCCGTGCTGAAACCTGTCGGAAACTTAAAGTAACCTTAAGTTTCCGCAGAGTTTCCAAAGGGTTTCCGCAGCGCTGAAACCAGATATTTCATCCAGTGATTTGTTTGCAAGTTTGTAACTAATGATTATTTCTTTATCGGCACCACTTATAATTTACTCAATTCACTCCCTCTCTCTCTCATTTCTTTCTCTCATTCAAGTCATGAGCGGCAATGTCTTAACTCCGCCCAGCTACGATCTGATTGGACAAAGGTCGGTCAAAACATTAGGTAGAAACTTTTCTGGAGTAAACCCCTCTTAAACGCTTCAATGTACTTCGCTGTAACTTAAACGATCATGTTTTGATAAGCATATATATATTTTATAATTTATTTACATCGATAACTCTTACTGAGACCATTCGACTTTGTACAAGCAGCACACATAACCTCGGACATCGGGTGTCTCCTGCACCTGGCTGAACCTGTCAATCAAACTCTGTGTATTTGTTTTCATTGGATGGTCAAGCGTCTCTTTTTTTGTCAATAGTCAATGGAAAACTTATGACTTCAATGTAATCGGAATCCGTATTTGATGAAGCATGCAATTTGAATGACAAAAAAATTATTAATTATCTGAAAATTATTTAAACCACTGTTAACGGAAAACCAAGAGTCTTTAGTTAGAAGTAATTAACACATGGATTTGCCTACAATGTACACAGTCATGCAATTACTAGTAATTATTATGGGAATCTTCACGCATAATAATCTATACACTGTACGCCGGTAATATATACGAATATTGAGTCAAAAATTTGAGTTCGCTTCTACAAAGAAACGAACGACCATGTAGAAAAACTACAGAAGTGATAAATATGTGACCGATAAAATCTAATCTAAAGTTGTTTAAAATTCATGTGAATTTTTTTTAAAAAAATCATCGAATGCCTCAATTCAGGACATTTTTTTTATCGTGCTAGCACCTACCGCAAACATGTTACATGGAACTTTGATTATAATTTGATTTTTAAATTACCTTGTACGCTATCTATAAATCAATGCTTAATCAACTGAAGTTTAATGAATTTATCTTTTCATCTTAAACGAATATAATAGTTGAAAACATAATAAAATATAGTTGTGTCCGTGCAAAATATGAAACATGAACGCGTGATAAGGTATATGTAGAAGAACACGAACCGACCGCGGATTACTTGTCCACTCGCGCCGGTTCTCCTCAGCCATGTGCGAGGGACGATCATCATTTAAAGGTTTACTATTTGTGTGTGTGTGTGGGGGGGGGGGGTTAAAACATTATTTGTGCAGTTTTTAAAATATTTTACATAAACAAAATAACCATTAATTTATGTCTTACGATGTTTACGATTTGGAGTAATATCGCTCATTAATATTCATTTACACTCAAATGTTCAATTGAATAAATACAAGATGGACAAACTTTTATAGCATTAAATTAAAACAGTTCCTGTTTTTACGGCTATATTAACTCAAACACGTTCATATGCATGTAAGTGTGCGTCGCGGTGTGAGAATCTTATGTATTAAATAACCGCTTAAATACCGCTCGGTAGTGCAGCCGTGGCTGATCTCATCGGCCGTGGGCGAAAGATATATTACGTAAAGGTACATGTACAACGCACAGACAGGCACAGCTCAGAACCCAGGAAGATTTGAAAAGTTTGCAGTATAATGACCATACTCTATCAAATAGAAGTTATTTATTTTAAACTCTAAACCAACAATTGTTCTGTGTGTATTATTGCTTTAGATTGAGAATGACATTGCTTTTATCAATTAACTGAACGATTTCTTAATTGACACCCAATCGTTTAATCCATAAAAAAATTATGTGTAATCAAAACGAAACCAATTCTTGAGTTCGCGGCTATATAAACTCATTCATGTATATGTGAGACACAGCTCTCGTGTATTAGATAACCGCTGACCGCTAGGTAGTCCAGCCGCGAGCATGGTGACCGATTTTCTCGGCCGCGGGCGAGGGAGAGCTTACGTAATGGTACACACACACACAGCTCTGATTCAAGGTAGATCTTAAATGCATGGAGTTTATAAATAAAATGTAATGCATAGAGTTTTTTAATTCCATATTTTGTGGTTTAATAGAAAAGAAAAAGAATGTTTTGTTTTCCAATTGCCGTTTTTAATGATTGTGCACTATATGAACTTAACAACAATGACTTAAACTCCTAAAAAAAAAAGCATGTACTCCAACAACAAAAAAATTCTTATAAATTAATGCCTCCTGTATAAACCAGCATACTTTCTGCGGCAACTTTATGCTAGTTGTACGCACAAAGACTTTCGTTAACTTGTCAAATGAAAACAGGCACATATCAACATGTAAAGCTTTTTACACTCATACTACACAAATCACTTACAAAATAATATTGTTACGACCTTTATGAGATCCCAACAAACAACTTTTTCAGCGACAGCCATATCAAAATCCTAACCGTTTTTGAGTTATTAAGCAAAAACTTTTAGGAGCTATTGGCCCTTAATTTAAGGGGCCAGCCCTTTTTTATTGGTGTCAAATGAAAGCCCTTGATATTCTGCACAACTTTTATTCTACATGTCTTAACAAAATATTTTTTGTTAAAAAGATATAAAGGAAAATATGTCGAAATTTTTGCACTTTTTTTAATCCTGTTTTTTGACCCCCTACCTTTTCCTAAATAAAAAACGTAATCTAAAAACAAAAACCGATGTGCGCCACTACAATGTCTCTGCTATTCAAATTCGTTGGATTCCCATTCCCTGCTATCATAGTCTCGGAGCCTTTGACTGGAAACCAAAGGCCCTAAAAAAATTTAAAAGGGGAATAACTCGTTAACGGAAAGGGAATTCTAACTTTTATGAATTGATGAAGATAGTGTTTTGTCAAGTCCATTAGCCCTGAAAATTTGAGCAAAAACCGTTCAGAAATGAGCACGATATGAAGCCTCAAAGTTCGCGTCTAGGAAGAAAAAAAAAAAAAAAAAAAAAAAAAAACTAGAGCAAAGCTCGTTGCAAAGCAACGAGTGGGTCTTCCGTTAATGTCCAGAGAAAAGCTAGAAGTACCTTTAAGAAGCAGAGTTCTTAAGCCAAGAACAAGAGTAACTAAAACAATAAGAAAAAATCGAATAATTCTTGGTACGACTTAACAAAATCCGAATGATTTTAAGTATGACTGAACAAAAACCTTTCCGATTTCAAGAATGTCTTAACAAAATAAACCCGAATGTGTTCATGTACGACTTGACCCGATTATTTTTGGTACGAATTAATTTTACATTTAACTTCACGCTATTTTTTAAACCAAGGACGCGGAATCAAAATTTCCGGAAAAATCAAATTTTAAATCCCAATTTCTCTGTAGTGCATGGTCCGATTTTATAACGAATTTCAGCGTAAGATTAAGATAAAAAAAAGTTCTTTGTTTTTGCTAAATGAAGGATATCAAATTATCGCTTTAAAAAAGTTATCATAAAAAGACTTACTAGCCCTTTTAGTCCCTAATTGGAGGGGCCAGCCCTTTTTTCTTTATATCAAATAAAAGGTCTCACAAAAACATTTTGTTCACATGTATTCACGAATTGTTTAACGTTTTCGAGATATCTGAACAGCTGTGTTTTAGGGGCCGACCCTTTATCTCCTTACCGGGGCCACCAACAAAAAATGTTTAGTTGCCATATTGTTAAGAACATTATTCTTAACATTTTGTGTTCTACATTGCGTTTAAAGATATTTCTCCTTTTTCAGATATTATTTATGATCAAAGTTTTGAACTTCTGGCCCCTTGAAACCCCTAATTACGTAATATATGACTTAACTATGGTACTGTAAAGATAAACAGCTGTACAGTGAACATTTTTGCTTCTATAATTAATAACAAATTTTTGTTCAGTAAAGAGTTATTGTAAGAAGATTTTAGAGCCCTCTTGGCCCCTAATTTTAGGGGCCAGCCCCTTTTCCTTGATATCAAATTAAAGGTCTTGCAAATATAAATATATTTTGTTCACCAAGTGTTCACAAAGTGTTAACCGTTCTCGAGATATCTGTACAAATGTGTTTTAGGGGCCGACCCTTAAACTCCTTAATGGGGCCATCAAGAAAAAATTTAAGGTGGCATAATGTACAGAACATTATTTTGAGCAATTTTTGTTCTACATTGCTTTTCAAAATGTTTCTCCTTTTTCCGATATAAATGATCAAAGTTTTGAACTTTTGGCCCCTTGAAACCCCTAATTACGTAATATATGACTTAGCTATGGTACTGTAGAGATAAACAGCTGTACAGTGAACATTTTTGCTTCTATAATTAATTTTTGTTCAGTAAAGAGTTATTGTAAGAAGATTTTAGAGCCCTCTTGGCCCCTAATTTGAGGGGCCAGCCCCTTTTTCTTGATATCAAATTAAAGCTCTTGCAAATATAAACATATGTAGTTCACCCAGTGTTCGAAAAGTGTTAACCGTTCTCGAGATATCTGTATAAATGTGTTTAAGGGGCCGACCCTTAAAATCCTTAGTGGGGCCATCATCAAAAAAATTAAGGTGGCATATTGTACAGAACATTATTTTGAGCAACTTTTGTTCTACATTGCTTTTCAAAATGTTTCTCCTTTTTCCGATATAAATGATCAAAGTTTTGAACTTCTGGCCCCTTGAAACCCCTAATTACGTGATATATAACTAAGCTATGGTACTATTTAGATAAACAGTTGTACAATAAACATTTTTGCTTCTATGATTGATAACAAATTATTGTTCAGTAAAAGGTTATTATAAGAAGACTTTAGAGCCCTCTAGGCCCCTAATTTGAGGGGCCAGCCCCTTTTCCTTTATATCAAATTAAAGGTCTTGCAAAAATAAACATCTTTTGCATTACATTATTTCACAAAATATGTATACATCAAAAGATATTTCAGAACATGTTCAAAAATTTCGTGGAAAAATTTGGTGCTTATTTTCAGGTTCAGGCGAGCTTCGAAGCCTTGCACAATTTTCATAAGTGAAGGCAATGGGGTACATCTACATACATTTATCTACAATCCCTGAAAATTTCAAGCTTCTATCTTGATTAGTTTTGGAGGAGATGCGTGGACAAAATGACCCTTAAAAATTTACAAAATCGTCAATTTCTGAAACCGGAAGTGACGTCATAAGTTTAAATTTTAATAACCTCGAGTATTTACGTTACCAAATAAGTTCTGAAAATTTCGTGGAAATCGGTTGAATAGTTTTTGAGATATAAGCCACAAAAAAAGTCAGAGGAAGGAATAATAATAATGAAAAAGAATCCGAAGAAAAACAATAGGGTCTTCCGTTGGAAACGAAAGACCCTAAAACAAAATAAGACTAATCTTATTCCCGCACAATAATAGAAAGGTCTTCCATTGGAAACGGAAGACCTTAATAAAACACAAACACATAATGTATAAAATAAGCTAGCATGCGCAAATACAAGAATAAGAGAGAGAGAGAGAGAGAGAGAGAGAGAGATAGAGAGAGAGAGAGACAGACAGAGAGAGAGAGAGTACAATGTACGAGGATTGTTGTTGTTACAAAAGTTCGCAGGCAAAGTGATTTACGGCACAATTGCTGTGTATAATGACGTATGTTTCATTAAATGACTACCGACTGAAAATAAGTATGCAAAAAATCATATTTTTCTAAAGTTGTTTTTAAAAGATACAGCTATTTTTATTTTGCATATTCCACGACGTCAAAGTGGCTTCTAACTTCGAATAACTTTTTAAAAAACCGTATTATACTTCATACCTGTCCATGGATTAAATCACGGTGACCCTATTAACCCATAAACAGCCAATCGATATGCAAAGTCGACACGTCCACTTAATTTCATAACAAACACACATATTTTCTGTAACTTTAAACAATATATACAATAGCACTGCAAGTTTTGAATAGGCTATGAAAATTTTAGTGGATTTTACAGACACATCCTCAAGAAAAAAAATAAATAATACGATATAAGCTAAAAATAAATTTGACAATTTCCGTTTGTAGTTGATTACAACTAAACGCTACTTATCATTTAAAACATTGTCAACTTACTTTTACAAATAACATTTTTTGCGGTTTTTAATTTACTCAATCATAAATCTGTCTTAAATTTGCACGGGCTTAAAGTCAAATGAAATGTCAATTCCTTGAATTGTGTTTAAAATGTTATGCATTCTTGTCATAGAAATGATTTTCTTTGACATTGTCTAGGAAAAATCTTATATAATAAATGAAAATATTTTTTTTTAGATGAAGCTCATCTTTTTGCTTCTTGTTTCTGTTGTTCTTATCACCATCCATGTTATAGGTGCATACGGGATGTTTCCGGTACGTATTATTGCAGCATATATCAAGGTGTACATGTAAAGTGTTAGAAAATTAACATTCCACCACCCTATTGATTGTTATGTTGCAACGATTATTTTATTATCACCAAATTAATCTTAAAATTAAGTAAGGTCAAAGGAATAAAAGGAACAATTTTCTGTTGTCGATTACACAAGCACTTGAAATCAACGCATAGAGTTTAATTATGTTGATTTTTGTTTTGAGATTCTATACTTGTTTTTTTGTTTAAATTTTGCAGAGCATGAATGATTATGGTAAACGGAAGAGAATCCTCTTACCAGGAGTAGGATTTGGAAGATTTAGAGGAATGGGAGGATTTGGTGGAGGAATGGGAGGTGGAGGAGTTGGATGGTAGGGATGATATGGATGAAAAGGTGGTGGAGGAGGAGGAGAAGGCGCATGGAAAAAAAGACGATGTTTGTATTAATATTAATGTTGATCAATTTCATTGTAATAATATTACTATTTATTGATATAATGTCAAATTAAAATGTGATATCTAAATAAAAGAGTAATCACCTGAAAGTTGTCTTTCAGCCTCCTCTTTTTATTCAAACTAGGACACAGGCTACTCCCAATGTAGAAGAGGAGACTTTTCAATAACACCTGAAAATAAGATCTCGGGGATCTATATAAACTTAATATCATAAATCTCCGTATGACAAAGAAAATGCCTTTACGATATAGTGCTGGAGTGTAATGATAATTCTCTTTGTTTGGTATACTTGTCTAAGCACAATATTGACCAGATTAAAGTATACTGAAAGTTCTGGAAAGCAATTATCAAAAGAATTTTCTTCATTAAAGTTTTAGCTTGGATTTCAATAGTGTAGCTGTTGTCAGCCCGTTAGAAACCAACTCGGCGTTCTACTGTAGTACCAAACATTTTGAAACTTTTTTTGTATTTATTAAGGACGACAGACCATATTTGTCTTTGCGCAGATTTATTGCACACCTAAAAGGGGTGATTGTTACGAACATTGAATTCTCAATATTATGTCACAATCACAAAAACCCAATGAAAAATTCCTTATGATACAACATATAGCTGCTCAACGCCAACAACACACACTTAAGTATTGCATGTAGGGGACGATCTTGCTTTTTATTACACATGCTGAAATACGCTTTTCAAAATGTTTTAACATAAACAAATTTTGTCCGGGGGTGTCAAAAGTTTGTACTGATTTTAGAATTAGCTTACAATATTTATAAGCATCTACATGGATAACTTGACAGAGTTTTAGCCAGTGAATAAAACATTTACATTTGTAAACAGATAGCCATACTATGACCTTGAACTGCTAGTATTCCGTATTGGTCACCATGATACTTAAGCAGTTAAGTATACCTAGATACTACGCAATGAATTGTGGTAAGTATAACTAACAGAATGGTCTCTGCGACTCTTGTAGCACTGCGTAGTATTCCTAAATGATGTTATGAAACCAGGTGCATAATACGGGCATAATAAAATCCAAATTGAGAGTTTATAAATAAGTGTCATATTTGGCGATTCTATATCTGCAACGGTAGCTCTGGTACTCTATATTGAGTCATGTATTGCATATTCTATACTACCTTTGTAACCTTTTAGCCATGTATGAATAAATGTATTATGAGTAAGTGATGCCTTATACCTATGTGGAAGACTGGATGCCTTATACCTATGTGGAGGACTGGATGCCTTATACCTATGTGGAGGACTGGATGCCTTATACCTATGTGGAGGACTGAGAGACCCGGAACTCGGAGACTCAAAACCTGCATACATACTCTTTGATAGACAGTTTTGATAGTTTTGTTACTTTATTTAGAAATAAAATATAACTGTGGAATTTGAACACTAAAGATTCACTCATGATCATTGTAAATGGGCTGAACTGGTCAGAACTTTCATTCATTAGTAAAATGTTACATAAACTCCTGTAAAACGATGTTAGATAAACTTTTTAAAAACAGAATTGTATTTTGGGTTTTGATTTCGCTTATACTGATCTTTGATTTGGGCTGCTTTTAATTGGTGTAATTTGACTACACAATCACGCTCATTAATAAACTATTGGTGAAATAAGTACTAGACTTCGTGGTTACTGAGCTTGAGACGTATCTCCAGGAGATAACTACGGTAGAAGGTTTACACGAGCATTCTTGGTGCCCATGACCAGAACTAAGCGAAGTTGAAAACAAAATAAACAACTTGTCTAAGCAACCAATATGGCGACAGGTGATGGGTTGGATAAAAAGAATTTAAAATCAAATGGAGCAATTAGAAAAACAACTAGACACGATCTCGTTGCGAGCAACGAGGAGGTCTTCCGTCCGATTTTTAGAAGAAAATATGACATCATCTACTTTGATTTTCGACAACAAAACATGATATGGAAAAAGAAGTGAAGTACTAATGCTTTATTGCATCGCTTTTTATAAGTTCCATTACATTGCTTTTTTACATGCTTGAATTTTTTCCAATTAAGATTGAAAAGATTAATTTTGTTTACATCTGGTCCCTAAAAACCCTAATTGGGTAACGCAAGAGAAAATCATTATATTGTAAGGATATAGAAACGTATTATACCTAAACTTGCATTCATAACCTTTCACAAAATGGCTCTCATTAAAGGGCTAAAGATAATTTTTTAGAGCCCTTTGATCCCCTAATTTAAGGGGCCAGCCCCTTTTTCTTGGAATCAAATGAAAGGAGATTTAATTATGAAAACATTTTGTCAACAACAAATGTTTAGAAATTCGTTAGCGTTCTGGAGATATATGAGAAAGAAGGTTTAAGGGGCCGATCCCATATCTCCTTATAGGGACCGTTTGGCGAAATTTTGAAGGCTGCATATGATTAAGAACAGCTTTTCCTCTGTATTGCATTTCAAAATATTTTTCCTTTCTGAGATATAGATGATCAAAATTTGGGACTTTTTGTCCCTAAAAACCTTTAATTACGAAATCCTTACATTGCTTGGATGCATAACTGTGAGACATATTTGCTTCTATAACCTTTCACAAAATGTCTCTCAGTTAAGGGCTACAGAGTAAAGATTTTAGAGCCCTTTGGTCCCCTTATTTGAGGGGCCAGCCCCTTTTTCTACATATTAAATGAAAGGTCATTTAATTCTAAACAAATTTTGTTCAACAAGTGTTTAGAAATTCGTTCCCATTTTGGAGATATATGAGAAAGAAGATTTTAGGGGCCGATCCTTTATCTCCTTATAGGGACCGTTTAACAAAATTTTGAAGGTTACATTTTGTTAAGATCATTAATTTGAACAACTTTTCCTCTGTATTGCATTACAAAATATTTTTCCTTTCTTAGATATGGGAGATCGAAGTTTTGGACTTTTGGCCCCTAAAAACCCTTATTACGTAATACATGACAAAATCATTACATTGCTTGGATACATAACTGTGAGATAAACATATTTGCTTCTATAACATTTTACAAAATATCTCTCAGAAAAGGGCTACATATTAAAGACTTTAGAGCCCTTTCGTCCCCTTATTTGAGGGGCCAGCCACTTTTTTTTATTTCAAAGAAAAGGTCATGTAAATAGAAACTTTTTTTACATTACATGTCTTAACAAAATATTTTTCAGAAAAGAGATAGTTAAAGAAAACCAGAAAATATTATGACTTTGTTTAATCTCAATTTTCGGGTCCACGCGAGCTTCGACGCTTTTTGCGATCGAAATGATTTTTAACCTTCATGCACATTTTCAGTCTTCCGTCTACCATCGCTGAAAATTTCAAGTTTATATCTGCTATAGTTTAAGAGGAGTACTGCCGACAAAATACCCCTCTGAAAATCGATAAAACGACTATATCTCAAAACCGGAAGTGACGTCATCAATAGAAAAAATTTGCAATACGGTTCATATCATCATCTATTAGATCTGAAAGTTTTATGAAAATCAATTGAGTAGTTTTCGAGATCTCGCATGCACAAAATTTGTAAGAAAAAAAAATAATAATATAGAAGAATAGGGAAAAAGAAACAAAGCAATAACAATAAGGTCTTCCGTTGGAAACGGAAGACCTTAATTCGTGGGGTTTGTTCAGAGTTAAGAATATAAAGGGCAAAAATCCTCAGAAAAAGAACAGATTTAACGAAACACTTTTAAAACATATTATGATACTACGTTGTATGAAACTCGTGATCTTCGACGCCGAGTCCCAAATCAGGATGATGATAAAGATTTTTTGCATTGGTCAAGTTTAAGCTATAACAACCGCACTCTCAGTGTCCATATCTTCTGTGATAACTGTTTTTGATGAAGAATGCTCAACAATTTAAACAATGGATAAAAGAAGTTGAAATTGTGGGTCACCTTGTTCCTGTCTTTATCCATGTTCTACATATGTTTTTGTTACAAGTGTTCATGAAACTCTCAAACATGGTTACATCACAAGGACTTTATACTGCCATAAACATATAGATTTATTTGGTGTCATATCATCATACATAGAGAGAGAGAGAGAGAGAGAGAGAGAGAGAGAGAGAGAGAGAGAGAGAGAGAGAGAGAGACACAGAGAGCGAGAGAGAGAGAGAGAGAGAGAGAGAGAGAGAGAGAGAGAGACAGACAGACAGACAGACAGACAGACAGACAGAGAGAGAGAGAGAGAGACTAAACAGACTAAACGTGACAAGAACATTCTAGATCACGATATCCGATAATAAATTGAATACCGATAATCGATAGGGAAACTATCTGTCTAAATCAAATATGTGTAAGAAATATCCTACATAAAAATATCCCCGCATGCTGTTTTTCTAGAAAATCATACCGGATATTCTAAATATATAAAAACACTATTAAAATAACATTTCTTTCGATGAATTTTTCAATGGAATATTTATTTGGTATAAAATTTATTCAAATCTTATCTTTCTGATGAAACACACTAAAAGCAAAACTTTATACCAGTACTCTTTAGGCACCTGATTTTCATGTGCCACACCTGTACAAATGAAATGACTGCTTGTAGTATTATACAATTTTCACCCAGTGATAAACGTATCTCTAATTTGACAAATGCGTTTTAACAGCAACAAAAAAAATAATAATATATACGTAGTAGAGTAAATAAACAAAATATTCAATTGGTTTTTTTTTTTTTACTTCTATAGAATACGACACGTCCAAGCTAAAATTTGCACAAAATAAGTTTCAAAATTAAATAAAGAATGAATAATTTAATTCTGGTTGTAACGCGATTTCTGATTGGCTAAAAAATTATTTTATTTCGTATAAAGAATGTTGCCTACGTCATAGTAAGACTAACGTCAAAAACGTATCACTACGCCTGACGTTACGTTTGAATTTTGTACAATTTTGTTGCAATACTGCTGTTGTCAGAGGCAAAATCCCATCGTGAGCCCTGGACCGGTAAATGTCCTAGTAAAAATAAACTGGCGACTTCGAGAGAATAATGACGTATATCTCCGCTATTTTAAGACCCATCAACTTGAAATTCGGCATGAGTGTATTTCAGACATTACTTTTCTGAAAAATACATGCATATTGCGAGTGTTTTAAAAATTAATTGATTTATTAGGCTTTTAAAGCGAGCTGGTAGTTTTTTATTTGGGTCAGAGTTCGACCCCTTTCTTTATTTATGGTTACATTGAAATTAATGTTAAAACGGGCTTGGCCCCTGTGTTTTATACGATATAAAATGGTTTGAAACAGTTGACGCTTTTTTATAAACCGCGAAGCGGTTTATAAAGCGTAAACTGCCCCAAACCATTTTATATCGTATAAAACAAATAAATATTGAATTCATTCCTTAAATAGAAGGCCAAAAAAATTATTTGTATGAATATACATATTTCTGTATGTTGACAACTAAAATCGTTTTTTTTTAATTTTGCAACACAAAATCTAGAGTGCTTTTATCCAATACATGAAATATACGAGTATATGTATAAAGACAATTTGAATTTACTAATTTTGAAATATCTTATTTTAAAATGCATGCATACATATATCCTTAGCACATACGTACATGTGCAATAGCTATTTAACATTTTGATAAAATATAGTAATTATAGAATAATAATAATGCCGTGTAAATGAGTCAAAAAGTAGGTCTTACCAGGAGCTTGTGATGCCAATCACCATGATCGTATTAATTTGTTGATGCAATATTTATTGATGAAAGCGTGGTCTGAGAAATGAGATATGAGAAGTAAATGATAACGACGACTTATACTTGAATATACAGCTACATGTATGCACATCAAATTACACACATTATTGATTATGACATAACATATATCAAATTACACACAGTATTGATTATGACATAACATATTACGCCATAATTGTGTTGGTGTCATTTTTTTCTATTGACATGTGGATCAACATAACTTTGACAAACCAGGACAAATTTTGTTATAAAGCAATGTCATCGTTTCATTAAAGTGAAAATAATAATTTAAGTGTGAAAAACTATAAGACCTTCTGACATTCCAAGTATAGAGGTTGGTAGAACACAAGTGCTCTAGAACATTAAACAAGTTGCAATGTAAACATACTAGTTCCGTTACCCATTTTTTATCTGATATAGAACCGTTTTAACAAGTCCTTGGACTTTCAGTAGGATGTAACTATCTATCTCTTGCGTCAAAACAAGTAAAAATGACGCTGGTTTCAAGCGAAATATACACCGATTGCGTAGCCTTAGCTCAAAAGCCAGACAAATCTTGTTGATTTCAAAGAGCCATGACTGAGTGGCCTACAATGAAATAGAAAGACCTACGTCACAATGCTGTTAAACACAACTACCCAAAGTCCAAGCTCCTGTTAATATGGTTCTAATGGAGTTTTAGTGTTAAACATGAACTTTCGTATAAACGGAAGACATATTTTGAACTAATTTGTGCAAAGGTTTAACTTACAGTCGGTTTTTTTTATTTATCACTAAGTCATACCTGTATTGGTGGGTTGTTAAGGAACTTTCTTGAACTTATCATTCAAATAAATGTATGTATACCAAATAACAACGTAAATTTAACACACACTTGTAACGAATATAACGCTTCAAAGCTAGAGGGAAATATCGTAGCTAGAATAAGGAGAATATGCAATATTATTACGTATTGTCGCAATCTTTCTCATAATCACTTTTTGAAGTGAAAAAAAATTAAGTCTCAGTTCCGTCGATTTGTACCATTTCTGTATCCTTGTCAATATACTATAGTATATATCCATACATTCTGTATTTTTCCGAGTGAAAAATGATAATACTTCAAGTTGAATGAAAGTATCTTGGAATTTTCCCTTTCCTCTATTTCAATTACACTTCTTTCACAAGTATGTGTATTTTTTTTTCACTAGAAATCGTATAAACATGCTGCATAAATATCTTGGGACAGACTGAAGTCACTAATATCTATTTTAAGTACAATTTTTGAATCTCGATTGTCCGAAATATTTGACGATTTCCTGGCCTTTTTGACGATTTTGATACATGTATTTTACATACAAGGAAAGTAAAATTTCAAAATCATTTAAAAAGCCAGGAAAACGTCGAAAATTTCGGACTAGAATCTCAAATGCTGCATTATTTAATTTCCTCATTATACTTTTGTAGTACTGTTTGCTGTTCTCCCCCAAACAAGGATTGATATGTTGGTAAGCTTTTTATATTACAGAAAAGGGCAGCCAGAATTATTATGAATGTAAAATCAACTCAGAAGTGCAGCTGCTGCTGAGATTTTTAGCGTTCTAACGGATGCCTGTTCATCATTATTTCATATAAAGAAAAATTGTGCCAGTTTATATTTTAAAGGATATACATGCCACGTTTCTGCATGAATGTTTTTTAGCTTTCTTTCCGTCGTCAATTCAAGAACAACAATAGGCAATGCATCGGTGATCTTTTATATGTTCAAAAAGTATGAACAGAATTATTATAATTTAAGCAAACCTTTAAAGTAACACCAGCATTTTTAAGGAACCAGCTGCATGAATCTGTTAGATTATGTTTGCAATTCTTTAGATTTCATTTGGTTTTTTTTTTAATACGCATACGTACAGCAATATCATTCAAACAAGTACTAAACACTGAATCCTAATCCCATAAAAATATTTTTTTTATATTGATGTCCCTTATATAATGTTATGTATATTTTTTTTACCCATATTTACTTTCTATTTCTTTCATTTACGAGAATGTATCCGTCATTTCTTTCATTTTCCAGTGTCTTTAATTGCCTGTGGTACAGGAAACACTGCAAATCGGTTTTGTAATATATAGTCCAAAACATTTCATCAATGCTTATTTTGATATTTATAATTAATCGTACATTTATTAAAAAATTATAGAAATACAAGCAATAAGTAATCATTCTTTAAATATAATGAGAAGATCGGATACGATCGGATGTCACAGTGATCAAATCTATCATAACACTCCAGACTGCATTTGATCCTATTATCATACATGTAATAATGCTTAAAAAATGATTTTTATCAGTTCCAGAACATTTGTTTTATACAGAATCATGCACAAAGTGAAGACTTTAGTAGTTATTGTTACTAATTGTGCTATATCCTGTCTAAATTAAGGATAATAAATTATGATATAATTATCATCACATACATATAATTATATGTATTGCCTATTGTAACGGGGACGTAGTAATGGGGGGGGGGGCAGTCAAGCACAAGGTAGCATCGTTTTTTTAAGTGGTGGGCAGACTCGATCAACCAAAACAATCTAAACAAGCCCCCCCCCCCCCAAAAAAAAGGGGGGGGGGGTACTTCTCAAAATCATGAAAATCCTAAAAACCAGAAAGGGGGTTAGCGTAGTCTTATAACTTCATTTTAACCGTTCGTTTCCTTATTTTTACTTCAATTTATCACACTGTCCCAAATTACGTAGGGGCTAGCTGCAATAATGTAGCCCTCTCCGATTTTTTATATCTGATGTTTTACCTCTCCCAAAAAAAAAAAAAATTCGGGAGAGGGCTACATTATTGCAGCTACGTAGGGGCCAACTCCTTTATAATTCGGTTTTTTAAATTTTTAAGTAATTCTTTGCTGCGACAAAAAGTGCGGGGGGCATGTCCCCTATATATATATATAGAGAGAGAGAGAGAGAGAGAGAGAGAGAGAGAGAGAGAGAGAGAGAGAGAGAGAGAGAGAGAGAGAGAGAGAGAGAGAGAGAGAGAGAGAGAGAGAGAGAGAGAGAGAGAGATATTCAGAGAGAGAGAGAGAGAGAGAGAGAGAGAGAGAGAGAGAGAGAGAGAGAGAGAGAGAGAGAGAGAGAGAGAGAGAGAGAGAGAGAGAGATCCATTACTTGAAATACGGATTTCCAAGGTTGCAGTACTGGGTTTTTCCTATTAGACGTGGTCAATTTCAAACACCTGAGTGACGTCGATTGAAATTGTTTACAATCTCGAGGAAACCATTCACATGGCTAAATGTCAACATGTCGAAACTAAACCCTGGATAAGTATCTAGATCTCGCTGTGTAAAAATGATGCCATGGAGGAAGAGGAGGCTGTGTTAGAGTTTGAGGCAGTCCTTGGACACGGTTCCTTTGGCACTGTGTACTTGATAAAGGACAAGGAGAATCGAAGGGTAAGAAAGCATGTTCAGCGGGAATTCCGATTTTTCAGTTCGTCAACTTCTGATTTTAACACAGGATGGTGTGGAATATATGTAAAAGAACAACCGTGTTCATAATTTGAAAACATATCTTAGATAAAAATCATTTTACGCAAGAGTATTAGGTTTGGAAATTTTAGGGATTTCCCCTAATATCTCGGTGGACATTCGGCTGAGCCATTCTCTTTTAAGAAGTGGACAGGCATACTCGCCTACATCCTACATACTACATGTGGTGCCGGGTGGCAATTATTTTTACACGTGGATGTAGGCTATGCCTGTCCACTTCTCAAAAGAGAATATCGGCTGAACCTATATTAATGATCTTATCATATTCCAAATGTTAGGTCCAGTAAAACCCCCTAGATTTTATAGCTACATAGCTTAAATGACCTATACACATGTACACAATTTATTTACCTACCTGAAATAGCCTGTTTGGATATAATACCTCAATTGAGCAGGATATATAAATTTACAGTGCAAGATGGGAAAAATATTTATGAGCTGGTCGTATGATATCGCGGCAGTTAAATCAATTTTTGGGAAAATCTATCAACAATCAATACTGAAATATTTCCAGAAATTTTTTTATAATTGTGAGTTTCCTCTATTATATACCTCAATGATGTTCAGCATGCCTTTATTTACAATGCCTAAAAATATTCCGACCTCAAATGTCAATTTCAGCACGTGCTACTATATGTAAACAGAAATACTGCGATACGGTAGAACCCGCGATATGATAGAAAACAAGTATAAAGTGTGTCACAAGTTATTGTTTCCACCTAAATTTGAAAACTTTTAATAAATAACACACATGCTTGTGTACGAAATACAATTGAAATAGGTGGGAGGGAAATACCCCTTTAATGTTCAATGTTTTAGATATTAAAGTTCATACATACAGTCATGTATATTTACAGTATGCTGTGAAGAGAATCAACTTCCAGGGTCAAGAGTCAGAGAGAACTCAGGCTCTGAGAGAAGCCGAGCTCCTCTCTAAGGTCCGACACGAGCACATCCTCAACTACATCGAGTCATTTGAAGACGATGAGTGTCTAAATATAGTAACAGAGTACTGCGATGGCGGGGACCTTGAAGTTTACCTGCGGAACAGAAATGGGAAAAGTCTGCCGGAGGTCCGTGTGTGTCATTGGATGTTCCAGATAGCTGCCGGACTCCAGGTAGGATATTTTTTTATCTCATACATTTTAGGAAAGGAACCTTGCACTTATGTGAAACTGATGTGGCTTTTGCGTTGGGGAAAAATGTGATGTTTTAGTTCAAAGATTTGTAGTTCTTTTTTTCAATTATTTATTCTGATATTCCTGAAAAAGAACCTTAATATTTGAAAGGGGTTGAGGAAAAAGTTCAAGTGGGAAAAATTAGCACTAAAAATTTGGACCTTAATAATTATATAGTTGTAGGAAAAAAACTGAAAATAATTAAACCAAAAAATGTGCTCTACCCTTTTAAAATTACTAGTACACAGAGTAGTGAGACTTGAGGTCTGGGATGGAAAGGGGGGGGGGGGGTGTTCAATTCGCTCTAGATATTGGTTATTTAACTATTGAGCATGGTGTGTGGAGACTGATTAACATCATCAACTACATCACACTTTTGTCAAGGCAGGCTAGGCCTTTGACAGTGAATTATCATGTTTGCTTATACATGTAGCTAGTTTGAAGTCTGCTAATAATATAAATAAATGTAGAAAACACAAAAAATATACTACATGTAATTTATTATATATAGAAATACCAGTTACCCAAGGTTCTCCAAAAAAGTTTCAATTTCTACACATAAAAGTTTATCACATTTCATGTCCCATGTTTCCAGTATTGTCTTATTAAGGAAAAGCAAAATTTGTAATAGATCCTGCCCCCTGCAGCCGCATGAAGATTAAGTCCATGAATATCTTTGACATACAGTTATACCTGTAGTGTTGATTTAGTTTTGTTTATAATACTATACTAGTACCTCCATGGCCAGAAGATTCTACACCGAGACCTAAAGGCCAAGAATATTTTCCTGATGGGTGACCTATCCTTGAAGCTTGGTGACCTTGGCATTGCAAAGTATAGTGTATCAATTTATGCATTAGTATGTTTTTTATTCACATTTATATATACATGTACATGTATATCTTATAAGTAGTGATGGGCCGATTATCGCCGACAATTGAAAGTCGGTTGCTAAATGACTCCCGATGTTGATGATTGATTAAGATTTTCATAATCGATTGTTTAAAAAAAAAATTTAAAAAACCGTAATTTACGAAAATTCTTCGTACGACGACTTTTTTTCAAACATTAAAATGAAAATAGGTTTAAACAAAATGGCGACGCCATGTGCAAGCCTCACGGACAATGCAGATGCCTCAAATCAAGATCCAATTAGTATAGTAGGGGAAATAGTTAATTAAAAAGAAGACTACATTGTGCAAATGTTGACTTGCTCATTTTCTTGAAGAAAAACCTTGAAAGGTACTGGTGAAACACTGACGTTGTATGTCATGTGACTCGGTCAGTTGTGAACTGTCTAGTTATGATGCTAAAAACAGTTAAAATTGTTTTTGTTGAATGTTTTTGAAATGGGATTTGAACTCTGAATTCAAATTAATTCGTAACATTTTAAATTGTTTATGTTTATTGTTTGAAGTTTGAACTTGTTCCTATCTTCCTAGTTACTATAAATGGTACAACATAATTTTATTTTCTTATATATATATAGTTTTCTTTTATTCTAACCAGGTGCAGTAAATAAGATTGTATGTGCATAATAATATTAAATTTTATTAACATATTTGATTTATTTGAATAAATATTTGATAGCTTCAAACAACTGAAACAAGTACATGTATATTACTGTATATACAACGCAAGACGCAAGTTTTTGTTCAGAGAATTGTTTTATTCAATTAATCATAATTTTAAAACTTTCGATTATTGAATCAATTATACACTTTCGATTATTTCCGATAATCGATTATTAAAATTTTCCAATTTTCCCAACACTACTTTTCATAAAAATATAGAGTGAAGGAAGATGCGGTTTATGCTAGAAGGAAAGATTTTTGTATACTTATACTAATGTGTAGGTGTTATTATTAGGAGGTAAAGCTGTAAAATACATGAATTAATTTAAATGTACATGTATGTTGAACAGTAATATTAACAGTGTTTCAATACCTACCCTTTTATTTAACTATTAGATCTACCTGCTTTGAAAATAAACTGAAGAAGGATAAATTTTTTATTTAGAATAATTGTGAATTCTAACTTGCTGAATGCTTTTTAACTAAAAAAAAAATTACTTAGCATTTTTATATTTATCAAAACAGGTTACTGGAGCTGAACCAGAGTAAAGCTGAGAGTTTTGTCGGGACACCAGCGTATATGAGTCCAGAGTTATTCAAACACTTACCTTATAACCATAAAGTAAGTCTAAGTGTTACTGTGTAAAATTTCAATTCTCAATTTTTAGACTATATGATAAGGTTTTCGAAAAAGAAGAATTTAATGCAATGTATACAAATTTATCATGGTCTTCTTGGCTGTTGTCTTAGATGTACTTGATTGAATTTAATGTCAAGGGTTCTGTTGCTGTTTCAAAGGAATATGAATTTGAATAATTTTTATGTAAAATATAAAAAGTATATTCCAGTCATTATGAAAACAATATTTTCTAGACTTCGTCTGTTAGCCATTCAGTGAAAAAGCTCTAGACAGTTTATGTTTTTCATTGTTTTTTTCAACAGTCAGACATTTGGAGTTTTGGCTGTTGTTGCTATGAAATGGTTGCCTTGCAGAAAGCCTTTGGAAATGACAGCTTGTTTGCCCTTTGTAAGAAGGTTTGCAGTGACGAGGTGAGTGATAACTTTTTGTTCAGTTTTGAGTTTTATGCTTATATATGTATATAAGATGTAAACATGTTGTTGCATTGATTTATAAATTGTATTGCTGTTTTGAAAAGAGAAATAAATCATGTTTTCCATTTAATAGATTAATCAAGGTTATAAAAAAAAAATTATGTTTTCCTCATTTTAAAAAATGCAATAAAAATAGGCTAACTGTCTGAAGTTATGGAATATACTGCTTAAAAAAAAGGTAACTATTTTTTCTTTGCTTTATTTGTAACCTGAACTTATAATAACTGTTATCTTGACAGAGACCCCCTTTTCCTGCAAACTACAGTGACAGCTTGAAATCCATAGTGTATTCCATGTTGGATGAGGAACCAGACTGCCGACCCAGCGCGACAAACATAGTCAGTAACGTGTACATCAGAAAGAGGCTGGCAGAGGTGAGTAAGGGATAGAGAATGTGTTTTCCCAAAATTGCACTTCAAACATTTATAGCAGCAAGGAGGAATTAGTGATTGATAAAATGAGTATCCATAACTTTTATTTGCTATATCCCACTTCGTTTTTATTATTGCCTTATGTGTCGAACATAGGATAATACTGAAACCTGATGTAGATAATCAAATTTTTCCAAAATGATCCACTTTCATTATCCAAAAAAAGTCCTCTGTTAAATCAGATACCACCATGCATTTACTAATTTTTTTCTAATGATTATCATGAATGAAGTCTCATTTGTTTTGAAAAGACATTAATCTGTTCTTAATTTGTTTATATCCGACAGCCAATAGATAAAAGTAACTCTCCAGACAGACAACATAGAAAGCATCAGCCCAAACTGAAGGAAGGACAGAGCAAGACACACTCAGCGAGGGAGAGGAGGAGGAAAATGGCGGAACAGAAATACCAGACCATGTCTCACGCGTGGCTGGCCATCAAACGGAAGATAGACACATACAGGAGAGAAAATCAACGAAAAAGCATGAGCAGAACAATGGAAAAGATGAAGAAGCTAAAGTTGGGTTCAGTCAAACAAGAGAGTTCTGACACAGACACTGGCACATACAGTAACCATAGCGACACAGCAGACTACGACGAGGATCCAATCAGATTCTTGCTAGGGGATGATGGGGATGAAGAGGGTGAAAGTACGCTGGTTATTGAGAGGGTGCAAAGGTCGAATGCCAGAGGTCATCGAAATGGAGACACAGGGTCACAGTGTTCTAATTTTGAGGATGATGTGTTTGGTGTTCGGGAGCATGTGGAGAGGTTGACTGTTCATCCACACCAGGCTGCTAAACTAATGGTGCACGGAATGAGAGACCAGTTGACTCCATTCCAGTATAACGGGACACCTTTTCCAGTCAGGAGGCAAGAATCGGATCCCACCTTAGAAGAATCCTCATCTGACAATAAAGTATGAAAATGGGATTTGCACATATTCTTAGTTTCTTAAATCACTTCATACAGTTTTTCATTTACAGCTTTAAGTGCAAGAATGCAATTTTTTTTTTAACTTTATTGTTTAAAGAGATTTCCTATACCTTTAAGACTTATTTGCAGGGTACCCAGAGAACAAAAAAGAAGAAAAAAATTCTTTCCAAAATTGCAGATGGTGAGATATTTAGATTATTTGGTTCATTTTCATCTTCACTTTATCAGTTTTTTGTTGACTGTGAAAAAGTAAAAGTATAGTGAACAGTGCATGTTCTTGAAATATTTCAGAAAAAAAGAGAATCGAGAGCAGCAGTAGTGATACAGGGATAGGGATGACCTCAGGGGAGTCCTCACCCACGACACAGAATGTAAGTACAGCCTCAACTCATTCCCCTATCCCCTTAAAAAACATTTCATCATCTAGATCCTCATCTAACACAGGAAGTGTAAGTCAATCCATCCCCTCATAGGAGTCCTCACAAAATAAAGGTGCACTCTAAAATCTTTCTTCATAAAAGACTAAAGGAGTAATAATCCCAACACAAAGTATACAGTCTGCATCCATCCCTTGACACTTTTGATATTTTTTTTACATACAATGCAAAATGTAAGTTCATATACTACCCACTCCTACCCCTCAAAAAAGATTGAGTCCTTACAATAAAAGATACTAGTGCACCTACAATTACACCTAAAAATCTTAATACCCTAAAAACGTTATTACGTTTTTGAAATTTTTTTTTTTGGTTGTTTGATTGACAGGTGAAAGGAGGCGGGGACTCCGTGCGACTTTTTACACGCGGACAGGAAGTGAGCTTTAAGAGAGGCCTGTCCAACAGTAGTGACGAGAGGGAAGAGAGGTAGATAACAGCCAATAGGAACATAATTAATTTGTTTGCAATTAAAAGTCATGCTGATTTGGCATTACATCTTGCAAGTTTGTGAAAATGATTGACATTTACCTTTATAGCACTGTAAGAGAGAAATATGTTCCATTTGAAAAGAGAAAGACAACTGATACAGTCAAAGGAATTGTCGGTAAGTTTTCAATTCTAGTTAATATACATGTAAAATTGAGATCTTATAAAGACATCCAGTGTAAGTTTTATTGCATGTTTTTTTTTTAATTAAATGAAGTAGTATTTACATTGTACTTTAAAATGAGATCAGATGTTGGGTCATGTTTAAACTTACTAAAAAAAGGTCTTAATTGATCCGAGTCTTAGTTTACAATAGGAATATATTGTGAAAAAGTGAGACCAAGATTTAAAAAAAATGCATTAGATTAATAGGTATTTATTTTAAAAACTTTGTTCTTATTAGTGTATTCCCATTATTGTTAATTGTTATTTTACCAGACAAAGAAAACACATCCTCAGCTTGTAAGTCTGCACAATGCATTCATTGCATGTCACCACACATGATTATCTTTCGCTCTAATGACATTCTACCTTCTTAAGTGTATGTCACAGTCCTCAATTCATTACTATGGTTTCCGTGTCCCTAGTGCCACTGATGAAAACTTCACTCTCTCAACTTTTGAACTTTTGCCAATACAATGTTCTACTGTAAAAGTTGTAAAAATGCAGTATGAATTACACGCCCTTCATTAAAAATAAATAAATTGACTGCAAATAAAGGTCACAGTGTATTAAATTTGTAATATGTAAGTAAATAAACTTCAAGTGTTTTTTTCTGGTCATCAGGAGATGTTTTGTTGTCTTGAAACTTTTATTCTGTCGCACAATGTGTTAAGGTGGCTCACTACACCGTAAAATATTTTCTTTAATCAGCAGAAAATTACATGTACTTGATTATGATAGATATCATTATAGATAAGAAGTTTTTCAGTCTAATAGGCATAGAAGTGTGCAATTTTGGAAAGAAAATTACATTTTCAAAATTTAATTCAGTTAACATAAACAAAAGCTCCATGCGGATTTGAACTCATGATCTGTGGTTCAGAAGCCCAATACTTTAACCACTGAGCTACAACGATATTCAACCTTATCGAATATACATGTATTATAAACAGTTTAACAAAACATTTAAATCGCCATCTTGTGACGTAGTGTCTTAAAGAGTATAAGTCTAGGTGTAGGGAGGTACCCTAAGTATAAACAGCATAAAATTCATTAAACAACCCAGTACATGTAATTTTATTAGTTGTTGAAGCAGTTTTTAAGAATACATTAAATTGAACTAAGTTAAATTCTTTGAAGCTACTGAAATGTCAGTTTATTCTAGACTTTTATTTCTACTTAGAGATAACCCATTTTGCTTCTAAAAAGCTGCTTTTGCAAGCAAAATTGTGACTTCTTACATGATAGGGTTCCTTGTAATGCTTTTGTTCTCTCTGTATGTCACACATACACTTGGCATTTTTCCTATGTTTGTGACCAGTCTTAAAGCACACAGAATTCTACTACAACTTTTACTCAACTATTCTACTTTTTACAAATTACTTGTAAATTTTTTAATATTAAAATTCGAAGACATGTAGCACATTTCCATTCTGTGTCTGCTGAAATTCTTCTATGATTCCCAAGCTTTAATCTAAACATGAGAAGATATTATGTGCCATGTTCTCAAATAAATCAATGTCAAACGATTGTTGTGTTGTCATTTTAGTTAGAACCATAAGGATTTTTTTTATTGATTCAGAATATTTTATCTAAAGATATTGTTACTGATATTTCAGCAATGATTGGAAACATGGAATCTGAATCAGTTGTGTCAGAAATCAGCAATATTCAAAGGTAAAAGAAATTGTAGTTGAAGTTCCCTTTAATATTTAATTAAATAAACAACACAACTTTATACATGCTGACTAATAATCAGATCTAACAGATAAATTTCAATCAACAGTCAAGTATTCTAATAGCCTAAATTAATAATATTGGATTTATAGATTTATGGTTGATTTGAATAGTATACATGTTTGCAGTTTTGTTGCTTTTGTCCTATATTTTAAATATTTTAAAGAAATAAATATTCTTTGATAAATATTTGGTTAGAATTTTTAACCAAATCCAACCCAAGTTATCCTTGTGACTGTGTTTATTAGAATGACGTGAAGAAACTGTTGAATAATGTTTTGTTTTTTGGGGTTTTTTTTCAGTGAGATTGCTGACGCATTGGGCAAAGACAATCTACAGAAATGCTATGACGTCATGGCAAATGTACAAAATGACGATTTAGTGAAGGTAAATTTACAATTTTTGAGGAATATATACCTGGTCCATTTAAATGTTTTTGCATTTGTAGAATCACCATCTACACTTTAATTGTAGAATGTAAATAATAGAGAAGAATTTATTTTGTATATGAAACCAAATGTTAGTTTTACGATAATGCCTTAAATTTTTTTTTAGCTAAAGTTTAAGGTTGCTCACTTGTCTTACACTGCGATTCTTTAGAAAAGAAAGTTTACCAAAGAAACATTTGAATCTGTTTTCAGGCTTTTCTGACAGAAATTCTTGGACCAACCATGTTTGAAAAGTACAGGGACCAACTTTTCTACCTCCGTATGCTAGAGATTAGGTCTCACGTTACATCCTAGATCAAACGACATGTTAACATTAACATTAGCAGATCTGTTGATAATATATTGACGGTTGTGAGTTCTTATGCACGAAGACTATTTTGTTATTCCTGCCATAAATGAGTATTTATCAGAAATTATTTTTGTGGTTTTGTTTGTTTATATCCGGGTAACAACTGTTATCGAATTTATTGTAGATACATGATTGTATAGTAGTTTAACGGATCTTACACTTCAAATTGTCCCTGTGAATGCAATGATATTTAATTGTATTTTAACATTATGATTTTTTAATAAGTCAAATACATGTAGATATTATAGATCCGTCCAGTTCATTTACATGCTATTGACATAATGGTAAAATTTATGATGATTATATTATTATGTATTATGATACTGCTGGTTAGAAATCCATTTTCATCAATTGTTAAAAGTGATACATACATTCACCATCTTTATACGGTATACAGTGTTTTGCTTGAAGAGTATATGCATTTGTTTTTACAATATACTATACAAGTATTTTATTATTAGATTCAATACAAGTTTCTCCCTGCTACAAATGTCTGATGCTGCAAAAATAATGGTTTTGTATTACATGCATGTATATTGTGAATTTTTGTCACGAATATCATTTTTCCTACATTGCTATAATGTTGCTTTTATCAATCAAATTAAAGATCTATAGATCGCATACAGTGTTATACTGTCTGTCTACATGTATACGATTTTTAGAAATTATGAAATAGTCTATATTATCCAGACATTTTAATATTACAGACAATTAACACTTTCTCCATGTAAAACAATACTACTATATTTTGAACCATTTGATTTTTCATGACAATCATATTGTTATTTGGAGGAACTTTTTGGAAACCATATATTCTGAAACATTATTCTTACTCTCAGTGCCAAATTTGTGTAGTATTATTTTGCAAACATTAAACACGGTCAGGTTTTGATGGGAGAAATCTAGTATATAACTTTCATGTATATATTTTTATATATCTAATATTACATGTACAGTGTACATCAGTGCCTTGAATCTTATTGATCCTAAGTTGTATTTTAATGAGTTGTTCTTATTTTCTTGTGAATTTACGTTATCACATTTGCTATGCAACTTGCATAAATAAAAAAAAGCCTTTCTCTGATTGAAAATGATTTATTTATTTCAGAATGATTACAATTCTCCAATCTTATGAAATTATGTCCTCCCTGAAACTCATTGCTATACACCTGTTCAAGTAAACACACTTTTACAAATGACATTTTTTACGGAAAATTAATTGTCCCTTTGTCCTCTTTCTTTTATTCTCCGAATTTGAATCCTTTGTCTACATCTAACTAGTGCAGGACTCGTCTGCTTCAAAGTGACACGTCTGGCGTGCATGCAATCAAATGCTTCTGATCTAGACACTGTTTGAAACTCTTTTCTGATGATATATCTTCTGACAAGCACCATAAAATCAGCACTTGGGGAGGCTTGATAGTGGAAAGGCAATCTCCTATCTGTTCGAGTATTCCCTCACACCGTCTTCCAAATTTTTAACCGTCAATACAAGAGTTCGTAACCAAGCAAACCTTTCCCCAAGAACTTGATCTAAACGCTGTGATAGTCAATGAGAACAAAAAATGATTTTATCTTATTTATTCATTCATGTATAATATGATTTTTAAATTATTAATGTAAAATTTTAAGACGGCTCCGGATTATATATTATAACTGTTTGAGAAACTTTATTATAAAATTCAATTTATCTCAACTTGCAGGAAATATAGGGCTGTGATTAGACCATACAGGGGATATTTCTAGCTATCACATTTTGGAAAAAAAATATTTGCGATGGTTGAATACATCTACTATGGTGACATAGTTATATGTACAAAATTAATGAAATACCTTAGCAAGTCACGTTAAACAATAAATTGGTGTAAGCTGTTGATAATTGTTAATTGATTAGATTTCGGATTGGATCTTTATCATCAGTCATATTTTAATATTTTGAATTTTTTTCAAAAAACAAGCAAATAAATACATTTTTATGGGTGAAGGAATAATAGTGGTAAAATCGAAAGAAAGTGTTGGCAAAATTGTATATGACAGGCATATTTGTAAGATATACTTTAGAAAATTTAAAGTCTCCATGTTAATTGTCTGTTTTATGAGGATACTAATATTAATGAAAAAGGTGTTACATACTTCGAAATCCTCCGTTTGCCAATTCTCTTTCAGCATAAGATTTCCCAGATTTCTGTAAACATCACGCCCACCTTCATTTATCAGCGTGTTGTATAGCAGTCTGCAAAATGAATAGTGGTGTTTTATTAAGAAATTACAACTAATTAACTTGAGGTTTGTATTCAATAAAATGTAAGAATATCTCAAATTACAGAGATTTTAAAAAAATAAATATAAAAAAAATGAATAAAAAAGGAAAAAAAGTTAATATAATTAACTAAAAATACAGCAAAACAGCTGAACAATTTTGGAAAAATTTGATATTTCACAGTAATTGAAATGTACTGTATCATTGCTAGGATTAAATTAGTTGAATGGTTCTGCAAGTGGCAATGTTGATGTTTTTGATAGAAAGAAAATCGTGTTTAAATACTTAATCACAATACTAACTTATCAAATTTATCCACAGACGTTTGGTAAAGATTAGGAATATCACTTGAAGAATCTGCAAAGAACAGAACATTTATGATAAATACGTTCTAACGTAATATTGTTTACCTTGTCAAGTGACAAAAGGGAGTACGTAAAATGGAGATAGAAGATTGCTACAGACAGATAGTGAAATCAACTGAAGAGAGTCGGTAGAACTCTACGTAATAATACAGACTCTGACTTTTACTTTACGTTTGATTACAAATTAAAGCTTTCCAAGTCTGTTCAGAAAGTTTGGTCATTAATATTGGGTTTTGATTATACTAGTACTTTATACTTGTAAGATGTTGTTTGTGCTTTCACAGTACTTACTAAACATAGATCGAGAAAAAAGGGAACGATAGATAGATAGATAGATAGATAGATAGATAGATAGATAGATAGATAGATAGTTGAAAATTTACCGATGCGACTAGATGAAGTACTTTTGATGGAATCTAAAGATGAGAGACACTAGATTAATAAACATTACTGTAAGACTCATTGTATTACGAATGGAATGACAATGTAACAGAGTTTATGTGCTATGTTTGAAGGTAATTAGATACGTGTACCTCTTTGTTAAATTTATTTATCCAAAAAAATCAGACTTTTTGAATAGAAATTATAGTTGCAAGTAAATTGTATACGGAACATTTTTAAAATGCTACAGTAGTTTGTATTCTCATAGAAAGTACAAGCGTTTTCATTCAAAAAGAGCGTTTCAGTCATACAGGTATCCTACTATAAAAATTAAAGATATTTTACTATTACAAAAAGTAAAAAAAATCTGACTTACCCCCGAGAGATGAAGTTGACACACTTCTGGGCTTATTGAATTCATACGAGTCGGTATTTTGTTCCCCACTTACGGTCAATTTCAGGCCTTTCGAATATGGACGAGGTGACAAACAGGACGAGTCTGTAAAAACAGTTCGATCGAGTGTTTTTTTAATGCTAACAATACAGACAAATCTAGATCTACACAATTTTCACTTTTGTAAAAAAAAAAACCTCATTTAATAAAAAATGTTACTTATTTCCTCTATTCGTAGTAAAATACCAAATACATTACATTTACCTTCCCCATTCTGTTTTTCAAAAGAGTCTGTATTCTGAGTAGGTTCCCTATCATGATCTGAAATGAATAAATACAGCACATTGACAATCAGAAGATTTAATTCTTAAGGATAATGTTAAGAAATGCAAAAAGGATTAGAGAACAAATATAAACAATAACTATAGAAATTAGGCATCTCAGGCAATCTGCAAACACGGAACTGTTATTAATATTTCTTATGTAAACTACATTTTTATTTTCAGGTACCAAACCATATATCACCTGGACATCGTTGAATGGTCGATATATTTGAACTCTGGCTACTTAAAAACACTTCATTCCTTTGTTGTCCAGGGATAGCTGTTGAGTGAGAGAATACTTGAGTCTGTTTGTGACTTTTTTGACACTGCTTCATATTTTGGCAATCGTGACGTAATACCTCTTCATGAAGTGTAGCTGCATCCGGACGTTTGGTGGGGTCAAGGGCCAACATTTGGATGATCATTTCTCGCATTGTTTCACAAAAACGAAGGCTGTTGATATTTGGTAACTGGAATAAAGTTCTAATGAAGTATTATAGTCCCTATCTATTCATTCAAACTACACCATAAAATGCGGGAAGGTGAACCTATCTAATGTATAGAATCAATTTTTTTTAAATCTTTTATTTCAAATTGGCATTTTATATGATAAAAGTACGATCATTTTTTAAATCATTTAATTCAAATATCACTGATATTAAGATTTTTAACAACATATTCAAGTAAACATAAGAAGTCAGTCAGCAATGTTTTTTTGAGACATCTTATTTGTACATACACACTATTTGTTTACCATATTTTTCCCCACAGCATTTTTTAATTCTGTGACATTTCTGCCGTCGAAAGCATACTTGGAAGTTCCCATTTCATAACAGTCGCAGCCAATGGCCCAAATATCAATCTACAATAACAGCCTTATATTTAACTAAAAATGTACGAGTTTCAAAGAAGGTAAGAATTCTTCCAAACAGTCTAAATGCCACACACACGCAATTTGATAAGAATGTAATCAGTCTTGTTAGTCGAATACCTTTGAATTATAGTTTCCTTTTCCATCCGTCATTTCCGGGGCTATGTAGTGCATTGTACCTACATAGACAGTATTGGTTGCTCTATTGCTGGTTACTTCTCTGTTAACAAAACCAATTTGAGAGTGTTTACACTGTTAGGTTTTGGTTCTCTCTTATCACTTATTTTTATCAATTTCGTCTATTTTTTTTTTAAATTATTTCACTTAGTTTTTTGTACGTTTTAAATTAGACAGTTCATTTACAATAGAATAACCGTTAAAAACTGCATGTATACAGCAATTAAAACACAAAGCGTACCTCCTTCAGCATAAGTTATTTTGAATTGATTATTTAAAAAAATAATGAATGATAAACTATCTTTATCATTTAATGTAATGTATGTACATGTAGTATAATGGATTATCAACATAATACAACTTGCATTTAAATCTTACAACTGTTTTTGTAATGAATTTCTACAACAACATCAATGACAACACTTACTTTGCTACTCCAAAGTCGGCTATTTTTATGCGGCAGTCTGAACTGAGCAAGATATTCTTTGTTTTTAAATCCCTGTGAGTAATATTCTTCGAATGGAGATACTGAAAAGATGGTAAAATTGAATTATCAATAAATCAAAAATATGTTATCTAAAACAAAAGGGGGAGGATAGAGATAGAGAGACAGGAGAGGGAGAGAGAGGTAAGGAAACACGTGCACTAATTTCACAAAAAAAAAGGGTGATATACATTTAATGACTGAAGGAAAGAAAAAAAAGAAGAAAAAAAAAACAAAACAAAATACAATAACAACAACAAAACACCCCCCCCCCCGCTAAAAAATGACCAAATAAAAAATGCAAACAAACAAACGTTACAAATGTACCTTGACCCCATTTAAGATTTGTTCCAGGTAAGTCTTGAACTCGTGCTCTTCTAAACCTATCTTGACCTGTCTCAGATAGTCGTAGAGTGAGCCCCCGGCGCATAACTCGGTCACTATGTACAGCACCGAATCCGTCTTAAACGAGGTGACGTATCTGACAATGTTTTCATGCTTTGTGTTACAGAGGTTTCTGAGAATACTCTCCTCGCGGGAAAGATGTTCCAATTCTTTCGTATTTGCCTTGGTAAAGTCGATCTTTTTTATTGCAAAAATCTGGGAAGATAAATTGAATTGTTGTAATATGGAAAGAAAAAAAGCATGGCTTGTTAAAATGTAAAGACGGCAGAATTTCACACGCTAACGATATTGATCAGATGTTAATTTGAATTCACACTTAAATACAATCATAATCATTTCAAAATGTGCAATCCACATGAACTATCTATTAGAACAAATATAAAGATGAATTAATTCCACCATTTGTATTTTTCATTGTTAATTAAAAATTTAAAAAACCGCTTGTATCATATTGATGGTACGATTCTACAATTATAGAATGTTGACAATGTGTTCTTTTCAGACTTACTCAAACGTAGATTGAATCGTTAAAACATCAAAAATGACAAGATATTTGAACAGAAGATTTTCATTATTAATTCATCAACGATCAAAAACAGTGATATTAGTGTTGTAAATGTTATTTATGATTGTAGATGAGTACATTATAATGTTGTCAATCATTAATTTGCTATACATCCTTTCATGTCCAGTTCTTACTGAAAATGGAAATAAGTTATACTACATGTAAACATTCTTTTGGTTTTAACTAATCTCTCCCGTTTAGGATGCTTAATATTCGTTAGCAAACAAAGTTTTGTTTTGGTTTTCAATGACCTCTCGACATGCTTAAGTTTAAATAAACATATAGAATTTAAGCGTGTTATGCATGTTTGAACGACAAAAAATTGTCTTTATGTGACTACAATGTATTTTACTGGGAACAGTATAACTAGACTCTTATATAAAGTATAATTAGAAATATTTATTTGTAGACCTGTTTTGAAAAAAAAATTTCGAATATTAAATCGATATGTCTGTTCACTACACACCATTAATCAACAATCACACCAGTTATACAGTATGCAATGTATATCTAACATTGAATTTTTCACCGTTACGAGTCACTGCTCATATAATCGATTACATTACTTATAAACGTAGCTCTGCAAAATTAACATCATTTAGTATATCATATAATATTAATTTGTGTACATCACCATTATAATATTATGTATATATTTCAGTTCACGACATGAACTGGAATTACCAATGTACATAAATACTTTTATGTGAAATCTTTGGAGTTCTATTTATAGTCAGTGGAATTTTTTTCTTAAATTTCTTTCGACTTTAATCGATTTAAATAGCAGCAGACCTTACGCATTCTTCCAACAACACCACAAAACTTAAATGGCTGACAATCAGTTTACGTACCTCAGTACTTTTATTTTGACGTTTAAACCGAGCTTTAAAAACATCTCCATAAGTCCCACTTCCAATTTTGTCCAAAATTTCGTAGTCATTCAAAGTAGACATGGTTGTTTTTTAACTTCTGAGCGGCATTTTCGTAGGTGCTCTATATTGTACGTTCTGGTTTTATTGAACCTGCCCTGCTATGCATGGATCAATATGGAATTTTGTTCGGCTATGTAAATACAAAGTTAACAAAAGCTTTAAATTAAGGTGTAGTTTAAAGTTCAAAAATTTAGATAGACTTGGAATACACTGCACTACCTATTGCTTTATCGTTCATGCATGCCTTCCAGAGATTGGTTTGAACGCCACTGTCTTTTTTAATTAATTTTGCTGATTATAGATTGTTAAATGCCCTCAATATCCAAAATGCTAACTTATTATAGTTTAGTATAGATATATACGTGTACTTTTTTGACGTGACAGTCCTAAACAAAAGTAATAATTAAAGATGTGAATAGTTTACGTCTTTATTTCAATAAAACTATGCAGGAATACATTGTCCAAAATATATAAGAAGAAATGATAACTCGGAACTTATTAAGAAAGTACAACAGAAGAACATTCATGCCATCGATGTCAAGCCAGTCAGATTAAATGATGAATACGGTACTAGGATAACATTATAATTTTTTATTTTTTTTAAAAATAAAGCAATGGTTTCTCACACAAAAGAATTGATGTTGTTAAGTTAAAAATAAAAATCTCAAAAGTTTGCTCTTAATTATATGCACAATGATTGTACATTGTTTTGTTAGTAATACGATGCTTTGTCAACCATGATTAAGTAGTTATTAATATATGTAAAAATTAAAACACATGAAAATCCGTCTCGAGATGCCATACAAACCTTTTTCCAAGAATACATGCATACGTACAATGTCATTTATAAGATATTTATGAACGATTCTTTTTCCATGAAAGAAATGTTCTCTATCATTTATTTTTTTTATTATTACAGATCTATCTCAAAGTGAAGAATAGTCGGGTTGCGTTACTGAAAACGACATATCCATACGCTCTACATTTGATTTTGTTAAATTCAGCAATATTCTCCCCCATTTTGATTCCTTTTTACTGTATCAATGATTATGTGCAATAAAAATCAATCAAATACAATATTCAGAGTATTTTTTTTTCTATTTTTATTGATCCTTTTTCACATCACATATCACAGATAATAGACATAACTTAATAACAAATACATACGCTTTTTCATATAGGAGAGCTTTGATCGTTTTTCAGCTTTAACATTCTGTATGAAAGTACATCTAAGAATTTTTCACGTTCTTGTCTTACAACAAAATTGAGTATTCAATGCAGGGCGCTTAATCATGAATGACATATCAACGAACAAACATCACAGAAGGCACTTTGTAACGAATGGGAAAATATATTACAATACAAACAACGCCTATTAGAGAGTGATAATTGTTTCAAACCTTCTAATTAAGCAAGCACATTCTCTACAATAAAATTTATAGGATAAAACCTGCTTGCAGTTTTATATACATACTGCATTAAAAATATTAAATACACAGTGAATCGTATTCATATTCACTCGGACAAATATGAATACACATAAAATAACAAAATGCAATGCAGTTTTAGATTTCGAAGCGTGACGATGGTCTATTTTTAGAATTAAAAAGCCATGGTTTTTTTTTAAGATTTAAAACTGGCCTCAAATTGTTTATTGCACTACAGATATAACTTGAACTACATGTCTTTATAAGCTATATGAGGTATATTTAACAAATACATGGAACGGAGGCATATTGGTATACTATAGATCCATCGTGGAACCGAGGCATACTGGTACATGTACATGTATATCTAGTTCATCATAAATAAAACATAAAATGACGATAAAGGCATATTAATCATTTGTAATTTAGCACTGATCCACACAAATTGCATAGCAGTAAATATAATCAATGCATAGTGATCTAAAAAGCATAAAAAAACCCCCAAAAGATCATAAATTATAAATACATGTATTGTATAATTTACAATATAGAATTAATATCTAAAAAAAAAATCTAAATACGAATGAAAGTCCTGGGATTGGAATAAAATAACATCACATAACCTGAAATGACAGCAAACTGTTATAATATGCATAATTTATATAATATGCATATTTATAATTGTTATTTGCATAAAGACATAAAACATGACAATGAAATACATGCATTTTCTCAAAGAACGACGAGCTAGCTTACATTCATTGAAGATTCGAATAAATATAACATATACATGTTCTCTGCTATCTGCGTTTGGGCATAACTGGTCTGTAAATAATGAGAATTTCTTTAAAACTGGGTGCGTTACATACAAGCACAAACATTTACATACCAAATGTAATACTACGAAAGGTATAGGACGGAAGTAACGGTAGCATAATGGCGTAAAAATGGTACAGAGCTAAAAATGATGAAAACAATTACTTACAAAATGTTACTGGCACAAATGCACGTATATGTATAATACTAGTAGTTCATTTAAAATCTCATTACAAAGGCATTTTAAATTATTATAATAGATTTCTGGCAATATTATTTATTTGAACTGGGGATTTGGAAAGAGAGGCGGAGTTGAAGAGAGCTTATGTAAAGGTGGAAGCAGTCATAACCATTCGGAATTAGTCAATAAGTTTAGATTTTAAAAGTAGATAACATAAAAAAGGGCATATTCATTTAGGAGGGCTGGATGGTTGAGACCTTGTTTATAGCTTTTTGATCTTATTGATAAAAAGAGCTCTCTATTTAAAGATAACAAACAATTTTCAAATATTTAAGGTAAAATATATCAAATTTTTCTCTTCTATATAAAAATCTGTATCTTAAAAAATTATATCTGAAAATTAAGGCAAGATCTGATGGATAATTTGTTGACCACACAGCCTCTTCAAACTCGTTAGGTCAAAGTAATCGTACATTGATAGTTTTTTTTTTACATGTTCAGTGGCACATAATTTCATGGAATCACTACAGTAAATACACATGTAACACAGGATGAATCTCTGCCATTCAGTCAATTGAAAGGTGACTGAAAGGTCACTGAAATGTGACTGAATGGCATATATATGTGCCATTCAGTCACCTTTCCAGATTGAAATTCTCGGGCTATGGTTAACCTCGAAATTAAGGAATATTGTACTAATATAACACTGTTTTTCCACAATCGCTTCAAAAAAATCCCCATGCATATGGATTGCTTGTTTTAATGACACGTGGGATTTATGTACATGTATGAAGCTATGGAATTTTAAAAGGAAGGATATGCCTTGTGGGTACATGTATGAGTGGATAAAGCACAATCCTTGGTCTCAGTCGTCTTGTAAATCGAGTGTTGAGATTAGCATTGTAGAAGCATCCGGTTCCATGTTGAGGGATGTCTGAATGTCTCTTCGTCCATCTTCAATGCATTTCATGGCTTTCATGACAGGATAAAGTTTGTAAAACATATCTTTGTCCAAATATTTCAACACCTTTTCCTAAAACAACACAAAATATTGAAAGGATGTTGTCAAGAACAATCAAAGCATATACATGTAAATGTACAAATTCATCTCTCTCTCTCTCTCTCTCTCTCAATCTCTCTCTCTCTCTTACCTTGAATTCCCTCTCGGAGACCCCCCTTTTTTGTAGATTCTTGATGTAGGAGACAATATCAGCAGCCTTGTGGCTTTTAATTTCCATTACCAATGTTCTATAAATATTAAAATCGTTTTTCTGTTAAAAATGTTGTACACAGTTTTGACACACTCTTTTCTCACAGCGCGTGGACTTAACTCAGATGACGATATATCTTTGGCTGATATGGATTTATAAACTTGTTTAAAAAAGATAATGAAATGAATGCTTTAATAAATGACAAGTTTTCTAACTTGATATTGTCATAATTTTCTCGTTCTAAGGACATATGAATTATTAATTTTGTTTTGAGAAACATATAATTTGTTTACGTACGCCTGAAGTTTTGCCGATTCCTTTTCAAGAAATGCCTTGTTATCAGATGCCTTTCTAGAGTCTGTGAAGAGAAAATCAACCATAGTGAACGGGGTTTTTTAAAAAAAAAATTCTATGTACATGTACTTTAATTTTGATTAACAGATTGCTCCTTTATTTTAATGAATGCATGCAGGCGTCTCTCTATTTTCTGAAGAGGAAGTTGGAGGGATATTTTTTTTTTGTTTTTTTGTTTTTTTTTTTGGTTTTGTCCGTATATGTTTCATTTGTTTACTCATATTTGTTTGTTTATGAAGGGAGGGGGTTATACTGTAAATTTAGTTTACCGAATCTGGATGCTATGGAGGCTGATGACTCTTGTAGCTTCAAACTGTTGTCAACAGAGGAGGTAGTCGATGTAGTTTCATCTACAAAGAAAGTAAGCCATTAAATCATATTGTTATACTTTCATGTTAAATACTGAAATCTGATTGGTTAAGACGCAGTTCATAATCCGTTCTATTACCCTCAGCGTTAGCAACGCACTTAGCAACGGGTAACATTAAAAAATGTTACATGCGCGAAAATTATGCGCGTACGGTTCGCTGTAGAATTCACGTTATTCCTATATAAAAGCAGTAAAATTTTCTTTAAAATTAAGACATTCAGTATAACAAAAAAATAGTGCCTGTTTGGGAAGATAACAGTTAAAATTGACACCCCTCGAAAACCATTGTCAACCTCCGCTTCGCGTCGGTTGACAATGGTTTTCTCGGGGTGTCAATTTTAACTGTTACCCTCCCAAACAGGCACTATTTATATAATATTATTTCTCCATCCATCCAATCATCCATCCATCATTCCGTTAACCATTTATCTGTCCTTCCATTTTTCCATACATCAATATATCAATACCAGTTGATATGTTTCTCTATCTGTTGAATTATATAACAATGTCGCTCTCTCAAGATTAAATGGCCCAAAGATCTACCGTGGGGTAGAAAATAGTTACCATAAGAATTTCGTCAGATGTTTTAAAGATAAAGGTAGTATCTAAATAATTCTTTTCTAAATAAGAACTAGTTTGGTGCAAGAAATAGGACATAAGAACTTAGAGAGAGACCTGTTTTTAAGTTTTAGATTTATGTTTATTTTCAGGGACATACATGTACAAGTTACGAGACCAGCTCTATTGCATATGCGGAGTTCCAATATCAAATCTGTAAACGCTGATATATAGGCTTATTTTACCTAAAGCATGCTAAACCAAGGTTAAACCTTGCCCAGGTTGTACTTGAACAATTATAATCAAAGAGATATTCAATCCAGACATGCAAAATTTTCAGTTTATAGGTGAAGGTATAGATATATTTAAGGTACTGGGAATTTTTTTTAAATGTTCTTATGTATTTACATTGTACAATTAATTCTAAATGCTACATGCGAAACATTTATAAGTGAACAATTACCGTAATTTATGAGGTAAACATAAAAAGTAACAGGATTTTTAGATTGAATATTTTTAAATCCTTTGTATTGTATCCATTTTGTAATTAGGGATATAAAGAAGAACACTTGATACATTTGAAAAACGGCGAGTTAGATGTAACGCTGCTTTTTGAAAATCATAAAAGTCGTGCAATGTTACAATTGATTTTAAAAACAACTTAAAAACCCGCGTATGTAATTAAATTTTTATGACATTAGTAGAGAAATAAAATAATTGACCCAACTGAACAAGGGCAGTCGGTTAACACTTACCCTTGTGTCGCTTGGATTTTTTGCTCTTTGATTTTTTAGATTTTGCTCCTTTTTCTTTATAATCTTCAACAAAACGAAGTACGCCTCCAATGGTTGGACGGGACGCTCCATTGTAGCTCAGCATTTGTATAATCAAGTTCTTGATTTCGTCACTGTACTGAATCTTTGTTGTTTCAGGTATCTGAGAAAAACAAATTAAAGTGTTGTCTTCTCATAAATCTTATTTAATTAAAAAATGGTATTTTGTCTTTATTAAAGTTTTCATAACACCATATTTTATTTCCATATAAAAATTTGTGAGAAGTTCAAGACGATGTTGCATTGATTTCAGACACTCGGTTGTTTCCGTAAATATCCGTAGATTTCCGAGCTTACTAACCTCTCAGCGGAGATTTCCGAAGACTGTCGAGCATTAGGTATAATGAAACCACTACATTTTATTTTATAACATCATAATTCTAAAAATCGAACTTTGAATAGGCTTGAATTGTTTATCTTTTTCTGTTAAGGTCATTATAGATATGTTAAATGTGAAACTAGTCCAAATCCTTATTTTATGTTGAACATAAAAGGAAAACGTCTTACTTTTCCCGATTTCACCACAGCATTTATTTCTTGTACGGATTTTCCATCAAAAGCGTAACAACCGGTGGCCATTTCATAGCAGGTGCATCCGAGACTCCAAACATCTGCCTATATAGTAAGTAAGTAAGTAAGTAATTAAGTAAATAGGTAAGTTACTTTTATATACATACCAGATACTAGAAACAATTAGATACTTGAATATTGGCTGATAATATCAAATGTTTAATCGAACTAAAATCAAAAGCAATGTTACTTTTGTCCATTTTTATTTACATTGTCCATTTATGATTCTGTACATTATATTGTATAGCCATTCGGGCTTTATTGGATTTGATCATCACATACCGTACTTGATCGCCTCATAATACTCAGAAAACGATTTCTTAATCCGTAAATGTTTCGTGTGATAATAAGTACTGATCCTATCAAATGGCAGTTTGTACATGTAATTTGCAAGCTCCCATGTTATCATTTTTTATAGATTTAAATATACGCTAAATTATTCATTCTAGATTGTCAAAAGAGATACGGAGAAATAAAGTTAAAATCAATTTCGAATGCTAGTATACACTTTAATATACATTCAAATGTTAAATCATGTATTGCATGATCAATTTTCAGGTAATAGGGTTAACATACCAAACGTGTTGATTTAGTCATATTACTTTTATAGCACCCCGCTAATGGTTTGTCATCAAAGCTGTTTAAATACATGCATAAATTACTAGACTAAGTATGTTTCGCATGTCATCTGTATAAAATATTATTTTAAATTTTAATGGTCGGCGGCACCGTAAGCTGTGTATATACATGCACATGTACAAAGAAGATGGGGGAGCAAGATAGCGCAAATGCCCATTTGGTTTTGCCGTAAAAAACAATTTCAAATTAATTTTTTTTCCAACCCAATATACAACATGATGTTATAATACAAGTTTACAAAAGCACAATTTCTAATTATATTCAGTTTTGAATATTTTAACAAACGATAGAAAAAAAAATTCTAAAGTTTTGGTGGTATCGAACCCACAACCTAAAAACCCTAGCTCTTTAATGTTACCTTATGTCTGGTGCTCTAGCCACTGAGCCATTCCAGTCACAACAAACTCCATTGTAAAATGCTAAATGCAACTTCAACCACGAATTTACGGACTTGTAGTATTTCTCTAAAATGTCCAATTGCTTAGATACAAAATTACATTTTTAAAGTATAGTGGGTCATCTCTCCATGTTTTTGTTGATTGAAATCGGTTTGATTTCCTTTAAACCTTACATAGACTTTGACAAAAATATGGAGCCCAGAGCCACTCCATTAAAGAAAAGGCATTGAATCCCAAAAATGACAATATTTGGAGGTTTTGACACGCATACGCCAGTTTGAATCAACATATTCTAAATATTTAACATATGTAAAGGTTATAAATCAATGTTATGTTAAATATACATTGTTTTCAATAATTTAGAAAGAAATTATTAGATTTGTTCATATTTTAATTTTATAGTTTCTTATCTATACCCATATAGGCAGCTTATACGCCTAATTCACCCATCTTCTTTTATACCTGTATTTCGCGTCTGTTCTCTTTCGTTTTTCGAAGAGAAGAAAGGGGAGTTAATCTAGCAACTACGATAAAACATTCATTCTATTTTATTTTATTTTTTTTGTAAAATTGGTCAGTTCCATCGTCTTCGTTTGTTATAGATGAGTTACCTTTTGGTCATACGGTATCCCTTGTATAACCTCCGGACACATGTAGAAAGGTGTCCCGATTCCTTTTGTATTTATTCCCGCTATTTCAATAACCCTGAATAATAAATACACATGTAGCAAAATAACTCCTTCTAAGTACGCTTGTACTGGAAAATTTGCGACATTGCGACATATTTGATTTTCCAAAATATAATCACCGTTGTTATATATATATTTTTTCAATTCGTTTAGAATTTGACCTGAATGCATTTTAAACTGATCATTTTAAAGCTAAAAGGCGTTACTCAAATTGTGGAAGTAGAAATTGTTTATAATTAATACATGTAATTAAAGTCAGCGTTTATTACAAAAGAAAGTGTGTCTTGATATTAAGATGTCCCATATCTCTAGCAATCAAGATTTAAAAGTACAGATAACAATTTTATTGTTCATTAACTATTTTCAAAAATCTTTCATACTTAGCAACGCCGAAGTCTCCTATTTTGCAGTGTCCGTCGGCCGTAAGCATAATGTTCTTTGTTTTTAGATCCCTGTGAATAATATCGATTCCATGCAATACCTTCAAAAATGAAAAAAAAAAAAAAAGATATGAATATTATTTTTATTTCATGTCGTGGATTTCATTAACATATTTCAAATTTAAAATTGAAGATATTTTTTAATCAATCTAATCAAAATTAAATCTTTGATCCGCTCCGACTTACTCGCTTTATGAAGCGTGATCTCTGTTCCGCTCCAACTAGTTTGCAACACAGAGCGATCTCGTTGGAGCGGTTCAAAGAACTAATTCTAATTGTTTTAAAATGCGTAATCCTATATTAAAAGTATACCTCTACAGCCGATGCTATCTGTGTGAGATAGGACATGAAGTCCTCCTCTTTGATAAATTTCCCCTCTGTCTTGAGATCCCGGATTTTCTGGTACAGCGTCCCTCCGCCGCAATATTCCATCACTAGACAGGGGACGCCATTGTGTTTAAAATGTCCATAAAAGGACACGATGTTTGGGTGTTTCTTCTCCTCTGCTCTCTGTAGTACCTCTATCTCTCTCTCCACCATTTCCCAGTGTCTGGCGTTGGAGTTTTGTATGTCTATCAGTTTTATCGCGAGTTCTTCATCCTATAAGATACATGTACACAATTCAGTTGAAATGCAAATTATATTACATGTAAATACAACCCATTTCAACTTTAAAATATTAAGTAAAATCATTCAATAAAATCTTATCTCACACGCAAAGAAATGCACAAGAGTCCTCGTAAAACTAGATCAAGTGGTCACAGATTATTTATTTTATACTATTTATTTATTTATTTTTTTTTTTTGGGAGGGGGGTCATTGTACTCCAAACATAAGTCAGATTGTCCCAAGAAAGTTTGAGAGGAGAGGGATGGTCTGCAAAACTACAGGCTCTTTAATTTGTGCATACTATAGTTCATTTATTATAAATTCATTTCTCGTGGTACATATGCATATATACTGTATTTATTTCCTAATGGAACTTAGAAATATACACTTATATTGCCCTCTTTTTCTAAATTCATTAATTATCTTTACTCAGAAAAAAATTATACAAGATAACACAAAGGATTAATTTTTTAAAACTTCAGAATAAACATTTTCCCCAAATGGCATGAATATAAATGCCCATATTACAATTCAAATCAAAATGTTAATGATGATTATAGAAAAATGATTTTAATCATGTTCAACAATTGATCGATTTTCCAACTGTATATGTTTTAATGAACTTAACCCCCCCTCTCTCTCTCTCTCTTTCTCTCTCTCTCTCTCTCTCTCTCTCTCTCTCTCTCTCTCTCTCTCCATTATTCTGGATGTGATTAAGCCAATGTTCATTCAATTAATGAAATTCAGTCGGTTAATCGGACATTAAAATTGTATAACCATTACAAACATGTATCTCAAACATAAAATTAGCCACGATATTTCATTAAACTCAACAAACATTAAAAACTGGATCATTTAAGCGTCGAATATAATCATAAAATCTTAGCAGAATTAAATGGATCTTTATTCATGTATTTTTAGATGGAAATGTATAATGTTTAAATTACCACGCCATTAAATTTTTAAAAACGAAAAAAAAAAAGAAGTTTTTTTTAAAGAACCTGCATTTTTTCACAAACAATCATTTTTTTTTATCAATATGCTAACGGTGCCAACGGTCTACTAAATAGACAACAATATTTCACATTCAACATTCGATTAAATTCAATTCTGCTCTTTTGATAAAATTTTGAAAAAAACCCAACTACGTATAGTTTGCAATGTCATCAAGGACCCGCGGTGTTTTATCAATTACACACGTAGTGTCTTATCAAATGTGGGAATTTTGTTAAAGCGTGAGGAAAACCCAGCAAATATATTGTGTAATGGTGTATTAATCAATATTAAAGTTATCGTCAAATATTAACCGGGGACGGTATTTATCTATGGAAGGGAATTACCGCCAAAATTGTATATATCTTGCTTTTATTCTTATTATGCTTACTTCTTTATTCTTCAGTACATTTAGACTTGCATGTCACTTTATTGTTTTCATATTCATGCTTATCTAATTTCACTTTGCTTCTTAATTCTTTATTGCTTGCTTATTTTTATGTTGCAATATTCTCTTGTTATTCGTGTAAATTCTTTTTTCTATCTCTGTTACAAACGTGAATTCAAACACGCAAACCATAAGGCACTTTTAATAAAGACAAATACAAGTTGTATGAATTGAATGCTGCATTATGACGCCAGGCGGCAGTGTGTGCGCTACAATTGCTGCTCCCGAAGATTTATTAAAACGAAACTAACGAATGGCATACATTTGATAAATTCGTAAAAACATCTCAAATTAAGGGCTTAGTATAGGGATATGAAATACATGTTAATATAGTCAACTTTTAACAAGCCACGATATACGCAGACTCAAAAAGATACGTTTTTTTTTTGTATACATGTAAAATGTCTCCGCGCGGTTCTAAAATAATCATAAGGGGGAGGGGGGGGGGGTCTGACAGATAATTTTGTATTAATTTTCTTATTGGTTGATTAAATAAGTGTGAATTTTCCATTGGGGATGGATCTGATCTCATTTTTTGCAAATTATTTGCAGGAAGGGTTAATTTTTAGAAGAGGAACATTAGTAATTCCCTTCCATATTTATCGGTGACTTTATTCATTTGATTTAGATTGTATCTTTTTCCGGTACTTCATTCGTGTATTTTGTGTAACATAAGTAAAACTGCATCCAAGGTGTAGCAAGAAGCAAAAGCCTTCTACACGAGTGTTTTACCCAGATGTTCGGATGCTCTGGCAAACATGTAAATAGCACCAATTACATGACTGTGTACTGAATTTTAAATGATCTTTCTATTACCTTGTAGGTGGTTTCTTATTTGTCTCGGGCTTTTAAGATGTTATCAAATTCAATAAATGACATATCCATTTGCTTATGTTCATTAAATTCATAAACGAAAAAAAGAAATGCGCGTACGTGTCTATAACGTTTTTCTTTAATTTAAAAACTAAAGACTTGGGTTAAAGACTCAACCCCTGGTTTGATTATTAGAATATACACACAACAGATAAACCTATAGCAGTTTCAACATGAATTTAATGATTTGATAGAGTTATATGACCATAAACCAATCTAGTAAATCATCAAAGTTTTGAAAATTATACTAGAATTTTCATAGCTAAAAGGGGGTCTTTTTTGTTATGATGTATTTCACATTTCTACAGTTTGCAGTTTGAAGAAATTTTGAAAGAGGACTGTTACATTTTAATGGGCTTTTTATGGGGGGGGGGGGGGGGGGGGTATATCGTTTTAAATTTGTCGTCTTTTGTTGTTATTGGTGGGTTTTTTTGTGTGTTTTTTTTTATATTTTCGCCATAGTTGCATTGTATTTAGTTTTGCTTTGGCGCAAAGAGTATAATTCTATACGGCTAAAATATTGCTTACCAACCGCAATTATTACATTGAAATTGTTAACCCTTCTCTCAATAAGGATTATTACAATGTACATACGTAACATTGTTGGGCATTCTAGTAAAGCAATAATAATAGAACGGTTTGACAGATTGCCAACTTGTATCATCTAATGTAGAGTCAGTTTGGTTGCCGATCCACAAGTTTCGTTTTTAAAAAAATCATCATTATTTCAAGTAAATGCAACTCATTCACAGGGATTTCTTTTTTAAAAGTACAGACTGTATCTTTTAAAACTAAAACCCAGATTTACGCAACTTAATTCTGGCGAAAAATGATGCAATGGTTCTATAGATTATCATAAGCATTGCTCCAGATATCAGTTTTCATTTTGCGTCGAAGGTTTCATTAACGAGAAAATCTTCCATTTTAAAAATGTGTTTGAATTTAATAGTTACACGTACCCCTTCCCCAGCATAACCACTTAAAAGTCAACAGACACACTATGACAACAGAACTATATATATATACATATATATAAAATGTACCTACTGCAAACACTGTGGACGTCGCTCTCCCATTCTTCAGAATCCTTCTGGCTCTATACACATGTCCGTATGTCCCTTTTCCAATCAGTTTCCCAAGTTTATAGTCCCCATACACCTGCCCTTCTAGTTTATCCATATTGGTCTCTTGTTCATTGAAAGCGAACTTAAGGTAATAGTAGGAAACACAAAACTGTCCTGTTCTTCTTCTTTCCTTGATACAATGTTCTATATGAAAGTATATGACATGGGTTGCCTTGTGTTGTTATTAACAAAGAAAAAGTATATATTCCGTACTGCGCATGTGTTGTTGTCGATCCACTATTTGAATCCTTGCACCTTTTTTCAACGCAGGACGTGGCATGGTTCCAAATAGACCCCGCGTTCAGTTAAATCTTTTAAACTTCCTTGTTTGGAAAAATACCTGATCAATATAACCCCGTGTGCTTCATTTAAATAGATCGATCGTGAAGAGAGATAGGTGTGTGTAAATAAGGTTTAAATTTCGGAATGCGTAAATTTGTTTACTACGAAGTCTTTAACATATTATCATATTCTTCAATTGTAACGTTAATTTCAAAGCGTTACATGTAAATGCACATGCATGTTTTTGTCGTATCAAGTGGAAATTATCCTTTTAAATCAATAACTGAATTTAGATAAATTGTACGTGTATTTACGCATATACCTGTTTATACCCAAAGCGCGAAATGCTTCCAGTAACTAACGAACTATTGCTAGTACAATTTAACATTGTACATTTACGAGGTAATCAAGATAAGTGAAGTCTTCTCATAAATACAAAATGTAAATACCAAGCGATCATTAATATCTCTTGTAAGCATACTAGGTATAGATTTTTATATCGTGAAATAACATTGAGATTTGATTTATACATAAACATTTCACTTTACCAAGATACAAACATTTTTAGAACGTGTGTTTGAACGATTTTTACAGATACGGGTACATCAACTTTTTTTTTTTAAAATAATAATTTTATAGTTTGTAGCACACAAATGACCTCAGAGATCACCGTGTAAAAAAAGTGTTCTGTTCCTATTTTCTTCGGATTTTTTTTTAAACGATGACCTTTATTTATAATTAAAATATGAACTTCATTTTTTTTTTTACACAAATCGGCAATGGAAGAAAGTAAAAAAAAAGTTTTCAAGAGACAAGTTTAAAAAAATTGCATTATGGCATTTCAAAATAAATAATTTAACTATTATCATTTTAAAACGTTTTGATTGTTTTGCATACATAATTGAACATTGTTTTCGAGCATATGACTAGAAAGTGGATGTATTGAAAATTATCAGCCGTAAATTCCGTTGCGTGACGATATAATTAGACCGGGAAGTGAACATATAAATCCTTTACGCATTGCAAGAACTTATTTTAGGGGATTTTATTCGATCTCAAATTGAAATTCATAAACCCATTTATATCTGATTAAATGGAAAACCTAATCTATCACACTTCAGATTCAAACATATTCTTCAATTTGCTTTCACCTGCGTATAAATGTGTTTTTTGTTTGTCAAAAATGTCAAATAAGATTATATATGAGTTGAGATTTAATGTAAAGTTTGTGTTTTTGTGAAGTTGCATATCTAGAAAATGCAATTTGTGTCCGGGAGCTCTCAAGAACTTCAAAATGATAACAATTGACTTCTATATGTAACACCGTGGTAGGATACTTGTATTGCCGATGCTCGGAGAGTATCTACTTAAAGCAGGCTCTGTCGGGGATGGATGATAATTATGCGAGCGCACGTGTATAGTGCGCGTTTGTAAAGCTTAAAAAGGAAAACGGCACACAATATAATTTTTTTTTTCAAATTCCCATCAATGCCTGCTAATACTTTGGGACAAAAGAGTGAATTTAATTACACAAACAAAAACTTAAACTACTACCAAAACTACAAACTTAAGTAAAAATGAAGAAGAATCTATTTGAACGCCCTTATTAAAGTCCAATTTTCTTTTCTTTTTTTTCCTTTTTCAGTCAACCGACATTGAATATTTTATACGATAGTTTGTATTGGTACATATACAATAAAACACGCTAACAGCGAACACAGTTATAATGAATTGACGCATATAGTCAAGTAATTTTTATTCCCCTTAATTATAATACACGTATAAATATATATATAGTTAAATGCAAAAAAATTCACAGTGTCCGGTTTTATATTTAAAAAATTTAGAAATGAAACTCTGTGTTGTCTTTCATTTTTAAAATTGTCTTCATATACATAGACGTCGGAACAGGGTTGAACCCCCCCCCCCCTCCCCCCCCCCCCCCCCACTTTTTCTCGTAGGAAAGATTTACCTTGAAAGATTGAGAAGATGGATTCAGAAGCCTACTACCCCCCCCCCCCCTTTCACGGATTAGGAATTTTATGATTTTGGAAAAAACAATATTTGGGTAAGTAAGTTTTTTTGTTTTTTTTTGAAAGTATAGGTATACTCCCCCCCCCCCCCCCCCCCCCCCCGATAAGGATTTCCATGATTTTGGGAATTACTTTTTTCTCAATATTTCTGAGGATTAGTCTAGCCCCCCACTTTCAATTTGCTTCCGATGCCAGTGATATATATATAAATATATATATATATATATAGCGAAACTAACGGATGTAACGAATTACGTGATTTGCACTTTGTTATCAGCGTGTTTAACTGTATAGGTTCATATACAGTATATATTTATAGGGCATTTAAAATTGTGGGCGATGGCAGCGGACGGATATTCTTATTCGAAAAATTACTGAAACGTGATTCTTTCAAAACATACGGGAAAATGTACTTGTATGACATCAAAATGATATCTGTGAACATAAATCGATGAAAATATTTATTGAATTTGGTTGTGGGTATTCTTGTGCAAATTAAAGCAATGCTAGTAAAGTGCATCTTGTCAAATCATCTTATATAGGGCAAAATTACGAATGCAACTGAACTAGGGAACAGAAGTCTTAGATTTTACTTGATTGTACTTGGTATCAAGGGATGTTATGATCATTTAGATTGCAAAAAGCGATGAAATATTTAGATATTTTGATTGATTACGCCTAAACGAATACTGCGAAGCCGGTTAATATTGTTTCATTTTTTTTTAATTCAATTGAAAGGCCATTTCTAGTGCTTAATATTTTAAATTAAGCAGGCTTATTGTTATGAAAATTATAACAAACTTGGCAGAAACCACGCATGTATATTTACGGCAGATTATGAACGTATCTGTTCTTAATTGTGCGAAACAACCTACATGTACTTTTAATATTAGATACATCGATGATGTATTTGGCCGTTGCTCAGAAACTGAATCAAATCTTTAAATTGTTCAAGAAAGCGTAACGATATACCTCGTAAAATCAATTTGACCAACGCTTTAAAAAACTAGCACTGAGTTCATAGATGTAGCCTTTTCTGTTGGAAAGGGGATTCCTTTCTTCAGGCCTCAATGATAAACTCGCTGACAAACATGTGTACTTAATATTTCTTATAAGGTTTGTTACTGACTGTATACAACAATTTGTGGGGTCGGTAAAGTCCATAGAAGGCGAGGCGGAGCCGAGCCTTCTATGGACCTTACCGATCCCACAAATTTCTTTACACAGTCAGTAACAAACCTAATAAGTGTTTTGTTTTGTAGAGGACCTAAAGTTTGATATGTAAACAAACAGAAGATAATACATAATATTAAAATTCATAGCTTAATTATCTAATTTTTTACCTTTCTCGTCAGTCGTCTGTGCAAACCTCGATGCCATATTGTAGGATCAAAATATTACGTCACAGGCAAAGGGGGGTCACTCTAAATATTTTGGGGCTTAAAAATCAAAGGTATGTTGAACATTTGTGTAAAAAAAATCAGCTTAAATAACGTTACGTCCGCCATGTTGCCGTATAAATGTTGACGCTCGACGTGTACAGAAATTTATAAGGCAAATACGTGACGCTATTCGTCCAATGACGTCGAGACATTCCAGTCCAAGGCAAAACAAAATAAAATCCATCCAGTTTGAATCTATAAAAAATCCATTTCCTTTGGACTTGCTATCCAAGAGCGCCGAATGGGCTCATCTAGAGATATTTCAAACTGCATGAAAGAAAAAATAAAAACCAACTTACTTAATCGTGGATATTCGAACAAATAGGTAAATGATCAACTTGTGATGGTAGACAAACTCAATTGCTGCATTCTTATGTTTTATGGAGAAAACCCCTAGTGATGTAACCGTGTTCCGATTTTATTGAACTATTCTAGAGGACAGCCAAATATTCACTATGATACAATAAAGAAACATCCAAAACTTCTTTAAAAATTCATTTCGATTGTACATGTGTGAATCAAGCAATGTTATAAAATGTAACAAAATTATACATACACATTGGAGAAACGGGGATGATGTTATATCAAGTACATGTTTTAAATCAATTATTAGCTCACCTGAGCTGAAAGCTCAAGTGAGTTATTCTGATCACATTTTGTCCGTCGTCCGTCTGTCCGTCCGTCTGTCCGTCTGACCGTCTGTAAACTTTTTACATTTTGAACTTCTTCTCTAAAACCGCTTATCCAATTTCAACCAAATTTGGCACAAAGCATCCTTATGGGAGGGCAAATATAAATTGCAGAAATAAAAGTCCGATCTGTATTCAAAGCGGAGAAAACCTTGAAACTGTAGAAAAAGGGGGGTGCATTTTTAAAAATCTTCTTCTCAAGAACTACCGAGGCAAATTCAACGTAGTTTAGCATAAATTATCCTTATGGGAAGGAAAATATAAATTGCAAAAATTAAGGGGTAATTCTGTTTCAAATCTGAGTTATTACGAAAATAATAATAAGGAAAGGCGTGTTTCAATCAGTTTAATAGCTTCGAGTTTGGCATCAGGTAAAATGGGTAGGCAAGACTCGGCTTGGGCAAAAAAAAGATTGGCAGTTATTAATCTGCCAATCTAATTAAAATTTCAGGATATTTGATGGACTAGTATATTTGTATTCGCTGTAAATATTGCTGCAAAATAATGCGTATTTGGAATTGACGATTGCCGATCTGCCCCGGCTTTTATTTTGCCACGGCCCGGGTTTGCATACCCATTTTACCAAGACTCGTATACCATACTTTTAAAACGAGGTTCTTTGTTTAAAGCAGCCATGACATTATACGAAAAAGGGTCGATCTGACTACATGATGAATTTGCTTGTTGTGCAACAGTTCGCGTATGAAGGGAAAATTTGAAACATGCAAAATATATTGGTGCCGATTTTGTGAAGTAAATTGAGGCTAAATATTTCAATGCGTTGACAGTTTTCACACATGACGTTGGTGTTAGCTTGTTCTAATTTTCGTTTCGTTTTCATTATTTATGCTTTGTAACCTGGAAACTATCGTCTGTATTTCGTGATTTTTACGTATCAAATCAAACAGAGACTTCGGTAAATCAAACAGTTAACTGTTTACCAGCGCAAATTAAGCAAAATCTGATGTAGGAGTGCTGAAATACAATTCATTCTATCGGTAATTCGGCATTATCTTTTGCGTAATGGTAGATTAATGCAATAGGTTTTGTTGATATGCTTGGCATTTTCTCGAGTTTATTAAGTTTAAATAAAGTTTGATATCGCTGACGGAAATATGTAGGTATATACATGTATATATGATTCATTTCGAAAAAATAAATGGTGTTCTTTAATTGTTATACATGTATTGCATGTTTCTTGTGTTTAATTGTTTACAATTTCTATTTACTAACCATATTTGAGTGTTAAGCTTCGAATTATAAGCAAGATACAGAGATTTGCTCACAATTCTATGTTTGTACACAGATCATAAAACTAAAGATTAAAAAAGTAAACAATTTGTCAATATTTATTAAGAAAATTTTCAAAGTCTGTTCTTCCAGAAACCAACTTTAACAACTTATTGTATTGTAAACTTAACCTTTTTGGCTCACCTGAGGGTGGGGCCACAATGGGGGTCGAAGTTTAACAAATGAATATATAGAGTAAATCTTTAAAAATCTTCTTCTCAGAAACTAATCAGCCAGGAAAGCTGAAACTTGTGTGAAAGCATTATCAGGTAATGTAGATTCAAATTTGTGAAAATCATGACCCCCGGGGGTAGGGTGGGGCCACAAAGGGATATCGAAGTTTTACATGGGAATATATAGAGTAAATCTTTAAAAATCTTCTTCTCAGACACTAATCGGCCAGGAAAGCTGACACTTGTTCGGAAGCATTCTCAGATAGTGTAAATTCAAAGTTGTGAAAATCATGACCCCCGGGGGTAGGGTGGGGCCACAATGGGGGGTCGAAGTTTAACATATGAATACATAGAGCAAATCTTTAAAAATCTTCTCAGAAATTAATCGGCCAGGAAAGCTGACACTTGTGTGGAAGCATTCTTAGGTAGTGAAGATTCAAAGTTGTGAAAATCATGACCCCCCGGGGGTAGGGTGGGGCCACAATGGTGGGTCGAAGTTTTACAGAGAAATATATAGAGCTAATCTTTAAAAATCTTCTTCTCAGAAACTAATCAGCCAGGAAAGCTGAAATTTGTGTGAAAGCATCCTCAGGTAATGTAGAATTAATTTTTGAAAATCATGACCCCCGGGGGTAGGGTGGGGCCACAATGGGGGATCGAAGTTTTACATAGGAATATATAGAGTAAATCTTTAAAAATCTTCTTCTCAGAAACTAATCAGCCGGCAAAGCTGAAACTTGTATGGAAGCATCCTCAGGTAGTGTAGATTCAAAGTTGTGAAAATAAAAACCCCGGGGGTAGGGTGGGGCCACAATGGGGGGTCGAAGTTTAACATATGATTATATAGAGTAAATCTTTAAAAATCTTTTTCTCAGAAACTAATTAGCCAGGAAAGCAGAAACTTGTGTGAAAGCATCATCAGGTAATATAGATTCAAATTTGTGAAAATCATGACCCCTGGGGGTAGGTTTGGGCCACAATGGGAGGTCAATGTTTTACATAGGAATATATAGAGTAAATCTTTAAAAATCTTCTTCGCAGAAACTAATCAGCCAGGAAAGCTGGAACTTGTATGAAAGCATGAAAGAAGGTAGTGTAGATTCAAGTTTGTGAAAATCATGATCCCCAGGGGTAGGGTGGGGCCACAATGGGGGGTCGAAGTTTAACATATGATTATATAGGGTAAATCTTTAAAAATCTTCTCAGAAACTAATCAGCCAGATGATTCTTTATAATTGTTAAAACGTTGGCACCAGGACCAATTCTTTGGCCTCACGAGAAGGTTCAGAGTTTGATGTACGTTTATATCCCATATTTAAACTATTGTTAAGGATCTTTTAGAGAACTGCAATACTCAACATATGATATGACTATAAAATCATCCTGTTAGAAAAGGGACTAATGATTATAAACATAAGAATATCCAGGGGAAAATGGATTTTATTTATACAAGATCTACAAGTATTATTGTACATTGTCTAGATAGATTGTATTATGACTCCATTAAGCTGATTTTATCATACCTATTGTTCCTCAGGTGAGCGATGTGGCCCATTGGCCTCTTGTTACTAATTAAAACAGAAACTAACGACCCTTCAATTGACTTCTACACAAATGCACAAACTATGGAAGATTTTTTAGTGATAGTTAACGAAACTTGGTAGAAGGATGAAATTCATCTGAAAATCAAGAAAAAATCTATGGAAGAAAAAAATGATTACGTAAGTGTCTTTTGGTATCAAGAAAGGAGATTATTATTGTGATAGTGTGTTTAATAATATTTTAATTATTGTTATTTCTTAGAAAGGCAGTGATTCAGAGAAGTTACAATATATTCTCATGGTTTATAGGGGCATGGTCACAATTTTGGTAATTTTTTTGTTTTTTTTTTTTGATTTTAATGTTTACAATGCTTCAGTAAGACATTTTAAATAGGCAACCAAAATTTGAGTGTCATTTGTTGAGTTACAGGCGAGTTACAGAGCTTAAAATTCTTCGCTATGTAAACAAAGCGTTTGTTTACATTTTGAATGTTGAAGTGAAAATTCCAGTTTTAGACCTCAAATAAATGTGTTAATCGTTAGGAACTGGTTATTTATGCTTAAAATGAATAAGAGGATAGACAAATCAGCTTGAAAAAGATTTTTTACTGGTATATTGAACCTAAGTAAACAAAACAGGGCACGAGCCTTGTTTACATGACGAAGAATTGTGAGCCCTGTATCTTGCTTAAAACTCATCGACTGGCACCCAAATTTCATTTGATCATTAGAAATGCATTCCTAAAGCATTGCCAATAATAAAAGCAGAAAAATAAAATTTGACCAAAATCGTGACCATGCCCCTTTAAGGTTTCAGTGACAGTTAGTTGACATTTTGACAATATACAGAGTCCTTTTTATATACTCCCAATTACTAATATATAGTTTTGAGAAAAAGACGAAAGAAAGAGAGAAATTGAATTGACATGATTCATTTAAGATTAAAATAAAAATATCAATTTATATACATTGTGAATATTTACATCAACATGTACTGATATGTTCATACATTATAGAGATCTGACTGTTATTCGGTGCGAATCACCATAAATCCTGTGGTGGGATTCAAGCCCATAATTTGCTATGTTTTGGATATTGTGTATTATAATATCATCACAATAATATGGAATGTGGAAATCATTGCCTTTTTAGCATTTACATATTTTACCTGTATCTTTGAATAATCAAATATCAAGGGAAATAACTCGAAATTGTATAAATTGATTTTAATAAGGTGTAATTTATAATTATTACGGATCCTATGTATAAATTCTTTATTGTCATGTATTTGTTTTATAGGATCCTGGAATCATCATCATTATCAAAGTGAAATATCTTATATGTATTCGTGAACCCTGTCTTCCGCTACAATATTGTCTTTAGGCAATATCAGCTATTGTATGAAAAGACACATGTCTTCTTTTTATTCTGATGTATGTCCTTTTATTAGTAAATCATTTTCATATAATTTTATTCTGGCTTTAAGGACGTTGTTTACTCAGAGTTTGAATTCTTAAATCCGGATTGTTAAAAAGTTCAATTTCATGAGTAAAATTTGTTTTAAAGACAAAAAGTATTTATGAAATGAATTATTATTGACATAACAATCGATATTTTTACTTAATTATGGAATTAGGCTATGACACAGTTTGACTTTTAGCAAAACAGAGGAAATTCGGACTAAATTTTTCAGATTTCGTTTTCCACTGAAATTTTTTTGGTAATACTATAATATTAAAAGTTAAGAATTTATTTGTTAGTCAACATAATTTTGCACATTTTCTCTTGGTTTTATCTTGCTTTTTTGTTTAGATAACCGTATAGCACACACACAAAAAAAAATAATGAACAATGCTTAAAAATGATAAAAGACACCATATCTCAAAATTTTGATCATTGACCTCATATAAATTTAATGCCAGCAGAGAGAGGTCAATATACTTAGTTTATTACTATAAATGTTTTAGCATTATCATCATTCAGTTTTTTTATATATTGATTCAGAAATGGGTAGTAATTTGAAAACTAATAGAGAAAATTCGGACCAGAATATCTATAAAAAGTGTGAATGAAAACTTAATTTTTTGTATCCATTTAATGTCACTACCATTCATAAACTGTATTTCATTTGTTGAAGAGTTACGCAATTTGTATTATTTTCACAATTAAGAAAATCTTAATCACAGTGTAACATTTCTATGCATTTTTCTTAAATTTTAAAAAAAATATCAAATGGCCATTAACTCAAAAAGTAGGTCATTGATCTACTTTTTTGAAAGTGAAGAATAACACTACCATATAAGGTCTATAACACACAATAGTTTGTTTTTCATTATCATCAGTGGAATTTTTTTATATTCTGAGTAAACGTCATCCTTAACGCAGGATTTAATTGCAAAGAAACAAATATTTTTTGTATAACCTGGTATGCACGTCACAAGACACGTCACAATACGTCAACATCAAAAACGTACTAATCCGCTTGACGTAACGTTTGAATTTTGAAAAGATTCATTTTTTATTAATTTTTCAAAACATTTTTAAAACGTTAAATCTTCGTTATATATTGTAAAATTTGAAAATTAAATATCGATAGATGTCTCATACCACCTTAAGCATTAGATGCTTACTTTTGGATATCGTCGGTCCTATAACATAACAGGCCGTGCAGACAAATTGGATGGCGCGCGTTGTATGCTGCGGTATGATAATTGACATAACTTTGTCCTCTAACGGGAATTCCCTTAAAAACTTTCCGTGTATTTATTTCCCTTAAAAAACTTTCTGTGTATATATAGCTATGGCCAAACAGTATTTTGCTTTCTAGCAATAACAAGCAAATAATTATGGGGACATCAGGTTCAAAACCAAGAGAAAACAAATTAGAAGAGGGAAAAGAGCAACCTTATGACAATCATCCGATAAGAAATCGGGAATTTACCAAGAGAACCTATAAGAGTTTGTTTTCAAGGATCTTTTCTAAGAAAAGGACACACGTCGAGGACTCCTCCAGTTCTGAAAATAGTCAGTTGGAGGTAAGAAAAGCAGTTAATTGATGTGCAAAGCAAAGAGGGATTTATTTAATAAACTTTTTCATTAGATTTAGACAATCATATTATAGATATCATATTAGCCTATTGACCAATTTCAATTACAGTTCATGTGCAAACAGGTTATACTAGTTCTATTTTTAATCTTTACTGAATTTAAAAAAAACAGTCAATATACCAAATGATTTAAATCATTTATTTGTTTTTCTACCAAAGCCGACTGTAATTGAAACCACATAACTATCGACATATTATATTTTTCCTTAATTTGGCAATCAATTGACGTTTGACCTTCATTGTTTGTTTTGTGTAAATAGAAACAGAAAAAAAATATATTCCATGTATTATTTTTCCTAACTACTCTGCTAAACATTTTCTTCAGTTAAAGTCATATTTAGAATTTAAGACCGAATTTTGTTATGTGTGTTTTCTCTGCATGGCCGCAAAATTAAAGTGATTTGGCAAATAATGCTTTACATATTGATGTACGTATTCTTCGCAAATTATATTCATTTAATACCGATGAACATACATTTTTGATATACTTGTTTACGTTAAACTTTTCCGATCAGGTTTACTCGTAAGATTTTAGTAAAAAGTAGAGAAAACTTACAATCAATCACAGTATAAAAAAACAATATATATATTAGTAAACTGATTCGCCTTCATAAGGATGCTTTCCATTTAATTGGCATCGCCGGATTTGCCGGTGTTGCCTTCGTCGCCGAATGCTGGAACACGCGTCGCCGGCGAGGGATTTTATCATTGCCGATTAGGAAACAATATGGCATCTAGGTTACCATATTTTACAAATATGGATATCTGTAACTAAAGTTTGCCCTGTTTCATCGAAAAACATTTAAACTGCAAATAGCCAAAATGTCTGGACCAAATTTTGAGATAAGTATCAGTTTAAAGCTGCAATCGGCGAGGCAACGTTAATGGAAAGCGCCATAAGAAACCATCATTCTAAGAAATTACCAACAGAAAAACATGATTGGTAATTTAAAGAAAATTAACTTTCTGGTTGTGAGCTACATGTATGAAGTTCCATAATTAAAATCGAGAAAATAATTTTTTAAATAGTTGTTATTCCAAAATAAAGAGTAACGAACATTTAACTCTCGATAGTTCAATTCCCATGTAATTCAAGGATGTCGTTACAAAACCATTTAGTTATACTTCACGAATACTAATGAAATTTCATAGGTACTAAGGCAACCATGAAATTCATGTACATTTAACACCCTGCTCATCATTTTCTTTTTCATATCCAAAATACATCTAATAATTCATAAACTTTGATATTGGTTTCCTTTTATATAAGCACGTTTAAAGGGATAACGACTATTATTAATTTTTTGCGACAACAAGGCTCTCGCTAAACTCACGAAAACTTCTCGCACGCGAATAAAAGTTGGTTTACAGTGATAAACCTACATTCCAACTTTTAATAAAAAAAATATCAAGTACCTTTAGTTTTATTTGTTGATTGTTTCAAGCCCTTTCACAATTGATGCATGAACACTTTGCATTAGAAATGTTTTAGCTATAAACGAACTCTTGCAAACGTTGCACGATGTTTCGCATTCGTTGCATGCGTTAAAGTGATAGCATTAAGTCTCCTCAAAACAGTGGACATTCATACTGTTCAGACGCAACGGAATGCGATCCAAATTATCGTAAATGCAAAGAACGAACATTTATACGAACGTCTTACAACGTTTTGTGTACTCGCAAAAGTAAAGCACGATTTTTAAAGGTCGTACAATAATTCTCGGAGAGGTCCATGCGTGTGTTTTGTTACCATGAGACTGTTGCATAACGTGCATAACGTTGTAATCTTGCATCGATGTACTATTATTGCATGATTTATCATCCTCAATATTCCATGCTTTGCTACTATATAAATAGTGTCTGTTTGGGAGGGTAACAGTTGAAATTGACAACCCGAGAAAACCATTGTCAACCGACGCGAAGCGGAGGTTGACAATGGTTTTCGAGGGGTGTCAATTTCAACTGTTATCCTCCCAAACAGGCACTATTTATTTTGTTATACTGAATGTCTTTTTTAAAATTTTTAAGAAAATGTTACTGCTTTTATATAGGAATAACGTGAATTCTACAGCGAACCGTACGCGCATAATTTTCGCGCATGTAACATTTTTTAATGTTACCCGTTGCCAAGTGCGTTGCTAACGCTGAGGGTAATAGTAAATATTATTAACTGCGTCTTAACCAATCAGATTTCAGTATTTAACATGAAAGTATAACAATAGTATATGATTGCGCCCATGAGAAAAGGGTGCTTATGACATATTTGACAAAACAGAGAAATAACGTCACAAACATGACGTTACGTAATAACGTCGTCTGAAAAGCGTAAAATATACAACCTGTCATTTTCATCGCGTATAGTTTTGATACCTTTTTCTAAATTTAGTTTTCACATTATTTTAAATAATCACTTATTATACTCTATTTGCACACAGATTTGATTAAAGCTATACACGCTATAATTTGCGTCAATTTTGAATAAAGGGGAAAATGTATGTGTTTGATTACTAATAAAAGTTACCTTTATGCTGTTAATTATAATGCTCAATTCGATCACGTAACAAATATATCAACTATTAAACAATAAAAAATATTTATTTTCCTGCCAGGAAAGTAATGCCTCCTCGTGAATATCAATCTATCACGTGATATCGACAGCTAAATTTAGCCTATCATACCAAAACTGGTGAAGGGTCAACATCTTCATAATTGTGATAGTTTCACAAAGGAAAGGATATCTTCAGTAAAGCATAAATTTGTCCGATATACGAGTACAAACAAAAGAAAAAAATACAAGCCTGTGAGTAGATATAAATACTGCCTTTAAAAAAATGACGTAGACCTGTGTTTTTCCCCTGTGTGCTATTTATAGATCCTATAAGTGTTAATGCAGAAGTAAGGGTATCGTGAATGACAAACGTATTTTACTCATTATACATGTTTGTATTTCAAATTAACAACTGTTAAGCATATTAAAAATCAAGTTGGATATTTAATTAGGCAAACAATAACGACTACCTAGTTCTCCGCGGACATGCGCAATGAGGTCGGTTTGCTCTTCCTTTATCAATATTCATGAAAAGGTATATTTTCCTGGCAGGAAAATAAACAATTAAAAATCTATATCTTTGTAACGAGATGGAATTCACCATTGTAATTTACAGATTAAGGATAACTTTTATAAGTAGACAAGCACATGCGTTTTCACTGTCATTCAAAATTGACGTAAATTATAGCGTGTATAGCTTTAACTACATGCATTTCTGTTTTTCTCCATATTAGCTTATTGCTCCAAATTGGCTATGATTTGGTGAAGTTTTACAGAAATATTTTGCTATTAATTTTATGTGCACGTGTCTGCTTCACCTATCATAGTTTATCATAGTTTAATGTAGGTTACATATGTCCAAAAATAAAAGCGAGATTTTAAAATTCGCAAGATGCGCTTCTCGCGATTTTACGCGGATATTAATTCCTCTCGTTTAAAAATATGTATGAATCTACGCTAATAGTTCGTGGATTAAGAAAGCAAAAAAAAAAAAAAATAAACATAACAAATACATGTACTTGAATCGTCTTAATTCATCAAGTACCGTTGCCGGTATTGTTTTAACTTTAAACTTATTTTCCTGAATCATTTTCTAGTAAATTACTAAACATGCAGTAACTACAGTAAACCATTTCTGGTTAAATAAGCTGAAAGAAGACAGTAAAAATCTATCTAAAGATAAGACAGATAAAAATCTGCAGTTCTGCACAAATCTCACCGATTCGATAAATACTTGTATTGTTTAATTTCTCATAAGTTTAGCTAACAAGTGCTTGTGCTTCCTCACACACTCTTAATATTAAATAAAACGCTGCATTTACATGTACAAAATGAATCTGATATGCCCTTTAAAACACAGTTCCTTGTTTTTATTCTTAACGAGGCCGAATCTAATTATTCCAACCCTATATATTTTGATGAAATATCTTGCATGAAATTTTACTGTTATATCAATTGTTTTTAGATGACAAAAATATTAACAGCCCCGATTTCCTATGTAGTCTTGAATGTTATCAAATTTTTAGAAGGCACTATGGGAATTTGTTGAAAATGCGCTAAATCTAACTTTTTCCGCATATATATATTTTTTTTTTATCTCTGCCCATGATTTTTTTCGACCGATGGATTTAATGTTTAGAACTGGATCGTGAGGGTTTCAGCTCTGTCAGTATTAATAGAGCTATGATTCACACCTGGTTTTTATGAATTGGAAAGGCAAAACTTGGAGTGTATAGTAAGCCCAAATGAAATAAATAAATGCTTTCTCTGGCGATTTATGAACGGTATGAAGATGGTAACGTTGCAAAAAAAGATAAAAAATAAATAAATAAATAAATAAATAAATAAATAAATATAATTAACATAACACGCCCAAGCGATGCATTTTTTTCTGCGATGATCGCTGCCGTCATTACCCGTATGAATAATCAATGAACATATTTTGTTGTTTCTATTTACATCCTCATTTTAACAGATTAATGAATTGTTCGTAAAGAGTAGGTAAAATTAACTAAATCATTCTTAATGTACATCAATACGTTAAATGAACGGAAAGGATAAATCATCTTAAATGGGAGGTTTAGTCTGACATCATCATGATTCTTTCGTGCAGTCCAAATTTTTCCTAGCTAGGTCGATTAATGTTTGGATCAATTGATAAACGGAGCGTGTCTATTTCAGTCCTGTCAGTTTCAACAGAGCTGTGAATTACAAATAATTTTCTTTAGAAATAGAGGGAATCATACTTGGTTGATGTGATTGTAAATAAAGAAGTTAACCCAATGTACAACTTAATAAAAACACCATTTCATGTTCTTATCATGTTCCTATCGGCGATTTTGTTTTTAATACTGTTGTATGTGTTTTAAAGGTGTTAAAAGTCAAAATCTTTAGTGGTCCGATTCAATGTAATGAACACGAATGAATTTAAATACGCAGAAAGTCACTATCTGGATGTTGGTTCCTGAGAATGATTCAGAAATGATGTAATCATACGATTATACTTTTAAAAAAAATTAAAACTTCCTATTTCAAGTTATATATTTAAACGACCCAGAACAAAAATGGTCATGAAATAGTACCAAGTAGATAAAAGGAAAGAGTGATTACTATTACCTCCAAATTATACATTGACATGATTTCTAAATATACGTTACAAACAATAACTAGACGATAAACAAAATTGTACATTATGTTCATGCATGTTTTTCATATACAGGATTCTTTAAGTCGCACGCATTAGTGAGAAACTGTTATCGTGCCAGTACCTACGGTGTCGCAAGAGTTCAGAATATTTTTCCAAACATGAGTAGTTAGTGATAATGTAATACTAAAAATGTTTGAAATCATAATTATAGCTCATATTTTTACTTCCATATATATAATTATTGACTCGCTATTTTCTGCTTCAATACCGATAAATCAGGATCGGAAAAACTGTATAATATTATTAATGTTGAACCTACCTCATATTTTTTATCGGAACTTATTTTTTAATTCGATTAGCATTAATTAATCAATAACTTTGTAATCGATAAGACCAATCTCGATATATATTCATTTTCTTGTGACAATTACTGAAGAACTTGAGAATATCAGACGGTTTCACGATCCCGTCCGAACCTTGGCTTCATTTTCATATTTATTTTAGTCGATGGAGCGGATTCATTAATATATTTACGACTTTGGTGAAGTGTGTAAGACTTAAAAATGATTTATAGCGAGCACAGCTCGCCAGCGCGCAGTGCGACAATTGTGATTTTTTTGTTTCTTTTTGTTTCTTTTTGTTTCTTTTTGCTGTTTCTGATAAATTATCACTGTTATTTGTTTTTTTTAAATGTGCAAATGGAAAGTGATGGTCCAAAAGTTAAGCTCTTGACATTTTGTAGGTGTTCTAAAGTCCCTTTCATAATAAGCGCAAGAGCACTTTACAAATTATACAAAAATAGATTTTGCGAATATTTTTGGCTTCGCATGAGCTATTACATATATTGCACAAGTTTTCTTATGCGTTTTTGTGGTTGCATCAAGTCTCCTTAAAATAGAGGACAACCACACTATTCAGACGCGACCGAATGCGATCCAAAGTATTGCAATGCAACGCATGTACATTAATACGAACGTTTTACAACGTTTTGGTACTCGCAAGATCTAGAGTGATGCACGTTTATTTAAGATCGTAAGATAAATCGCAGTTGTTTGTGCGTGAATTGTGAAACCATGAGACGATCGCTAAACGTGTTTCAAGTAATCTTGCAATGTTTTACTTTCATTGCCAGATTTTTCGGTCTCTAAGATTTGCTACTAGTATACACTGGATTCAGTGTTATTTTCTCAGCTTCTTCTTACGATGTGCGTCATCTTGAATTCGTCACAACAATTTTATTGTAAGAAAGGAATGATGTGAAAGATACGAATCTGCCAAGTCTTTATCTGCTAACTGAAAAAGTGCAAATAAGGTAGATATAAAATGGGCCAAATAGTTCCGGGGGATCCCTTAAACGATTAACACTGAATATCTGTTTCAGGTCAAACTGGCCTTAATTTTCGCTGTTGTTATTTTGTCAATTTCTTGGGCGGTATCTTTTCTTGCATTTCTCGCATGTGTTGTAGTGCTCGCATCAAGTCTCCTCAAAATAGTGGACATGCACAATATTCAAACGCGACCGAATGCGCTTCAAATCATCACAGTGCAACGCACGAACATCAGTACGAACGTTTTATAACGTTTTGTGTTCTTGCATGAGTGATGCACGATTTTTAAAGATCGTAAGATGAATCGCTGCTGTAGATGCGTGTGTTTTGCAATCATGAGACTGTTGCTCAACGTTTTACTATCATTGCACGACTTATCGGCCTCAAAATACCATGCTTTGCCACTAGTTAATATATATACCCTGTATAAGAATCTCTGTCTCAGACCACAATTGGCAATATGCATTTATTGCATGATTGTAAGGGATATATGGAGATTTAATTCTTCAAGAAAATTCATTTTCCCTGAGGGCTTCGCCAGAGGGAAATTTTCTTTTACGGGGGGTGGGGGTGGGGATAAATATTCATATTCCCTTAACATTAATGCAATAAACGTTTTATTATACCGAACAACATATGATTATACAAAATACGTTGATTTCTAAAAATTGTTCGAATTTTCAATAGCAATACATGTAACGTCCTGATTGTTTTATTTCCTATGTTACTGTCCCACTTTTCCTCGATAATTTCGAATCATAGATAGTTAAGATGAATCATAATGATTAAATATTTTTGATATAATCATATTTGCCTACATTGTATGCTCTTACCGACTTTTTCATTCCTATGAAATCGCCCTGTCTCGTGAGTTTCTAGACCAATTAGATATGATAGAATAATCATTTTGAGGTATACTAATAAATGATGTTGCATATCTGTTTCTTCTTTGGTGGTATGTTCTCTCGCTTTCAACTATGTCTACTGAAGAGCGTCGGAAATTGGTGGTATATGTACCCCATTCGACTCGCACGAGCATTCATTCATGGAACGCATGATCGCATTGGCACACGTTCAATCGTCCGATCACCTTGTCTCTCACGCGATTCTATCGCATTATCTTTCAACAGTCGCTTTCATTGTACAACAGTCGAATATAGACGCAAGATTGAATGGGTTTACATCGCACAACGCTCGCTTAGATCTTGCGAATTTCATACGAATACTTTTTCAAATGCAATTATTTCGGCAACACATCTAATTTGTTTCGTTCGCCTGAATATTTTATCGCTTCTGCTCGTGCGCTGTGATGTATAACTATTTTGTGTGTTTTATAGTTTATTCCACAGACTCTCGGAAGAGGTAAAATACTACAATAAACAAAAATGAACATCACAAACTGGGTACAAACATTAAATGTATAAACGACACAGTTACGATTACAAAAATGGCGGGAGTTATGTATACCACAATATATGTTTTCTGATAGTAAATAAATCATGAAACTTGAAATGTGTATGAGTTAAAAGGTGATGATAACTGATAAGTGACATCTGATGTTAATTTAACTTACTCTATGGTGGACTAATTTAGTTGCTAAAGTTGCATGTACAATAGCGTGTGCACGCTGTGCAGTTTACTTTCAATAACAAACATACATAACTCGTACGTAAAATGTCTTAAACAGTAATAGACAAGTCGTTCATGAAACTGTTCCACTACATTCCCCGCTTGATTTCTACTAGAAATCACATAAACTAACTCAAATGAAGCATTCACAATTACAAGTACGTTTACAATTATGATTCGCCAAACAAGTAAACTAATTCAGTTATGGGTCTAGTGTAAAACACGGTTTCTGATTCTTAATCACACGCACAGACACTTTTCTAATCCAGCCATCTTGACTCGAAAAACGCTGTTCTATGACAGCTATTGGCCACTGCGCTCTGGGAACCTCCATGTCTCTCATCAACACAACATCTCCTTTCTTTAGACTGGGCTGCTCACAGTTCCACTTCTGACGCGCTTGTAGCGTTCTCAAGTATCTGTCCCTCCATTGGTTCCAGAGCTGCTCTGCTAAGGCTTGCACCTGACGCCACTGTGACTTCATCATGTCCTTAACTCCAAATTGTGGAAAAGACTCCACACACTGACCTGTCTTTTGAGTGAGTTTTGTTGCAGGGGACAGGACGGTTGGTGAGTCGGGATCTGAGGATACTGCTGCAAGGGGTCTTGAGTTCATTATTGCACAAACTTCTGCCATCAGGGTGCACAAAACTTCATGTGTTAAACCTTTGCCAGGAAGGTTGCTGAACATTGCGTCAAGTATACGGCGTGCGACTCCAATCATTCGTTGCCAGGCACCGCTCATGTGTGACGAATGAGGAGCGTTGAATTTCCATATAGTTCCACTGTTAAACAAGAAGCGGTTGGTAGGTCCATCTTCAATATTGATTGTGTCAATTCTTAAGTCTTCAGTCGCTCCTATAAAGTTAGTTCCCCTATCCGACCGGAACTCCATGACTGGTCCACGGATAGCTATGAATCTCCGTAGGGCATTTATAAAGGAGGAGGTACTCATTTCTTCAATGACCTCAATATGCACCCCGCGTGTCACGAGACATGAGAACATGACTGCCCATCGTTTGGAATTTGCACTGCCTCCTCTTGTTTTCCTGGTTACAATGGTCCATGGACCGAATACATCAACTCCGACATAACTAAATGGTGGGCTTGGTGTGAGGCGCTATGCCGGGAGATCTGACATTTTCTGGTATTCTGCCCTGCCTCGGAGTTTTCGGCATTGTACGCAGCTGTGAAGGATGGAAGATGTGAGACGCTCTCCGCCTGTAATCCAATAACACGTCGAATGGATCTTTCAGTCAGATGTCGCCTTTGTTGATAAATAGATCCGTGGTGGTACACGGCAAGTAGTTTAGCTATATGGTGCTCTCCAGGCACTAACACTGGTGTCTTCTCTCCTGTAGGGAGATTGGCACGTCCCAGGCGTCCGCCAACTCGCAATATTCCTTCACCATCAAGCACTGGAGAAAGACTTACGATGGGGCTGCTCCCTGGTATGGCCTTGCCACTGCGCAGACAATTGATCCCACTGTAGTAACATTCCTGTTGAATTGTTCTCAGGATAAATTGTTCTGCTTCCTTGTAAAATGTGAGAGGGTTTTTTGTGGTACTCTCTTTCTTATATTTTATAGCCATCTTGTTGAGGTTAGCTATCGCTGTCACCAATTTTGGCCATGATGAAAATCTGGTAAAGCGTTCTGAACCTATGCCCTCCTTTTTGGACACAGTTGTTTTAAGAGCATTTAGCTTAAGTTCCTTGTCCTCATCTGGATTGACGAGACTGAAGAAGTCTTGACCTTGACACTGAAGTGTAGATGGTCCTTTTAACCACATACTGTCAGCAATTTTGTCAGCTCCTTGATATCTGGTTGCCTGATCAGCTGGATTGCAATCTGTAGCGATAAAGTTCCATTGGCTTGGGAAGGTAGCTCTCCTGATTCTGTCGACTCTGTTAGCCACATAAACATGAAATCGTCGACTTTCGTTGTATATGTAGCCTAAAACTACTCGACTGTCTGTATAAAAGTAACATGCTTCTGTAGGTATATTAAGGTGATCTGCCACAAATCCTCCTATTTCTACTCCAAGTACTGCTGCACACAGTTCTAACCGTGGAATCGTGCTGCTGTGGTGAGGAGCTAATTTGGACTTGCCCATCACGAATCCGTAGTTTGACTGTCCATGTACATTGTACAGCTTAACATATGTCACTGCTCCTATGTCATCTTGAGACGCATCACAGAAAGTGTGTAGCTCACTTCTGGTGACGTTCTGTATGTCCACAAACATTCTGGGAATTCTGAGGGATTCCAAGCTAAATAGGGATCTTCTCCATTTCTCCCATTCAGCATGTAAGTCATCTGGGAGAGGATCATCCCAGTCCTGTTCATGGCTTTCTTGAGAACCATCCGGCCTCCAAGAATCACTGGTGCAATGAACCCAAGGGGTTCATATATGTTGTTTATGGTGGATAAGACTCCTCTTCTTGTAAATGGCCTTACATCGTATGATAACTGGTAAGTAAATGCATCGTGTTCAATGTCCTATAGGAGACCAAGGCATCTAATTTGGTCGCTGAAGTCCATATTCAGTACATCTTCTGATCAGTCCTCAGGAGGGAAACTTGCTAACACTTCGCTGCTATTGGACCTAATTTTGTGTAGTCGTACGTTTCCATTTTCTTTCAAGACAGCTTGAGTTTTCTTTATAAGTTCAAGTGCTGACTTTGCATCAGGTAAGGACACAAGCGCGTCATCAACGTAAAATTGTTTGTTTACCAATTCACACACTTCATTGCAGAATTCAGGCGATTGGTGATCACATGCAGATTTCCGCAATCTGAAGGTGGCAACTGCAGGGGACGGCGAATTGCCGAACACATGGACACACATTCTAAATTCAACAAGTTCATTGTCAATGTTGTTGTCTTTAAACCACAAGAATCGTAGAAAGTTTCTATCCTCTTCATGCACATAGAAGTTGAAAAACATCTGCTCGATGTCTGCTGTTATTGCTTCTCTGTCCTTCCTAAACTTCAGGAGTACACCAATCAGACTATTGGTCAGGTCAGGGCCAGTAATCAATACGTCATTCAATGAAACACCAAGGAACTTTGCTGACGAGTCAAAAACAACTCTAATCTTATATTTCTTAGGCTGAAATACCCCAAATATGGGTAAATACCATCGTTCCTCATATGCTTTCAATGGAGCAGCTGGCTCTGCATGGCCCTTTTCAAATATTTTCTCCATAAATGCACAGAACTGTTTTTCTTTATCTGGGTTCATTCTCAAGTTGGTTCGCAACTTTTTAGCTCGTTGTAGTGCTTGTTCATAGTTGTCTGGCAAAACTGGTCGCTTAGACTTGAACGGTAAAAGTGCGATGCAGTTTTCATGTAAATTCTTCTGAAAGCTGCCACTCATGAGCTTTACGAATTTTCTATCCTCAACTGATGTACCAATTTTGTCATCATCTTTGGTCTTTAAGAATATATCCTTTCCAATGACGTGATCTGACTCTTCCCAAACGATGCTAGTCTTGAGTTCAAAATCATTCGGGCATGGTTGTAGTATGGAAGGACATCAACTACTTCAAACGTGAACCTTGTTGGTGGTGATCATTTCGAGTTCATGGGCAGCTCCTAAGCATGTTTCACCAATGACGACCCATCCAAGCCTTAGTTTTTGAGCATAGGGGGTGTTGCTGCGTCCAATCCTTTGGTCCAATACATGATGTGCTGCTATCATGTCTCTGCTAATAAGAAGCAAAATGGGGGCATCTGGATCGTAAGGTGGTATTTCATCTGCTATATCCTTGAGGTGCTCATGATATCTGGCCACTTCTGGTGTAGGAATCTCTTCTCTCATATTGGGAATTTGGTTACATTCAATCAGTGTATGTAATGGAAGACTAGTGCTGCTATCAAGGGACTCAATAACATACCCAGATGTCAGTCTCCCAGTGGTTGAGATGTGTCCTGAACATGATGACAACATATACTCTATTTCTTGAGTATTCTCCCCAAAGTAATCGAAAAACTCAGACCTTGCTAATGATCGGTTGCTTTGATCATCGATGAGAGCATAAGCCTTCAGGTTGCGTTCTGGGTTACGTTCCGGATGTATGTTCACTAGAACTGTTTTGACACAAGACTTGCCTCTGAATCTTTCGTGTCCACATACTTGGGTACAACTGGTCCTTACATTAGTTGCTTGTAGAAAGTCGTCGTTAGGTTTCAGTGACCGAACTGCTCCATCTTCCCCGCTATGAGCAAATTTAGTATTTCTCTCTTCATGCATTGAAGTGCAATGTTTATTAGAGTTACATATGCTGCACAAAACAAGTTCTTGACACTCTCGGGCTGAATGTTTTCCACTACAACATCGAAAACATAATCCATTTTGTCTGACAAAGGATTTTCATTCTGTAATTGTTTTACCATTGAATGTCCTGCAATCACTGAGTGTGTGTTTATCTGTTTCATGTAAGGGACACTTTGCAGGCTTGCCTTGAGTCAGTTTCAGTTTATTAGTGATTATCTGGCCCCTTACTGTCGTGGTTTTCTCTCTGTTATCAAATGATGATGGAGAACCTTTGTCAAATGCGAAACTTGGGTCATTCATACGTACACTCATTTCCTTTAAGAATTTGGTGAATACAGTAAATGGTGGGTACAGGACGTTGTGTTCCACTTTGTACTTCAGTGCCCTATCTGTCCACTTTGACTGATGAAATCCAGAAAGCTTGCAGACAAACGAGTTTACTCCATAAGATGAGTCATAGTATGCCAGTAAGGTTTTGTACTTTCCTTGACAGACTCTACTTCAGCCGCTACATCAGAGAGTTCATATATTTCCTTGCATCCTTGGCCGTCAATCTCGGAAACTTTGAAATTTTATCTTTGGGAATATATTCAACAAGCTCTGGAGAGCCGTAACGTTCATCTAGTCGCTACCAAACTCTATCAAGTCCTTTAGCTGGATTTCTAGGATATGATGCACGAATTCTCATGGCGTGTTGCTTTGACTCCAGTCCAAGAAACTTTATGAGTAGATCTAGTTCCTCCATGGGCGTTACACTCAAGTCTTTCATTATAATAGAAAAACTGCCTTTCCACATCAAATAGTTTTCAGGACGATCATTAAATGCAGATAATCGAGATAAAAGATAGGTCCTTCTTCACAAGAAACTTCGTAAGCTCTGTGCCTACACAAGGCAATGTATTTTGATTATGGTCAGTCAGATTATGTGTGACAGTCTTTTCCTTGATTTTCACATTACCGGTAGGTATCTCACTCTCTGTCGGTGCCTCGTAGTCTCGTATGCTGTGGATTTCTGTTTTAGATGTGATTGGCATTTCGTAGACCTGTGAGGTATGTTTATCAGCAGTGTCGCGTGTGTCATGGTTTGGACAATCTTACTGATACCTTGTTGAATGTACATTCTGGGGTTTCTCGGTAATGATTGGAGAACGAATTGAAGAAATATCGGACATGGCACCACTTTGTTCAGATACATAGTCTTTGGTCCTCTTGTGTTTTACTTCTTTCAGAAGGAGTGAACTGTGTCTTGTCATGCTTATACTCTCCACAAGGGCTTCGAGTTCCACTTCAGCCTCTTTGGCCTCCTGTTGTAGTGTGATCAGGTTAAGACTTACATCTAAATCTTTTTTCTTTCTGGCGATCTTTGTTGATGCAATGGACTCGTCCTCTTCTAATTGGGATTTCTCTTTAATTATTGTGGCTGCTAGTTCTGCATATTTGGCCTTTGTTCTAGCCGCTTCAAACTTTGCCTTTGCCTTACTGAGGTGTGAAGTTTCTTCATCAGGATATGATATTTCTTGGTTGACCTCTACTCCTAAATGGTCTCTGTCCTTCCTATACTTCAGGAGTACACCAATCAGACTATTGGTCAGGTCAGGGCCAGTCATCAATACGTCATTCAATGAAACACCAAGGAACTTTGCTGACGAGTCAAAAACAACTCTAATCTTATTCTTCTTGGGGTAAAATACCCCAAATATGGGTAAATACCATCGTTCCTCATACGCTTTCAATGGAGGAGCTGGCTCTGCATGGCCCTTTTCAAATATTTTCTCCATAAATGCACAGAACTGTTTTTCTTTATCTATCGATATGATATTTCTTGGTTGACCTCTACTCCTAAATGGTCTACTTCTACACTTCTTGGTCCAGGATCTCTCTCCTCTTCTTCAGTCTGTCTGTACTGTTCTAGTTGTGCAACAAACATTTCTACTTTGGTCTTGATGGCTTTGTTCACCATTATATGGGCTGCTAGCTCACATTCACTTTCTTTGGTTCTTGTGTCACTCAAGACCTGTCCGATAAGGCCTCGTAGCGATCTAGCGATTGCTCCAACCTCCTTCTCACGAACTCTGCAATTGAGTGAAAGCCACATTAGTTCTTCTATGTCTTTCTTTTCCTCGCGTAATTGCTCTGAAAATGCATTAACAGTGTCTTCGTAATTTTCTTGTGCTTTCTGAGTGAGGATTCTTGCTTGCCTCAGCTCCCTTCCCTCGCCTGTGGCTGTGTTTGGGTCCATCGTATACCATAGATATTTTACTGTGATGTATAACTATTTTGTGCGTTTTATAGTTTATTCCACAGACTCTCGGGAGAGGTAAAATACTACAATAAACAAAAAATGATCATCACAAACTGGGTACAAACATTAAATGTATAAACGACACAGTTACGATTACAAAAATGGCGGGAGTTACGTATACCACAATATATGTTTTCTGATAGCAAATAAATCAATAAACTTGAAATGTGTATGAGTTAAAAGGTGATGATAACTGATAAGTGACATCTGATGTTAATTTAACTTACTCTATGGTGGACTAATTTAGTTGCTAAAGTTGCATGTACAATAGCGTGTGCACGCTGTGCAGTTTACTTTCAATAACAAACATATATAACTCGTACGTAAAATGTCTTAAACAGTAATAAATAAGTCGTTCATGAAACTGTTCCACTACATGCGCCAATTGTGAAAGGGGCTTTACTCCTACGAACATCCGGAAAATGAAAAGCATGATCGTTGTGCGATGTAAACGCATTGAATCTTGCGATTTAACTTGCGTCTGGATGCGACTGCTGTACAATGAAAGCGAATAGTGTAAGATTATGCGAAAGGATCGCACGAATAACAAAATAATCGGATGATTGAACGTGCGCTAGTGCGATAACACGTGCGGCAGTCGTCCGATCATGCGTTTCAACGTAAGAATGTTCGTGCGAGTCATAGGGGGTATATACACATGTCTCGGCCGTTTCCGACGCTCTTTAGTAGAAATAGTTGAAAATAAGAAATCGGCCAAGAAGATAACTAGGACAACAGCCAAAATCAAATATATCTCGCTATTCATATAACATACATAATCACATACATATATACATATTGAATACTATAGTAGATACAAATTATGTATTGGTACAATAAAAATGATTTTAGACAAGGAACAATATCATAACAGATTCAAAAAATATGAATATTTAAGAAATGTCCTCATACAGTTAATAGGACACAGTCATAAATCACAGGAATTATTGAAGAAGGAAACATGTATGGAGAATACCTCGTAGTACAGGAGAACCGGAGTATTACACATCAAAGAATCTGCTGCACCGAAAATGACAACTCCTCTAACCACTGAATGTACAATCAAGATGTCTTCCTGGCTCTCGGGTACCTCGAGGAAGGCAAACGGGGGAAGATCCTTACACCTGGTCCGCGTGGACACATCAAGTAGAAGAACAGGACACACTGAACGATCCCTTGAAATATATATTCCCGAACCCTGGGGACTCGTCCTTTCTTAGCTGGTTATTCCAATTCCAAAGAATGTGTTGAAGGAATCACCACAGGAGTATCAGAAGAGGATGAAGAAATCGTCACAGATTCCGGTACCAACGGCATTGGAGGAACATCCTTGTCCGCAGTTGAGCTGTTCCTACCGTAGAAGGTACACTTGCCAGGGTTAATGAAGGATCCATTCGGCCGACAATTTCTTTGGCTCTTGGAAAGAATGTTTTCAACTAGTCCTTTGGCAGTGTTGTGGACACGGAGAAGATGGACCTTCATGTCGTACCTACTGCGGCAAGACACTTTGCAGTGGAATACCTGACAGGAGTAGAGGACAACTTCATGGAAGTGCTTTTTTGTCAAATGTCGTTTGTACTTGGACTGGGTGGGAAAAACTAGAGCTGAGTGACAGCCGTCTTTCGGACAGGACATGTCGGGGAGAAGAAGAACTCTATGTTCTTTTGAATATCCATAGATGTGGCTGGTTGTCGAAGGACAGAAGTGTGGTCGAGGAAATCCATCCCCTGATCATTAACTAGAAGATCTTGGGCAAAGTCGTTAAAACCCATACTGTAATTAAAACATTAGCACAAATGAATAATTATTTGTTTTAAAATTGTCAAGTTTTAATATCCCTTTCAAAAAAAATCAGGTATCTTTTGCATATTTGAAGAATTTAGGAGGTTTGACAAGACGTTCAGATCTGGTATATTTGTTTTCAGTATTTTGATATTCTTGTTAATTTTCATAAGAACAATCGCTTGGCCCTGACAAGTCGTTATTAGGAACATTATGCTGTCCCTCTCTATCCTCTGCACTAAATTGTTTTAAATGGTCTACATGAACAATTTTGGTCTCTAAGGTTTTACAATTCTTTTATTTTATAAGTCATTTCTGAAATTTTCCTTATAATTTCATATAGACCAGTCTAGCCTAATCCTTACTTTTGTTCGCCGGAAGAAGGGTATCAACGAGGAACGAGGGAACCAATTTCATACGTTTTACTCTGGGCATTCTTGTCGTAGTAACGTGTTTCCTTTTTAAAACTACACTGAAGTTTTTTTCATGAACATATTAAAAAGAAGATTACATAACCTTTTCTACCCACTCAACATGTAGTACTGGACAAGCGGGTTTATATTGATTTGGTTACGAAGTTTCCCATTAAAAATTTATGCTGTTAGGAGTACACTGTACTTTCTTGGACGGATGTTCTGTAGGCTGATGTTAAACAGGGAAGCTAATCATCCCAATCAACATGATTTTCGTTCACAAACATTGCTAGCATTTGTTGTAGGGTTCGGTTGAACCTCTCAATTATTCCATCCGATTGAGGTCTTCTAGGTGTAGTTCTAGATATTTCAATTTATAATAAGCTGCATAATTGAGTAAATAACTGCGATTCAAATTCGCGTCCTTTGTCTGTATGTTTACGCAAAGGTGTACCATGCCTACATATCAATTTGGTAACAAGTTTATCAGCGACAATTTGAGAAGTATGCACAGGCAACGACCATATTATACTGGTTCCCGTTTTCTGTAACTGGTTAACGACTCATGATTTCAATAGCAATAGTATATAACGGCGCTGAGACGTCGACGTGTCTCATAAGAGATTTCCCGGTTCCTGGACCTGGCTTCCGTTTCTGGCAAAACAAGCAGTTTTGACACCATCTATGGACATCCGTAGACATACCAGGCCAGTAAAATCGCGATTGAATTTTCTTAAGTGTTTTCTCGCGGCCTAGAATACCTTCAAGTCTACTATCACAGTACTTATCAGACCCAACCTAACAGAAAGTAAACACCCAACTAAACCCTGGGTTTACTTTCTTGGTTTACTCCGGGTTTACTAGAGTGGACCCAGTGTAAACCCAGAGTAACCCAAAGTAAACCCAGAGTGGACACAGAGAATATATCCGATAAGAAGTATTTCCATGCAGGAGACGCTAACTGTGTATTCGGAATATACAAGGGGCAGGAATTACAGGCAGTAAGATGGTAAGATAAAATGCAGTCCTCTTCCCACAATTAAAACATACAGTTAATCCCAAACAATTCTCGAGTAAACCCAAAGTAAACCACGAGAAAACCCCAAGCAATTCCCGAGTGGACCCAAATTTTCAAAAAGTAAACCCAGAGTAAAGCCAAAGTAAACCAAGAAAGTAAACCTGAGGTTTATTTTGGGTTTACTCTGGTGTTTGGCTGGGTCTGATAGGTATTGTATGAAATTAAATCATGATCTCTGTTCTAATTGAATTGGAACGATTAATTTTAAACTGAATTTTGTCAGATATCTATGAAAATTTTATTTGTTTGAAAATTTGTCATATAATAAAATTTTGATAATTTGCCGTAGGCATCTCTATTTTGACTTATACAATACGGGTTTTCTTACTTCCCCTTTCTGTATCCCCGGTGCCCGTTTTGAGTTACGCGACCGTTCTGAGTGTAAACAGGCTGCTTCACACGAGAAGTTGATTAATAAGCTGTTTATAATGATATGAATTTTACAGAAGGAGGTGGTGGATATTAAATACCTACATGAAGAGCTAAAAAAGCAATCGTGCTTTTGAGCTGTCCGTTCATTGCTCTCTTCGCAGACGTGACGGTGGTCATGCCGTCCACAGACGTTCGGACGTTGTTAAGAACGACCTGACGCAAGCGCAATGGCGGCAACGAACCCAAAGTTTAAAACATGTAAAAATATAGAAATATATGGTAAATGATAATGAATATAATTACAAGTTCACAACAATACAAGACACAATGATCACAATAGATATAACAATAAGTCATCTACCATTACTGCTAAATGTATTCCACCTATTTCTCAAACGACCGTGTAGTGAGGGACCAGCGGGCTAGGCACCGCTCGTCATCGGAAGCAATATTTTTGTCTTTTAAAAGACGGTATTTGTTAGAGATTTTTAAGCAAAGTTAAACATAATTCAAAGCTTACAGACAAAAATAAATACTCAACATTCAATCTCAGTCTTTTTTATTTTTAAATTAACACATTCAAGAACCTCGCATTTATTGATGTGATGTCAATCACTTTTCTCTTCATTGTGCTGAATTTAGAAAAGTTCTAAAATGCAAATATTTTTGATAAAATTTTAAAGCTATCAACTCTGTTATGCATCATGACTCACATTATCTTTCTTACACTGATTATTTTTTAGTTTTGTAGATTTTTAACAATTATAAACAAGAAAAAAAACCATGCAAAATTATGAGTTTATATTGCTCAACTATTTGATACATATATGTGTCAACTTAAATGCATTAGAAAGAAGTAATTTTCTTAAAGATTACGTTTACTCATAATGAAAAAAATATCCACTGATGATAATGAAAAATCATGTATTGTGTGTTACAGTCCCTAAAACGTTCACTTTCCTACTTGAACGGTGAGTGAACGGTGAGCGTACTCTGAGCGTACACTCGGTAATCAGGAAAAAATAGCTAATAAACTAAATGTACGATGCTAATATCGTGAAAGTTGACGAAACAATCCTATCCTATCCAATATTTTACAAGTACTATTTATCCTGTTCTATCTTATAATAAACCATTATGTTTAGGAATAAAAGTTAAAATTAAATCAAATGTAAAATAATAAGAATTTTATCAACGAATAATCGAGTAATCAATTAGTAAATGTCTTATTAATAAATAAAACCGAAAATCTTTAGAACGAGGTAACTTAAAAACCTGTGCGTCGGAAATATGAAATAGTACACTGAGTTTATACAATTACGAATATAAACACATTAGCGATTACATTTTTGTTTTCATAAGATATATGTATTATAACAAAGAAAGCAGATTACGCACTTTTATTTATTGTTTAAACCAACATTTACATCATTTTTTTCCTAATCATATAGTAATTAAATGTGTTTTTTTTTGTAATTAGCTGATTTGTTCGGCAAAATAGTTAACACGATTTGCTGTAGTCTAGGACACATGCTTCTCGTGTTTATACGTTATCACACATTTGAATGTTCATTCATTCTTTGTTAAATTATTTTTATTTTCAATTATATTGGTTAACGATGCATTAAATCATTGATTTAAACAAAGTGCGTAAAATAAAGAAAAAAAACCTGTTATCATGCAATGAATATAATACAACGTTTAACAGTCGTACTAGTTGAAATGTAAATACATTCACCTGTGTCTATATCTGACATTTTGCTGCTGAGAATTTAATGCATTACATTACCTACTTCAACAAAATATAGGCGATATTTACAACATGATTGTTCCAACACATACATCTTAAGTACCTGTAATCTGTGATAATTCAATTGACTAACAAAATGTTAGAATCTAGAATTTATGAGCTAAGAGAGAGAGAGAGAGAGAGAGAGAGAGAGAGAGAGAGAGAGAGAGAGAGAGAGGGTAAAAGTTGAAATATATTTAAAAAGCGTTCGAGATAGGCAGCTTAAGTGGTACAATGCTACTTACCTGTACTTGCGGTAGGTGCGGGCACGATAAAACTAACCATTTTTAAACAAGTTGAAGTTTTTTTATATTCAAACCGTAAAAGACTAAGGGACATACTATTGGTTTAACCTTTTTTCAATGGTAGTCTGATTCTTCAAAAGAATATTCATTGCTGATTTTATTCTTTTATTAATTAGATTTTATATTCTGTTATTAAAATTATATTCTGAAAGAATATGTACATTCGGTGAGTAAAAGTTTTGAATCGATTCGGACAGTTTAAGATCGAGTAGAGGACAGTCACATGATTAAAAATACTTCTTGAAGATAGGGGAAATTTTCAAATCGAATATGCTATGCATATTGAGACACACTCGAATATTTAATACATACATTACATATATATATCACAGGGGCCAATCTCGTTTTAACATTAATTTCAATGTAACCATAAATATTGAAATTAATGTTAAATCGAGCTTGGCCCCTGTGGTATATATATTTTATTGTATAAAACGTCTGTTTGCTTTATTATGTATCTGCTGTCTGATTATGACTGTTCTTTCCCAAAAGAAGCGCTCGGCGATCGCGTAAAGAAAGTTCTGTAAAGTACAACACCTGATTGGAGTACATGATTATATGTATTTTATAAAAGCGAAATTGTAGAGGTTATGGAGTCAATAAGCAAATCAAATTTGCCAATAAAGCAATAGCTGTTATCCAATGCCTATGATTGATAATTTTAAAAGGTAAGTTGAATACATGTAAATAGGAATTTTAAAGTACTACCCGCCCCCTTGTTAAGAGCTTCCGTTTCTTGCATTCTTTTCTTTTATTAACGAATTTTGTGCACGCATTTTCTCATTTCATTATTTCTCATTAAAATATGGCTTAATTGACTGCAACGTATATTAAATTGCACACATACTTAGCATAACCATCGTTTAAAAGCGTATAATTGTTTTAATGAAAATTGGACCAAGCAGCTTTAACATTAAGATTTACATGTGTAAGACACTTTATTCGTCATATGCTTGATCCTGTGCATGAATTATATTCAATACCTGTTTATTCTCCAAAATGATCTTCAATTCCATTCACAACTGTTGTCATTCCAAACCACGTTAAACAAAATTTCAAATTTTGAGTCGATCTCAACTGCTATATATCCATGGAATCCAGTAATTTTATCATGTGTTACGCAATTAAGTTTTAGGGGTCTAACGTCCAAAAATGTTGATCACCCATATATCATTTGATCTTTCATTCGATATCAAGAAAAGAGGGCTTGCTTCTAAAATTAGGGGACCAGAGGGTTCTTAAGTCTTTACTGAGAGATATTTTGTAAAAGGTCATAAAAGCAGATATGTTATCTTACAGCTTTGTATCTAAGCAATGTAATGATTTTACCATGCAGTACATAATTAGAGGTTTTCAGAGGTCAAATGTCCGAAAAAATTAAATACCCAAGTATCAGAAAGGAAAAATCTTTGGAAATGCAGTATAGAAGCAAAGATGTTCAAAATGATGCACAAAACAATATCCAACCTTTAAAATGCCGTTAAACGGTCCTTATATGGAGATAAGGGATCGGCCCCAAAAAACTGTAATGCATTTCTAAATACTTGTTGAACAAAATGTGTTTAAAATTAAACGACCTTTCATTTGATATGAAGAAAAAGGGACCGTCTCCCCAAATTAGGTATCAAGATGGGCCTAAAGTCTCTATATACATGTATATAGTCATTTACGGAGTGATGTTTTGTAATATTAGGTATAATACGTTTATATATCCTAACAATTAATATAATGATTTTCTCATGCGCTACCTAACTGGAGATTTTAGGGGCCAGAGGTAAAAAAGTTTAATCTTTTCTATCTCAATTGGAAGAAATGAAAGTATCTAATAATGCAACTTAAGAGAACTTATAAAAAGCATTACAGGAAAGCATTACTACTCAACTCCTATTTCCAGATCATGTTTCGTTGTCGAAAATTAAAGTCGATGACGTCATATCACCTACTAAAAATCAGACGGAACACCTCCTCGTTGCTCGCAACGAGATCGTGTCTAGTTAATTATTATAGTTATATCGGGAGTGCACTTGCCTCTTAACAATACGGTGAGAATGCGTTGATCTTTATATATGAACATTGTACTTCGTGAATTTCCAAAATGACTTTCTATCCCCGACAAAGATTAACAATTCTTCATTTATTAAAGAAATTCATAGCCCTGATGAATTGATCGACTTCTCATTGTTATAATTTTATTTAAAATTCATTCATTTTCTGACTTATGATATCGATACTTGCTTAAAAGAAATAAACTTATTAACACAATTTCATATGTACGAACCCTTAATTGCACAATATTTCTGTTTAAACAATTGAAATTAAAGGATTATAAGCGGTTTAATATATGCCCCCAATTTTGACCAATTTCTAAATAGTATCGTATAAAAATAAAATCTTCATAAATCATTGTACATTGTACGCCTATCACTTTAATCTTGATTTTAGTCGTCATTGCGCATTTGTTGTTTATCTATGACGTCATCCAAATGACCTAATTCTCGCAAATGTGCAAACAAACGAAAATATTCTCATTTTTGCTTTATATTTTGCATTCGGAAATATAGAGCGCAGGTCTGCTCAAATACGATGTTTTTCTTCAGATAACTATACACGTTTACTAAAAATGGTACTTGAGCAAGCCTGCATTCGATGTTTTCCAGTCGAAAACCCATGGAAAACACCTACATTTTGCAATAAAACATCAATTTATCAAAATAAGGAAATTTTCATAAAGTCATTTCTACATTATGACGTGACTTTGGTGATAAACTTTGCCATCCTTTTTTTTTCAATACGATATTAACTTTTTTCCATCTTATGTTTTGAAGCTTGTAATGAAACTTTAATTTTGGGGGCAAAAAATGCATAATACCGCACATAGTCCTTCAAAATGATGAAGGCAATTGTTTTTTTTTAAAATCTTCTTTCATACTCTGTACATGTACTAATGTATGTTTTTAAAAGCGGCTAAAACATGTACAAATATATTTTGAACAAAATCAACCAAAACGCAAAAAAAAAAAAAAAAAAAAAAAAAAAATTGAGAAATGCATGTCGCGAAACAGTGATTGGTTAATGTCAAATTCGATTGGCTACTGCTATTCACTCTGTCCACAAAACAAGTTTTCTATTCAAACGCTCGCCTATCACGTGATTGACTTTCTATAAAACCTTTAAACAGGATATCCCTATTTCATTTAACACGCGTTTCTCAAATTGTCTGAAGACATGGGGAGGAATAAAAATTATTAAAATGGGGCGCACTACTGTGGAGTATTATGGACGCGCTAAAAACAACTTTGTTAATGTTGGTTTTACTCGAGATAGTGGGCGGAGTTTAAAAAAAGTTTTGGTATGTACAAAAGTACATACAGTGGAAGCAACGTTATTGTTGACAAACGACACGCACGATTCTGATACACGAACGATCACGCACGATACACGAACGATCACGCACGATACACGGACGATCACTAACTTACTGAACCTTCACGATACACGAACAAAAACGATAAAACACGCAACCGAACGATTCTACACCATTAAACACGCAAAATCAAAATTAATTTTTAAGATTAGAATTAAGGAAACGTATTACTTTGTATTGCTTTATGTTTGTGTGTTATTGAAAAGCGACATGTACTTAAGTCATGCACTGTTTTGTATTTTACGAGTAAACACGTTTACACATCCATACACAAATATAAAGGATTCACACCCAAATTAATTTTTTGTCTCCATAACGAATATTAACTTCTATCATAAGTTAAAGAAAATTACGTGTAATAGAAATGAATATAATGCATAAACTACACCAAATTATTTACACACGAGTTGAGTGTTTATGTAATTTCATTCTCTTATGTACGATTTAATTATGCGGGATACAGGTAAATTTGTTACCTTGTTCTATAGAATTTCGATTTTTCACATCCAATATTTTCATAATTTACAGTACATAATTGATTTATTTCTATTTATTCTATATTTTAAAGCGTCTAAATAAATTTTATTTCAAACAAATGTGTATACAATCTACTTGATAATAATGCGTCTCGTATTCTAATTTGAAAGAAAAATGTTGGGAATAATCGTTTAGTTTTAAACGGGGAATGGGTAAGCTTGGCCGCTTTTATTCAACGTGTCGCTTTCGCTAATATGATTGAAATTTTTTGTCAAGACACAATTGATGCTTGATATAGGCTGATTATAAAATTAAGCAAAACTAACTCGACCGAACAAAGGATTGAATGAGTTATGGAAATAAAAAAAATGTATTTAACGACGAAAGAGAGAATGAATGTTAACAACTGTCAATGTTCTTATATTAAAAAAAGTTTTAAATTCACATTGTTTTACAAAAACTACTAGTCTTCGTTTTAAGAATAAATCCTGGCATTCCGTAAAAAAAGTTATAAAACGAAAAACCCGCACGATCACGCACGAACACGCACGGTAAAAAACGCAAACCAATTTTCCTGATACACGCACGATCCTGCACGTTACACGAACGATCACCCACGTTACACGAACTATTAAACACGATTAGCTTGTCAACAATAACGTTGTTACCACTGTATGAGGGTTGTTCCAAATTAGCGAAGACAAGTGGCGTTATTCAGTTAATCGAAGACAAAGAAAGATAAAACTTGTGCCACAAAGGGTTAAAGATTTTTGCATTTAAATTATGTTTTAAAGTTAAATATTGTTTGAGATTAAATAAGTGAAATAAAAGAATGTTAAATCATAAATTCTACATGCGGCGCAATGTATAAACGTAAAGTTAAAATCAACATGATGAAATGAAAATTACAAGGAAACGTACTTTTCGAATGAAAAACTTCAAATAAAAACTACATTCTTATTTGTTGATAATTCAATTATATACTCAGAATTTTTTTTTTTTTTGGCTATACAAAAACTTTTTAATATTTTATAGCGCATTCTGTGACAAATTCAATTTTTGTCAAGTAATAAAATGAGGACGTCAGCGTTTAAGGCGGCGCAGCGGTAATGGAAAAAAAATTGCAAAGACCTTGAAACAAATTCTAAGCGGCTTTTGAAGTAAATGAAATGAACAAAATCGCTTAGAAATACATTTTGTGAATAAGTAGTACATCAACATTTAAAATATTTGGACGTGCATGATGTCAGTAAGAGAAAAAAAAACTCAGACCGATAGAAATGGACGTGAAAATGCTGAACAACACATTTCGGTAGGACGAAGTAATAAAGGGTGCGTTTGGAGTCGGAATATCGTTTGTAATGAGTAAATATTTTTAAAAAAAATAGAAATGTATGTTGAATGTGCACTCAGGGTACATGTTCAAAGAAAATATTTTTTCAAGATATTTTTGGAAATAAAACCTAGATGTTACCGTAAGTGGTAAGCAACAAGGGTGAAGCAACAACGTTAAGACTGGATATTTTTGACGTCCTACATTGCGCCGCCATACAAAACTTGTTGTTACTAATTATTCATTTTCTCAAGAGATTAGTAAAGTACATATTTGAATTTTTCACTATTTTTTGCCAAAATGGCCGTTGAAGAAAGCATAGAAATTTAATGAAATTGCAATGAACAGATTTTAAGTTAAGTGTTCTGTCTACAGTCGTTTGGGACAACCCTCGTATAACCCACACTTTTATCATATACAGAATATCCAGGTCGTTTTCTTTGTGTCATTTGTGACCACTATAAACTTAAACATCTGCATATTTCGATACGAGCAAACGGTTAATCGGTCGGACCGAATTGCGATTAACTGATAAGCAATTCTTCAATCAATTGGTTAGAACAACAATAACCGGTTACAAAATCTGCAATCGGCTAGTAATTGTTTTAAAAGATAAAATTGAAGGATGGCAGTTGATCGCAGAATTGCTTATCAGTTAATAGAAATTAAAATCATGTTACATTACGAAAGCCGAAAAGGATCATTGGAGATTCGAGATTCAAAATACAAGATTTGAAATACGAGATTCGAAATTCGAGATTCAATATCTAAATTAACCAATCAAATCATGGATCTGAAACCTGTATCCTAGCAACATCAAACTGTTCTAAATAAAGACCATTCGTACATGCTCTTTCCTACAAATAAATGTCTTAATAGCTCTTATATAGTGGTAATAAAATGGTTAAATTAACATTGATGAATTAACCCCACACAGTATAAACAATTAAATTAGAAATAACACTGTTGGCCTTGCGAATCTAAGTGGTTTTGTTTGCCCTGTATGTATTTCCCCCCGAACAATTTTAACCCGAAGTGTATTCGCCCCAACTGTGTAAAAATCGGCTCGCGAAGAAAGATCTGTTTAATCTAAATGTTTTAGCTATGAAACGAAACTCAATGAAATAATCGACATGTCAAAATATAGGTTATAATAAAGTTTTAAACCATAGAAGATATAATGATTTATAACCTCAAAGACAACTAGTAGGCTAATTGTTCTCGAACAGTTAGAGGTCTTTCCACCTTAAGATTTTAATGAATTGCTTGATTGCTCAATAAGGTATATAAAAATTATTATACCTATGATACATGTTGTACTATAAAATGGGAAAACCACAAAGCCATCAAATAATAAATGATTTTTAAAGAGATTTTTTTTTTAATTTTCAAGCCATTTCTTTAAGAATTCCATGTTGTATATATGTATACGTTGTTAACATTTATTGAATTACTTTTCTGAATTTTTTCCACTATGAACAAAACTGAGCCAAGGTAATATTCTGTACACAATCATATAAACAGTAAAGCTAACAATAGAAAAGAGTGTTCTTCAGGCTAGCTGTCTTTTACAAAATGAATGGGTTGACTGTAAAAACAAGTTCTACTTGAGTAACCACAGGACTTGAAGTGATACCTGGCTGACCCAAGTGAATACCTTATTGCGCAATCCAGCAAGCTATTGAAAACATTACTATAATTCTGTAGAAATGATATGAAAATCCATTAATTAACCCACTTCCAAATGATCATAACCTTTGACCTTTATGTCATTTTGTTCGGCTAAGGTAGACGCTTCTATTCCAAGTGGTCAGAACTCTCTATGATAGAAAGTAAAAAAGTTGGAAGTGATTTTATTAAAGTTTCAATACTTTCAGGGGCAATAACTGCTAGAAAGAGGCCTTAGATCTTTTCGGTATGAATAGATTGAAGAACCCTCTAAGTGTACTGAAGACAATGGTAAAAGTTCCATATCTCTATCTCTTATGGTTTCAGAGGAGTAGCGATAACAAGCATTTCGTACAATAGGGGCTACAACTCTGTGATTATTCAAACGTATGAGCCAAGGGGCTATATTTTAAAATGTCTTAAGATGTCCTACTATATCCATCAAAAAGTTTTTCTCTACCATCCTAAACGAAAGAGATATAAAAACTCATTAACAGCTTCTCAAATGATCTTGATCTTTGACCTTTATGTCATTTGGTTTGGCCAAGGTAGACGCTTCCATCCCAAGTGGTCCGAAGTCTCTATGATAAATAGTAAAAAAGTTGGAAGTGATTTTATGGAAATTTAAATACTTTCAGGGGCAATAACTACTACAAGGGGGCCTCCGATCCTTTTGGTATGAATAGATTGAAGAACCCTCTAAGTATAATGAAGAAATTGGTAAAGGTTCCAAATCTCTATCTCTTATGGTTTCAGAGGAGTAGCGATAACAAGCATTTCCAATAACTCTGTAAGTTCTGGGAGTTCTTTGACACAGGGTCAATTGGTATCATAACTTTTAATGAGCAATTAATTAAAGTTAAAATTGTTTGAATAACTCTAATAACAAAAAAGTCACCCCGAGCTAAATAGAAAAAAAGAAGAATAAAAAACATAAAGAAATCAAGAGGTCTTTCGCCTGAAAGGTGGAACGACCTAAAAATCCAGATAAGAATAGTGTATTGTAGGGTATGGCAATGCCATTGTCGATATATGAGAGAGAGAGAGAGAGAGAGAGAGAGAGAGAGATTGCATTGATTTTTAATTAAAAGTCACATAGTTTAACCGGGAATTAATTTCCCAATAAGTAAACATGCAATCCTAATTAATTTTTATAACCAATTTTCTATGATTATTTAGATTAACTTAGAGCTGTCAAATTGATTTTTAATTCATCAATGTTTAATACTACACCAGATCAATTGATCAAAAAACTTGAATTAAGACACGTGATTAACAACTAGCTGATTGAAGCTTAATTTTTCAAAGGAGAGGATGTTGACATTATTTCACTCGGTCAGTGATTATATAATAAGTACTGTACACAGTCCGTCTTGACAATTTGCAGTTCACGGTAGCGAGATAGGGAAAAAAGATGATAGACACACGTATACAAGTATATATACACACACTTCCTTAGATCTGAATGGTCGGTCAGTCATTATATAATAGCTACTGTACACAGCCCTTCTTGACAATGTGCAGTGCACGGTAGCGCGGTTGTAAACAATGAGGTGACAGACACATGTGTACTTGTATATTTAAACAATAAAATGCTTTCTTTGGTAATTCATTTGGGATATGAAGGTAGCGACATTGCAGAAAAAATACATAACCCGCGTTAACGGGTTATGTAAATTTTTTCTGCAATGATCGCATTTTATTGTTTATATTAACATCTCTCTTTAACAAATCAATAATTTGATTATGAAAAGTAAGTAAAATTCGCTAAATTACTGTTAATGTACGTAAGAAGGTTAGCTAAAAGAAACAGCCTAATCGTCCCCTGTGAAACTGAGAGTCTGGCATCATCATGATTATTCTGTGCAGTCCGTGATATTTTGTAGGTCGCTCTATGTTTAGCCCAATTGATAAACAGGGCGTGTCAATTTCAGACCTGTCAATTTCTACTCAAGTTTCAGCCGCTTTAGATTTCGACCAATCGATGAACGGGGCATGTAGATTTCAATCTGGCTGTTTCTGTGGAGCTATGAATTAACTAAGTTTTCGTAAGAAATAGAAGGAATAATACTTTGTAGATTTAAATATACATGTATAAACACACACACGTTCTAAGGTCTGGATGCTCGGTAATGCTTTACGATAATGCAATATGTTATGACCTTTTCCCAGTCCTTCAAGTAAAAAAAAAAAGAAATTTAAAATTTCGATTTTTCAGTTCTGAAAATTGCATACAAAAACAGATTGAAGAGCTTTAAATTCAGAATATTATTTGGCACAGTGATATGAATTAAAACTGTATTTTGCTCTTTCATATTTTTCATTTTTCAAATCAAATCAAATTTTAATAAATGTATGACATTTTTCTAATCCGAAACACGGAACTTTAAGATAATGCATGCATGTGTGAATATATATTACCCCGTTATTAATATGCAGTCATGCATCAAATCATTCAATAACCGTATCATTGCTCTACATGCATGAGGACAATTATATACAATAATGCATATAAAGAACTAAACTGAAAAATGCACACTAGTGTCAATGGACTGGTCTAATCAGCCCTTCCGAAAAAAAACATATCTCTCTCTCTCTCTCTCTCTCTCTCTCTCTCTCTCTCTCTCTCTCTCTCTCTCTCTCTCTTAAGGTGTAATTAGTTGGACTATAATCAAAATTTTGAAAATTCCTTTGGTGGAGTATTTTTATTTGATAATATCTTCAAAATGATATTAGGATTAAGAATATCGGACCATTTATTTATTAAGTACAAAATATGGTCGTTATACATCGAACACCTTAAATGGTTGATTAAAATGATAACAACTTGTTTGAAATAGTGTAATGTACTAGCCAGACACTAGGTTGTCAGATCAATTAATACTTTGCCGGATTCAGTCTGAGTCATCTATTTCATATTTAGATATTTTACCAGAGAAAGACGTTAATGGTAACAAAACAACAATTCTCTATGAGAAACATGATGTATCAATCATTCTATGGTTAACTTACCTTAGTTACGTAGCAATATACCTTTATCACCTGCATATGGAGTTTGCTTGCTTGCTTTTTTGAAACATTAATTGAAGCCTTTTTAAAATTTCACATTTATATGGTATTGGTACAAAAAATAAATATATGATAATTTGCAAAAGAGTTTTATACGAGAGAAAGAAAGAAAAAAAAGCATATGGAATTTTTGTCTCTCATTTGATTCAATACGCAAGGGCATGCTCTACTTATGAACAATTTCTAAAACGAGGCAAGCTACTTACAAACAATTTGATAAAATACTTCCGCTAGTTCGAATGCTGACTGAGGGTTTTTTTTAACACTTATTGTAAGGCCATTATTAATCACCGAATTGTCTACGGGTTTTTCCGTTTTCCCGATTACCACAAAGAGCACACGGCGGGTGTGACCGGTCAGCAGAGGATGCTCACTCTTCCATGGCAACTGATCCTATCTTTAATTTTTCTTATAGAGGCCCGTTTTCGCTCTGCTCCTGTTTTGTAATTTTCCTTTGGACTTCTGAATTTGAACACTGTTCGTTATCACCACCTGATCTCGTCTTTAATTTTTGTAGAGATTTTTGTTTGCTCTGCTCCTGTTTTGTATTTTTTCCTTTGGAAATTTGATTTTGAACACCGTTCGTTATTACCATATTTTAGTTACCAATTTTACTTTCTTATCTGAACGTCATGCGTCTAAAAATGATGTACTAAAAGTATATGAATCGTGAAACATTTCATATTTATTTATTAACTTAATATCTTCGAGTCATTTTAAAAATATATTTTTTGATATTATAAGCTTGCTTATGTTGCATTATATAATGCAAACAATCGGAAATTGTATTACTGTTTTAATTAATTGCATGGTTATTTGTGAAAATAGTAGCTATTTTATCGTTTAAGCAGAATATAAAGGATGTGATAAAACGTCTAAAGGTTACTGCAAATTGTCATCTCACGGCTAACACAACGAAGATTTAAAGTGGCTCTATTGAAACACCATACTCCCATACTCTTGAATATTTTTGCAGTATTTTCTGCAACATCCTCTTTGTTCATTAGATATGAATATCTTTTGTCTTTTTTTTGGAAAGTTTTTAAAAAAATTTCATTTGTTTGGATTTGCTTACGGAAAATACAATTCTTGCGCAATTTTTTCCGTTTAGAAACGTATTTAGTTTATTTCCAGAACTGTTGTCCTTCATAGCATATGTTTTCCATGATTGGTTACATTCATATGTTTAGTTCATTTTAAGGTATATTCAATCTTTATAAAAAAAAAATCTCAGAAAATAATAAAAGTACCTTCTACTTCAGGATATTACCTACCCATTTTGATACCACGTCCCGATTGTGCATGAAAAATAATAAATCATTGCGAACACATGTCGCACGTTTTTACAGTACATAGTAAGATTGATCAAAAGTAAAAACTTTGATTGCTTTGTGGGAGATAAACACAACGTCCTCTCATGGTTATAACACACACCGTCCTCTCATGGCTAACACACCGTCCTCTCATGGCTAACACACCGTCCTCCCAAGTAAACACAACGTCCTCTCAAGGCTAACACACCGTCCTCTCAAAGCTAACACATCGTCCTCTCAAGTTAACACAACGTCCTCTCAAGGCTAACACACCGTCCTCTCAAGTTAACACAACGTCCTCTCAAGGCTAACACAGCGTCCTCTCAAAGCTTACACACCGTCCTCTCAAGTTAACACAACGTCCTCTCACGAAACCGGAACGTCCTCTAAAGCATAGTGAAAATATCATGCTTTAATTGCCTAAATACTGCATACTGCAATCTCCCATCGTGTAACTAGAGCCATATCCTATTAAAGTACCGAATCTTGAAAAAATAGTTCAATTAGAGAGTATGGTCCTCGGAGGAAGGTGGGGTGTCATAGTCCTCGAATGGTCGGTAATGCATGTGTGTGTGTGTGTGTGTGTGTGTGTGTGTGTGTGTGTGTGTGTGTGTGTGTGTGTGTGTGTGTGTGTGTGTGTGTGTGTGTGTGTGTGTGTGTGTGTGTGTGTGTGTGTGTGTGTGTGTGTGTGTGTGTGTGTGTGTGTGTGTGTGTGTGTGTGTGTGTGTGTGTGTGTGTGTGTGTGTGTGTGTGTGTGTGTGTGTGTGTGTGTGTGTGTGTGTGTGTGTGTGTGTGTGTGTGTGTGTGTGTGTGTGTGTGTGTGTGTGTGTGTGTGTGTGTGTGTGTGTGTGTGTGTGTGTGTGTGTGTGTGTGTGTGTGTGTGTGTGTGTGTGTGTGTGTGTGTGTGTGTGTGTGTGTGTGTGTGTGTGTGTGTGTGTGTGTGTGTGTGTGTGTGTGTGTGTGTGTGTGTGTGTGTGTGTGTGTGTGTGTGTGTGTGTGTGTGTGTGTGTGTGTGTGTGTGTGTGTGTGTGTGTGTGTGTGTGTGTGTGTGTGTGTGTGTGTGTGTGTGTGTGTGTGTGTGTGTGTGTGTGTGTGTGTGTGTGTGTGTGTGTGTGTGTGTGTGTGTGTGTGTGTGTGTGTGTGTGTGTGTGTGTGTGTGTGTGTGTGTGTGTGTGTGTGTGTGTGTGTGTGTGTGTGTGTGTGTGTGTGTGTGTGTGTGTGTGTGTGTGTGTGTGTGTGTGCGTGTGTGGTTCTGCCAAACTGGGGGCCTGCCTCAGATACGCAAGTCGTAAAATGGGGACCTCAAATAGTCTGGGGACTTGATTTAAGTCCCCATATTTTTTTATTGCTTAAATAAAAAAAATAGCATGTTCTAAACCTAAAAAATATCGAAAAGTATCTAGTCCCATTTTCGGGTTTTCATCAGACATGTGATTACACAGATACCGTGCGGATTGTAGTTGCCATCTTCACTTACGCACCTCTGACGATACACATGTTCGAAATGCGCATGCGCGTGTGTATAGAAAACGGAAATGCCATTTTGTTGAAGCGGGGGAAAAGTATGTCGAGAAGAAGTCGGAGGGAACGGGGAAGGCTAGGTCAACATGGTCAAAGAATCATTGACCGGGATGCCTTTTATATTAAAGAAACTCCGAATAAAGGTATGTTGATTACATGTTTCGATGACATTTGTGATGTAAACTTGAAATACGATGTGCCGTGGAAGGGGGGGGGGGGGTACTCGCACTCGGTGATTTTCTTCCATAACGATTTGCATAACATTAGAAATGAAAATCTTATTAAGACGGGTTGTATAGTGAACTTTCCGAGAAATGCACAATGTATACTTTTTAAAATCCCCTTGCAAATCATGAAAGAAATATCTTTGTGCATAACGCTCAAGTGCGATCCAGGATTTTTTCTCGGTTGTATGCTAGGCCTAGTTTCCCCCGGGGTTGGGGCGGAGGGTTTCAAGGCATAAATTTGGTCATCTTACTGTGTAAATTTAAGAAATTTTAATTTTCCAGGGGGGAATAGGCCTTAGAAATTTATTTAAAACGTTTAAAAATTGTGAACATACCACATCTATCTTTAGTTTGTCCAAAGATATTTATGCAGTACATTTGGACAGTTTTTAATAGAAATACACATACCTGTGATAAAGGTGCAATTAAAATAGATGAAAGGGAAAATAGTCAAGATAATTTAATTGAAACAATATCATTTGTCACTCAGAAAAATTCACAGGAACAAAACTTATTTCTTATGGCTTATACAGCTCCAACACAATCTCCTGATTTAGCTATACTGGTGTGCGAACAGTTGTCGCCGAGTACTTTTTCTCGCAAGTACATTGTGAAGTCATTTTATCAAAACAAAAAATAATACCAGTATATGAAAAATGATGTCGCAATGTACTGGCGAGAAATGGTACTTGGCGAGAATTGGTCGCACGCCAGTATAGCTTCTAAAACTTAAGTAGATAATAAAGCTATTCAGAATAGCTTGGTTTAGTTATTTTGACATACAATTTTCATATATGTGTATTTTTTTCAGCATGTAAACAAAATCGCTTTTTAGAGCAGTGATAGTTTTCAACTTTGAACTGTGTCTGTAAACAATGCAATGTAAAGATTACGGGTACTCATCAATTTGTGTCTCTTTCATAGACTTTACATTCAAACTTCTAAAAGTTTTGGGGCAATTGTATAATGGCCTCACAGTTACTTCTTGCATGAAATATAAAGAAGGTCAGTTATGGTAAACAAGATAATTATAGGGTCAAATGGGGAATGTTGACATCCATTCGGAAGTCACTTTAAATACCTCACAGAATTTTCAACATTATCATGCGGGTCACTTTGCAGTACAAAATCCCCACAGACATATTTTTTAGCTGTGTGTTGAAACCTGATAAGCTAGTGGGGGTGTTTCAAAGGAGAAAACTTGGAAATTTTTCATACTGTTGAATGAATGTCATTAGTTTTGAACCCAGAGGTTTTAACAAATATCAAGTAAATAAGCAAAATGTGAATCAAGGATATCTTTAGACAGAGATAACAAATCTAATGTTAAAAGCATGCAATGATCACCTTTGACCTTCAATTGTATTTAAAAATCTCATTGTTAACAATATTTTTGAGTTCCTATTGAGATAAATAAAATAATTATATATTTAGTGAAAAAAACCCGTTGCAAACTGGGTTTTTTTAGCTCACCGAGACGAAGTCAGGGGGAGCTTATGCTATACCCTCGGCGTCGGCGTCGGCGTCGGTGTCGGCGTCGGCGTCGGCGTCCGGACCTGGTTAAAGTTTTTGTTGCAGGTCCTGTATCTAAGCTATTACTTGTCCTATCTTCACCAAACTTGCATGGATGATGCATCTGGACCTACTTATGGACTTGAAAGACTTGGATGCTGAATCTGAGTCCTAAATTTCAGATGCTGGAGGAGGTTAAGGTTGTTGGACCAGGTTAAAGTTTTTGTTGCAGGTGCCCTTTGATAGCAATATCTAAGTTACTGCAGGTCCGTACTTCACCAAACTTGCATGGATGGTGTGTCTTATGATACTGATGCACCAGACAGGCTTGAATGCTGAATCTGAGCCATAGGTTTCGGATGCTGGAGGAGGTTAAGGTTTTTGGAGCAGGTTAAAGTTTTTGTTGCAGGTGCCCTTTGATAGCAATATCTAAGTTACTGCTGGTCCGTACTTCACCAAACTTGCATTGATGGTGTGTCTTATGATACTGATGCACCAGACAGGCTTGGGTGCTGAATCTGAGGTATAGGTTACAGATGCTGGGGGAGGTTAAGGTTTTTAGAGCTGGTTAAAGTTTTTGAAACAGGTGCCCTCTGATGATCATATCTTAGTTATTACTTGTCCTAACTACACCAGACTTCCATGGATGGTGCGTTTTATTATACTGATGCACCTGACGGGCTTGAATGCTGAGTCTGAGCCATAGGTTTCAGATGCTGGATATGGTTAAGTTTTTTGGAACAGGTCACATGTTTAATAGATAATAGTACTATTTCAAACTTGCATAGTTGATTAAACTGTAATATGAATGAATCACAGAGGAAGCTTCAGATGTAGAGCTTGATCTCCATTATCAAGGATGCTAAAAAATATATCTTAGTTAATACAGGTCCTAACTTCACCAAACTTGAATGGATGGTGTGTCTTATGATACAGATGCACCTGACAGGCATGGATGTTGAATCTTAGCCATATTAGGTTGCGGATGCTGGAGCAGGTTAAGGTCTTAATTGCTAATGCCCTCTGATGATGATATCTTAGTTATTACTGGTCTGAACTTCACCAAACTTGCATGGAGATGCGTCTTATGTATACTGATGCACCTGACAGGCTTGAATGCTGAATCTGAGCCATAGGTTTCGGATGCTGGATGAGGTTTAGTTTTTTTGGAACAGGTCACATGTTTTATAGATGATAGCTTGCATAGTTGATTTAACTATATTATAAATGAAACGGAGAGGTTGCTTCAGATGCAGAGCCTGATCTCCATTATCAAGGATGCTTAAAAAATCTCCCATCTCACTCAAACCTGCTCAATAGATAGATGTGTTTGTTGATAAATGATATAACATGATTCCTATGATATAGTATTGTATGGTATGAAACAACATTCTTTAATATGATACAATATAATATCATATGTAATATTATAAAAAGTGATATGATACGATATGATATTGAATCAATTTTTTTTATATTTTATGTTATGATATTGTAACATGATATTGTTATGTATAGTATTGTATATTATGATACAATATTGTATAATATTATATTGTATTATTAATTTATTATTTTATCACATGTTACTATTACATAAGATATTGCAAAATATAATATTATATCCTATGATACAATATTGTATATTCTATAATATTGTATCATACGATATTGTATAATATGATATTAGTTTCTGTATATAGAATTATATCACATGAAATTGTATAATATGATACTGTTATAATATATAATATCGTATCATACGATATTGTATAATATGATATTGGTTTATAATATGATATATTATCACATCACATGAAATTGTATTGTATGATATTGTAAAATATATTATTGTATCATATGATACAATATGTATAATATAATGTTGTATTATATATTTTACTTTATCACATAATTTTGTATCATTTGACATGATACAATGTTGTATCAAATTATATTGTATCATATGATACAATATCATATTATGTTTCCAAACAGATACAGCATCATACAATATCATTCTATATTATACAATATAATATCATATGTTTCAATGTTATGATGTATTAGGTAATATGATATTGTAATATAATACTATATTGTTTTATATATTATGATATTGTATAATGTGATCAAATACAATAACGTATAACACAATACAATGTCATACCATACGTTACAATATCATATCTCATTGTTTATTATGGTATTTTATTGTATTATATGATATATGTTGTAGATATGATAGGATGCAATATTTAATTTAATATTATTGTATTGATTAACATATGAACATATGATTATCATTCAATTTATTAACAGATGATATACGATATTGTGTCAAAACAGAATCCATGAATATCCAAGATCATAAAGGATGATTTTCATTTAATATGATAAAGGTGGTCTCATGAGGGTGATGTCTCGTCTCGGTGAGCTTTGTAATCTGTGATTACCTATGTTTTAAATCTCAAAAGATATGTAACACTTTTATTGATAACAATACAGCATACATCCTATTTATTAGCTTTTATTTATAGTGCTTCATTTAAATGAATTGAACACAATTTGTTATGGATTCAATTATTTGCCGATCATCAGTTTGTAAGAGACAACCGATTGACCGATTAATCAATTATCATTTCCGACCAATTTGACAACACTAGAAGTGATGGATCATGACCAATCCCGCTGGTTTGAATCAAATTGCACGAATAAATATATATTTTTTATGGTTCTCAACTCTCAGAAAATAATGACGAGACTATAAATTCTGCGGAGGGGGCTTCTTGCGATTTTACGCGGATATTAATTCCTCCATTTAATTAGTAATCTATGGTATTTGGGCAAGGGAAAGAAAGCTTGCTGGGCGTTCTTCATGTTTTTGGACCGAGCCCAAATATCGCCCATATTTTAAGACGTTATCATGTATTTTGTTTATCCTGTAACATAATATCACATTTTGCATCTCAAATAAGCTTAATTCGTCAGATTTTGCTGCCTATCTGCAGTTGAAACTATGACACCATGGCGTAAACCAAGCAAGAAAAATGATGTCATAGTGTATTTGAACGTTAGTTAAATGCATGAGGCTATATTGGGGCATTTACCAATATAGCTTTGGTTTATTGGGTTACCTTTATTTGGTCAATGCAAGAAGTAGTTGCAGGATAAAATATTTTAATTCAATTATGGTTTACATATTGATAGGTCCCATGTTGATTTCAACAAATGTTCAAGGGTCTAGAAACCCTAAAAATGTTTAGAAAAAAGTAAGGAAACAATGAAATTATCTTGGGAACTTTGTAAAAATATATAGGCCCTAATGATTAAGTACAACAAAAATATTCTGCAAAATATTTTAAATTTAAGGAAAAAATGTTTTCCACACATTAGACCAATCCTAAAAATTGTTTATATTATTAACAATTAGATACAATAAAGTGATTTTGAACTAGGTTGCATTGGAATAACATCTTTTTTTTGTATAATTTGAGGAACCCATTCTTGTATATAATTTAAAAATTGATCATTTTACTACATAAAATAGTAAAATGTTTGTCAGATGCCTAAGGGGCTGTTAAAATGCAGTGTTTGTCAGATGCCTAAGGGGCTGTGAAAAATGCAGTGATATCATGATTCTGTTAATTTGTGAAGGTATAAATAATTTCTTAACCTAACAATTTGTACATGGAAACAGTCTGTCAATATTCCAACATTTGAATTCTATTTAGTATTTCTGAGTATAGTTTGAACTTGTTTGTAATTGTGAAATTCAATGATTTTAGGGTTTGTATTGAGACTTTGTTTTAGGATAAAGATAGAAGAGAACAACTGATTGTGTTTAACAGGGTTAATTCTGGAATAATTCAAAACACCCTAACTAATGTTTCTACATCTACAGTTTCTTGAGTGTAAGCTTCTGAATTAAAATCTGAATGGATAATCATAAACCTCAAAATCTGAAAAAGCTAGACCATTATTTTGTAACTCGCAAAAGTTGGCAACCACATGTCTCTTTTAGCGCACAATTTCATTTTTTAATTTGCATACAGCAAGTATATCTTGTAAATTTCAACCCCTAATAGAAGTTCTTTATTTATTTTCAGGAAGAGGTGTATTTACAAAGAAAGAATTTGGACAAAATGAATTCCTATTACCGTATGAAGGAGAGTTATTAGAGAAAGAACCAGATGTAGATGACACATATATTTTTGAATTTACATTCAAAGGAAAGCCTTTTTGGTAAGAAATTTTCGCTGCTTAATTTGTACATCATGTTCACCATGTTTAATTGTTTATGTTAAGAATACAAGGGCTTGGTTGCTGGAGAATGAGTTTCTAGATATTTGTTGAAGGAAAAATTGATTAAAATTGGTAATCTAAGGTGTGTGTATTGCAAAAAATAAATTCACTGAAAACCCCAGTCTCAATCATGTTAAAAAGTATATTCAATGTAAATTAGAAAAGTAAAAGGACGACACCGGCCGTCTTGGATTTATAGGAGGTCCTCACTTCAAGCTAGTGATAGGAATCGGTGAGATTTTCATAATCAATAATCGACTCTCTGCAACTAACTTATTATCGATAATAATCAAAATTTGTCATATTTCTTAGTTAAGTGTTAAAAAAATGTAAAGAAACAAGATACAATTAACTGACTTGTTAATAGGCCTTTGATATTTCAATTTATTTAATATTTCTTGCCATAAAAATGCTGTATTCAAAAGATGTTCTTTAGTAGCTAGACGGTTCAACATTCAATTTCTTGAAACAAAAAAATGTCCAAACAAGAGATTGTGCTTTATTTCACGGGTAGGGATAGCGCACATCTGACATATCAGCCATTTTTAAACCGCAGCTCCTTTTTGGTGTATTGATAGTTCGGGTCTCAAATATTCTGCTATATGATATGCGCTTGTTGAGAGGGAAATAAAAACCCAACCAATTAATTGTAATGAAACTTTTTATAATCGAGCACTTAGAATGCGGTAATAATCTACTAATTTTAGATTATAATCAATGATTAGAACATCATTACTTCAACATATGTTTTTAAACAAGTTCTATATTAATATCTCCAACGATTTCTGATGAGATCTAGGTGGGAAAATGATCAAATGAATTATCCCTATCGTCTATCTACATCTGTCTGTTGCATAATAAACACATCGTTCCAAAATGTACTAGATACTTGCCAAACTTATCGAAAGCAAAAGGAAGGTTACTTTTGAGTGACGTAAATTCTCCATATAATCACTGAGATGTTCTGAAAACGTATGATAAATCCAGAGAGAGCAAAAATCTGTGGGCTGTGTGAGAAACCTCTTGGTTTATTGTATTTTTTTGGATCTCCTCAGTGATTACCGTATTTTTCCGACGATAAGTCGGTATTTTTTTTCTCAGAAGCAGAGCACCCGACTTATCGTCTTGTTCGACTTGTCGTAGGCTCGAGGTCAGAAAATTGTTAAAAATAGCATTATAAATCTTGGTTTTAATTATCTTGAGTTGGCTGTGTGATTGAAAATTACGTTGTTGAATTCACTGTTCATCTTTAATAATTATCATTTCACTCATCTGTTAACACTTAAATACATAATAATAACAACAGTTATTAAGAAATGTTACATTGTCTTTAATCAATTAAAAGTGTTACCGTTCCGTTTTTATAAACACATCGTCACATGGTTCTATATATCACTAGTAGGAAGATAACATTGCGCAGTAAAATTAAAACCAAATTTGAATGGAAGAAAATATTGCAGTAGATCCGGGGGATATTTTTTTTTTTAATTTAATTATTTTATTAGCAAAGAGTTGTTAGTGGAAAGTATAAATCAGAAATATTTTATGGTCAAATTCAATCTTTAAATACGTAATCGGCAATAATCAATACTACTGTTTATACAATAGGCTGACACCGGTTGTGTTAATAATCTTGCCCTAAGGCTGAGATCTTTACGGCAATTTCACTCCTTGTGTATATAAGGAGTACCGTTATAAGAGTGATTATAGTTCATTGATTAATTATTGTCCATTTCTTTTATTATTGTTAGATAATTTTTTTGGGAAACGTATGTATGTCGTATATCGTCATTATCAAGTCGTACAAATGATCGATCTATTTCTAACAATGTCTATGTAAAACAATAGCGTGTAACTGCATTACTGGATACAAAGTAAACAAGTTTCATCAAATCATATAGTAATTGCTAAGCTTTCTGCACTTGAGATCCCCCTTTGAAGTCGACACGAGACAGGTGCATGCCTATGACACTGGAAATTGTTAAACAAACATTGACCACGCGCCGAGTCAACAGGTGGCTGGTTACGTAATGGCGAATACACTGGCGATAGTCAGACTGGATAATTATTTTAATGCTTGGGAATAAAATATTTCTGACAAAGTAAGTTTAGTTAAATGCATAACACGCGATATCGGGAATTGTTTAAAATGCAAGCAACTTTGTAGATGTTGCCGGTATTTGAAAATATGATGCATAAGTATAAAGCGTAATTGTTTAAATGTTAATCATTGATAATAATTGGTAGCAATATCGGGGACATCGTGGCTTCATACACTGGTAATGTTACTGTAGTTTTATATGCCATTTTGAAGTGATAAGATCGACGTGTCGTCTGAATCGACGTATCGTAGGATTTTGTTAAAATTTTGGTTAAAAATGAGCAATTCGACGAGTCGTCCGCATCGACGAGTCATCGGGAAAATACGGTACATGGATAGTTTGCATCAACCTCCGTTGCTTTCAATAAGTCTAGCGAGTATCGTAATATATCAGAAAATCTTTACCAATACACAGCCTTAGTAAACTGTGATTATCTAGCTCTAAAAATGTTTCAGTATACCCCTTTACGTATATAAAGCCTTGTTTTTATATTTTATTACATACACATATATATGTAGAACTTATGAAGTGATTTGCAATTTTAGATATTTTGTCTTCATATCTTTCACTGTGACAATACCAGTTATGCAAGGTTCAAATTTATGTTGCTTATTTTATTTTCATCAAGGGTTGATGCTTCAAAAGAAGATGGATCATTTGGACGTCTGTTAAATGATGATCACATCCATCCAAATTGTAGACCAAAAGTGATGGAGATTGATGAAAAGCCAGTCATTTGTTTTTTCTCTCTAAGGCCATTATCCTCTAATACAGAACTGGTATATGACTATGGCCCAGGGAACATCTATCCTTGGAGAGGAAAGGTAATTACTCCATTGCATATGTTCATTGTGGAAGTTTTGTGATTTAATAGTCGATGAAAGATTTTCACATGTTGATGTTTAAATTTATATGTATTTTACACTTTGTAAAGAATGTTATTGTTGTTACCCCTGTTAGTCTGTCTATCTTTTTTTTGAAAATCTTGATATTGCTTGCTCTTACTGTCTGCACTATTTCTGAGAAGGCAACTTTTAAACCTTTGATATGCCTGACGTCATAAAGTCAGGCAAAAACTACCAGATATAGCATGTGGCCTTCTTTTTTTGCTGTCCAATGACAACATATATTTTTTTTCTGTAGATGTCCAAAAGAGGTGCATGTAATACACATCCTTAAAACGTTTTTCATTTTTTGTGCATTATATTCTGTTATTTGTTTTGTTACAGGTTGTAACTCGTTATCATTAGACTACTGTGGTATTATTTGAATTTGTGAGGGCCAATTTTCATGAACTATGGGTTATTGCTCATTTTTGGGGGTGAAATTTCATAGATGCATCGGTTTTCAGTTTTAGTATGATGACTTACCCAGGTACTCTTTCAAAATGTGTTTTCGTCAAGAGTGTAAATTTGTGGGGGAGTGCTACACACAAATACTACAAATATTTAGCCACCACAAATTCTAATGATTCCACAGTACTTGTCCTTTGGAGTAAAGTCAATCTATATACAATCTAGACTGTCTTATGTGACAATCCAACATTAATCATTATTAACTTAGTACATTGTTTCAAATAGATAAAATATTATGTACGGTATCTTTTATCTTAAAACTAGGATTTAATTATTAGCTGTATTTTAAAATTCATTGCCATTAGGCCACATAAAATTACTTTTTAGATTCTCACCCCCGCCCACCTCTCTGAAAATGACCCGCTCCAGTGTATTTCAGGGAAAAAATATCAAGCTCAGTACATACAAACATTGCAATGGCTGCTTAACATGGATAAACGTTCGATTCCAGTCATGTTTTTATAATAAGGATACAAATGTCTTTCTGCATGTGCAGTTAAGTTGAAATTAAAAGATTACAAATGGGTTTGTATACTCATATTAGCATTAACAATTTAAATATTTCAGGAATAGAGCAGTTGTAATTTCTAGGACATGAATGGTGAAAATAATAGTTTTTAAAAGATAATATAAAATAAATCCACCCATCCGCCCCATTATTTAATCCAAATCAGGATGAGAATCTAGATACCGAGGGTTCCACTTAATCTGATAGTCAATTTGCCCGAGAAAAATTATCAGATTAACCATGCAATTATAAGATTAGCCGGTTTAGCATTTTTGTTGTCTTTGATATTGGTATAGAATAAGATATAACTTGTTTCAAGACATAATTTATCAATGAAAAATATGTTATGTGGGTCTTGATATGGTCGCATAAGACAGAGAGTTGCTATGGCAGTCTAGACTGTATATGACAATTTGAAAGCTATATATGCAGTAGCAGTCTAAATCCTGCTGAATTTAAAGTTTTTAAGCATTGTGAAGAGTTTTTTTTTTTCTTTTGATTATATTTGCATGAGTTTATTTTTTTTATCTGATTAACCAATTGCTAAATTTTGAATTGTTTCCATCATGTTGAGTAACATTACAACTTTGGGGACTTGCACAATGAAATTATAGAATACACTAAACTGAGGACTTAATACACACAGTAAAACTTGAGGATTGGCACATAAATATAGTATACACTAAACTGAGGACCTAATACACATGGTACAACTTTGGGGACTTACACATAAATATAGTATACACTAAACTGAGGACCTAATACACACGGTACAACTTTGGGACTTACACATAAATATAATATACACTTAACTGAGGACCTAATACACACGGTACAACTTTGGGGACTTACACATAAATATAGTATACACTAAACTGAGGACCTGATACACACGGTACAGCTATGGGGACTTGCACTTGAAAAATCTGTGTTATGTACCAGGTAATTAACTAGTTACCAATTATCACCCTTGATATAAATCCCTCCAGTTCATTTTAAGTTTTGTCAGTTTAATCAGTTACCATTAAGACATGTAAAAAAGATTCAGTTGTCCACTTTGTTGTATTGCAAGCATACAGCTGCTATTAGAAGTCATACATACATGTCCATTTACAATAAATTGTGTAACATTGAAAAAAATGGAAGTAATGAAGAATAAAGACTTCAGGGATTTACCGGTATATTCACAACTATTCGATTGCTTGGGGCACGTAAAATCTTATTAGAAGCAAGTGAAACTAGGAACTTCATTGACCAATTGGTTATTAAGTGAAAATTCAAATAGAAATATTAATAAAATATATTTTGTCAGCTTCAAAATAAACTTTCACTATACAACTTTGCAATCGGATACTCAAAAAGACCCCTGTCGATTTTAGATATTCGGATACTCAAAAAGACCCCTGTCGATTTTAGATAAGTCCTCTTTATTAATTTACATAATTAGCTATTAAATTTGATTTTTTCTTACCATGCCAGTTAAATAAATAAAGCCCTCATCTTATAATTATGTTGCATTCTTTTTTATAAAACTGTTTATCGTGATTGGTTAGACAACCTTGATTAATTTTATTTTTGTCCAAAAGTGACATACATATATTCTTTTTTTTAGTTCGGAATGCTACGGAATCACCAGAAAAACTTAACAGCAGTGTACCTAGGAATGCCACAGATTCTCTAGAAAAACCTGACAGCTGTGTACCTGGGAGTGCTACAGATTCTTCAGAGAAACCTGACAGCAGTGTACCCGGGAATGCCACATATTCTCCAGAGAAACTTGACAGTAGTGTACCTGAGAATGCCACATATTCTCCAGAGAAACTTGACAGCAGTGTACCTGAGAATGACACTGATCCTCCAGAGAAACTTGACAGCAGTGTACCTGGGAATGCCAAAGATTCTCCAGAAAAAGTTGACAGCAGTGTACCTGGGAGTACTAGGGATTCTTCAGAGAAACCTGACAGCAGTGTACCCGGGAATGCCACATATTCTCCAGAGAAACTTAACAGCAATGTACCTGTGAATGCCACAGATTCTCCAGAGAAACTTGACAGCTGTGTACCTGGGAATGCAAAGGATTTTCCAGAGAAACCTGACAGCAGTGTACCTTGGAATGCCACGGATTCTCCAGAGAAACCTTACAGCTGTGTACCCGGGAATGCCAAGGATTCTCCAGAGAAACTTGACAGCCGTGTACCTGGGAATGCCACTGATCCTCCAGAGGAACTTGACAGCCGTGTACCTGGGAATGCCACAGATTTTCCAGAGAAACTTGACAGCTTTATACACCATGATTTTGTTGGTGATGATGATGAGTTTTCTTTTTCGGATTCCAATGATTCTGATTATTTACCTTCAGAAGATACTGATCAGTAAGTAGACACTTCAAAAAATGGAATTTTGCAGATTCTTTTTTTTCTACCTGATCATTATTTTTAAGAATAGGTTCTGTAAAGTCTATAAAGGATTGTATAAAAATAAGAGTATAATTAATGATTTGAATTTTATACAGAATTGGGTTCATCAGTCTTAATTTGTTGTTTAGTAATCACTATAAAAATTAACATACCTATACATGCTATAGCAAATTCAATATTATTTATATTTATAAATTTATTGGTTAAAGTACACCAGTACTTAACTTTTTAGAAACAGAGTTTTGCTATTTGTCAGATGGAATTAATGCAATTCCTTTTTATAGGGGTTCTAGTGATACAGATGACAATGCAGTTTGTTCCTTCCTACATTTAAAAGATTCATCCAATCCCTCCGATTATGTCAGTGACAGTAATGATTCTGAGAAAAGTATTGATGTTCCAATATCTATCCCTTTTGAAACTAGGTATGTACAAAAACAAGAATATGCTGTAGATTCCTTATTTTCAGCTAATACCCTGATCATCCGTCACTTCTGGTCTGCTAAAATGGCATTTTTGGAAAACTGTTTTAAAAAAATTTCAAATTAAAAATTTGGATTTTTTTTCTTCATCAAAATATGTTTTAAACTTACCAAATTTGATTATGGGCAGGTTGTCCGTCACTTCTGAATGTCACTGGAAGTGATTCCAACACATTGCAGAGATATTGCCTCTTAAAAATGACCTTTTTTGGAAATCTTAATTCTGCAGTGTTGGGCCAAAAATTAGTCTGAGAAAATTAATATAGTAACTCGTACCAAATCTGATTCAGAAGAATTGTTAATTTGTACCTAGTAAAATGATTTGTTTTATATTAAACCTTTTAATTTCCAGTTTTTGTTAAGTAATGCATAAAATCATTCGGGCTTTTAGTTAAGCCCTTCTTTAAGATTTTTGGATTTTAGTAAAATTATTGTATTTGTTATGATTTTGCCCAATTAAGGTGGATTTATTAAATTTTAGAAATGAAATAATGTCAACATATTAGTTGAACCCTGTCATTAATTCATAATCAAACAGAAAACCTATTTGTTGCTCGCAATGAGATCATGTCTAGTATTTCTTATATTTTTATGAATTTGCTAAATTTAAGTACATCAGTAGTGAACTTTATAGAAACATGAGTTTTGCTATTTGTCAGATTGAATTAATACAATTCCTTTTGATAGGGGTTCTAGTGATACAGATGACAATGCAGTTCGTTCCTTCCTACATTTGAAAGATTCATCCAATCCTCCCGATTATGTCAGTGACAGTAATGATTCTGAGAAAAGTTTTGTTGTGCCAATATCTATCCCTTTGGAAACTATCACTGTACAGAAAACCAACACAGAGAAAGGAAAGCAGAAATGGGACAAAAAACATGCATGCAAATTTTGTGGAAGATTGTACCCAAAACTGGCTAGACACTTGGAAACAATGCACAAAAATGAAGTTATGGTAGCTAAGGCTCTTTCCTTACCCAAAAACAGTGCTGAAAGAAAAGAAATTTGGAAAACAATAAGAAATGAAGGAGACTGGGATCACAACTTCAACGTTTTGAGAAATGGAACTGGAACATTAATACCGAAGTATAGAGAGCAGAAGACAAGAGCACATAGTGAATTTATACCATGTAGTGGATGCAAGGGTTTGTACTCCAAAACATCATTGAGTGATCATTTTAAGACATGTGTTAGTAAGCAGACTGAAAAAAAAAGTCAAGGAGTGAAAGAAGGTCGTTTTTTACTACCTATTCCAGAACATATTAATGGAGGATTTTACAAAGATGTTTTATTATCCATGTCTCAAGATGACATTTATATGTATATATATCGCGATCCACTCATACTGAAATTTGGGAAGCGTCTGTATGAAAATAAGGACATCCAGGAACATACATCTAACCACATCAGCTGCAGAATGAGAGAACTAGGCAGACTAATTGGAGAAGCCAAAAAGACACCTGAATGGGGTATCCAGAAGATTGAGGATTGTTTTAGTCCTGAGAAATTTAACAATGTTGTGTCGTGTGTGAAGTCCCTTGCAGGATTTAGTGAAGATACACATATGTATGCAACTCCTTCACTGGCACTGAAAATAGGGTATAGTCTTCAACGATGTGCAAGGATTTATAGATCAGATGGAATTATTGAGTCAGATATAACAAAACAAGAGAATGGTTCAGCTTTCATTCAGCTGTATGAGTCTGATTGGAACGATCTCATCTCTTCCCGTGCACGACAAACTTTGAGTGAGAAAAAGTATAATGCGCCAAAAATGTTACCTCTAAGCGAGGATGTGTACAAGCTTAATTCCTACCTAAAAGAAAAAATCAAAGAACTTTTGATGAAATTGTCGAATGATTCAGCTTTCTACATTGAGCTGGCAAAGATGACGCTATGTCACATAACTCTTTTTAACAGGAAGCGTGGAGGCGATGTGCAGCGTATTACTGTAGACAATTACAAGCAAGCTATTGAAGCACAAAACAGTGTTCCCTACGATGACGAACTTAAATCAAATTTGTCAGACGTGGAAATTGAGCTTTGTCGTTCTTTGACTCGAATTGAACTCAAAGGCAAACAGGAAAGAAAAGTTGCAATATTACTTACTCCAGAGATGATTAAATGCATTGATCTCTTAATGCAGAAAAGAAGTAATGCAAATGTATGTGGAAAATATTTATTTGCTAGACCATCACCCTCCACACGAACACTAAGGGCAAGTGACGTATTGAATGAAATATGTGGGAAAATAGAATTGCGCTATGGAAACATTATAACCTATACAAACCTCAGAAAACACATTGCCACAATGGCACAAATCCATGAGCTTAGTGAAAACGGTCAGGACCAATTAGCCAAATTCCTTGGCCATGACATAAGAATCCACAGAGAAATTTATCGGCAACCATTGGATATCATTCAAAAAACAAAGATTTCCAAGATGTTAATGCTAATTAACGAGGGGAAAAATGTCACGGAGATGCCATTTAATAATCAGGGTGAGTTGTTTTCTTTAAACAAGGATTCAGTGTTGTGAATAGATTATTAAAATGAACTCATTTGTTATATTTCAATGGTGATTATTTATTCCTCCTGTGCAAGTTTGATCTATAGACTTTTGATAACTTTTGAATTTAGATGTGGTTAAGTATAGTATGTTTATTGTGGACTGTTGTACTGTAAAATTGTGAAATTCTTTGCCAGTGGGGCAGGGGTTGGGGCTTTTTTTGGGGGGGGGGGAGGGGGTAAATTTGGCCGTATAGTGAATGACTTTTTTTTAGGTCAATTAATTCACATGGGTACATGTAACATATTGCTGCCATAATTTAGGAAATAACTGCACGTGTGCATTATCAACAAAACTGAATGTTATAAAAGTTTACCGTTAAAGTCTGCAAGTTTCTTTTAACCAAAATTAAAATTTGGATTAGGGTTTAGACTCCAAAATGAAGCTTAAAATGCAAAAATGAGACCCTCAGCCAGGTTAATCTAAATGCTATGGTACTCAGGTGACTGTCAAGGCCTGTAGGCCTCTTATTAGTTAATGAAGGTAAGAATTCTAATTTCTTGTACATATGATTAAGAATTAATGTTCATAACTTTCTCTTATCGTTTTTGGATTTTTTTTTTTCCAGAAGAGGTAAAGGAAATTGACGGGTCCTGTGCTGATGAGAGTGATGGAGAAATGGATTACCAGACTGATAAAGACAGTCTTCATAATAAAAGCGCTCAAGGTCTGTACCCTTATTTCAGTACACATTTATTTTTAGTATATTCTCCTTTTCTGGTATATTGTAATTCTACTTTAAACTAGATGCATGAAAAAAAAGCAGTTCTCAAGATTTGATGTTGGGTACATAACAGTCAAGCTTCAGTCCACATAGGGTCATAGTTTTAACTTCTTAAAACTTCTTACATCTCCCCCATCCCTAACAAAACAGTTCCCATCAGATGTATTTTAATTATCATACTGACATTTTTCCCAAGAATATAGTTGTTAGAAAATATGTTTCTAATTGAGTGGAAAGATTTCAAATTCTGATTTACAAACAACAAACAATTTTTTTAGTTAATTTGTTTTCTTAAAACAAGACAAAAACAAAGCTTAAATACGACTCATGAATATAGTTGATAAACTTCATCACAGGCATTACCATATTTTCTGTTTGCTCATAATGTGAAGAATTTTCAGTAAAAAATCAAGTACATGTCAAGACCATGTAGTTTATATATAAAGTTTTTAATATACTTAGTATCTTTCATATTACATATACATGTATGATAGATGCAGATGACAAATTCCTTTTTACTTCTCTCAAAATGATTTAGCCAGAATGAGATATGAGAATATGGTACCTGCAAAGTTATTTTTTTTTTTACAATCCTTTATTAATGTATGAATACTATTGTATCGCGCATGTAAACTGTTCTATCTTGCATTAGTCTTATCCTAACGTACAGTAATCCTATCAGGTTTATCGTTAAATTTTATCAGTTTCTCCATTTATCCTATCGTGTAAGCTGTACCCTGCCTTTTCGTAAGCAAGCTATTTTATTTTAAAGTTATAAATCGTTCATCGCTCAGTTAACAATAATATTCGAACAAATAATGCAAATCTTTATCAAACATTCCATCAAATTAACAATATTCTTTCCTATGGTGTATAAATCCTATTGTATCATGCATGTATCCTGTTCTATCATGCATAAAGCCTGTCCTATAATGCGTAAATTCTATTATTTATCTTGTGAAAAAAAATGTTGCGGTACTGTACTACTTCTTAGTTATTTGCATTTTTCACATTCCAACCATATTATCAACCAATTTATATTCTAAAACTCGTAATTTCAGAGAAAAGGAAAGCACCCTCTGATGGCAGATCTACCGATGAAAATTCTGCAGGCAAACGTCACAAAACACAGAAAAAACCATGGAATCCATCTGAAATGAATTCAGTCAACAAGCATTTTTCCCATTTTATTGCAATGTCCAAAGTTCCTGGCAAGAACGATATCGAGAATGTTTTAAAAAAGGATAAAGTCCTTTCCAAAAGAACTTGGAGAAATGTGAAAGATCAAGTGTACAACCTTATAAAAAAACAAAGAAAATGCTGATATTTTGTCTTTATTTACTTTGATAATGAAGTAATTACAAGTTCATTATAGCTTGTGGACATCAATTTTCATATATTTCATAAAGCACAGAAGTGTGAGAATTAGCAAATTTGTAGAAAATACTCCATGTATAGCTTTACCAATACATACTGTTGTCATGTTTGTTGCTGTGATGAGCATTCACCTTTGTAAAATAACTAAGGAATAAGGGCCATGATAACTTTAGCTGGAATTGATTAATACAACTGTAAAACTAATATGGTTTTGTGTTTTTAGTTGACATTAACTTGAAATGACAAAATTATTTTTTTTTCAGATATTTTGGGTATAGACCTTGATTAATTTTAGCATTGTCATTGAAATACAGAGGGATTGAAATAAATATTACAGTGACTGGACATGAAGTATTAATGAGCAAATTGTGTACCGGTATATCTACCTTCATTGTTGGTTGTATGAATGACTATGGTTACAGTTAGTATTTGTATGAATTATACATAACTGGTAATTGATTTGATTTGATGTTTGGAAATAGATTTTGACAAATATATAATGTACTAGAAATTAAGAAAATATTTAGTAACTTTGCATGCTGCAAATTATATTAATGAGCTAGATTTGCTATATAAAAATTAATTGTACTGTTGATGTGCATTGATGATAGTTGTATGAACAACAGAATGTGTACTGTATTCACAAGAATTGTAGATTTGTTGAATGTTTTAAAGATAGATATAAGAATTGGTTATTTTAATCAAAATGTAGAGAATTTGTTGTATGTACATGTATATATAGTGTTTTACAATTTCGGTTTTGGAGTGAACTGACAGCATTAGTAAACTCTGAATAATTTGAATTTGTAAATTCACAAATTGCACTGATGAAATGTTGGAGAAGTAGATACATGTATTGACATATTTCATACTGTTGAAATGAATTACTTCATTGTGGATGTTGAGAGTTGACATTGATATGAATGATGCATCGTTTACAGCTAGTATGCACATGCACTATACATACGAGGTATTTGATTGTTTGGGATGATTTGGAGATTTGGAAATAAAAAATTGGCTGATTTTGAGTATTGTAATCAATAGAGAATGTTATTTTACTGTTAAGTTCTACAATTTTATCAATGATTTGTGTATGATCAAATAGTATATTGTTTTACATAGAATTTGTTAATTAATTTGGATGGAGATGTTTTTTCAAAATTTTAACTTCTTTTAAATGCTATGTTTAAGTGGAGTTTTAAACTGACATGAATGGATTGAAAGTGTATGATAAATGATAACTATAATTGCAACTTTAATTGCAATTTTATCAATTGTATGAAAATATTTGCCAATAAATTTTGATTACTTATATTAGTGTTAATTTGTTGTAGAGCAGTAAGAAATTTATTCATTACATCAAAATATAAATATGTTAATACGAGGCTCACATGAGCTGTAATGTTCAGAAATTTATTGTGCTGCAAAAACGTGGCATTGTGATCATTCTGCGTACAATTCAAATTTTGATTTGAATGACATTAAAATACTTATTTTTGTTATAATAACTACGGAAGAAGAATAATCCAACTTTCAGCTAATACCATGAATAGCCTTTAGCACATACTCTGAACAAAAGTTTATAAATTATAATTTTATTGCCATTTAAGTTTCGCGCAATACTGTAGTTTCTTATCAGGCAGATTTGTAAGCATAATGAATAAGTGGGGATGTTGACAATCCGTGGATCCAAGTGGAAAAGAAATTACAATTGTACATGTATGATTTTTTTAAATTCAGTATTAGGACCAGAATTAGATATCTCGGAAGGTTTTACAGCATAATTTGCCATGTTAATGTTCTCTAAATGCACACTGCTTCTAGTGGTGAATGTAGTATCGGCGAAAAAAAAATGCAAAATTGCCCTGGAAACGTTTGAAAGTTCAGTAAATTGTGACTTTAATCGTCTATATTTCATAATTTCAATATAAAGCTTAATATCTATTAAGGTCTGCAATGTTTACTTTGTGTATTCTATATTCATGACTGTGTAAGTCCCCAAACGTGTACCGTGTGTATTGGGTCCTCAGTTTAGTGTTTACTCTATTCATGTGCAAGTCCCCAAAGTTGTACCGTGTGTATTAGGTCCTCAGTTTAGTGTATATTATATTCATGTGTAAGTCCCCAAAGTTGTACCGTGTGTATTAGGTCCTCAGTTTAGTGTGTATACTATATTCATGCGTAAGTCCCCAGAGTTGTACCGTGTGTATTAGGTCCTCAGTTTAGTGTATACTCTATTCATGTGTAAGTCCCCAAAGTTGTACCGTGTGTATTAGGTCCTCAGTTTAGTGTTTACTTTATTCATGTGTAAGTCCCCAGAGTTGTACCGTGTGTATTAGGTCCTCAGTTTAGTGTATATTTTATTCACGTGTAAGTCCCCAGAGTTGTACCGTGTGTATTAGGTCCTCAGTTTAGTGTATACTTTATTCATGTGTAAGTCCCCAAAGTTGTACCGTGTGTATTAGGTCCTCAGTTTAGTGTATACTTTATTCATGTGTAATTCCCCAAAGTTGTACCGTGTGTATTAGGTCCTCAGTTTAGTGTATACTTTATTCATGTGTAATTCCCCAAAGTTGTACCGTGTGTGTTTTGTCCTCAGTTTAATTTAAATTGGATTCATATGTCAATATCAAAAGGTGTACTGTGTGTGTTATTGGCCCTCAGTTAAATATATTTAAAAAATAAATAAATAAAATTTATCATGCCTAAGTTCCCAAACTATACACGTAGTTATGTGAGGATTAGGATTTCAGTTTTTTATGTTATCGGTACAAGTATTCCTCGCGATTTAAGATTTTAATCACATAACATTTTTCAAACGTTTTAAATCTCATTTGGTTGAATGTTGAAATGATAGTAACCTGCCATTTAATATCAATTTATCATATATTATTGTATGAATCCTCAGAAAATGGGGATCCACGTGGGATATTAAGATGGCGCCATTGCAGAAAAAATACACAAAGCGCTAACGTTGGTAGTGTAAGTTTTTTCTGCAATGAACGTTTCCATTATTTTTTTTTAAGAATTTAGTCTAATCTAGATAAGGTCCTCAGTTTTGTTTGATTATAAGGAGCAGGGTCCCCATACTTTACACTCAAGTCCTCAGATTGGCACTTCCGGGTCCCCGTTTTCAAAATCCATTGATATTTCGTTTAAACACAACGATTCACTTTATCTACTCAAATGAGGATACAAACAGAATAAAATGAGTTGAACAATGTCAACTATGCTGTGAAATCTCTTGGTCCCCAATTTCAGATATTTTGACAAGGTCCCCAAAAAAGGGTTGATACACGTATGTGTGTGTGTGTGTGTGTGTGTGTGTGTGTGTGTGTGTGTGTGTGTGTGTGTGTGTGTGTGTGTGTGTGTGTGTGTGTGTGTGTGTGTGTGTGTGTGTGTGTGTGTGTGTGTGTGTGTGTGTGTGTGTGTGTGTGTGTGTGTGTGTGTGTGTGTGTGTGTGTGTGTGTGTGTGTGTGTGTGTGTGTGTGTGTGTGTGTGTGTGTGTGTGTGTGTGTGTGTGTGTGTGTGTGTGTGTGTGTGTGTGTGTGTGTGTGTGTGTGTGTGTGTGTGTGTGTGTGTGTGTGTGTGTGTGTGTGTGTGTGTGTGTGTGTGTGTGTGTGTGTGTGTGTGTGTGTGTGTGTGTGTGTGTGTGTGTGTGTGTGTGTGTGTGTGTGTGTGTGTGTGTGTGTGTGTGTGTGTGTGTGTGTGTGTGTGTGTGTGTGTGTGTGTGTGTGTGTGTGTGTGTGTGTGTGTGTGTGTGTGTGTGTGTGTGTGTGTGTGTGTGTGTGTGTGTGTGTGTGTGTGTGTGTGTGTGTGTGTGTGTGTGTGTGTGTGTGTGTGTGTGTGTGTGTGTGTGTGTGTGTGTGTGTGTGTGTGTGTGTGTGTGTGTGTGTGTGTGTGTGTGTGTGTGTGTGTGTGTGTGTGTGTGTGTGTGTGTGTGTGTGTGTGTGTGTGTGTGTGTGTGTGTGTGTGTGTGTGTGTGTGTGTGTGTGTGTGTGTGTGTGTGTGTGTGTGTGTGTGTGTGTGTGTGTGTGTGTGTGTGTGTGTGTGTGTGTGTGTGTGTGTGTGTGTGTGTGTGTGTGTGTGTGTGTGTGTGTGTGTGTGTGTGTGTGTGTGTGTGTGTGTGTGTGTGTGTGTGTGTGTGTGTGTGTGTGTGTGTGTGTGTGTGTGTGTGTGTGTGTGTGTGTGTGTGTGTGTGTGTGTGTGTGTGTGTGTGTGTGTGTGTGTGTGTGTGTGTGTGTGTGTGTGTGTGTGTGTGTGTGTGTGTGTGTGTGTGTGTGTGTGTGTGTGTGTGTGTGTGTGTGTGTGTGTGTGTGTGTGTGTGTGTGTGTGTGTGTGTGTGTGTGTGTGTGTGTGTGTGTGTGTGTGTGTGTGTGTGTGTGTGTGTGTGTGTGTGTGTGTGTGTGTGTGTGTGTGTGTGTGTGTGTGTGTGTGTGTGTGTGTGTGTGTGTGTGTGTGTGTGTGTGTGTGTGTGTGTGTTACAACCGGAATTTTGAATAACCTAAGATGACATCTATTATTTGATAAATGCATACGTCATTAAAATTTGATGAATGGAAAACAATCAAGATCATATGTATAATGTATCATTCGTCATTTTATGACTATAATTGCGTATTTTAATACAAGAAGCTTTAAAACTACTAATTCCGTTGTTATTCAATGTCGGTGCATTTCAAACGAACTACATGTACTTTAGGCCTTTTTCTTACAGAATATTTCATTCTTTTTCTTTTTTGACAGTCCAGTAAGATGAGTTATAAAATATTTACATAGATTAATCAATGGCATTGCTTATCCAACGGTTATATAAAAGTAATGGTCTCACAACACGAAATAGCTTTTTAAGTTTTTACTGATTAATGATTCTTTTAAAAAATTTTAAAAACTCAGTATTCTATCATTTCGACTGATACACTCTAAATTAAATTAAATTACAAAGTCAAAATTCAAATCAGTTGGTTTATTTTTCATTTGCTCAAACTGAATAATGTTATTTACTTATTCTGAGGGCAACATACATGTATAATTGTCTGCATGATATTTTTACCTGGATACAGTTAATATGTTTTGATCCAATTAACATCTGTGAAAAAAGATATATTATAACAAATTCTTTAAAATTACTTTGATTTATTGTGTAATAAAACACATTTTTACACTATCTGACAATACACACACCCGACGCAGAGTAGCCCCAGATTCAAATAATCTGGATGCATAACATACATGTATGGTCTTAATATTCAGTATACTGTGGTTTTATTGATATTCAAGGGTATCAATTTTCGTGGATAAAGGGAAAATCACTGTTTCAAGAATATGTAATTTCGTGGCCAATGACCCCATCAATACAAAATGTTAATAGAAATTGCATTTCAATGAACATTAAATTTCATGGATCAACTTAAAAACGAAATCCACGAAAATTAGTATTCAACGAATATTGATGAAACCACAGTTCTTGAACATAATTTTCATATTTAGGTACAGAGGGTTCCGCTTAAGCTGATAGTCAATTTGTCAGAGAAAATTTATCAGATTAACCGATGATCACATTAACCAATTTAGCGTTTTTGTGTTATTTAATTTTTGGTATAGAATAAAATACAACTTGTTTCAATACATGATTTATCAACAAAAAGATATAATCTGTTTCTCAATAGTTTATAATGTAATAATTTACCTTGCATTAGCAATGAAATAGCATTTTAGTCGTTGTTTTGTTTGTAAATGCTCAAAAGAAAATGTTTCCCTTCTTCACTGTTCATTACGGTGGTTTCAGAGCGGCGGCCATTTTAACAGGAAGTGATAAGGGCATATTGTCTGAACATTCCCTCTTTTCACCTGGACAATTTATTTTAATTCTTTTTCTGGTATAGTAGAATGCTCTTGAATAATTAATTATGCATGATAACAAATAATTTGAATTTTATTCATTAAGTTTTCTACCCCGATGTAAAATATTGAGAGTAATCAGAATTTCCTCGATGTCACATGTTCCCAAGCACTTTTTATTCATTAAGTTTTCTACCCCGATGTAAAATATTGAGAGTAATCAGAATTTCCTCGATGTCACATGTTCCCAAGCACTTTTGATTCAGAAATTACATGTTTAAATAATTCTTCAAGGTGAAAGCCTAGCATGAAATTAACACAGGCAATTGGTTCACAGGTAAGGTCAGTCCTGTGTGCGGTCATCCGGAACAACTATCGATGTCGGTAGCTTTCATCTTACGAAGAAGTGAGCCACCCGTGTGTGTTGAAGTGAAACTAATGCCCTGTAAAGAGTTACTGTGTACACAAAAGGGGTGTCAACTAATTAAACAAAGGAATATAGAGGTGTTAGAGGGTGGGCTGAACTATCGATGTCGGTATCTTTCATCTATCGACCAGCTGACCATCTGTGTGCGTTGAGCTGTGACTAATCCCCTGAAGCACCGTTATTTTTAGGCACGTGCCAAGCTGTTTACACAGTGAGAGGTTATACACGAGGTGTGGACATTCCAATGGCTTATATACATGTAGCAAAAGGATCGGTGTTTTCATTTTATATCAGATTAACCGAATTATCACATTAACCGCGATCAGATTAAGTGGAACCCTCTGTATTAGTATGTAGGATTGGGATGTGCAATAATAAATGACCTTTTCCTGTTCCTGAAGAGTCCCTCCCATCCCCTTTGATTTTAATCATATTTTCTGTATTCCTATGGATTAAATTCATTATTTCACCACGTCATCAATTGACATTTAGTGACAAATGCCCTTGCCCCCATCGACCTTCATGCAATCTTCAAAAATTAACCACTGCTAAGTTAATACCATTTTTAAAAATTCCTCTCTGTTAATCTTTTTTCTACTTTTAAAAGCTTTGAATATCAGAGTGTTTTATACATAATAGATATTTAAGTCTAGAAAATTAGGTCCTAACATAGGTCGAATACCTTATAGTTCACTGTAATTTAATTCTCTTAAAAAATCTGTACAACTTGATGGGTTTTTTTAAAAGAGATCATACATACAGCTATATATTTTATATAATAACAACACTGTCAACAATTCAAAAATGATATATTAAGATCGCGAGAGGATCGTTAATTTTGATAACAAATGCAGATGAAATTGATATTTCTTTTTTAAATACATGACAATATAATTCTTCAAGATACAATGATTATTACTCACTTTTACGAATTATCTTATCGATGTGACATCACAGTCTTGATAATTGAATCCAGACTACTATAAATATTGTTTACAGTGTCTATTTGAACAAAAAACCTATAACAGAATATTAAGATATTTCTAATGGTCTGAGAATCACAAATCGTTGATACAAGTTCCTTTGTTATGATGATTCAATTAAAAAATCATTACACATAATTTCGCAGTAATTTCATTCAGCGTTAGTTCAAATTATACGAACTACATGCATTTGAGAACTTTTTGGATTATTATTTTATAAAACATTTTCTTCTCTTTTTTTGACAGCCCAGTGAGGTGAGTCATAAAATATTTGATTAATTACATTGTATCATTTTATGATTATTTGCAATATGAAAAATCAGTATCACTCACTTTCTCGAATTATATTATCGATATGACATCACAGTTATGATAATTGAATCCAGACTTCTATAAATATTATTTACAGTGTCTATTTGAACAAACAAACCTATAAACATAATATTCAGATATTTCTAATGGTTTGAGAATCACATATTGTTGATACAAGTTAGTTTGTTAGGATGATTCAATTCAAAAATCATAACTAATATCGCAGTTATTTCAATCAACGTTGTTTGTTCAATTTATACGAACAACATGTACATGCACTTGAGAACTTTTTGGATTAATATTTTATAAACATTTTGTTCTCTTTTTTTTGACAGCCCAGTGAAGTGAGTCATTAAATATTTGATTAATTAGATTGTATCATTTTATGATTATTTGCAATATGATAAAAATAAATATCCGAAACAAACATTTGATGAATTGATAAAAATCCATATCTCCATTTTCATTGCATATGTATAATTATCATTTACCATTTAAATTCTGTCAGAACTTTCATTACACTAACTTCCTTTGTTACGTTAATTCAATACAAAAACATACCATCTAATACAATTGTTATTTTAATCAATGTCAGTGCATTTGTACGAACTACATAGGCTTGAATCTTTTTGGTTTATGTACGAACTACATAGGCTTGAATCTTTTTGGTTTATTTTCTTTTAAAGTATTTTACTCTTCCTTTGACAGTTCATGGAGGTGAGTAATAAATCATAATCATTGATTAATCATTTTGATTGCAATTTGCTCAAACACGAACAATTTTTTTTAAAGTTTTGGACTGTTCATTAATACATGTACTCTATTTTACATTTATCTTGTTTTTTATTATTTTACTTTGCAAGGTGTTTTAATGCACAACAAATTCGAATCATTTTGGTTTTGGGTTCAACTTGATTAAACTGTATATTGTGAATGAATTATGAGCACAACATATGTTCTGAATCTGAAGATGGTACTTTGATTAATATAAACATCATTAAACTTGGTTTTGTTTCATTGAATGTTTGTGCTTAGTTTTATATCTCTGTAACTATTCCTGAAGCATTTTTGATCTATTGTTTAGTAAATCATTTTTCTTTTTTTTTTGAAAGGATGAAACGTCAGTGTTGATTGTGAGTATTAGCTTATATTGATCATTTCATGCATTTTATTTGAAATCTTTAAAATTGACACTTTGAATGTTGTCCTCTGATTTTTGTTTTTGATTTTTTTCCCAATTGTACCACTTGAATTATATAATCGAAATCTATGTTTTAAAATTGCTAATATGTCTTTGCTGTAAAACTAAAAAAAAAAAAGATACATGCTACGATAATATTGTCGCTGGAAGAATTGTTCTTCATTATTTTATCACTCTAATTGTAATAAAGTATTGTTTGGACATTGCGTTATATGAGAATTAAAATCTTCACATGAAGACATTCATACCCGCTTTCATTTTGCTTATGGGGAATAGCTCCCTGTGCGTAATAGTGTTTTATAGTCGCAGCCAATACTTTTCTTGTCTAAATATATCTCCAAATTATCACAGACATGTCTTTATCTGTTTTACGAGAGGTCTAACTCTTCAATACTCCGCATTAATACAAATGAAATAGGCATGCACTAATTTTCAAGAGTTCGAATTGATTATCTAAAGCTCTGATTGGTCAGAAGTTAAGGTAGTGTGAAAATGACATCCTATCAATATATGTCAGACCCTTACAAGTGTAAGGAGAAAGGGGAGGGTTTTATGAATACTGATTTACAATCCTTTCTTGACTTGAAGCTGTAACGGAAGACCTCATCGTTGCTTGCAACGATCTCGGCTCTAGTATTATAATCACTTTTATGAAATATCTCATCGATGTGACATCGCAGTTGTATTATTGAATTCAGAAAAGTTCTTGTTTACAATGTGTATTTCAAAAAAAAAACTATCAACAGAATGTTAAGATATTTTGAACTTTTTAAAAAATCACATACCGTTGATACATGTACCTTATAATTATTTCATTCAATGTTGGTGCATTTTATACGAGCTACGTGTAATTGAGAACTTTTTGGTTTATTATCTTATAAAACATTTTATTCTTTTATTTGACAGTTCAATCAGATGAATCTTAAACTCTCTACATACATTGAATTTTATAATTATTTGCAATATGCCAAAAGCTAAATTTCGAAAACAAAGATTTGCAAATATATTAGATTATAAATCTAATATGAATCACACAAAAACAATATAACAATCGAAACTAGAACTTTTTTTGTCTTCAACAAAAAGTAAGGGCTTTTCGACAGCCCCATTATCCCTTTTTAATTAAATGTTAAAAAAAAACCCAATATTCTCTAATTTATTTCCAAGTGTTCTAAACGCCTTGGTATCCCCAGTTGCTTAGATAGGAACTTACGAGTAGTCCAATGTGAAAAGAAAGATAACTCCAGAACTTTACAGGTAGCTACACTTCTAATTTCCAGAGGAATATTTTCAAAAAATCATACTGAAGTAAGTATTTATTCCTCGGACACAAAACTTGGTATGCCTATAGTATTTATGCTCTGCATTCTTACAGCAAAGCGAGATAACTCTTTTTAAAAAAAATTGAAATCTAAACAAGTAATGATCTTTGGGCCTTCCAAACCCCTATAAGGAGTCAAAAAGTGGCCCCTCGGACCATAATTTTAAGATATAACTCTTTATTTTAAACAATAAACTGAAAAGATTTTTAAAATCAAAAGAGAAATAAAAAAGTTACAGCTAAAAGGCTGTTTTGTACGTTGGCCCCTGCAGATCCCTAATTTTCTCGAATTGTCTACCCAAAAACTTTTCCAGTCTGCGCATTTTATGTATTATTTTACATCTGAAATATTGTAATGTTAACTTGTAAACTGTTTGAGAAAACGAACGACGCGTGATTTTAGTTTAACATTGAAACTCCCATAGACAATTTTTCATAGGCTCATAAAACCGGAAGCACTCAATATATTTTATTGAAACCTGGAATATATCTTGAATACTTCTGTCTAAACAATGTCTAGGCGTCTTATAAAATTTCTAAGGTTTTTTGAATTTTTTTTCTTTTTCATCCCCCCTTATCTCAAGTTTGAGCCCTAATATCTCAAAAACGGTAAGAGATAGAGAAATGGCTACGCTTATGATTTTGTACATCAAGACAAGATGCATCTAATTCTTAAATTTGAATGCTCTAACTATAAAAACAATAAAGATATTGTGCTTCAATGACATTTTAGTATTTTCCTTGTCAAAACCGGAAGTGACAAAAGCAGAAGTCCAAAACCTTACATACGCGTGCCATTTAAAATTGCGAAAAGAGTATTGCATTGTTGTTTTAATATGTCTTTCTGTTTTCAAAAAATCGCTGACGAAACTTTGTCGAGAATAATAAAAAATAATACTAGAACTTTTTTTGTCTTCAACAAAAAGTAAGGGCTTTTCGACAGCCCCGTTATCCCTTTTTAATTAAATGTTCAAAAAAAAATTATTCTCTAATTTATTTCCAAGTGTTCTAAACGCCTTGGTATCTCCAGTTGCTAAGATAGGAACTTATGAGTAGTGCAATGTGAAAAGAAAGATAACTCCAGAACTTTACAGGTAGCTACACTTCTAATTTCCAGAGGAATATTTTTAAAAAATCATTTTGAAGAAAGTATTCATTCCTGGGACACAAAACTTGGTATGCCTATAGTACTTATGCTCTACATTCTTTCATCAAAGCGAGATAACTCTTACTAAAAAACATTTTGAAATTTCAACCAGTGATGGTCTTTGGGCCCTCCAAACCCCTATAAGAAGTCAAAAAGTGGCCCCTCGGACCATAATTTTAAGATAGAACTCTTTATTCTAAACAATAAACTGAAAAGATTTTTAATATCGGATGAAAGGTAAAAAAGTTACAACTAAAGGGCTGTTTTGTACGTTTGCCCCTGCAGATCCCTTATTTTTTCGAATTGTCTACCCAAAAACTTTTCCGGTCTGCGCATTGGTAGTGTCATTACACAAAAGAAATATTGTAATTTTTACTTACACACTTTTTGAGAAAACGAATGACGCGTGATTTTAGTTTAACACTGAAATTCCCATAGACGATTTTCATCGACTTATAAAACCGGAAGTAGTCAATATTTTTTACTGGAACTTAAAATATATCTTAATTACTTTAATCCTAATAATGTCATGGCGTCAAATATAATTTTCAATTTCATTTGAATTTTTTTATTTTGTTCACCCCCCTTTTCTAAAGTTTGAAGCCTTATATCTCAAAAACGGTAAGATATAGAAAAATGTCTACGCTTACAAATTTGTACATCTAGCCATGATGCATTTAATTCTAAAATTTGATTGCTCTAACTCAAAAAAAAAACAAAATATTATGTTTAATATATTTTTTACAATTTTCCTCGTAAAAACCGGAAGTACCGAAACCGGAAATCCAAAACCTTACATTCCATAGATTGATAGATTTGCTATAAGATCCATTCATAATTGTATCGTCGTGTCTTCTAGTTTTCATAAAATCGCTGACAAAAAACTGTCGAGTATAATAATAATAATAAACTAGAACTTTTTTTTGTCTTCAACAAAAAGTAAGGGCTTTTCGACAGCCCCATTATCCCCTTTTAATTAAATGTTTAAAAAATATTCTCTAGTTTATTTCCAAGTGTTCTAAACGCCTTGGTATCCCCAGTTGCTTAGATAGCAACTTATGAGTAGTGCAATGTGAAAAGAAAGATAACTCCAGAACTTTACAGGTAGCTACACTTTAAATTTCCAGAAAAATATTTTCAAAAAATCATATTGAAGTAAGTATTCATTCCTCGGACACCAAATTTGGTATGCCTACAGTATTAATGCCCCTTATTCTTACAACAAAGCGAGACAACTCTTTCTAAAAAAAAAATTGAAATTTGAACAAGTTCTAATCTTTAGGTCCTTCAAACCCCTATAAGGACTCAAAAAGTGGCCCCTCGGACCATAATTTTTAAATTGTACTCTTTATTCTAAACAATAAACTGAAAAGATTTTTATAATCGGATGAAAGGTAAAAAAGTTACAGCTAAAAGGCTGTTTTGCACGTTGGCCCCTGCAGATCCCTAATTTTTTCGAGTTGTCTACCCAAAACTTTTTCAGGTCTGCGGATTGTGTGTGTCATTATACAGATGAAATATTGAAGCAATTACTTGAAAACCTTTTGAGAAAACGAACCACGCGTGATTTTTGTTTAACATTGAAACTCCCATAGGCGATTTTCATTGACCTATAAAGCCGGAAGTAGTCATAATATTTTAATGAAACTTAGAATATATGTTAATCACATCTATGTTAGTAATATATTGGCATTAAATAATTTTTTAAAGGTCACTTAAATTTTTTTGCTTTCTCATCCCCCCTTTTCTAAAGTTTAGGACTCTATATCTCAAAAACGGTAAGATATAGAAAGAAGTCCACGCTGACAATTTTGAACAGAAAGACAAGATGCATCTAATTCTAAAATTTGAACATTCCAATATAAAGACTAAACAAAGTATTGCGTTTTAATAATTGTTTACATTTTTCCTTGTATATACCGGAAGTACCAGAACCGGAAGTTAAAAACCTTACATTCCATAGATTGATAGATTTGCTGTAAGACCGTCCCAAAACTGTATCAATATATCTTCCAGTTTTCAAAAAATCGCTGACAGAAATCTGTCGAGAAAAATAATAATAATAATAATAATAATAAAAAAAGACAAAAACAATAGGTCTTTTCGACCGAAAGTCGAAAAGCCCTAACTAGAACTTTTTTTGTCTTCAACAAAAAGTAAGGGCTTTTCGACAGCCCTAGTTTCCTTTTTTTTTAAATGTTTAAAAAAATTTGTCTGATCTATTTCCATATTTTCTGAACGCCTTGGTATAACCAGTTGCTTAGATAGGAATTCATGGGTAGTGCAGTGTGAAAAGAAAGATAACTCCAGAACTTAACAAGTAGCTACACATCAAATTTCCAGAAGAATATTTTCAAAAAAATCATTTCAAAGTAATTATTCAGTCCTTGGACGCAAAACTTGGTATTCTAAGAGTATTTGTGCTCTATATTCTTAAAATAAAGCGAGATAACTCTTCCAAAAAATAATTTTGAAATTTAAAAAAGTTGTGATCTTTAGGCCCTTCAACTCCCTATAGGGAATCAAAAAGTGGCCCCTCGGACCATACTTTTTAAATTGTACTCTTTATTCTGAACTATTAACCGAACAGATTTTGAAAATTGGATGAATAATAAAAAAGATACAGCTAAAGAGCTGTTTTTAAAACTGATCCCTACAGATCCCTTATTTTTCAAAAGTTCTTTTCCAGGACCTTTTCCGGTCTGCGCATTTGGTCCCTTACTGCAAATATTAAATACAAAAATATTTGCTTGATAACTGTTTGAGAAAACGTTACACGCGTGAATTCAATTAAACATAGAAACTCCCATAGACAATTTTCATCGGCTCATAAAACCGGAGGTACTCAATACTATTCAATGAAACTTGGAATATACCTTAATTACTTCTATTTAAACAATATATATCCGTTTTATAGCATTCCTAAGCTTTTTCTGATTTTTTTGTATTGTCATCCCCCCTTTTCTCAAGTTAGAGGCCTAAAATCTCAAAACTGATAAGAGATAGAAACTCGCCTACACAAAACTTTTTAAACAACTCAACAAGGTTAATCTAACTCTAAAATTACAACGAAATTCCTCAAGAAATAAAAACAATATATTGATTCTTTTTATTTCTCGTATTTTGCTTGTGTAAACCGGAAGTACCGGAACCGGAAGTCCAAAAAGGGACATACGCGTGCCATTTAGAAACGCTATTAGTCCATTTCATAATTGTTTCAATATTCCTTTCTGTTTTTAAAAAATCGCTGACGAAAGTTTGTCGAGAATAAGTAAAAATAATAACTAGAACTTTTTTTGTCTTCAACAAAAAGTAAGGGCTTTTCGACAGCCCCATTATCCCCTTTTAATAAAATGTTTTAAAAAAATATTCTCTCGTTTATTTTCAAGTGTTCTAAACGCCTTGGTATCCCAAGTTGCTTAGATAGCAACTTATGAGTAGTGCAATGTGAAAAGAAAGATAACTCCAGAACTTTACAGGTAGCTATATTTCTAATTTCCAGAAAATTATATTCAAAAAATCATATTAAAGTAAGTATTCATTCCCCGGACACCAAATTTGGTGTGCCTACAGTATTCATGCTCCTTATTCTTACAACAAAGCGAGACAACTCTTTCTAAAAAAAAATTTGAAATTTCAACAAGTTCTAATATTTAGATCCTTCAAACCCCTATAAGGACTCAAAAAGTGGCCCCTCGGACCATAATTTTTAAATTGTACTCTTTATTCTAAACAATAAACTGAAAAAAAATTTAAAATCGGATGAAAGGTAAAAAAGTTACAGCTAAAAGGCTGTTTTGCACGTTGGCCCCTGCAGATTCCTTATTTTTTTGAGTTGTCTACCCAAAACTTTTTCAGGTCTGCGGATTGTGTGTGTCATTATACAGATGAAATATTGTAGCAATTACTTGAAAACCTTTTGAGAAAACGAACCACGCGTGATTTTTGTTTAACATTGCAACTCCCATAGGCGATTTCATTGACCTATAAAACCGGAAGTAGTCATAATATTTTAATGAAACTTAGAATATATGTTTATTACATCTATGTTAGTAATATTTAGGCGTTAAATAATATTTTAGAGGTCATTTGAATTTTTTTGTTTTCTCATCCCCCCTTTTTTCAAAGTTTAGGACTCTATATCTCAAAAACGGTAAGATATAGAAAGTTGTGTACGCTTACAATTTTGTACAGCAAGACAAGATGCATCTAATTCTAAAAGTTGAACATTCCAATATAAACACTAAACAAAGCATCGCGTTTTAATCAATTTTTACATTTTTCCTTGTAAAAACCGGAAGTACCGTAACCGGAAATCAAAAACCTTACATTCCATGGAATAAGAGATTTGCTGTAAGACCGTTCCAAAATTGTATCAATATTGCTTCCAGTTTGTAAAAAATCGCTGACAAAAATCTGTCGAGAAAAATAATAATAATAATAAAAAAAGACAAAAACAATAGGTCTTTTCGACCGAAAGTCGAAAAGCCCTAACTAGAACTTTTTTTTGTCTTCAACAAAAAGTAAGGGCTTTTCGACAGCCCCATTATCCCCTTTTAATTAAATGTTTAAAAAAATATTCTCTAGTTTATTTCCAAGTGTTCTAAACGCCTTGGTATCTCAAGTTGCTTAGATAGCAACTTATGAGTTGTGCAATGTGAAAAGAAAGATAACTCCAGAACTTTACATGTAGCTATATTTCTAATTTCCAGAAAAATATTTTCAAAAAATCATTATGAAGTAAGTATTCATTCCCCGGACACCAAATTTGGTATGCCTACAGTATTAATGCTCCTTATTCTTACAACAAAGCGAGACAACTCTTTCTAAAAAATAATTTGAAATTTGAACAAGTTCTGATCTTTAGGTCCTTCAAACCCCTATAAGGACTCAAAAAGTGGCCCCTCGGACCATAATTTTAAAATTGTACTCTTTATTCTAAACAATAAACTGAAAAGATTTTTATAATCGGATGAAAGGTAAAAAAGTTACAGCTAAAAGGCTGTTTTGCACGTTGGTCCCTGCAGATCCCTAATTTTTTCGAGTTGTCTACCCAAAACTTTTTCAGGTCTGCGGATTGTGTGTGTCATTATAAAAATGAAATACTGTAGCAATTACTTGAAAACCTTTTGAGAAAACGAACCACGAGTGATTTTTGTTTAACATTGAAACTCCCGTAGGCGATTTTCATTGACCTATAAAACCGGAAGTAGTAAATATATTTTATTGAAACTTAGAATATATGTTAATTACATCTATGTTAGTAATATTTAGGGGTTAAATAATTTTTTTAAGCTCATTAAAATTTTTTTGCTTTCTCATCCCCCCTTTTTCTAAAGTTTAGGACTTTATATCTCAAAAACGGTAAGATATAGTAAGTTGTCTACGCTGACAATTTTGTACAGAAGGACAAGATGCATCTAATTCTAAAAGTTGAACATTCTAATATAAAAAATAAACAAAGTATTGCGGTTTAATCAATTTTTACATTTTTCCTTTTAAAAACCGGAAGTACCGGAACCGGAAGTTAAAAACCTTACATTCCATAGATTGATAGATTTGCTGTAAGACCGTCCAAAAACTGTATTAATATATCTTCCAGTTTTTAAAAAATCGCTGACAGAAATCTGTCGAGAAAAATAATAATAATAACTAGACCTATTTTTGTCTCCAACAAAAAGGAAGGGCTTTTCGACAGCCCTTAAAACCCCTTATTTAAATTTATCATCTTTTCTCTCAGAATCTGTATATTCAAAATTAGGAAAATATCATGAGCATATACCCACACGTTAACATTTAAGAAATTAAATGCCCAAAGAAAGACAACTTCAGATTTTTTTTATCCAACTATATCGTTTGTTTCCTGAAATAAACGTTCTAAAAATTCTTATATAAGAAAGTACTCATTTAAGATTCAAGAGTTTTGGTATGCCAAAAGATCTAATGCTAATCATTCATTGAGCAAAGCGAGATAACTCTTGAATTTTAATTTTTTTTAAATGTGATAAAGAGTTCATTTTCAGGCCCTTAAAACCCCTATAAGGAGTCAAAAAGTGGCCCTTTGGACCATTTTTTTAAATTGTACTCTTTATTCTAAACTAATATCTGAAAAGAGTTTGAAAATTGGATGAGTAATAAAAAAGTTATAGCTAAAGGGCTATTTTTAATACTGACCCCTTCAGGTCCCTTATTTTTCGGAATTTTTTTCCTAAAACCTTTTCAGGTCTGCACATTCAGTCATTCATTACAAGTACAAAATATAAAAATATTTGCTTAAAAAATCTTTGAGAAAACGTTACATGCGTGAATTCAATTTAACATAGAAACTCCCATAGACAATTTTCATCGGCTCATAAAACCGGAAGTACTCGACACTATTCAACGAAACTTGGAATATATCTTAATTACGTCTATTAACACAATATCTATCTTAATCATTTATTGAGCAAAGAGAGATAACTCTTGAAATTGAATTGTGATAAAGTTATCATTTTCAGACCCTTAAGACCCCTATAAGGAGTCAAAAAGTGGCCCCTCGGACCATAATTTTAAGATAGAACTTTTTATTTTAAACAATAAACTGAAAAGATTTTTAAAATCAGATGAAAGGTAAAAAAGTTACAGCTAAAGGGCTGTTTTGCACGTTGGCCCCTGCAGATCCCTTATTTTTTCGGATTCTCTACCCAAAAACTTTTCCGGTCTGCGCATTGGTAGTGTCATTACACAAAAGAAATATTGTAATTTTTACTTACAAAGTTTTTGAGAAAACGAATCACGCGTGATTTTAGTTTAACATTGAAACTCCCATAGACATTTTTTCATAGGCTCATAAAACCGGAAGTACTCAATATTTTGTATTCAAACTTGGAATATATGTTAAATAGTGCTATTTGAACAATGTTTAGGCGTCTTATAAAATTTCTATGGTTTTTTAATTTTTTTTTTCTTTTCCACCCCCCTTTTCTCAAGTTTGAGCCTTAATATCTCAAAAATGGTAAGAGATAGAGGAATGACTACGCTTACGATTTTGTACAACTGGACAAGATGCATCTAATTCTTAAATTTGAATGCTCTAACTTAAAACATAATAAAGGTATTACGTTTCAATGAATTCTTGGTATTTTCCTTGTCAAAACCGGAAGTGTCAGAACCGGAAGTCTAAAACCTTACATACGCGTGTCATCAACAATTGCTATAAGACTATTGAATTATTGTTTAAATATTCCTTTCCGTTTTCAAAAAATCGCTGACGGAAATTCTGTCGAGAATATAGAATAACTAGAACTTTTTTTTGTCTTCAACAAAAAGTAAGGGCTTTTCGACAGCCCCAGTGTCCCCTTTTTAAATAAATGTTCAAAAAGAAATTAATCTCTGATTGATTTCCAAGTGTTCTTAACGCCTTGGAATCATCAGTTGCTTAGATAGTAACTTATGATTAGTGCAATGTGAAAAGAAAGATAACTCCAGAACTTTACATGTAGCTACACTTCTAATTTCCAGAGGAATATTTTCAAAAAATCATATTGAAGTAAGTATTCTTTCCTCGGACACAAAACTTAGAATGCTTATAGTATTTGTGCTCTACATTCTTATAGCAAAGCGAGATAACTCTTACTAAAAACATTTTGAAATTTAAACAAGTGATGATCTTTGGGCCTTCCAAACCCCTATAAGGAGTCAAAAAGTGGCCCCTCGGACCATAATTTTAAGATTGTACTCTTTATTCCTAACAATAAACTGAAAAGATTTTTAAAATTGGAAGAGGAATAAAAAAGTTACAGCTAAAGTGCTGTTTTGTACGTTGGCCCCTGCAGATCCCTAATTTTCTCAAATTGTGTACCCAAAAACTTTTCCAGTCTGCGCATTGTGTGTACTATTATAAATTTGAAATATTGTAATGCTAACTTGAAAACTTCTTGAGAAAACGAACGACGCGTGAATTTTGTTTAACATTGAAACTCCCATAGGTGATTTTCATCGACCTATAAAACCGGAAGTAGTCAATATATGTTAATGAAACTCCGAATGTACGTTTATTACTTATATATTAACAATGGTAAGGTATAATTTAAATTTTTAAAGGTCATTTGAATTTTTTTGTTTTTCATCCCCCCTTTTCTAAAGTTTAGGATTTAATATCTCAAAAACCGTAAGATATAGAAAGTTGTCTACGCTTACAATTTTGTACAACAAGACAAGATGTATCTAATTCCAAAAGCTGAACGTTCTTATTCAAAAACTAAACAAAATATTGCGTTTCGTTCAATTTTTACAATTTTCCTTATATAAACCGGAAGTACCGTAACCGGAAGTTCAAAACCTTACTTTTCATAGATTGATATATTTGCTGTAAGACCGTTGCATATTTTATCTATATACCTTCCAGTTTTATAGAAATCGTTGACAAAAAACTGTCGAGAAAATAATAATAATAAACTAGAACTTTTTTTTGTCTTCAACAAAAAGTAAGGGCTTTTCGACAGCCCCATTATCCCCTTTTAATTAAATGTTTAAAAAAATATTCTCTAGTTTATTTCCAAGTGTTCTAAACGCCTTGGTATCCCCAGTTGCTTATATAGGAACTTATGAGTAGTGCAATGTCAAAAGAAAGATAACTCCAGAACTTTACAGGTAGCTACAATTCTAATTTCCAGAAAAATATTTTAAAAAAATCTTATCGAAGTAAGTATTCATTCCCCGGACACCAAATTTGGTATGCCTACAGTATCAATGCTGTTTATTCTTACAGCAAAGCGAGATAACTCTTTCTAAAAAATTTTTGAAACTTAAAAAAGTTCTGATGTTTAGGTTTTTCGAACCCCTATAAGGAGTCAAAAAGTGGCCCCTCGGACCATAATTTTAAGATTGTACTCTTTATTCCTTACAATAAACTGAAAAGATTTTTAAAATTGAAAGAGGAATAAAAAAGTTACAGCTTAAGTGGTGTTTTGTACGTTGGCCCCTGCAGATCCCTAATTTTCTCAAATTGTCTACCCAAAAACTTTTCCGGTCCGCGCATTGTGTGTACCATTATACATCTGAAATATTGTAATGTTAACTTGAAAACTTTTTGAGAAAACGAACGACGCGTGATTTTTATTTAACATTGAAACTCCCAAAGGTGATTTTCATCCACCTATAAAACCGGAAGTAGTGAATATATGTCAATGAAACTCGGAATGTACGTTTATTACTTCTATCTAAACAATGGTAAGGTATAATTTAAATTTTTAAAGGTCATTTGAAATTTTTTGTTTTTCATCCCCCCTTTTCTAAAGTTTAGGATTTAATATCTCAAAAACCGTAAGATATAGAAAGTTGTCTACGCTTACAATTTTGTACACCAAGACAAGATGTATCTAATTCCAAAAGCTGAACGTTCTTATTCAAAAACTAAACAAAGTATTGCATTTCGTTCAATTTTTACAATTTTCCTTATATAAACCGGAAGTACCGTAACCGGAAGTTCAAAACCTTACATTCCATAGATTGATATATTTGCTGTAAGACCGTTGCATAATTGTATCTATATACCTTCCAGTTTTATAGAAATCGTTGACAAAAAACTGTCGAGAAAATAATAATAATAAAAAAAAACGGTAAGATATAGAAAGTTGCCTACGCTAACAATTTTGTACAACTAGTTATGATAAATGTAATTCTAAAGTTTGAACATTCTAGATTGAAAAATAATCAAAATATTGAGTTTCAATCAATTATTGCTATTTTCCTTGTAAAAACCGGAAGTACCGGAACCGGAAATCTGAAACTTTACATTTCATAGAGTGATAAATTTGCTATAAGACCGTTGAAAAATTGTTTCAATATTTCCTGCAGTTTTCAAAAAATCGCTGACAGAAATCTGTCGAGAAAAATAATAATAATAATAATAATAATAATAATAAAAAAACACAAAAACAATAGGTCTTTTCGACCGAAAGTCGAAAAGCCCTAATAATAATAAAACATCAGAATAACAATAGGTCTTTTCGACCGAAAGTCGAAAAGCCCTAACTAGAACTTTTTTTGTCTTCAACAAAAAGTAAGGGCTTTTCGACAGCCCCATTATCCCTTTTTAATTAAATGTTCAAATAAATTATTCTCTTAATTTATTTCCAAGTGTTCTAAACGCCTTGGTATCCCCAGTTGCTTAGATAGCAACTTATGAGTAGTGAAATGTGAAAAGAAAGATAACTCCAGAGCTTTACAGGTAGCTACACTTCTAATTTCGAGAAGAATATTTTCAAAAAATCATATTGAAGTAAGTTTTCATTCCCCGGACACCAAATTGTGTATGCCTACAGTATCAATGCTGTTTATTCTTACAGCAAAGCGAGATAACTCTTTCTAAAAAAAAGTTTGAAACTTAAAAAAGTTCTGATCTTTAGGTTTTTCAAACCCCTATAAGGAGTCAGAAAGTGGCCCCTCGGACCATAATTTTAAGATTTTACTCTTTATTTTAAACAATAAACTGAAAGGATTTTTAAAATCGGAAGAGAAATAAAAAAGTTACAGCTAAAGGGCTGTTTTATACGTTGGCCCCTGCAGATCCCTTATTTCTTCGAATTGTCTACCCAAAAACTTTTCCGGTCTGTGCATTTGTTGTGTCATTACACACAACAAATATTGTATTTTTTGCTTGAAAACCTTTCGAGAAAACGAACGACGCGTGATTTTTGTTTAACATTGAAACTCCCATAGGTGATTTTCATCGACCTATAAAACCGGAAGTAGTCTATATATGTCAATGAAATTCGGAATGTACGTTTATTACTTCTATCTTAACAAGAGTAAGGTATAATTTAAATTTTTAAAGGTCATTTGAATTTTTTTGTTTTTCATCCCCCCCTTTTCTAAAGTTTAGGATTTAATATCTCAAAAACGGTAAGACATAGAAAGTTGTCTACGCTTACAATTTTGTACAACAAGACAAGATGTATCTAATTCCAAAAGCTGAACGTTCTAATTCAAAAACTAAACAAAATATTGCGTTTCGTTCAATTTTTACAATTTTCCTGATATAAACCGGAAGTACCGTAACCGGAAGTTCAAAAGCTTACTTTCCATAGATTATTATATTTGCTGTAAGACCGTTGCATAATTGTATCTATATACCTTCCAGTTTTATAGAAATCGTTGACAAAAAACTGTCGAGAAAATAATAATAATAACTAGAACTTTTTTGTCTTCAACAAAAATTAAGGGCTTTTCGACAGCCCCAGTATCCCCTTTTTATTTAAAAGGTCAAAAAATTATCTCTTATCTATTTCCAAATTTTCTGAACACCTTGGTATAACCAATTGCTTAGATAGGAATTCATGAGTAGTTAAATGTCAAAAGAAAGATAACTCCAGAACTTTACAAGAAGCTACACTTCTAATTTCCAGAGGAATATTTTCAAAAAATCATATTGAAGTAAGTATTCATTCCTCGGACACAAAACTAAGTATGCCTATAGTATTTATGCTCTACATTTTTACTGCAAAGCGAAATAACTCTTACTAACTTGTTTTTTGAAATTTAAACAAGTGATGATCTTTAGGCCTTCCAAACCCCTATAAGGAGTCAAAAAGTGGCCCATCGGACCGTAAGTTTAAGATTTTACTCTTTATTTCGAACAATAAACAGAAAAGATTTTGAAAATCGGAAGAGAAATAAAAAAGTTACAGCAAAAGAGCTGTTTTGAACGTTAACCCCTGCAGATCCCTAATGTTCCAAAATTATGTACCCAAAACCTTTTCCGGTCTGCGCATTGTTTGTGTCATTATACTAGTGAAATATTGTAATGTTAACTTGAAGACTTTTTGAGAAAACGTGGAACGCGTGATTTCAATTTAACATTGAAACTCCCATAGACAATTTTTATCAATCCATAAAACCGGAATTACTACATATTTTTTGTTAAGACTTTAAATGGATGCTAACTACTACTACGTTCACAATATTAAGGCGTCTTCTTAAATTTCTAAGGTCACTTGAATTTTTTTATTTTTTATCCCGCCTTTTCTCAAGTTTGAGGTCAAATATCTTAAAAACGATAAGATATAGAAAAACGTTTAAACTGACAAATTTGTAAAACTTGACAAGATACATCTTATTCTAAAATTTGAATGCTCTAACTCAAAAAGTAAGTAAGATTTTGTGTTTCATTCAATTTTTAGTGATATCCTTGTAAAAACCGTAAGTAACGGAACCGGAAGTCCAAAACCTTACATACGCGTGTCATCAACAATTGCTTTAAGACAGTTGCATAATTGTTTCAATATGTCTTTCCGTTTTCAAAAAATCGCTGACACAAATCCTGTCGAGAATAATAATAAAAAAAGACGAAAACAATAGGTCTTTTTGACCGAAAGTCGAAAAGCCCTAACTAGAACTTTTTTTTGTCTTCAACAAAAAGTAAGGGCTTTTCGACAGCCCCATTATCCCTTTTTAATTAAATGTTCCAAAAAAATTATTCTTTTATTTATTTCCAAGTGTTCTATTCGCCTTGGTATCCCCAGTTGCTTTGATAGGAACTTATGAGCAGTGCAATGTGAAAAGAAAGATAACTCCAGAACTTTACAGGTAGCTACACTTCTAATTTCCAGAGGAATATTTTCAAAAAATCATATCGAAGGAAGTATACATTCCACGGACACAAAACTTGGTATGCCTATAGTATTTATTCTCTACATTCTTATAGCAAAGCGAGATAACTCTTACTAAAAAAAATTTTGAAATTTAAACAAATGATGATCTTTGGGCCTTCCTAACCCCTATAAGGACTCAAAAAGTGGCCCCTCGGACCATAATTTTAAGATTATACTCTTCATTTTGAACAATAAACTGAAAAGATTTTTAAAATCGGAAGAGAAATAAAAAAGTGACAGCTGAAGTGCTGTTTTGTGTGTTGGCCCCTGCAGATCCCTAATTTTCTCAAATTGTCTACCCAAAAACTTTTCCGGTCTGCGCATTGTGTGTACCATTATACGTATGAAATATTGTAATGTTAACTTGAAAACTTTTTGAGAAAACGAACGACGCGTTAATTTTGTTTAACATTGAAACTCCCATAGGTCATTTTCATCGACCTATAAAATCGGAAGTAGTCAATATATGTCAATGAAACTCGGAATGTACGTTTATTACTTCTATCTTAACAATGGTAAGGTATAATTTAATTTTTTAAAGGTCATTTGAATTTTTTTTGTTTTTCATCCCCCCTTTTCTAAAGTTTAGGATTTAATATCTCAAAAACGGTAAAATATAGAAAGTTGTCTACGCTTACAATTTTGTACAACGAGATAAGATGTATCTAATTCCAAAAGCTGAACGTTCTAATTCAAAAACTAAACAAAATATTGCGTTTCGTTTAATTTTTATAATTTTCTTTATATAAACCGGAAGAACCGGAACCGGAAGCTCAAAACCTTACTTTCCATAGATTGATATATTTGCTGTAAGACCGTTCCATAATTGTATCTCTATACCTTCCAGTTTTATAGAAATCGTTGACAAAAAACTGTCGAGAAAAATAATAATAACTAGAACTTTTTTTTGTCTTCAACAAAAAGTAAGGGCTTTTCGACAGCCCCATTATCCCCTTTTAATTAAATGTTTAAAAAAATATTCTCTAGTTATCCAAGTGTTCTAAACGCCTTGGTATCCCAAGTTGCTTAGATAGCAACTTAGGAGTAGTGCAATGTGAAAAGAAAGATAACTCCAGAACTTTACAGGTAGCTACACTTTTAATTTCCAGAAAAATATTTTCAAAAAATCATATTGAAGTAAATATTTATTCCCTGGACACCAAATTTAGTATGCCTACAGTATTAATGCTCCTTATTCTTACAACAAAGCGAGACAACTCTTTCTAAAAAAAAATTTTGAAATTTGAACAAATTCTGATCTTTAGGTCCTTCAAACCCCTATAAGGACTCAAAAAGTGGCCCCTCGGACCATAATTTTAAAATTGTACTCTTTATTCTAAACAATAAACTGAAAAGATTTTTAAAATCGGATGAAATGTAAAAAAGTTACAGCTAAAAGGCTGTTTTGCACGTTGGCCCCTGCAGATCCCTAATTTTTTCGAGTTGTCTACCCAAAACTTTTTCAGGTCTGCGGATTGTGTGTGTCATTATAAAGATGAAATATTGTAGCAATTACTTGAAAACTTTTTGAGAAAACGAACCACGCGTGATTTTTGTTTAACATTGAAACTCCCATAGGCGATTTTCATTGTCCTATAAAACCGGAAGTAGTCAATATATTTTAATGAAACTTAGAATACATGTTAATTCCATCTATGTTAATAATATTTAGGCGTTAAATAATTTTTTAAAGGTCATTTAAATTGTTTTGCTTTCTCATCCCCCCTTTTCTAAAGTTTAGGACTTTATATCTCAAAAACGGTAAGATATAGAAAGATGTCTACGCTGACAATTTTGTACAAAAAGACAAGATGCATCTAATTCTAAAGTTTGAACATTCTAATATAAAAACTAAACAAAGTATTGCGTTTTAATCAATTTTTACATTTTTCCTTGTATAAACCGGAAGTACCGGAACCGGAAATTAAAAACCTTACATTCCATAGATTGATAGATTTGCTGTAAGACCGTCCAAAAATTGTATCAATATACCTTCCAGTTTTCAAAAAATCGCTGACAGAAATCTGTCGAGAAAAATAATAATAATAACTAGAACTTTCTTTTGTCTTCAACAAAAAGTAAGGGCTTTTCGACAGCCCCATTATCCCTTTTTAATTAAATGTTCCAAAAAAATTATTCTTTTATTTATTTCCAAGTGTTCTAAACGCCTTGGTATCCCCAGTTGCTTTGATAGGAACTGATGAGCAGTGCAATGTGAAAAGAAAGATAACTCCAGAACTTTACAGGTAGCTACACTTCTAATTTCCAGAAAAATATTTTCAAAAAATCATATCGAAGGAAGTATGCATTCCACGGACACAAAACTTGGTATGCCTATAGTATTTATTCTCTACATTCTTATAGCAAAGCGAGATAACTCTTACTAAAAAACATTTTGAAATTTAAACATATGATGATCTTTGGGCCTTCCAAACCCCTATAAGGAGTCAAAAAGTGGCCCCTCGGACCATAATTTTAAGATTATACTCTTCATTTTGAACAATAAACTGAAAAGATTTTTAAAATCGGAAAAGAAATAAAAAAGTGACAGCTAAAGTGCTGTTTTGTGTGTTGGCCCCTGCAGATCCCTAATTTTTTCAAATTGTCTACCCAAAAACTTTTCCGGTCTGCGCATTGTGTGTACCATTATACATCTGAAATATTGTAATGTTAACTTGAAAACTTTTTGAGAAAACGAACGACGCGTGATTTTTGTTTAACATTGAAATTCCCATAGGTGATTTTCATCGACCTATAAAATCGGAAGTAGTCAATATATGTCAATGAAACTCGGAATGTACGTTTATTACTTCTATCTTAACAATGGTAAGGTATAATTTATTTTTTAAAGGTCATTTGAATTTCTTTGTTTTTCATCCCCCCTTTTCTAAAGTTTAGGAATTAATATCTCAAAAACGGTAAGATATAGAAAGTTGTCTACGCTTACAATTTTGTACAACAAGTTAAGATGTATCTTATTCCAAAAGCTGAACGTTCTAATTTAAAAACTAAACAAAATATTGCGTTTCGTTCAATTTTTACAATTTTCCTTATATAAACCGTAAGTACCGGAACCGGAAGCTCAAAACCTTACTTTCCATAGATTGATATATTTGCTGTAAGACCGTTCCATAATTGTATCTCTATACCTTCCAGTTTTATAGAAATCGTTGACAAAAAACTGTCGAGAAAAATAATAATAACTAGAACTTTTTTTGTCTTCAACAAAAAGTAAGGGCTTTTCGACAGCCCCAGTTTCCCTTTTTAATTTAAAGTGTCGAAAAAAAAATATCTCTAATCTATTTCCAAATTTTCTAAACGCCTCGGTATAACCAGTTGCTTAGATAGGAGTTTATGAGTACTGCAGTGTGAAAAGAAAGATAACTCCAGAATTTAAAAAGTAGCTACACTTCTAATTTTCAGAAGAATATTTTCAAAAAAATCATTCCAAAGTAAGTATTCATTCCTGGGACGCAAAACTTGGTATGCCAAGAGTATTTATGCTCTGCATTCTTGGAGCAAAGCGAGATAACTCTTCCAAAAATTAATTTTGAAATTTAAACAAGATGTGATCTTTGGGCCTACAAAAACCCTTTAAGGAGTCAAAAAGTGGCCCCTCGGACCATATTTTTTAAATTGTACTCTCTACTTTCAACTATTAGCCGAAAAGATTTTAAATATCGGATGAAAAATAAAAAAGTTACAGTTGAAAGGCTGTTTTGCACGATGGCCCCTGTAGACCCCTCATTTTTAAGAATTGTGTACCCAAAACTTTTTCCGGTCTGCGGAGTGTGTGTCTCAATATACAGATAAAATATTGTAATATTTAAATGGAAACTTTTTGAGAAAACGAATGACGCGTGATTTTTGTTTAACATTGAAACTCCCATAGACGATTTCACCGACCTATAAAACCGGAAGTAGTCAACATATTTTTACAAAACTCGGAATGTATGTTAATAACTTCCATCTTAATAATATTCAGGCGTCATTTAACCTTTTAAATGTCATTTGAATTTTTTTGTTTTTTCATCCCCCCTTTTCTGAAGTTTAGGGCTTTATATCTCAAAAACGGTAAGATATAGAAAGTTGCCTACGCTTACAATTTTGTACAACTAGTTATGATAAATGTAATTCTAAAGTTTGAACGTTCTGGATTGAAAAATAATCAAAATATTGAGTTTCAATCAATTATTGCTATTTTCCTTGTAAAAACCGGAAGTACTGGAACCGGAAATCTGAAACTTTACATTTCATAGAGTGAAAAATTTGCTATAAGACCGTTGAAAAATTGTATCGATATATCTTCCAGTTTTCAAAAAATCGCTGACAGAAATCTGTCGAGAAAAATAATAATAATAATAATAATAATAATAATAATAAAAAAACACAAAAACAATAGGTCTTTTCGACCGAAAGTCGAAAAGCCCTAACTAGAACTTTTTTTGTCTTCAACAAAAAGTAAGGGCTTTTCGACAGCCCCATTATCCCTTTTTTTTTTTATTAAAAATGTCTAAAAAAAATCATCTGGAATCTATTTTCAAAATTTCTGAACGCCTTGGTATAACGAGATGCTTAGAGAGGAATTAATAAGTAGTGCAATGTGAAAAGAAAGATAACTCCAGAATTTAACAAGTAGCTACACTTCTAATTTCCAAACGAATATTTTCAAAAAATCATTTTAAAGTAAGTTTTCATTTCTCAGACACAAAACTTGGTATGCCTATAGTATTTATGCTCTACATTTTTACAGCAAGGCGAGATAACTCTTACTTAATAAAATTTTGAAATTTAAAGCGTTTATTATCTTTGAGCCTTCCAAACCCCTATAAGGAGTCAAAAAGTGGCCCCTCGGACCATAATATGAAGATAGAACACTTTATTTTGAACAATAAACTGAGAAGATTTTTAAAATCGGATGAAAGGTAAAAAAGTTACAGCTAAAGGGCTGTTTTGCACTTTGGCCCCTGCAGATCCCTTGTTCTTTCGAATTGTCTACCCAAAAACTTTTCCGGTCTGCGCATTGGTTGTGTTATTACACATAAAAAATATTGTAATATTTAATTGAAAAACTTTTTGAGAAAACGAATGACGCGTGGTTTTAGTTTAACACTGAAATTCCCATAGACGATTTTCATTGACTTATAAAACCGGAAGTAGTCAATATTTTTTGCTGCAACTTAAAATATATCTTAATTACTTCAATCATAATAATGTGTAGGCGTCAAATAAAATTTGTAATTTCATTTGAATTTTTTTATTTCGTTCACCCCCCTTTTTTAACGTTTCAAGCCTTATATCTCAAAAACGGTAAGATATAGAAACATGTGTACGCTTACAGATTTGTACATCTAGCCACGATGCATCTAATTCTAAAATCTGATTGCTCAAACTCAAAAAGTAAACAAAATATTGCGTTTCATTCAATTTTTACAATTTTCTTTGTGAAAACCGGAAGTACCGAAACCGGAAATCCAAAACCTTACATTCCATAGATTGATAGATTTGCTATAAGATCCATGCATAATTGTATCATCGTGTCTTCTAGTTTTCATAAAATCGCTGACAAAAAACTGTCGAGTATAATAATAATAAAACAGAACAAAAACAATAGGTCTTTTCGACCGAAGTCGAAAAGCCCTAATAAAAAAAGACAAAAACAATAGGTCTTTTCGACCGAAAGTCGAAAAGCCCTAATAAAAAAAGACAAAAACAATAGGTCTTTTCGACCGAAAGTCGAAAAGCCCTAACTAGAACTTTTTTTGTCTTCAACAAAAAGTAAGGGCTTTTCGACAGCCCCATTATCCCTTTTTTAATTAAATGTTCAAAAAAAATTATTCTCTAAGTTTTTTCCAAGTGTTCTAAACGCCTTGGTATCCCCAGTTGCTTGGATATGATCTTATGAGTAGTGCAATGTGAAAAGAAAGATAACTCCAGATTTAACAGGTAGCTACACTTCTAATTTCCAGAGGAATATTTTCAAAAAATCATTTTGAAGTAAGTATTCATTCCTCGGACACAAAACTTGGTATGCCTATAGTATGTATGCTCTACATTCTTACAACAAAGCGAGATAACTCTTACTAAAAAAAATTTGAAATTTAAACAAGTGATGATCTTTGGGCCTTCCAAACCCCTATTAGGAGTCAAAAAGTGGCCCCGCGGACCATAATTTTAAGATTGTACTCTTTATGCCTAACAATAAACTGAAAAGATTTTTAAAATCGGAAGAGGAATAAAAAAGTTACAGCTAAAGTGCCGTTTTGTTTGTTGGCCCCTGCAGATCCCTAATTTTCTCAAATTGTCTACCCAAAAACTTTTCCGGTCTGCATATTGTGCGTACCATTATACATCTGAAATATTGTAATGTTAACTTGAAAACTTTTTGAGAAAACGAACGACGCGTGATTTTTGTTTAACATTGAAACTCCCATAGGTGATTTTCATCGACCTATAAAACCGGAAATAGTCAATATATGTCAATGAAACTTGGAATGTACGTTTATTACTTCTATCTTAACAATGGTAAGGTATAAATTAAATTTTTAAAGGTCATTTGAAATTTTTTGTTTTTCATCCCCCCTTTTCTAAAGTTTAGGATTTAATATCTCAAAAACCGTAAGATATAGAAAGTTGTCTACGCTTACAATTTTGTACACCAATACTAGATGTATCTAATTCCAAAAGCTGAACGTTCTTATTCAAAAACTAAACAAAGTATCGCGTTTCGTTCAATTTTTACAATTTTCCTTATATAAACCGGAAGTACCGTAACCGGAAGTTCAAAACCTTACTTTTCATAGATTGATATATTTGCTGTAAGACCGTTGCATAATTGTATCTATATACCTTCCAGTTTTATAGAAATCGTTGACAAAAAACTGTCGAGAAAATAATAATAATAAACTAGAACTTTTTTTTGTCTTCAACAAAAAGTAAGGGCTTTTCGACAGCCCCATTATCCCCTTTTAATAAAATGTTTAAAAAAATATTCTCTAGTTTATTTCCAAGTGTTCTAAACGCCTTGGTATCCCAGGTTGCTTAGATAGCAACTTATGAGTAGTGCAATGTGAAAAGAAAGATAACTCCAGAACTTTACAGGTAGCTATATTTCTAATTTCCAGAAAAATATTTTCAAAAAATCATATTGAAGTAAGTATTCATTCCCCGGACACTAATTTTGGTATGCCTACAGTATTCATGCTCTTTATTCATACAACAAAGCGAGACAACTCTTTCTAAAAAAAATTTGAAATTTGAACAAGTTCTGATCTTTAGGTCCTTCAAACCCCTATAAGGACTCAAAAAGTGGCCCATCGGACCATAATTTTAAAATTGTACTCTTTATTCTAAACAATAAACTGAAAAGATTTTTAAAATCGGATGAAAGGTAAAAAAGTTACAGCTAAAAGGCTGTTTTGCACGTTGGCTCCTGCAGATCCCTAATTTTTTTGAGTTGTCTACCCAAAACTTTTTCAGGTCTGCGGATTGTGTGTGTCATTATAAAGATGAAATATTGTAGCAATTACTTGAAAACCTTTTGAGAAAACGAACCACGCGTGATTTTTGTTTAACATTGCAACTCCCATAGGCGATTTCATTGACCTATAAAACCGGACGTAGTCATAATATTTTAATGAAACTTAGAATATATGTTTATTACATCTATGTTAGTAATATTTAGGCGTTAAATAATTTTTTAGAGGTCATTTGAATTTTTTTGTTTTCTCATCCCCCCTTTTTCAAAGTTTAGGACTCTATATCTCAAAAACGGTAAGATATAGAAAGTTGTGTACGCTTACAATTTTGTACAACAAGACAAGATGCATCTAATTCTAAAAGTTGAACATTCTAATATAAAAACTAAACAAAGTATTGCGTTTTAATCAATTTTTACATTTTTGCTTGTAAAAACCGGAAGTACCGGAACCGGAAGTTAAAAACCTTACATTCCATAGATTGATAGATTTGCTGTAAGACCGTTTCAAAACTGTATCAATATATCTTCCAGTTTTCAAAAAATCGCTGACAGAAATCTGTCGAGAAAAATAATAATAATAATAAAAAAAGACAAAAACAATAGGTCTTTTCGACCGAAAGTCGAAAAGCCCTAACTAGAACTTTTTTTTGTCTTCAACAAAAAGTAAGGGCTTTTCGACAGCCCCATTATCCCTTTTTAATTAAATGTTAAAAAAAATTATTCTCTAATTTATTTCCAAATGTTCTAAACGCCTTGGTATCCCCAGTTGCTTAGATAGGAACTTACGAGTAGTACAATGTGAAAAGAAAGATAACTCCAGAACTTTACAGGTAGCTACACTTCTAATTTCCAGAGGAATATTTTCAAAAAATTATACTGAATTAAGTATTCATTCCTCGGACACAAAACTTGGTATGCCTATAGTATTTATGCTCTACATTCTTACAGCAAAGCGAGAAGACTTTTCTTTAAAAAAAATTTGAAATCTAAACAAGTATTGATCTTTGGGCCTTCCAAACCCCTATAAGGAGTCAAAAAGTGGCCCCTCGGACCATAATTTTAAGATTGTACTCTTTATCCTGAACAATAAATTGGAAAGATTTTTAAAATCAAAAGAGAAATAAAAAAGTTACGGCTGAAGTGCTGTTTTGTACGTTGGCCCCTGCAGAACCCTAATTTCCTCGAATTGTCTACCCAAAAACTTTTCCGGTCTGCGCATTGTGTGTATTATTATACATCTGAAATATTGTAATGTTAACTTGAAAATTTTTTGAGAAAACGAAAGACGCGTGATTTTAGTTAACACTGAAACTCCCATAGACATTTTTTCATAGGCTCATAAAACCGGAGCGCTCAATATTTTTTATTCAAACTTGGAATATATGTTAAATAGGTATATCTAAACAATATGTTGGCGTCTTATAAAATATCTAAGGTTTTAAAAAAAAAATTCTTTTTCATCCCCCCTTTTCTCAAGTTTGAGCCCTAATATCTCGAAAACGGTACGAGATACAGAAATGCCAACACTAAAGATTTTGTACATCTAGACAAGATAAATCTAATTCTAAAACTTGAATGCTCTATCTAAAAAAATAATGGAGATTTTGTGCTTCAATGAATTTTTAGCATTTCCCTTTTCAAAACCGGAAGTGCCGGAACCAGAAGTACAAAACCTTACATACGCGTGTCATTTCAAAGTCCTATAAGACTGTTGCATGATTGTTTCAATATGTCTTTTAGTTTTTAAAAAATCGCTGACGGAAATTCTGTCGAGAAAAAGAATAATAAGAAACATCAGAATAACAATAGGTCTTTTCGACCGAAAGTCGAAAAGCCCTAAAAAAGACAAAAACAATAGGTCTTTTCGACCGAAAGTCGAAAAGCCCTAACTAGAACTTTTTTTGTCTTCAACAAAAAGTAAGGGCTTTTCGACAGCCCCATTAGCCCTTTTGAATTAAATGTTAAAAAAAAAAAATATATTCTCTAATTTATTTCCAAGTGTTCTAAACGCCTTGGTATCCCCAGTTGCTTAGATAAGAACTTACGAGTAGTGCAATGTGAAAAGAAAGATAACTCCAGAACTTTACAGGTAGCTACACTTCTAATTTCCAGAGAAATATTTTCAAAAAATCATACTGAAGTAAGTATTCATTCTTCGGACATAAAACTTGGTATGCCTATAGTATTTATGCTCTACATTCTTACAGCAAAGCGAGATAACTCTTCTTAAAAAAATATTTGAAATTTAAACAAGTAATGATCTTTGGGCCTTCCAAACCACTATAAGGAGTCAAAAAGTGGCCCCTCGGACCATAATTTTAAGATTGTACTCTTTATTCCAAACAATAAACTGAACAGATTTTTAAAATCAAAAGAGAAATAAAAAAGTTACAGCTAAAGGGCTGTTTTATACGTTGGCCCCTGCAGATTCATAATTTTCTCGAATTGTCTACCCAAAAACTTTTCCGGTCTGCGCATTGTGTGTATCATTATACATCTGAAATATTGTAATGTTAACTTGTAAACTTTTTGAGAAAACGAACGACGCGTGATTTTAGTTTAACATTGAAACTCCCATAGACAATTTTTCATAGGCTCATAAAACCGGAAGTACTTAATATATTTTATTGAAACTTGGAATATATCTTGAATACTTCTGTCTAAACAATGCCTAGGCGTCTTATAAAATTTTTAAGGTTTTTTGAATTTTTTTTCTTTTTCATCCCCCTTTTCTCAAGTTTGAGCCCAAATATCTTAAAAACAGTAAGAGATAGAGAAATGGCTACGCTTATGATTTTGTACATCAAGACAAGATGCATCCAATTCTTAAACTTGAATGCTCTAACTATAAAAACAGTAAAGATATTGTGCTTCAATAAAATTTTAGTATTTTCCTTGTCAAAACCGGAAGTGCCGCAACCGGAAGTCTAAAACCTTACATACGCGTGCCATTTAAAATTGCTATAAGTATATTGCAATGTTGTTTTAATAAGTCTTTCCGTTTTCAAAAAATCGCTGACGGAACGTTGTCGAGAATAATAAAAAATAACTAGAACTTTTTTTGTCTTCAACAAAAAGTAAGGGCTTTTCGACAGCCCCATGAGCCCTTTTTAATTAAATGTTAAAAAAAATTATACTTCAACTTATTTCCAAGTGTTCTAAACGCCTTGGTATCCCCAGTTGCCTAGATAGGAACTTATGAGTAGTGCAATGTGAAAAGAAAGATAACTCCAGAACTTTACAGGTAGCTACAATTCTAATTTCTAGAGGAATATTTTCAAAAAATCATTTTGAAGTAAGTATTAATTCCTCGGACACAAAACTTGGTATACCTATATTATTTATGCTCTACATTCTTATAGCAAAGCAAGATAACTCTTACTAAAAAAATATTTGAAATTTAAACAAGTGATGATTTTTGGGCCTTCCAAACCCCTTTAAGGAGTCAAAAAGGAGCCCCTCGGACCATTATTTTAAGATTGTACTCTTTATTTTAAACAATAAACTGAAAAGATTTTTAAAATCAGATGTAAGGTAAAAAAGTTACAGCTAAAGGGCTGTTTTGTACGTTGGCCCCTGCAGATCCCTAATTTTCTTGAATTGTCTACCCAAAAACTTTTCCGGTCTGCGCATTGCGCGTATCATTATACATCTGAAATATTGTAATGTTAACTTGCAAACTTTTTGAGAAAACGAACGACGCGTGATTTTAGTTTAACATTGGAAGTCCCATAGACAATTTTTCATATGCTCATAAAACCGGAACTACTCAATATTTTTTATTGAAACTTTGAATGTATCTTGAATACTTCTATCTGAACAATGTCTAGGCGTCTTATTAAATTCCTATGGGTTTTTGAAATTTTTTTTTTTTTCATCCCCCCTTTTCTCAAGTTTGAGCCCTAATATCTCAAAAACAGTAAGAGATAGAGAAATGGCTACGCTTATGATTTTAAACACCAAGACAAGATGCATCTAATTCTTAAATTTGAATGCTCTACCTGTAAAAAGAATAAAGATATTGTGCTTCAATGAATTTTTAGTATTTTCCTTGTCAAAACCGGAAGTGCCGGAACCGGAAGTCCAAAACCTTACATACGCGTGTCATCAAAGAATGCTATAAGACTATTGCATACTTGTTTCAATATGTCTTTCCGTTTTCAAAAAATCGTTGACGGAAATTCTGTCGAGAAAAAGAATAATAAGAAACATCAGAATAACAATAGGTCTTTTCGACCGAAAGTCGAAAAGCCCTAATAAAACAGAACAAAAACAATAGGTCTTTTCGACCGAAAGTCGAAAAGCCCTAAAAAAGACAATAACAATAGGTCTTTTCGACCGAAAGTCGAAAAGCCCTAAAAACAGAACAAAAACAATAGGTCTTTTCGACCGAAAGTCGAAAAGCCCTAATAACGATCAAGATGGCATCCACTTATTTGATAAATGGATATGTCATTAACATTTGATGAGTTAATAAAACTTCAGACCTCCATTTTCAATGAATATTAAGGAAGTCAATTTTACTCGGTTGACTTAGTCGATTAATCGGAGCCTCTTTTCGAGCCATAGTCGTGTACTCGTTGATTTATTTGAAACTGTGCGTTCTTATTCTACTGCCAGATACACCGTATCTGAACCATAATAAACATTTAAAAACTCATGATACGTCGCACTAGATGTATTTAATTTCAAACAAATTGAAGAACATGATATCTGTTAGCTAATGTTTTAGCTTTTCCTTTTTCTTGTGAAGCTTTTACATAATGAATTTCGTTATCATATTAGGCAAATCAAATATGACCACTTTGATGTTAAGCCATTGTTCCGCGTCGTGCCAAAATCAAATATTAAAGTTAATGGTTACATGAGAACAAACACCTTGAGTTGCTATGATTAATTTTTTTTTTATAAATACATCTTTAGGAAAACCACAAATTGATCGCTTTAAGTACGTGTTCGCATACTATAAGTACTTCTAATCAAAACAATAATTTGATCTTCAAATTCAACAAAGATAAATCTGTAGCCGCTTAAAAATATAACAGGGACACCCGTTCGATTCAACAGAGTGTAACGTGATTAAACATGCTTATGATAGTACGCACAAGATGTATTTTATTTCAAACAAATTGAAATGCGTTTTATATCCGTCATTGATATTTTATTGGCTTTTTACATTTTGAACATACACAACGTTATGTTTTGAATAAAAAAAAAACAAGTTTATTACACAAAAAATAAGCTTCATTTCAAAACTGTTTTCATCATTAGTTCAAACAAATTTAAAAGCGTTTTTTATCCGTCATTGATATTTTATTGGCTTTTTACATTTTGAACATACACACCGTTATGTTTTGAATAAAAAAAAACCAAGTTTATTACACAAAAAATAAGCTTCATTTCAAAACTGTTTTCATCATTAGTTAAATAGTAGTATCAAATGCCGTTTTCAATTTATTAACAATGGAATTTGCATATTACCCACCATATACATAAATATACAGACCCTGAAACGTACTACTACACCAAAAAAGCGTGCGACTTTCGTGCGAGAAACGTTTCGTGTAAACCGTTTAGCGTTTCGTGTAAACCGTTTAGCGTTTCGTGTGAATCGGGAAGCGTTTCGTGTAAACCGTTTTGCGTTTCGGGCAAAGCGTGCAGCGTTTCGGGCAAAGCGTGTAAATCGTTTCGGGCAAAGCGTGCGAGAACCATGTGAAACGTTCATCAGATTTCATTCGGAACTCTCTGACAATTCAATTGTTTCAAAATAGCGCTCGTGTTAAACTTTACTTTAAACTGTTTGTGATTGGCAAAACGCCTTTCTAGATATTGTCGTGAAAAAAATCTATAAGAAATGATTTTATACAAATTTTACAAAATTGAATTCATTTTTAACAAACAAAAGAAAGATACGCGTATTGAAAGAAGACTCGTTACTGACACTATTCGGCTGTGTACGACCAGCACACATAACCTCGGACATCGGGTAAGACCTGCACCTGGCTGTACCTGTCAATCAAACTCTGTGTATTCGTTTTCATTGGATGGTCACGCATCTCATCTTTTGTCAATAGCCAATAGAAATTTAATGACTTTAAGGTAGTCGAAATCAGTATTTGTTGATGCACACAATTTAAATGATAGATTATTTAACATTAATTTGAACAAATGTAAATGTAAACATAGAAAGAAAATATACTGTTCGTTTCTATGAAATGCGGGAAGTAAATTCTTCTGAATCCCGATTAAAAATATTTCTACAAGTTATTAATTTAATTATTTAAACACTGATAAAAGAAAACAACAAGTTATTAACACACTGACATTTTCCTAAAATGTACACATGCAATTAATTATCATGGGAATCTATATGCATGGTACTTATTTCAAATGGAATATGATATATATATTGTACGCTGTTATGCGGGGCGCCGGTTATGTATAAGAATATTGAGACAAAAATTTAAATCCTTTCTATTTTTTGTTCTTTCCAAAATCCGAAATAGTAATGACAACTTTCTTTATTGTTTAATCGATTGATTTTTTTCTGTGATTTTATGTACGGAATATTTATTTACACGAATGATACGACATAAAAAAATAATCGGTTGTTTTATTGCATTTTTCTAACTTATGTGTCTGACTAATTTTATTTTACATAACTTTCAAAATTATCAATGTAAATAATTACAGGTTTATTTACTGTTAGGATTTTTACATCGTATTCTCTGAAACCAAACAAAATACTAATATGAGAAGAAAAAACAAATCCCGCCGAATACTGGAAAACTGATTTCAGTTTGTAATCATACGGATTTTATTTTTGGTATTGAATATTGTGTTACGGTAATTTTTTTCTCTGGAATTTTTATCATTTACGGCACTAATAAGAATCATGGATATTTCTTTTGAGCAATAAATATATTTATAAAAGTGGTATTTTTTGGCTAATTCTGTGAATAGATAATGTTTTGCTTTAAATATAAGTACCAAATGAATTTTATTAACCAATTCAATATTTATGTACATATATGTTTCTAATATCAGAATTTCTATTATTTCGTGTTTTCTTAAAATTAATTCTTACAAACAGATTCAGGGTAAAAATCCAAGAGCACCCGAATCGATCAGGATAAAAGCGTGTCCAAAGCGTGTGAAAAGCGAGCAAATCGTTTCGTGTAAACCGTTCAGCGTTTCGTGTAAATCGTTTAGCATTTCGGGCAAAGCGTGCAGCGTTTCGTGTAAACCGTTCAGCGTTTCGTGTGAACTGTTTACCGAGCGTGTAGCGAGCGTGCAGCATGCGTGTGGTGTAATAGTACGTTTCAGGGTCTGTACATTTACATACCATACAATTTTAAATTTTGAATCTTTTTTGTATTTTTGACATCACAATGAACTGGAAAAAAGTAAATCTTTTTATATTAGTCAACTTGTCCATGTAACTCAATAATCAAACATGCTGCAAGTAGATGCAGATAGATGTGAGCATTTGGTGCATGTGCAAAAAAAATATGTTCAATCTTTACGTCTTGCATTTATTTACTATGTCCTATCCAATTCAATATTATTGTCGGGAATCACAGGATGAATGACCATCTTTAAGTTCTCCTTAAAGATAGCTTAAAGATGCTTAGAGGTAGCTTAAAGACGATCTTTAAGCCACCTTTAAGGTATATGTGTTGCTTAAAGATGACTTAAAGAAAACGTAAAGATGGCTTAAAGGCAGCTTAAAGACTATCTTTAAGCCACCTTTAGGCCACCTTTAAGGACAACTTATAGGTCCTTAATGTCCAAACTTCTTTAAGCCACCTTTAAGCTACCTTTAAGCTACCTTTAAGCCACCTTTAAGCCATTAAAAATATTTCAATTCAATATTGTGCTTAATTTACCAACAAAATATATTAACTATATGATAATGATAGAAAAGGTATAAAAAACGGTTTTTGTTCTAGAAAATAAAATGAAAACAAAAATAATCAAAACGCCCAAGACGAGGAATGAACCCGGGACCCTTCGTTTACCAGCATCACCTCACTTCCTCTGCGCCACGGCAACTTACATATTCAAGGAGATTTTTATATGCTATATATCACTGGATATTAATTCAATGTATTCAATGTGTATTTTTTACTTGAAAAGATTTTGACTTCCATTCAAATTGTAACAATCAATCATATCTAATTTATAAATTACATGCATGCATATATTTAGAATGAAACACGGAACTTTGTCTTCAGTGAAAAAAAAATATATTATACCTTATTGGAAACCGTTAGGTTTACTTAGTAAATACATTTAAACCGAGTAGATAAACGTTCATCTAATTCATAGCTAAATGAAATGCAAGGAAGAAGATGAAATCATTTCTTTTATTTAATGCATTGAAACTATTAGGGTATTAGTTCTAAGCAATTTTCCCGATTTTTTAAAATCACGGCGCGGTTCCAGTATGTTTAAACATTTAATTATATACATGATTTTTAGACTATCAATTCTATAACAAACAATATTACCAATTACGGGTGACGTATTTACTGCATGTGGCAATTGCAAATGATGTATATATATATATATATATATATATATATATATATATATATATATACTTGTACATGCAATTGTATGATGTACCAGGTCGGTCATGTGACATATTTACTCTTATACATATATTTAAACAATTAACCCCTATTTATGATCACCGGTACAGGGATTAATTAGCCTCTAGATTTTACTCTTACATACATGTATCTTTAATTTGTAGACATATCATTTTTAAAACCCAGAGTTAGGAAATAATACTTTGAAAATGAATTACAAATGTAAATAAACTTTTATTCACTAGACTTATCGTTTACACGTACATACTAAGATTTCAACGCCTTTAGAAACCCTGACTTCCACCTGGGCACACGACACACCTGTTGTGTATATCTTGTATATTCTGTGTTAGTTCCAGGGGTTTTCTTAAGTTGGTCAAACAATAGATTCGAATTAGATATACACAAACGTGCACCTGGGCACACGACACAACTGTTGTGTATATCTTGTATATTCTGTGTTAGTTCCAGGGGTTTTCTTAAGTTGGACAAACAATAGACTCTAATACATGTAAGATATACACAAACGAACAAAACTATGTATAGACAAACAAAGCAGTAATATCCTGCCCGATATAACAAAGGCAGTTGAGAGTCTTTTCATCTTTAACATGTAGCTAGCAGATCTAGAATTAGACCTAGAATTAATTAAAATTGAAAAAAAAAATACATACCTTCAACTGATCATCAAATTAAATCATGCAGTTTTGGTTCATTATCTTTATTTTGTTTAATAATTTCATGCACAAATTAAGATACAGAGACTGCTCACCCCTACAATAATTTTGAAACAAAATTTTTTTTTGGCAATCTGTGTCCATCGGAGCGTTGTTGATGATAGCGATATGTGTTTAATGGAGCGACAATTAAAACCGCCTGGAACACCCCCCCCCCCTGCCCCTTTACTTGGAAATTATATCATCACTCGGATCACCCCCTCCCCTCCCTAGAAAAGAGCTTTTGCATTTAATATATGTTTTTATTGTTCAGTTTGATCAAACTTGACTTAAAGGGAACTTAAAGATGGTGTAAAGACAACTTAAAGGGAGCGTAAATGCCACTTAAAGATGCTTAAAGGTAGCTTAAAGATGGCTTAAAGGTGACTTAAAGAAGTTTGGATATTCAGGACCTATAAGCTCAGCTTAAAAGTGACTTAAAGGTGGCTTAAAGATTGTATATCTTTTAAGCCACCTTTACGCCATCTTTAAGCCACCTTGAAGGACTTGCTTAAAGATTGTTTTTCGCCCTGTGAATAGAATGGACTAATGACTTTTTTCCGTTTTCAAATGAAAGACCTCTCCGAATGACTGTTCACATTTTCTAGAAAAAAATAAATTAATATGGAAAATATTCAATTTAAGAGTTATGTACAAATCTAAGTATATAATTGTTCTGATAAAAAAAAATATCTTGTAGTACATGAGACGTTGCAGATTTATACACGCAATTAAAAAAATCTACAAATTTTAGTCTTTTCATACATCAAAGAAGAAAGGTACACCTTCATGTTGTCTTATTTTAAAGTGATTTTTAAGTATATAAGAAATGAATTTTGTATCTGAATATGAAATAACACTCTCTTATTCAACTAAATGACATTTTCCAACTTAGGGCACAGACAATATCTTCCAGTGTTCTTTATCTTTCTAAATCTCTGCAAATATATATGAAAATAAAGCAAATGATACATGGCTTAAGTAAAATCAATAACGTTCTAAACAAAACTACCACTTATGAAATCCGGTTGCTAAATAAACATTTTGTTTAATTTTAAGGAGACTTAGTGGTAAAAAATACTCACCAAAATAGTCCTTAATCTTTTAAAAAATGGTTTGTTAAGCTAGAAACTATTACTTGGAAGAAAAGATAAACCAGAAAAATAGATTTTCTAAAATTTGAACATTTTTTAATATAGCTAGACATAGCTGTTCTTTTCAGCGAGATTAATATCGTCTAAATATATAAACGACACTTCAGCCCTCTCAAAATAATGGATATAGTATTATTATTTTTTTTATAAATATCTACGATATAGATAATCTGTCGCTGACTCGTTAAAAAAAATTATGTGAACCCAAACGTTCTTTAATAACCACTAGATTTTGGTTTTTTTTTAAGTTTTGTAACTTATATTGTAACTATGGTGCGTTAATTAAACACACCACAAATGCTTTTATCTGTAGTTTTCTTCAAAAAGAAGGCTTGAAAAATTAGGTCCTAGCATAGGTCGAATACCTTATAGTTCACTGTTTGATGGAGTTTTTTTTAAAGAGATCATACATACAGATGTATATTTGATACAATAACAATACTGTCAACAATTCAAAAAATGATATATCAAGATCGCAAGAGGTTCGTTAATTTTGGTAACAAATGCAGATGAAATTGATATTTCTTTTTTAAATTCTTGATAAAATAATTCTTCAAGATACAATCTTTATTCCTCACTTTCACGAATTATCTTATCGATGTGACATCACAGTTTTGATAATTGAATCCTGACTACTATAAATATTGTTTACAGTGTCTATTTGAACAAAAAACCTATGACAAAATATTCAGATTTTTCCAATGGTTTAAGAATCACATATTGTTGATACAAGTACCTTTGTTATGATGATTCAATTCAAAAATCATTACAACTAATTTTGCAGTTATTTCAATCAACGTTAGTTCAAATTATACGAACTACATGCACTTGAGAACTTTTTGGATTATTATTTCATAAAACATTTTATTCTCTTTTTTTTGACAGCATAGTGAGGTGAGTCATTAAATATTTGATTAATTAGATAGTATCATTTTATGATTATTTGCAATATGAAAAATCAGTATCACTCACTTTCTTGCATTATCTTATCAATGTGACATCACAGTTATGATAATTGAATCAAGACTACTATAGATATTGTTTACAGTGTCTGTTTGAACAAACAAACCTATACGCAGAATATTCAGATATTTCTAATGGTTTGAGAATCACATATTGTTGATACAGGTACCTTTGTTAGGATGATTCAAATCGCAAATCATAACAACTAATATCGCAGTTATTTCAAATAATGTTGTTTGTTCAATTTATACGAACTACATGCACTTGAGATCTTTGTGGAATATTATTTTATAAAACATTTTATTCTCTTTTTTTTGACAGACCAGGGAGGTGAGTCATTAAATATTTGATTAATTAGATTGTATCATTTTATGACTATTTGCAATATGAAAAATATAAATATCCGAAACAAAGATTTGATGAATTGATAAAAATCCATATCTCCATTTTCATTGCATATGTATAATTATCATTTACCATTTAAATTCTGTCAAAACTTTCATTACACTGACTTCCTTTGTTACGTTAATTCAATACAAAAACATTCCATCTAATACAATTGTTATTTCAATCAATGTCAGTGCATTTGTACGAACTACATAGGCTTGAAACCTTTTGGTTTATTTTCTTATAAAGTATTTTACTCTTCCTTTGACCGTTTATAGAGATGAGTCATACATCATAATCATTAATTAATCATTTTGATTGCAATTTGCTCAAACACGAACAATTTTTTAAAAGTTTTGGACTGTTCATTAATACATGTACTGTATTTTACATTTATCTTGTTTTTTTTATTATTTTACTTTGCACGTGTTTTAATGCACAACAAATTCGAATCATTTTGGTTATATTGTGAATGAATTATGAGCACAACATATGTTCTGAATCTGAAGATGGTACTTTGATTAATATGAACATCATATGACTTGGTTTTGTTTCATTGAATGTTTGTGCTTAGTTTTATATCTCTGTAACTATTCCTGAAGCATTTTTGATCTATTGTTTAGTAAATCATTTTTCTTTTTTTTTTGAAAGGATGGAACGACAGAGTTTATTGTGAGTATTAGCTTATATTGATCATTTAATGCATTTTATTTGAAATCTTTAAAATTGACACTTTGAATGTTGTCCTCTGATTTTTGTTTTTGATTTTTTTCCCAATTGTACCACTTGAATTATATAATCGAAATCTATGTTTTAAAAATTGCTAAAATGTCTTTGCTGTAAAACTAAAAAAAAAAAAAACGATACATGCTACGATAATAATGTCGCTGTAAAAATTGTTCTTCATTATTTTATCACTCTAATTGTAATAAAGTATTGTTTGGACATTGCGTTATATGAGAATTAAAATCTTCACATGAAGACATTCATACCCGCTTTCATTTTGCTTATGGGGAATAGCTCCCTGTGCGTAATAGTGTTTTATAGTCGCAGTCAATACTTTTCTTGTCTAAATATATCTCCAAATTATCACAGACATGTCTTTATCTGTTTTACGAGAGGTCTAACTCTTCAATACTCCGCATTAATACAAATGAAATAGGCATGAACTAATTTTAAAGAGTTCGAATTGATTATCTAAAGCTCTGATTGGTCAGAAGTTAAGGTAGTGGAAAATGACCTCCTATCAATATATGTCAGACCCTTACAAGTGTAAGGAGAAAGGGGAGGCTTTTATGAATACTGATTTACAATCCTTTCTTGACTTGAAGCTGTAACGGAAGACCTCATCGTTGCTTGCAACGATCTCGGCTCTAGTATTATAATCACTTTTATGAAATATCTCATCGATGTGACATCGCAGTTGTATTATTGAATTCAGAAAAGTTCTTGTTTACAATGTGTATTTCAAAAAAAAAACTATCAACAGAATGTTTTCAAAAAAAAAAACTATCAACAGAATGTTAAGATATTTTGAACTTTTTAAAAATCACATACCGTTGATACATGTACCTTATAATTATTTCATTCAATGTTGGTGCATTTTATACGAGCTACGTGTAATTGAGAACTTTTTGGTTTATTATCTTATGAAACATTTTATTCTTTTATTTGACAGTTCAATCAGATGAATCTTAAACTCTCTACATACATTGAATTTTATAATTATTTGCAATATGCCAAAAGCTAAATTTCGAAAACAAAGATTTGCAAACATATTAGATTATAAATCTAATATGAATCACACAAAAAGAATATAACAATCGAAATAACGATCAAGATGGCATCCACTTATTTGATAAATTGACCTCCATTTTCAATGAATATTAAGGAAGTCAATTTTACTCGGTTGGCTTAGTCGATTAATCGGAGCCTCTTTTCGAGCCATAGTCGTGTACTCGTTGATTTATTTGAAACTGTGCGTTCTTATTCTACTGCCAGATACACCGTATCTGAACCATAATAAACATTTAAAAACTCATGATACGTCGCACTAGATGTATTTAATTTCAAACAAATTAAAGAACATGATATCTGTTAGCCAATGTTTTAGCTTTTCCTTTTTCTTGTGAAGCTTTTACATAATGAATTTCGTTATCATATTAGGCAAATCAAATATGACCACTTTGATGTTAAGCCATTGTTCCGCGTCGTGCCAAAATCAAATATTAAAGTTAATGTTTATATAAGAACAAACACCTTGAGTTGCTATGATTATTTTTTTTTTATAAATACATCTTTAGGAAAACCACAAATTGATCGCTTTAAGTACGTGTTCGCATACTATAAGTACTTCTAATCAAAACAATAATTTGATCTTCAAATTCAACAAAGATAAATCTGTAGCCGCTTAAAAATATACCAGGGACACCCGTTCGATTCAACAGAGTGTAACGTGATTAAACATGCTTATGATAGTACGCACAAGATGTATTTTATTTCAAACAAATTAAAAAGCGTTTTATATCCGTCATTGATATTTTATTGGCTTTTTACATTTTGAACATACACACCGTTATGTTTTGAATAAAAAAAAACAAGTTTATTACACAAAAAATAAGCTTCATTTCAAAACTGTTTTCATCATTAGTTAAATGGTAGTATCAAATGCCGTTTTTAATTTATTAACAATGGAATTTGCATATTACCCACCATATACATAAATATACAGACCCTGAAACGTACTACTACTCCAAAAAAGCGTGCGACTTTCGTGCTAGAAATGTTTCGTGTAAACCGTTTAGCGTTTCGTGTAAACCGTTTAGCGTTTCGTGTGAATCGTGAAGCGTTTCGTGTAAACCGTTTAACGTTTCGGGCAAAGCGTGAGCGTTTCGGGCAAAGCGTGTAAATCGTTTCGGGCAAAGCGTGCGAGAACCGTGTGAAACGTTCATCAGATTTCATTCGGAACTCTCTGACAATTTAATTGTTTCAAAATAGCGCTCGTGTTAAACATTACTTTAAACTGTTTGTGATTGGCAAAACGCCTTTTTAGATATTCTCGTGAAAAAAATCTATAAGAAATGATTTTATACAAATTTTACAAAATTGAATTCATTTTTAACAAACAAAAGAAAGATATGCGTATTGAAAGAAGACTTGTTACTGACACTATTCGGCTGTGTACGACCAGCACACATAACCTCGGACATCAGGTAAGACCTGCACCTGGCTGTACCTGTCAATCAAACTCTGTGTATTCGTTTTCATTGGATGGTCACGCATCTCATCTTTTGTCAATAGCCAATAGAAATTTAATGACTTTAAGGTAGTCGAAATCAGTATTTGTTGATGTACACAATTTAAATGATAGATTATTTAACATTAATTTGAACAAATGTAAATGTAAACATAGAAAGAAAATATACTGTTCGTTTCTATGAAATGCGGGAAGTAAATTCTTCTGAATCCCGATTAAAAATATTTCTACAAGTTATTAATTTAATTATTTAAACACTGATAAAAGAAAACAACAAGTTATTAACACACTGACATTTTCCTAAAATGTACACATGCAATTAATTATCATGGGAATCTATATGCATGGTACTTATTTCAAATGGAATATGATAGATATATTGTACGCTGTTATGCGGGGCGCCGGTTATGTATAAGAATATTGAGACAAAAATTTAAATCCTTTCTATTTTTTGTTCTTTCCGAAATCCGAAATAGTAATGACAACTTTCTTTATTGTTTAATCGATTGATTTTTTTCTGTGATTTTATGTACGGAATATTTATCTACACGAATGATACGACATAAAAAAATAATCGGTTGTTTTATTGCATTTTTCTAACTTATGTGTCTGACTAATTTTATTTTACATAACTTTCAAAATTATCAATGTAAATAATTACAGGTTTATTTACTGTTAGGATTTTTACATCGTATTCTCTGAAACCAAAACAAATACTAATATGAGAAGAAAAAACAAATCCCGCCGAATACTGAAAAACCGATTTCAGTTTGTAATCATACGGATTTTTTTTTTTGGTATTGAATATTGTGTTACGGTAACTTTTTTCTCTGGAATTTTTATCATTTACGGCACTAATAAGAATCATGGATATTTCTTTTGAGCAATAAATATATTTATAGAAGTGGTATTTTTTGCTAATTCTGTGAATAGATAATGTTTTGCTTTAAATATAAGTACCAAATTAATTTTATTCACCAATTCAATACTTATGTACATATATGTTTCTAATATCAGAATTTCTATTATTTCGTGTTTTCTTAAAATGAATTCTTACAAACAGATTCAGGGTAAAAATCCAAGAGCACCCGAATCGATCAGGATAAAAGCGTGTCCAAAGCGTGTGAAAAGTGAGCAAATGGTTTCGTGTAAACCGTTCAGCGTTTCGTGTAAATCGTTTAGCATTTCGGGCAAAGCGTGCAGCGTTTCGTGTAAACCGTTCAGCGTTTCGTGTGAACCGTTTACCGAGCGTGTAGCGAGCGTGCAGTATGCGTGTGGTGTAATAGTACGTTTCAGGGTCTGTACATTTACATACCATACAATTTTAAATTTTGAATCTTTTTTGTATTTTTGACATCACAATGAACTGGAAAAAAGTAAATCTTTTTATATTAGTCAACTTTTACATGTAAGTCAATAATCAAACATGGTGCAAGTAGATGCAGATAGATGTGAGCATTTGGTGCATGTGCAATGAAATTTATGTTCAATCTTTACGTCTTGCATTTATTTACTATGTCCTATCCAATTCAATATTATTGTCGGGAATCACAGGATGAATGACCATCTTTAAGTTCTCCTTAAAGATAGCTTAAAGATGCTTAGAGGTAGCTTAATGACGATCTTTAAGCCACCTTTAAGGTATATGTGTTGCTTAAAGATGACTTAAAGAAAGCGTAAAGATGGCCTAAAGGCAGCTTAAAGACTATCTTTAAGCCACCTTTAGGCCACCTTTAAGGACAACTTATAGGTCCTTAATGTCCAAACTTCTTTAAGCCACCTTTAAGCTACCTTTAAGCTACCTTTAAGCCACCTTTAAGCCATTAAAATATTTCAATTCAATATTGTGCTTAATTTACCAACAAAATATATTAACGATATGATAATGATAGAAAAGGTATAGAAAACGGTTTTTGTTCTAGAAAATAAAATGAAAACAAAAATAATCAAAACGCCCAAGACGAGGAATGAACCCGGGACCCTTCGTTTACCAGCATCACCTCACTTCCTCTGCGCCACGGCAACTTACATATTCAAGGAGATTTTTATATGCTATATATCACTGGATATTAATTCAATGTATTCAATGTGTATTTTTTACTTGAAAAGATTTTGACTTCCATTCAAATTGTAACAATCAATCATATCTAATTAATAAATTACATGCATGCATATATTTAGAATGAAACACAGAACTTTGGGTTCAGTGAAAAAAATTATATTATACCTTATTGGAAACCGTTAGGTTTACTTAGTAAATACATTTAAACCGAGTAGATAAACGTTCATCTAATTCATAGCTAAATGAAATGCAAGGAAGAAGATGAAATCATTTCTTTTATTTAATGCATTGAAACTATTAGGGTATTAGTTCTAAGCAATTTTCCCGATTTTTTAAAATCACGGCGCGGTTCCAGTATGTTTAAACATTTAATTATATACATGATTTTTAGACTATCAATTCTATAACAAACAATATTACCAATTACGGGTGACGTATTTACTGCATGTGGCAATTGCAAATGATGTATATATATATATACTTGTACATGCAATTGTATGATGTACCAGGCCGGTCATGTGACATATTTACTCTTATACATATATTTAAACAATTAACCCCTATTTATGATCACCGGTACATTTTGTACAGGGATTAATTAGCCTCTAGATTTTACTCTTACATACATGTATCTTTAATTTGTAGACATACCATTTTTAAAACCCAGAGTTAGGAAATAATACTTTGAAAATGAATTACAAATGTAAATAAACTTTTATTCACTAGACTTATCGTTTACACGTACATACTAAGATTTCATCGCCTTTAGAAACCCTGACTTCCACCTGGGCACACGACACACCTGTTGTGTATATCTTGTATATTCTGTGTTAGTTCCAGGGGTTTTCTTAAGTTGGACAAACAATAGACTCGAATTAGATATACACAAACGTGCACCTGGGCACACGACACACCTGTTGTGTATATCTTGTATATTCTGTGCTAGTTCCAGGGGTTTTCTTAAGTTGGACAAACAATAGACTCTAATACATGTACATGTAAGATATACACAAACGAACAAAACTATGTCTAGACAAACAAAGCAGTAATATCCTGCCCGATATAACAAAGGCAGTTGAGAGTCTTTTCATCTTTAACATGTATCTAGCAGATCTAGAATTAGACCTAGAAATAATTAAAATTGAAAAAAAAAAATACATACCTTCAACTGATTATTAAATTCAATCATGATTTGGTTCATTATCTTTATTTTGTTTAATAATTTCATGCACAAATTTAGATACAGAGACTGCGCTCACCCCTACAATAATTTTGAAACAAAAAACAATTTTGGCAATCTGTGTCCATCGGAGCGTTGTTGATGATAGCGATATGTGTTTAATGGAGCGACAATTAAAACCGCCTGGAACACCCCCCCCCCCCCTGCCCCCTTACTTGGAAATTATATCATCACTCGGATCACCACCTCCCCTCCCTAGAAAAGAGCTTTTGCATTTAATATATGTTTTTATTGTTCAGTTTGATCAAACTTGACTTAAAGGGAACTTAAAGATGGTGTAAAGACAACTTAAAGGGAGCATAAATGCCACTTAAATATGCTTAAAGGTAGCTTAAAGATGGCTTAAAGGTGACTTAAAGAAGTTTGGATATTCAGGACCTATAAGCTCAGCTTAAAGGTGACTTAAAGGTGGCTTAAAGATTGTATATCTTTCAAGCCACCTTTACGCCACCTTTAAGCCACCTTGAAGGACTTGCTTAAAGATTGTTTTTCGCCCTGTGAATAGAATGGACTAATGACTTTTTTCCGTTTTCAAATGAAAGACCTCTCCGAATGACTGTTCACATTTTCTAGAAAAAAAATAAATTAATATGGAAAATATTCAATTTAAGAGTTATGTACAAATCTAAGTATATAATTGTTCTGATAAAAAAAAAATTATCTTGTAGTACATGAGACGTTGCAGATTTATACACGCAATTAAAAAAATCTACAAATTTTAGTCTTTTCATACATCAAAGAAGAAAGGTACACCTTCATGTTGTCTTATTTTAAAGTGATTTTTAAGTATATAAGAAATGAATTTTGTATCTGAATATGAAATAACACTCTCTTATTCAACTAAATGACATTTTCCAACTTAGGGCACAGACAATATCTTCCAGTGTTCTTTATCTTTCTAAATCTCTGCAAATATATCTAAAAATAAAGCAAATGATACATGGCTTAAGTAAAATCAATAACGTTCTAAACAAAACTACCACTTATGAAATCCGGTTGCTAAATAAACATTTTGTTCAATTTTAAGGAGACTTCGTGGTAAAAAATACTCACCAAAATATTCCTTAATCTTTTAAAAAATGGTTTGTTAAGCTATAAACTATTACTTGGAAGAAAAGATAAACCAGAAAAATAGATTTTCTAAAATTTGAACATTTTTTAATATAGCTAGACATAGCTGTTCTTTTCAGCGAGATTAATATCGTCTAAATATATAAACGACACTTCAGCCCTCTCGAAATAATGGATATAGTATTATTATTTTTTTCAAAATATCTACGATATAGATAATCTGTCGCTGACTCGTTAAACAAATTATGTGAACCCAAACGTTCTTTAATAACCACTAGATTTTGTTTTTTTTTTAAGTTTTGTAACTTATATTGTAACTATGGTGCGTTAATTAAACACACCACAAATGCTTTTATCTGTAGTTTTCTTCAAAAAGAAGGCTAGAAAAATTAAGTCCTAGCATAGGTCGAATACCTTATAGTTCACTGTTTGATGGAGTTTTTTTTAAAGAGATCATACATACAGATGTATATTTGATACAATAACAATACTGTCAACAATTCAAAAAATGATATATCAAGATCGCAAGAGGTTCGTTAATTTTGGTAACAAATGCAGATGAAATTGATATTTCTTTTTTAAATTCTTGATAAAATAATTCTTCAAGATACAATCTTTATGACTCACTTTCACGAATTATCTTATCGATGTGACATCACAGTTTTGATAATTGAATCAAGACTAATATAAATATTGTTTACAGTGTCTATTTGAACAGAAAACCTATAACAGAATATTCAGATTTTTCCAATGGTTTAAGAATCACATATTATTGATACAAGTACCTTTGTTATGATGATTTAATTCAAAAATCATTACAACTAATTTTGCAGTTATTTCAATCAACGTTAGTTCAAATTATACGAACTACATGCACTTGAGAACTTTTTGGATTATTATTTCATAAAACATTGTATTCTCTTTTTTTTGACAGCATAGTAAGGTGAGTCATTAAATATTTGATTAATTAGATAGTATCATTTTATGATTATTTGCAATATGAAAAATCAGTATCACTCACTTTCTTGCATTATCTTATCAATGTGACATCACAGTTATGATAATTGAATCAAGACTACTATAGATATTGTTTACAGTGTCTATTTGAACAAACAAACCTATACGCAGAATATTCAGATATTTCTAATGGTTTGAGAATCACATATTGTTGATACAGGTACCTTTGTTAGGATGATTCAATTCGCAAATCATAACAACTAATATCGCAGTTATTTCAAATAACGTTGGTTCAATTTATACGAACTACATGCACTTGAGATCTTTGTGGATTATTATTTTATAAAACATTTTATTCTCTTTTTTTTGGACAGACCAGAAAGGTGAGTCATTAAATATTTGATTAATTAGATTGTATCATTTTATGACTATTTGCAATATGAAAAATATAAATATCCGAAACAAAGATTTGATGAATTGATAAAAATCCATATCTCCATTTTCATTGCATATGTATAATTATCATTTACCATTTAAATTCTGTCAAAACCTTCATTACACTGACTTCCTTTGTTACGTTAATTCAATACAAAAACATTCCATCTAATACAATTGTTATTTCAATCAATGTCAGTGCATTTGTACGAACTACATAGGTTTGAAACCTTTTGGTTTATTTTCTTATAAAGTATTATACTCTTCCTTTGACCGTTCATGGTGATGAGTCATACATCATAATCATTAATTAATCATTTTGATTGCAATTTGCTCAAACACGAACAATTTTTTAAAAGTTTTGGACTGTTCATTAATACATGTACTCTATTTTACATTTATCTTGTTTTTTTTTATTATTTTACTTTGCATGTTGTTTTAATGCACAACAAATTCGAATCATTTTGGTTTTGGGTTTAACTTGCTTAAACTGTATATTGTGAATGAATTATGAGCACAACATATGTTCTGAATCTGAAGATGGTACTTTGATTAATATGAACATCATTTGACTTGGTTTTGTTTCATTGAATGTTTGTGCTTAGTGTTATATCTCTGTAACTATTCCTGAAGCATTTTTGATCTATTGTTTAGTAAATCATTTTTCTTTTTTTTTTGAAAGGATGGAACGACAGTGTTTATTGTGAGTATTAGCTTATATTGATCATTTCATGCATTTTATTTGAAATCTTTAAAATTGACACTTTGAATGTTGTCCTCTGATTTTTGTTTTTGATTTTTTCCCCAATTGTACCACTTGAATTATATAATCGAAATCTATGTTTTAAAAATTGCTAAAATGTCTTTGCTGTAAAACTAAAAAAAGAAAAAAAAACGATACATGCTACGATAATAATGTCGCTGTAAAAATTGTTCTTCATTATTTTATCACTCTAATTGTAATAAAGTATTGTTTGGACATTGCGTTATATGAGAATTAAAATCTTCACATGAAGACATTCATACCCGCTTTCATTTTGCTTATGGGGAATAGCTCCCTGTGCGTAATAGTGTTTTATAGTCGCAGTCAATACTTTTTTCTTGTCTAAATATATCTCCAAATTATCACAGACATGTCTTTATCTGTTTTACGAGAGGTCTAACTCTTCAATACTCCGCATTAATACAAATGAAATAGGCATGAACTAATTTTCAAGAGTTTGAATTGATTATCTAAAGCTCTGATTGGTCAAAAGTTAAGGTAGTGTGAAAATGACCTCCTATCAATATCTGTCAGACCCTTACAAGTGTAAGGAGAAAGGGGCGGGTTTTATGAATACTGATTTACAATCCTTTCTTGACTTGAAGCTGTAACGGAAGACCTCATCGTTGCTTGCAACGATCTCGGCTCTAGTATTATAATCACTTTTATGAAATATCTCATCGATGTGACATCGCAGTTGTATTATTGAATTCAGAAAAGTTCTTGTTTACAATGTGTATTTCAAAAAAAAAAACTATCAACAGAATGTTAAGATATTTTGAACTTTTTTAAAAATCACATACCGTTGATACATGTACCTTATAATTATTTCATTCAATGTTGGTGCATTTTATACGAGCTACGTGTAATTGAGAACTTTTTGGTTTATTATCTTATAAAACATTTTATTCTTTTATTTGACAGTTCAATCAGATGAATCTTAAACTCTCTACATACATTGAATTTTATAATTATTTGCAATATGCCAAAAGCTAAATTTCGAAAACAAAGATTTGCAAACATATTAGATTATAAATCTAATATGAATGACACAAAAACAATATAACAATCGAAATAACGATCAAGATGGCATCCACTTATTTGATAAATGGATATGTCATTAAAGATAAGTTAATAAAACTTCAGACCTCCATTTTCAATGAATATTAAGGAAGTCAATTTTACTCGGTTGGCTTAGTCGATTAAGCGGAGCCTCTTTTCGAGCCATAGTCGTGTACTCGTTGATTTTTTTGAAACTGTGCGTTCTTATTCTACTGCCAGATACACCGTATCTGAACCATAATAAACATTTAAAAACTCATTATACGTCGCATTAGATGTATTTAATTTCAAACAAATTAAAGAACATGATATCTGTTAGCTAATGTTTTAGCTTTTCCTTTTTCTTGTGAAGCTTTTGCATAATGAATTTCGTTATCATATTAGGCAAATCAAATATGACCACTTTGATGTTAAGCCATTGTTCCGCGTCGTGCCAAAATCAAATATTAAAGTTAATGGTTATATAAGAACAAACACCTTGAGTTGCTATGATTAATTTTTTTTTATAAATACATCTTTAGGAAAACCACAAATTGATCGCTTTAAGTACGTGTTCGCATACTATAAGTACTTCTAATCAAAACAATAATTTGATCTTCAAATTCAACAAAGATAAATCTGTAGCCGCTTAAAAATATACCAGGGACACCCGTTCGATTAAACAGAGTGTAACGTGATTAAACATGCTTATGATAGTACGCACAAGATGTATTTTATTTCAAACAAATTAAAAAGCGTTTTATATCCGTCATTGACATTTTATTGGCTTTTCACATTTTGAACATACACACCGTTATGTTTTGAATAAAAAAAAAACAAGTTTATTACACAAAAAATAAGCTTCATTTCAAAACTGTTTTCATCATTAGTTAAATGGTGGTATCAAATGCCGTTTTCAATTTATTAACAATGGAATTTGCATATTACCCACCATATATATAAATATACATGTACATTTACATACCATACAATTTTAAATTTTGAATCTTTTTTGTATTTTTGACATCACAATGAACTGGAAAAAAGTAAATCTTTTTATATTAGTCAACTTTTACATGTAACTCAATAATCAAACATGCTCAAAGTAGATGCAGATAGATGTGGGCATTTGGTGCATGTGCAAAAAAAATATGTTCAATCTTTACGTCTTGCATTTATTTACTAAGTCCTATCCAATTCAATATTATTGTCGGGAATCACAGGATGAATGACCATCTTTAAGTTCTCCTTAAAGATAGCTTAAAGATGCTTAGAGGTAGCTTAATGACGATCTTTAAGCCACCTTTAGGCCACCTTTAAGGACAACTTATAGGTCCTTAATGTCCAAACTTCTTTAAGCCACCTTTAAGCTACTTTTAAGCTACCTTTAAGCCACCTTTAAGCAATTAAAAATATTTCAATTCAATATTGTGCTTAATTTACCAACAAAATATATTAACGATATGATAATGATAGAAAAGGTATAAAAAACGGTTTTTGTTCTAGATAATAAAATGAAAACAAAAATAATCAAAACGCCCAAGACAAGGAATGAACCCGGGACCCTTCGTTTACCAGCATCACCTCACTTCCTCTGCGCCACGGCAACTTACATATTCAAGGAGATTGTTATATGCTATATATCACTGGATATTATTTCAATGTATTCAATGTGTATTTTTTACTTGAAAAGATTTTGACTTCCATTCAAATTGTAACAATCAATCATATCTAATTTATAAATTACATGCATGCATATATTTAGAATGAAACACGGAACTTTGTCTTCAGTGAACAAAAATATATTATACCTTATTGGAAACCGTTTGGTTTACGTAGTAAATACATTTAAACCGAGTAGATAAACGTTCATCTAATTCATAGCTAAATGAAATGCAAGGAAGAAGATGAAATCATTTCTTTTATTTAATGCATTGAAACTATTAGGGTATTAGTTCTAAGCAATTTTCCCGATTTTTTAAAATCACGGCGCGGTTCCAGTATGTTTAAACATTTAATTATATACATGATTTTCAGACTATCAATTCTATAACAAACAATATTACCAATTACGATTGACGTATTTACTGCATGTGGCAATTGCAAATGATGTATATATATACTTGTACATGCAATTGTATGATGTACCAGGCCGGTCATGTGACATATTTACTCTTATACATATATTTAAACAATTAACCCCTATTTATGATCACCGGTACAGGGATTAATTAGCCTCTAGATTTTACTCTTACATACATGTATCTTTAATTTGTAGACTTACCATTTTTAAAACCCAGAGTTAGGAAATAATACTTTGAAAATGAATTACAAATGTAAATAAACTTTTATTCACTAGACTTATCGTTTACACGTACATACTAAGATTTCAACGCCTTTAGAAACCATGACTTCCACCTGGGCACACGACACACCTGTTGTGTATATCTTGTATATTCTGTGTTAGTTCCAGGGGTTTTCTTAAGTTGGACAAACAATAGACTCGAATTAGATATACACAAACGTGCACCTGGGCACACGACACAACTGTTGTGTATATCTTGTATATTCTGTGTTAGTTCCAGGGGTTTTCTTAAGTTGGACAAACAATAGACTCTAATACATGTAAGATATACACAAACGAACAAAACTATGTCTAGACAAACAAAGCAGTAATATCCTGCCCGATATAACAAAGGCAGTTGAGAGTCTTTTCATCTTTAACATGTATCTAGCAGATCTAGAATTAGACCTAGAAATAATTAAAATTGAAAAAAAAAATGCATACCTTCAACTGATTATTAAATTAAATAATGCAGTTTTGGTTCATTATCTTTATTTTGTTTAATAATGTCATGCACACATTTAGATACAGAGACTGCGCTTACCCCTACAATAATTTTGAAACAAAAAACAATTTTGGCAATCTGTGTCCATCGGAGCGTTGTTGATGATAGCGATATGTGTTTAATGGAGCGACAATTAAAACCGCCTGGAACCCCCCCCCTGCCCCCTTACTTGAAAATTATATCATCACTCGGATCACCCCCTCCCCTCCCTAGAAAAGAGCTTTTGCATTTAATATATGTTTTTATTGTTCAGTTTGATCAAACTTGACTTAAAGGGAACTTAAAGATGGTGTAAAGACAACTTAAAGGGAGCGTAAATGCCACTTAAAGATGCTTAAAGGTAGCTTAAAGATGGCTTAAAGGTGACTTAAAGAAGTTTGGATATTCAGGACCTATAAGCTCAGCTTAAAGGTGACTTAAAGGTGGCTTAAAGATTGTATATCCTTTAAGCCACCTTTACGCCACCTTTAAGCCACCTTGAAGGACTTGCTTAAAGATTGTTTTTCGCCCTGTGAATAGAATGGACTAATGACTTTTTTCCGTTTTCAAATGAAAGACCTCTCCGAATGACTGTTCACATTTTCTAGAAAAAAATAAATTAATATGGAAAATATTCAATTTAAGAGTTATGTACAAATCTAAGTATATAATTGTTCTGATAAAAAAAAAATATCTTGTAGTACATGAGACGTTGCAGATTTATACACGCAATTAAAAAAATCTACAAATGTTAGTCTTTTCATACATCAAAGAAGAAAGGTACACCTTCATGTTGTCTTATCTTAAAGTGATTTTTAAGTATATAAGAAATGAATTTTGTATCTGAATATGAAAAAACACTCTCTTATTCAACTAAATGACATTTTCCAACTTAAGGCACAGACAATATCTTCCAGTGTTCTTTATCTTTCTAAATCTAAAAATAAAGCAAATGATACATGGCTTAAGTAAAATCAATAACGTTCTAAACAAAACTACCACTTATGAAATCCGGTTGCTAAATAACATTTTGTTCAATTTTAAGGAGACTTAGTGGTAAAAAATACTCACCAAAATATTCCTTAATCTTTTAAAAAATGGTTTGTTAAGCTATAAACTATTACTTGGAAGAAAAGATAAACCAGAAAAATAGATTTTCTAAACTTTGAACATTTTTTAATATAGCTAGACATAGCTGTTCTTTTCAGCGAGATAAATATCGTCTAAATATATAAACGACACTTCAGCCCTCTCAAAATAATGGATATAGTATTATTACTTTTTTCAAAATATCTACGATATAGATAATCTGTCGCTGACTCGTTAAAAAAATTATGTGAACCCAAACGTTCTTTAATAACCACTAGATTTTGTTTTTTTTAAGTTTTGTAACTTATATTGTAACTATGGTGCGTTAATTAAACACACCACAATTGCTTTTATCTGTAGTTTTCTTCAAAAAGAAGGCTAGAAAAATTAGGTCCTAGCATAGGTCGAATACCTTATAGTTCACTGTTTGATGGAGTTTTTTTTTAAAGAGATCATACATACAGATGTATATTTGATACAATAACAATACTGTCAACAATTCAAAAAATGATATATCAAGATCGCAAGAGGTTCGTTAATTTTGGTAACAAATGCAGATGATATTGATATTTCTTTTTTAAATTCTTGATAAAATAATTCTTCAAGATACAATCTTTATTCCTCACTTTCACGAATTATCTTATCGATGTGACATCACAGTTTTGATAATTGAATCCTGACTACTATAAATATTGTTTACAGTGTCTATTTGAACAAAAAACCTATAACAGAATATTCAGATTGTTCCAATGGTTTAAGAATCACATATTATTGATACAAGTACCTTTGTTATGATGATTCAATTCAAAAATCATTACAACTAATTTTGCAGTTATTTCAATCAACGTTAGTTCAAATTATACGAACTACATGCACTTGAGAACTTTTTGGATTATTATTTCATAAAACATTTTATTCTCTCTTTTTGACAGCATAGTTGGGTGAGTCATTAAATATTTGATTAATTAGATAGTATAATTAAAATGAAATTGATATTTCTTTTTTAAATTCTTGATAAAATAATTCTTCAAGATACAATCTTTATTACTCACTTTCACGAATTAACTTATCGATGTGACATCACAGTTTTGATAATTGAATCCTGACTAATATAAATATTGTTTACAGTGTCTATTTGAACAAAAAACCTATAACAGAATATTCAGATTTTTCCAATGGTTTAAGAATCACATATTATTGATACAAGTACCTTTGTTATGATGATTCAATTCAAAAATCATTACAACTAATTTTGCAGTTATTTCAATCAACGTTAGTTCAAATTATACGAACTACATGCACTTGAGAACTTTTTGGATTATTATTTCATAAAACATTTTATTGTCTTTTTTTTGACAGTCAAATGGGGTGAGTCATTAAATATTTGATTAATTAGAAAGTATCATATGATTATTTGCAATATGAAAAATCAGTATCACTCACTTTCTTGCATTATCTTATCAATGTGACATCACAGTTATGATAATTGAATCAAGACTAATATAAATATTGTTTACAGTGTCTATTTGAACAAAAAACCTATAACAGAATATTCAGATTTTTCCAATGGTTTAAGAATCACATATTATTGATACAGGTACCTTTGTTATGATGATTCAATTCAAAAATCATAACAACTAATATCGCAGTTATTTTAAATAACGTTGGTTCAATTTATACGAACTACATGCACTTGAGAACTTTGTGGATTATTATTTTATAAAACATTTTATTCTCTTTTTTTTTGACAGCATATTGGGGTGAGTCATTAAATATTTGATTAATTAGAAAGTATCATATGATTATTTGCAATATGAAAAATCAGTATCACTCACTTTCTTGCATTATCTTATCAATGTGACATCACAGTTATGATAATTGAATCAAGACTACTATAGATATTGTTTACAGTGTCTATTTGAACAAATAAACCTATAACAGAATATTCAGATATTTCTAATGCTTTGAGAATCACATATCGTTGATACAAGTACCTTTGTTATGATGATTCAATTCAAAAATCATTACAACTAATTTCGCAGTAATTTCATTCAACGTTAGTTCAAATTATACGAACTACATGCACTTGAGAACTTTTTGGATTATTATTTCATAAAACATTTTATTGTCTTTTTTTTGACAGTCAAATGAGGTGAGTCATTAAATATTTGATTAATTAGATAGTATCATTTTATGATTATTTGCAATATGAAAAATCAGTATCACTCACTTTCTTGCATTATCTTATCAATGTGACATCACAGTTATGATAATTGAATCAAGACTACTATAGATATTATTTACAGTGTCTATTTGAACAAACAAACAAACCTATACGCAGAATATTCAGATATTTCTAATGGTTTGAGAATCACATATTGTTGATACAGGTACCTTTGTTAGGATGATTCAATTTGCAAATCATAACAACTAATATCGCAGTTATTTCAAATAACGTTGGTTCAATTTATACGAAGTACATGCACTTGAGAACTTTGTGGATTATTATTTTATAAAACATTTTATTCTCTTTTTTTTGGACAGACCAGAAAGGTGAGTCATTAAATATTTGATTAATTAGATTGTATCATTTTATGACTATTTGCAATATGAAAAATATAAATATCCGAAACAAGGATTTGATGAATTGATAAAAATCCATATCTCCATTTTCATTGCATATGTATAATTATCATTTACCATTTAAATTCTGTTAAAACTTTCATTACACTGACTTCCTTTGTTACGTTAATTCAATACAAAAACATTCCATCTAATACAATTAAGAAATGAACTCAATGTCTACCCAAGTTATACGAGTATAACCTGGGTTGGGGCAATTTACGCATTATAATCCGCGAAGCGGATTATAAAAAAAGCGTAAATTGCTCCAACCCAGGTTATACTCGTATAACTTGGGTAGATATTGAGTTCATTCCTTATAATTTAATTTTCTGGAATTTGCTGTACAAATTGAGTCCGTTTACTTTTAAAAATGATATTAATCTGTTCAAAATTCAAACGTAACGTCAAGCGGATTAGTACGTTTTTGACGTTGGTGCATTGTGACGTGTCTTGTGACATGCAAACCAGGTTATACAAATTTAACTTAATTTTTCTATCCAATCAAATGCCGCGTTACAACCAGAATTAAATTATTTGTTATTTCAATCAATGTCAGTGCATTTGTACGAACTACATAGGCTTGAAACCTTTTGGTTTATTTTCTTATAAAGTATTTTTCTCTTCCTTTGACCGTTCATGGAGATGAGTCATATACATAATCATTAATTAATCATTTTGATTGCAATGTGCTCAAACACGAACAATTTTTTAAAAGTTTTGGACTGTTCATAAATACATGTACTCTATTTTACATTTATCTTGTTTTTTTATTATTTTACTTTGCATGTTGTTTTAATGCACAACAAATTCGAATCATTTTGGTTTTGGTTTCAACTTGCTTAAACTGTATATTGTGAATGAATAATGAGCACAACATATGTTCTGAATCTGAAGATGGTACTTTGAATGATATAAACATCATTAAACTTGGTTTTGTTTCATTGAATGTTTGTGCTTAGTTTTATATCTCTGTAACTATTCCTGAAGCATTTTTGATCTATTGTTTAGTAAATCATTTTTCTTTTTTTTTTGAAAGGATGAAACGTCAGCGTTTCATGAGAGTCTTAGCTTATATTGATCATTTCATGCATTTTTTTTTAAATCTTTAAAATTGACACTTTGAATATTGTCCTCTGATTTTTGTTTTTGATTTTTTTCCCAATTGTACCACTTGAATTATATAATGGAAATCTATGTTTTAAAAATTGCTAAAATGTCTTTGCTGTAAAACTAAAAAAAAAAAAAAACGATACATGCTACGATAATAATGTCGCTGGAAAAATTGTTCTTCATTATTTTATCACTCTAATTGTAATAAAGTATTGTTTGGACATTGCGTTATATGAGAATTAAAATCTTCACATGAAGACATTCATACCCGCTTTCATTTTGCGTATGGGGAATAGCTCCCTGTGCGTAATAGTGTTTTATAGTCGCAGTCAATACTTTTCTTGTCTAAATATATCTCCAAATTATCACAGACACGTCTTTATCTGTTTTACGAGAGGTCTAACTCTTCAATACTCCGCATTAATACAAATGAAATAGGCGTGAACTAATTTTTAAGAGTTCGAATTGATTATCTAAAGCTCTGATTGGTCAGAAGTTAAGGTAGTGTGAAAATGACCTCCTATCAATATCTGTCAGACCCTTACAAGTGTAAGGAGAAAGGGGAGGGTTTTATGAATACTGATTTACAATCCTTTCTTGACTTGAAGATGTAACGGAAGACCTCATCGTTGCTTGCAACGAGCTCGGCTCTAGTATTATAATCACTTTTATGAAATATCTCATCGATGTGACATCGCAGTTGTAATAATTGAATTCAGAAAAGTTCTTGTTTACAATGTGTATTTCAACACAAAAAAAAAACTATCAGCAGAATGTTAAGATATTTTCAGCTTGTTTGAAAATCACATACCGTTGATACATGTACTTTCTTATTATTTCATTCAATGTTGGTGCATTTTATACGAGCTACGTGTAATTGAGAACTTTTTGGTTTATTATCTTATAAAACATTTTATTCTTTTATTTGACAGTTCAATCAGATGAATCTTAAACTCTCTACATACATTGAATTTTATAATTATTTGCAATATGCCAAAAGCTAAATTTCGAAAACAAAAGTTTGCAAAAATATTAGATTATAATATAATTATGGTTGTAACGCGGCATTTGATTGGATAGAAAAATTTAGTTAAATTTGTATAACCTGGTTTGCACGTCACAAGACACGTCACAATGCACCAACGTACTAATTCACTTGACGTTACGTTTGAATTTTGAACAGATTTATATCATTTTTAAAAGTGAAACGGACTCAATTTGTACAGCAAATTCCAGAAAATTAAATTATAAGGAATGAACTCAATATCTACCCAAGTTATACGAGTATAACCTGGGTTGGAGCAATTTACGCTTTTTTATAATCCGCTTCGCGGATTATAAGGCGTAAATTGCCCCAACTCAGGTTATACTCGTATAACTTGGGTAGACATTCAGTTCATTTCTTAAATAAATCTAATATGAATCACACAAAAACAATATAACAATCAACATAACGATCACGATGGCATCCACTTTTTTGATAAATGGATATGTCATTAAAATTGGATGAATATTAAGGAAGTCAATTCGGTTGGCTAAGTCGATTAATCGGAGCCTTTATTCGAGCGATAGTCGTGTACTCGTTGATTTATTTGAAATTGTGTGTCCTTATTCTACTGCCAGATACATCGTATCTGAACCATAATAAACATTTAAAATCTTATGATACGTCGTAATAGATGTATTTAATTTCAAACAAATTAATTCAGACATTGTCTGACATCTACTGTACATTGACTGTACCTCACTGTACATTTCACTGAATTCCACTGTACCTCACTGTACCCCACTGTACATATCTACTGAACAACACTGTATTCCACTGTACGCCACTGTACAGTCCTACTGACTTCCACTGTACCCCACTGTACGCCACTGTACAGGGCACTGACCAACACTGTACCCCACAGTACGCCACTGTACCGGGCACTGACTATCACTGTACCCCACTGTACGCCACTGTACTATTAATTTGAGGAAAAAAAATCAGATTTTTGAATCTTCAGTATGTTTTTTCTTTAATAATTCTTATTAATATGCTGTATATAAGGAATAAGGAATCATACTTTGAGTATTATGAGGTGATAATTTCGGTCGGGGCGTGATCAAATCCAATAAAGCCCGAAGGGCTTTATGATAGATTTGATCACATCCCGACCGAAATTATCATCTCAAAATATTCAAAGAATGATTCCTTATTACTTGTATTTATATAATTTTAAGCCATCGAACGATTTTATATTTAAATATTAATAATTTAATTCTGGTTGTAACGCGGCATTTGATTGGATAGAAAAATTAAGTTAAATTTGTATAACCTGGTTTGCACGTCACAAGACACGTCACAATGCACTAACGTCAAAAACGTACTAATCCGCTTGACGTTACGTTTGAATTTTAAACAGATTAATATCATTTCTAAAAGTAAACGGACTCAATTTGTACAGCAAATTCCAGAAAATTAAATTATAAGGAATGAACTCAATATCTACCCAAGTTATACGAGTATAACCTGGGTTGGAGCAATTTACGCTTTTTTTATAATCCGCTTCGCGGATTATAAAGCGTAAATTGCCCCAACCCAGGTTATACTCGTATAACTTGGGTAGACATTGAGTTCATTTCTTAAATAAGCAAACCCCGCTGGCGCCTCGATTTGGCGTCATTTGTATTATGGGTTATATAGTACAGAATCGATACGTAGTGTTATCACAGGCAAAGATACTGGAAAATGTAAATATATAGCATTAACAATATGCATAGAGACAACTTGATAGAAAAATGCAACAAGTCGTTAAATTTATTTAATTTGTTTTATTTATCAACGTCTATTGTTATTGAATGAAACGATCACAAAATTATGAAAATGTCCCTAGCTATCAGGTAAAAGTTCTAAAGGACTAAGTGCGGTTTTATGCCATTTTTGCCCCCCAAAATCAAAGTTTCAGAGAGAGCTTCAAAATAAAGTGAAAGATAGTTAAAATCATATTGGAAATAAAGGTGTAAAAGGTTATCACCAAAGTGACGTCATAATGTAGTAATGACGTCATGAATATTGCATTATTTTGATAAATTGATGTTTTGTAGCAAAATATGGGTGTTTTCCGATGGTTTTTCGACTGGGAAACATCGAGCGCAGGCTTGCTCAAGTACCATTTTTTTAGTATGATCTGTATAACTATATGAAGAAAAACATATGTTAAAATCGCACTTGAGCAGACCTGCGCTCTATACTTCCGAATGCAAAATAAAGAGCAAAAATGAGAATATCTTCATTTGTTTGCAAATTTGCGGGAATTAGGTCATTTAAGTGACGTCATAGATAAACAGCGAGTGAGCAATGATGACTAAAATCAAGATTAAAGTTATAGGATTCCTCTTTATAATGATTTGTGAAGATTTCATTTTATACGATACTATTTAAAAATAAGTTGAAATCGGGGGCAGATATTTCACCATACCGCACATAGTCTTTTTACATGTTGAATCTGATTATTAAAAAGTGCATGTCATTATGTTTTTTCTGCCAGTCATCGGAAAATACCCCCCCCCCCCAACCAGGTAAATAATCATTCCTCATCGATGATATATGACAAGCCCTCGTTTAAATGATCGGGTTGTTTATTCTCTGTGTCTCATGAGCTGTTTTCTACCCACTGAAAAACGGTCAATTAAACACAGAATCCACAAAGTATAATTCATGCATGTTCTTCGTGTACACATGTCCAAGTATCATGACTGCGCGATTGACTACACAGGTACATTTTGAAGAATTTCAAAGCGTGCGAGTTTCTAGCTCATATGTTGATTTCTTTTGATTAAAATGTTTAAAAATACATTGCAAATGTCGGGTTTTAATTTTACAAAATACATTGTAACATTTACAGCAGAATTAATTGTAAATTTTAAACAGAGAGAGAGAGAGAGAGAGAGAGAGAGAGAGAGAGAGAGAGAGAGAGAGAGAGAGAGAGAGAGAGAGGCACAGAGAGAGATTACAGGTATATCACTTTCTGACTATATTGTATTGGTATCATATGTTGTTGTAGAGAAGTTCACAATTCACAAATCTATGTTGGAACTGGCGGTTGTGATGCCGTAAGGGGATTTTAACGTGCTGATACCTTTCTGACTCGGGGCCTCAGGTTTTAGCACTAGAAAAGTCATGAGAGAGAGAGAGAGAGAGAGAGAGAGAGAGAGAGAGAGAGAGAGAGAGAGAGAGAGAGAGAGAGAGAGGAGAGAGAGAGAGAGAGATTAATCAGAAATCGATTGGGGTAAGAAATTGATTGTCTATTAATCTGTTTCTTTAACATACCGATTATTTTTCTTCAGTCTCAAGTTTATCTCTTCCAACTAACTCCCGGGTTTAAAAAAAATCTGCAAACTTTAAGTCGAAAAATAAAATGTAGTACGGATAATGCCCCCCCCCCCCCTTCCCTCCCCCCCCCCCCCCCCCGAATCCACTTAAGCAATCGATTAATAAAATTAATGATTTTTCTTTAATTTTGACCTCGGTGTGTAATCACTATTAAATAGATATAATAAATCCCACTTTTGTAAACATTACATGCAAGTAATCCTACTTGTAAGTAAATAATAATAATCTTTTAAGATAGATTCTAACTGGTTATGATCCCAAGGCACCCGTCAACCGTAATTATTTTTTTAATCAAAAGTGAAAATTCAGATTTGTGTTTTCCCCCGACGTTTACATCTGTTTATTCCTAGGCTACAACACATATAGACACAGGTATTCAGTTTTCACACCTTTACGGAGTCAGCCGGTCGTGTGTATAGTCTGCGCCTTTTCTGTTAGTTCCGAGTTTTTCGTTGCTCCCAAACACACAAACGATTTTTATCTGTATACATACACAAGGAAGACAGTACATCATCGATATAAAAGATTATATTTTAGCGCTGACTTTCAATCATTAAGAATGTTTAAGACAATCATTCAATAACGAACTTCAAATCATTTGAATTGTGTGTGCGTGTGTATAAAAGATTGAAATTATCTCGTTTGCTATGATATACCAATATACTGCTTTCAGTAAATGAAGAAAAAAATCAGAAGAAAAAACGAAAAATCATTTTAAAGGCCGAACATTTTTACCGGGTGGTAAATCTCAGGTGAGGGCGGGGCTTAATTTCTGGAGGTGTGAAAGCCTCCGGGGCTGGAGTCTACCCGAGTGCATGTGGTCGAGAACGCTGCTAATCACTATGTACAGGAAGCAAATATTATACAAGATATAAATAATTAGTCAGAAATGGCCTTCGTTTGAATATTTGTACAATTGACAACACGAAGCGATTTTATACGGAAATGTTACGTGTCGTCCGAATTTTCTCTAATAGCACGTGTGTAAAGCACAATTTAAAAAAAAAATCAGTAAACTAGCTAATTCTGCTTTAACAATTTAACTTGGTACATTGTGTTTAGCACTTAACATTGTTTAAGACGTTAATTTTAACAAAAATAATTGTGTAAGAAAACCATACGATCAATTAAAATGTTGGATGTAAAGGCAGCCATTATACGATGACAACTAATGGAGTTCGTTCTCCATGGAGTGACGTTTTCTTGAAACAAGTTCCAATTGACTGTATAATTAGTAAATAAAGCTTTAATAGCTAATAAGTTTGTTTTAAAAAAGAAAATTGTATATGCATGTTTTGAGCTGCATGCTCATTCATCTCTGGGGAATGTATTAGGTCATAAACATTCAACATGACTGAATAATAAAAAATATTCTTCTCATTTATCCGACCCGTACACAATTCACCTATCACGGAAAGAGAAAATAAACATGTTTGCCTATTAATTAAGGTGTCGCTTATAATTAAAGAGATGTTAAAATTAAATTATTGTGATGCAGCAAAAATACTGGGGTGTTTATGCCTTCCTGGCTTTGGTCCATTAACATTTAGGAGAATAGTTTGAGAGACAGAGAGAGAGAGAGAGAGAGAGAGAGAGAGAGACAGACAGACAGACAGACAGACAGACAGACAGACAGACAGACAGACAGACAGACAGACAGACAGACAGAGACAGACAGACAGAGAGAGACAGACAGACAGACAGAGAAAGAGAGAGACAGACAGAGAGAGAAAGAGAGAGAGAGAGAGAGAGATTTTGAGAGATTTTTTCTTATTAAAACTATGTTACTATATCATGGCAACATTCTTATAGCTTTGCAAGAGAAGATACATGTAAATGTAATGAGATACATGTATGTGGTGATAACGAACAATTTTCAAAATCAAAAGTACATAACTGTCATGCATATTATTTAAAGTGCCGTAACGGAGTGAAATATTATTTGAACACTGTTCGTTATCACCACATTTCATTTTTAATTTAACACCATACTTATTTTGATATCAGCAACTGGTGAGGGAGGGCTGAGGATTTGTAAATATCTGACATGATTGAAATAATAAAAAGAAAACACATCTAAAATGATGAATATAAAGATTATTTCCTTTATTCATACGTGTTAAATTTTTAAAAATATATATTATAACTCTAAAGACCACAAATACCCCCATAAGGGAATTCCATAATATCTTGAACAAGGTGTCAGACTGACAATTTACAAGGTTGAATATTGCGACATTCACGCCTTTTGATCTACTGAAAGTATGTATACTATACACAGAGCCGCGCTGATTTTCATGTGAAGTAAAACTTCAAAGACATTATTAAGTCCAGACCAGTTATCTTCTCTCTTTTGAAAAAAAAAATCAGTTTGTTGCACTTGAGCAATATGGTGGATTTTTTTATTGTTGAAAAAATTGTCCTTCCTCCACATATATGTTACATTAATATCTTAAAATTCAGAGAATTTAAAACTATATAAATTGTAATGAATAGTTTTAAATTTTCTGAATTTTAAAACTTTAATGTAACATGAAACTAATATTTATTTGACAATAATGATAAAATTAAATTCATTGTTAAAAAAAAATTAAATAATTAGTTACTAAAACATTGATATCGAAATATATATAAATACGTTCCCTATTTAATTGGGTAAGTTGCTATATTCTGTATGATAATTGGATTCTGAGTGTTTAATACATGCACGGATCGGAGGATTTGGGGGGGGGGGGGGGGTTCAGAGGATAATTCAATTTTTTAAACAATACATATTACAACTATCCAAAATACTAGTATCATAATGTCTAAGCTTCCCCAGAAATCGATAATATCCTCGCCCTTTCCCTGAAAAAGAATCTGACCGCACATTTAATTATATAAGAACTTGAAGGAATATAAGCCAATTTTCTCTCTTGTAAGCAATAGGAAAGAATCAAAACAAATCCAGATTTTGGTCTTATATAAAGTAAATATTCAATTCATTGTTCAAACATAACTTAACGTAAAAACATAGGTACAGTGGGTTACAGTGGTGTACAGTGTTTGTCAGTACCCTGTATAGTGGTGTACAGTGGGGTACAGTGCTGGTCAGTACCCCGTACAGTGGTGTACAGTGAGGTACAGTGCTGGTCAGTGAGTAGGTACAGTGGGGTTCAGTGGAGTACAGTGGCATACAGTGGCTCTGTACAGTCGGGTACAGTGGGATACAGTGTGGTACAATATCTCTGTACAGTGGGTGTACAGTGGATTTACAGTAGGGTACAGTGAATATACAGTGTATGTCAGACAATGTCAGTCAATTTTTGGGAATATCATTGGATTTTGAAATCAGTAGTGAGATGTATTTAATTTCAAACAAATTCAAGAACATGTTATCTAGATATATGTTAGCTAATGTTTTAGCTTTTCCTTTTTCTGGTGAAGCTTTTACATAATTAATTTCTTTATCATAATAGGCAAATCAAATATGACCACTTTGATGTTAAGCCATTGTTCCGTGTCGTGCCAAAATCAAAAATTAAAATTAATGGTTATATAAAAACAAACACATTGAGATGATATGATTATTTTATTACACATAAAATAAGCTTTATTTCAAAACTTGTTTCATCATTAGTTAAATGGTAGTATCAAATGCCGTTTTAAATTCATTAACAATAGAATTTGCATATTACTCACCAAATACATAAATATATATTTACATACCATACAATATTAAATTTTGATTTTTTTTTTGTATTTTTGACATCACAATGAACTGAAAAAAAGTAAATCTTTTTTATATTAGTCAACTTGTACATGTAACTCAATAATCAAACATGTTGCAAGTAGATGCAGATAGATGTGAGCATTTGGTGCATGTGCAAAAAAAAGTTCAATCTTTACGTCTTGCATTTATTTACCATGCCCTATCCAATTCAATATTGTTGTCGGGAATAGAATGGACTAATGACTTTTTCCGTTTTGAAATGAAAGACCTCTCCGAATGACTGTTCACGTTTTTAGTAAAAAAACAAATTAATATTGAAAATATTCAATTTAAGAGTTATGTACAAATCTAAGTATATAATGGTACTAATAAAAAAATTATCTTGGTAGTACATGAGACGTTGCAGATTTATACATGCAATTAAAAAAATTCTACAAATTTTAGTCTTTTCATACATAAAAAAAGAAAGGTACACCTTCATGCTGTCTTTCAGCCCTCTAAAAATGATGGATATATTATTATTATTTTTTTCAAAATATCTACGATATAGATAATCTGTCGCTGACTCGTTAAAAAAATTATGTGAACCCAAATGTTTTTTAATAACCACTAGATTTTGTTGTTTTTTTTAGTTTTATAACTTATATTGTAACTATGCTGCGTTAATGAAATACACCACAAATGCTTTTATTTGTAGTTGTTTTCTTATTGTCAAAAAAAGGCTAGAAAAATTAGGTCATAACATCGGTCACTGTGATTTGACTCTCCTAAAAATTTTGTACAATTTGATGGTGTTTTTTTTTTAAAGAGATCATACATACAGCTATATATTTGATACAATAACAACACTGTCAACAATTCAAAAATGATATATTAAGATCGCAAGAGGTTCGTTAATTTTTGTAACAAATGCAGATGAAATTGATATTTCTTTTTTAAATTCTTGATAAAATAATTCTTCAAGATACAATCTTTCTTACTCACTTTCACGAATTATCTTATCGATGTGACATCACAGTTTTGATAATTGAATCCTGACTACTATAAATATTCTTTAGAGTGTCTATTTGAACAAAAAACCTATAACAGAATATTCAGATTTTTCCAATGGTTTAAGAATCACATATTATTGATACAAGTACCTTTGTTATGATGATTCAATTCAAAAAACATTACAACTAATTTTGCAGTTATTTCAATCAACGTTAGTTCAAATTATACGAACTACATGCACTTGAGAACTTTTTGGATTATTATTTCATAAAACATTTTATTCTCTTTTTTTTGACAGCATAGTGGGGTGAGTCATTAAATATTTGATTAATTAGATAGTATCATTAAAATGAAATTGATATTTCTTTTTTAAATTCTTGATAAAATAATTCTTCAAGATACAATCTTTATTACTCACTTTCACGAATTATCTTATCGATGTGACATCACAGTTTTGATAATTGAATCCTGACTACTATAAATATTGTTTAGAGTGTCTATTTGAACAAAAAACCTATAACAGAATATTCAGATTTTTCCAATGGTTTAAGAATCACATATTGTTGATACAAGTACCTTTGTTATGATGATTCAATTCAAAAATCATTACAACTAATTTTGCAGTTATTTCAATCAACGTTAGTTCAAATTATACGAACTACATGCACTTGAGAACTTTTTGGATTATTATTTCATAAAACATTTTATTCTCTTTTTTTGACAGCATAGTGGGGTGAGTCATTAAATATTTGATTAATTAGATAGTATCATTTTATGATTATTTGCAATATGAAAAATCAGTATCACTCACTTTCTTGCATTATCTTATCAATGTGACATCACAGTTATGATAATTCTAATGGTTTGAGAATCACATATTGTTGATACAGGTACCTTTGTTAGGATGATTCAATTCGCAAATCATAACAACTAATATTGCAGTTATTTCAAATAACGTTGGTTCAATTTATACGAACTACATGCACTTGAGAACTTTGTGGATTATTATTTTATAAAACATTTTATTTTTATTTTTTTTGACAGCCCATTCAGGTGAGTCATTAAATATTTGATTAATTAGATTGTATCATTTTATGACTATTTGCAATATGAAAAATATAAGCCCGAAGGGCTTTATGATAAATTTAATCACACCCCGACCGAAATTATCATCTCATAATATTCAAAGAATGATTCCTTATTACTTGTATTTATATAATTTTAAGCCATCGAACGATTTTATATTTAAATATTAATAAGCAAACCCCGCTGGCGCCTCGATTTGGCGTCATTTGTATTATGGGTTATATAGTACAGAATCGATACGTAGTGTTATCACAGGCAAAAATACTGGAAAATGTAAATATATAGCATTAACAATATGCATAGAGACAACTTGATAGAACAATGCAACAGGTCGTTAAATTTATTTAATATGTTTTATTTATCAACGTCTATTGTTATTGAATGAAACGATCACAAAATTATGAAAATGTCCCTAGCTATCAGGTGAAAGTTCTAAAGCACTAAGAGCGGTTTTATGCAATTTTTGCCCCCCAAATTCAAAGTTTCAGAGAGCTTTATAATAAGGTGAAAGATAGTTAAAATCATATTGGAAATAAAGGTGTAAAATGTTATCACCACAGTGACGTCATAATGTAGTAATGACGTCACGAATATTGCATTATTTTGATAAATTGATGTTTTGTAGCAAAATATGGGTGTTTTCCGATGGTTTTTCGACTGGGAAACATCGAGCGCAGGCTTGCTCAATGACCATTTTTTAGTATGATATGTATAACTATATGAAGAAAAACATATGTTAAAATCGCACTTGAGCAGACCTACGCTCTACACTTCCGAATGCAAAATAAAGAGCAAAAATGAGAATATCTTCATTTGTTTGCAAATTTGCGGGAATTAGGTCATTTAAGTGACGTCATATATAAACAGCGAGTGAGCAATGATGACTAAAATCAAGATTAAAGTAATAGGATTTCTCTTTATAATGATTTGTGAAGATTTCATTTTATACGATACTATTTAAAAATTAGTTGAAATCGGGGGCAGATATTTGACCATACCGCACATAGTCCTTTTACATGTTGAATCTGATTATTAAAAAAGTGCATGTCATTATGTTTTTTCTGCCAGTCATCGGAAAATACCCCCCCCCCCAACCAGGTAAATAATCATTCCTCATTGATGATATATGACAAGCCCTCGTTTAAATGATCGGGTTGTTAATTCTCTGTGTCTCATGAGCTGTTTTCTACCCACTGAAAAACGGTCAATTAAACACAGAATCCACAAAATATAATTCATGCTTGTTCTTCGTGTACACATGTCCAAGTATCATGACTGCGCGATTGACTACACAGGTGCATTTTGAAGAATTTCAAAGCGTGCGAGTTTCTAGCTCATATGTTGATTTCTTCTGATTAAAATGTTTAAAAATACATTGCAAATGTCGGGTTTTAATTTTACAAAATACATTGTAACATTTACTGCAGAATACATTGTAAATTTTAGAGAGAGAGAGAGAGAGAGAGAGAGAGAGAGAGAGAGAGAGACAGAGAGAGACACAGAGAGAGACACAGAGAGAGAGAGAGACAGAGAGAGAGAGAGAGACAGAGAGAGATTACAGGTATATCACTTTCTGACTATATTGTATTGGTATCTACGAAAGACGAATAGGGCCACATAAAAAAATATTTTTATCTCGTAATTACGAGAAATGATCTCGTCATTACGAGTTAATTATCTCCTTATAACGAGAAAAGATCTCGTTATTACGAGTTAATTATCTCATAATTACGAGAAAAGATCTCGTTATTACGAGTTAATTATCTCGTTATAACGAGAAAAGATCTCGTTATTACGAGTTAATTATCTCGTAATTACCAGAAAAGATCTCGTAATAACGAGAAAAGATCTCGTTATTACGAGAAAAGATCTCGTTATTACGAGTTAATTATCTCGTTATAACGAGAAAAGATCTCGTACTAACGAGAAAAGATCTCGTTATTACGAGAAAAGATCTCGTTATTACGAGTTAATTATCTCGTTATAACGAGAAAAGATCTCGTAATTACGAGAAAGATCTCGTTATTATGAAAAAAGATTTTTATAAATGGTGCATTTCTGAAAACACCTCCAAGTCGACTGGTTCACTCTTTCAATAAACGTTAATTCAATTCTGATTAATGTTTAAATTACACCGGACATTATTCATTAATTTTTAGATAAAATGATCGGATTTGACATTTAACTAATATGAATAAGTTGAAAGAACTTCATGTAATTCTCATTTTATCTTATATATATTATAATTCCACTCCGAATTAAATACCAGGTAGCCCTTGTCGTAAAAACACAATTCTATTGTTACAGTTGACTTTAATGACTATGTAGTTTCAATCATTGATATACAGGATTTACCTGAATTGTGTCTATACACAACCTATATGTATATTGAAAATAATTGATTTTGTATATCAACATTTTGGAGTCTGAAAACAAATTACATGTATCCTTCTAATCAATATATAGTTCAATCAATTCATCAATCAACCTGCTTTGCTCCTTCTTCTGAAATTTCGTTAAAACTGATTGGTCCGATTTTATATCAAATTCTGTTTATGCTACTAATGCTAAGTATGTGTATAATAAAAGACATTGCAGTAGTTCATACACTTGACATAAAGAGAATAGAATAATGAAACGCACCATTTTGAAAAGATCTTTTCTCGTAATAACGAGATCTTTTCTCGTTATTACGAGAAAATTAACTCGTTATAACGAGATCTTTTCTCGTAATTACGAGATAACTAACTCTTAATAACGAGATCTTTTCTCGTTATAACGAGATAACTAAGTCGTAATAACGAGATCTTTTCTCGTAATTACGAGAAAATTAACTCGTAATAACGAGATCTTTTCTCGTTATAACGAGATAATTAACTCGTAATAACGAGATCTTTTCTCGTTATTACGAGATAAAAACATTTTTTTATGTGGCCCTATTCGTCTTTCGTAGGTATCATATGTTGTTGTAGAGAAGTTCACAATTCACAAATCTATGTTGGAACTGGCGGTTGTGATGCCGTAAGTGGATTTTAACGTGCTGATACCTTTTTGACTCGGGGCCTCAGGTTTTAGCACTAGAAAAGTCATGAGAGAGAGAGAGAGAGAGAGAGAGAGAGAGAGAGAGAGAGGGGGGAGGAGGGAGGAGAGAGAGAGAGAGAGAGAGATTAATCAGAAATCGATTGGGGTAAGAAATTGATTGTCTATTAATCTGTTTCTTTAACATACCGATTATTTTTCTTAAGTCTCAAGTTTATCTCTGCCAACTAACTCCCGGGTTTAAAAAAAATCTGCAAACTTTAAGTCGAAAAATAAAATGTAGTACGGATAATGCCCCCCCCCCCCTTCCCTTTTCCCCCCGAATCCACTTAAGCAATCGATTAATAAAATTAATGATTTTTCTTTAATTTTGACCTCGGTGTGTAATCACTATTAAATAGATATAATAAATCCCACTTTTGTAAACATTACATGCAAGTAGTCCTACTTGTAAGTAAATAATAATAATCTTTTAAGATAGATTCTAACTGATTATCATCCCAAGGCATCCGTCAACCGTAATTATTTTTTTAATCAAAAGTGGAAATTCAGATTGTTGTTTTTCCCCGACGTTTACATCTGTTTATTCCTAGGCTACAACACAAATATACACAGGTATTCAGTTTCCACACCTTTACGGAGTCAGCAGGTCGTGTGTATAGTCTGCGCCTTTTCTGTTAGTTCCGAGTTTTTCGTTGCTCCCAGACACACACACGATTTTTATCTGTAGATATACACAAGGAAGACAGTACATCATCGATATAAAAGATTATATTTTAGCGCTGACTTTCAATCATTAAGAATGTTTAAGACAATCATTCAATAACGAACTTCAAATCATTTGAATTGTGTGTGCGTGTGTATAAAAGATTGAAATTATCTCGTTTGCTATGATATACCAATATACTGCTTTCAGTAAATGAAGAAAAAAAATCAGAAGAAAAAACGAAAAATCATTTTAAAGGCCGAACATTTTTACCGGGTGATAAATCTCAGGTGCGGGCGGGGCTTAATTTCTGGAGGTGTGAAAGCCTCCGGGGCTGGAGTCTACCCGAGTGCATGTGGTCGAGAACGCTGCTAATCACTATGTACAGGAAGCAAATATTATACAAGATATAAATAATTAGTCAGAAATGGCCTTCGTTTGAATATTTGTACAATTGACAACACGAAGCGATTTTATACGGAACTGTTACGTGTCGTCCGCATTTTCTCTAATAGCACGTGTGTAAAGCACAATTAAAAAGAAAAAAATCAGTAAACTAGCTAATTCTGCTTTAACAATTTAAATTGGTACATTGTGTTTAGCACTTAACATTGTTTAAGACGTCAATTTTTACAAAAATAATTGTGTAAGAAAACCATACGATCAGTTAAAATGTTGGATGTAAAGGCAGCCATTATACGATGACAACTAATGGAGTTCGTTCTCCATGGATTGACGTTTTCTTGAAACAAGTTCCAATTGACTGTATAATTAGTAAATAAAGCTTTAATAGCTAATAAGTTTGTTTTAAAAAAGAAAATTTTATATGCATGTTTTGAGCTGCATGCTCATTCATCTCTGGGGAATTTATTAGGTCATAAACATTCAACATGACTGAATAATAAAAAATAGTCTTCTCATTTATCCGACCCGTACACAATTCACCTATCACGGAAAGAGAAAATAAACTTGTTTGCCTATTAATTAAGGTGTCGCTTATAATTAAAGAGATGTTAAAATTAAATTATTGTGATGCAGCAAAAATACTTGGGGTGTTTATGCCTTCCTGGCTCTGGTCCATTAACATTTAGGAGAATAGTTTGAGAGAAAGAGAGAGAGAGAGAGAGAGAGAGAGAGAGAGAGAGAGAGAGAGAGAGAGAGAGAGAGAGAGAGAGAGAGAGAGCAAACAGAGAGAGACAGACAGACAGACAGAGACAGAGAGAGACAAACAGAGAGACAGACAGACAGAGAGAGAGAGAGAGAGAGAGATTTTTTCTTATTAAAACTATGTAACTATATCATGGCAACATTCTTATAGCTTTGCAAGAGAAGATACATGTAAATGTAATGACATACATGTATGTGGTGATAACGAACAGTGTTCAAAATCAAAAGTACATAACTGTCATGTATATTATTTAAAGTGCCGTAACAGAGTGAACTATTATTTGAACACTGTTCGTTATCACCACATTTCATTTTTAATTTAACACCATACTTATTTTGGTATCAGCAACTGGTGAGGGAGGCCTGAGGATTTGTAAAAATCTGACATGATTGAAATAATAAAAAGAAAACACATCTAAAATGATGAATATAAAGATTATTTCCTTTATTCATACGTGTTATATTTTTAAAAATATATATTTCAACTCTAAAGACCACAAATACCCCCATAAGGGAATTCCATAATATCTTGAACAAGGTGTCAGACTGACAATTTACAAGGTTGAATATTGCGACATTCACGCCTTTTGATCTACTGAAAGTATGTATACTATACACAGAGCCGCGCTGATTTTCATGTGAAGTAAAACTTCAAAGACATTATTAAGTCCAGACCAGTTAACTTCTCTTTTTGAAAAAAAAATATGTTTGTTGCAATTGAGCAATATGGTGGATTTTTTTATTGTTGAAAAAATTGTCTTTCCTCCACATATATGTTACATTAATATTTTAAAATTCAGAGAATTTAAAACTATATAAATTGTAATACATAGTTTTAAATTTTCTGAATTTTAAAACTTTAATGTAACATGAAAATTTGTAATTTGATTGCAATTTGCTCAAACAAGAACATTTTTTTTTTAAGGTTTGACTGTTCATTAATACATGTACTCTATTTTACATTTAGCTTTTTTTTTAAATGTATATTACTTACATTGCATGTTGCTAAAAAACGATACATCCTATGATAATAATATCGCTGGAAAAGTTGTTCTTCATTATTTTATCACTCTAATTGTAATAAAGTATTGTTTGGACATTGCGTAATATAAGAATTAAAATCTTCACATGAAGACATTCATACCCGCTTTCATTTTGCTTATGGGGAATCGCTTCCTGTGCGTAATAGTGTTTTAAAGTCGCAGTCAATACCTTTCTTGTCTAAATATATCCTTGAATTATCACAGACATGCCTTTATCTGTTTTACGAGAGGTCTAACTCTTCAAAACTCGGCATTCTGGGGGTTACCTTAACACAAATGAAATAGGAATGAACTAATTTTCAAGAGTTCGAATTGATTATCTAAAGCTCTGATTGGTCAGAAGTTAAGGTAGTGTGAAAATGACCTCCTATCAATATATGTCAGACCCTTACAAGTGTAAGGAGAAAGGGGAGGGTTTTATGAATACTGATTTACAATTCTTTCTTGACTTGAAGCTGTAACGGAAGACCTTATCGTTGCTTGCAACAAGCTGAGTTCTAGTATTATAATCACTTTTATGAAATATATCATCGATGTGACATCGCCATTGTAATAATTGAATTCAGAAAAGTTCTTGTTTACAATGTGTATTTCAACACAAAAAAAAACTATCATCAGAATGTTAAGATATTTTCAGCTTGTTTGAAAATCACAAACTGTTGATACATGTACCTTCTAATTATTTCATTCAATGTTGGTGCACTTTATACGAACTACGTGTAATTGAGAACTTTTGGTTTATTATCTTATAAAACATTTTATTCTTTTATTTGACAGTCCAATCAGATGAATCATATACTCTCTACATATATTGAATTTTATAATTATTTGCAATATGCCAAAAGCTAAATATCGAAAACAAAAATTTGCAAAAATATTAGATTATAAATCTAATATGAATCACACAAAAACAATATAACAATCGAAATAACGATCAAGATCGCTTCCACTTATGTGATAAATGGATATATCATTAAAATTTGATGAATATTAAGGAAGTCAATTTTACTCGGTTGGCTTAGTCGATTAATCGGAGCCTTTATTCGAGCGATAGTCGAGTACTCGTTGATTTATTTGAAATTGTGTGTCCTTATTCTACTGCCAGATACATCGTATCTGAACCTAATAAACATTTAAAAACTTATGATACGTCGTAATTGATGTATTTAATTTCAAACAAATTAAAGAACATGTTATCTAGATATATGTTAGCTAATGTTTAAGCTTTTCCTTTTTCTTGTGAAGCTTTTACATAAATAATTTCTTTATCATATAAGGCAAATCAAACATGACCTCTTTGATGTTAAGCCATTGTCCCGTGTCGTGCCAAAATCAAAAATTTAAATTAATGGTTATATAAAAACAAACACATTAAGATACTATGATAAATTTTTTTTATTAATACATCTTTAGGAAAACCACAAATTGATCGCTTTAAGTACGAGTTTGCATACTACGAGGGTCAATCAAAAAATACGAAGACTTTTGTCATAGCTATGTTACTTAACGTCATATCATTACTAAATTTGGTAGAAATGATTTAGCAATAGTTTCAAACAATTTGCAAGAAAAAAAGTTAATAAATTCCTTTTTTTCTAAGAATTATTTAGAATCTAATTCTACAAAAATTAGGTCACGGCGCACGGTCAGTATTTGTGTTATGTCAACCATACATCATATAATGTTGAAAGTAATATCTCTATAAATTGGGCTTAAAACCAAATAATATTGAAATCTCAAATCAAGTTTTGTCATGGTATTCTATGTTCCAAATAATGACGGGATATATTGTTTTGTGGAACAGATATTAGTAACTATATACAGATATTCCTCTTTAGAATTAACTAAAAACATCGACGTCGCCAGACGTCACGGCGCAACGAGAAATACACACAAAATGGATTTAACTCGGGAAAAAGCAGATACAAGCTGTGAAAATGCTCAATGGTTCAAATAATAAGTCAACAATTATATGCAAGTTTGTGTTTAATTGTAATAAATTTTGTGGGGGTGGTGGTAATTGTATTTTGAATATAAAACAGTCTGAAAGAGAGTAGAATATCTGTAAATATTTGGTAAAAAAATAAGTAACGTCAACCGACATTCAGGGTTATCCTTACTGTAAACTAAGAGATACACGGTTAGAAAATGAAAACTTTGAAGAACTAACTTATGATTCTCGAACAAATGTGTACAAATAAGATGTTAAGTGGTTCAGTGCAATTTTAAATTGTAAGGAGAAAGGCACAAGAGACTAAGCGTGATATAAAGATGGGGTATATCTATAAACTAAGCATGTGTAATCTTGACGTCATGTTTTGAACGTTACCGTGCGCCGTGGTGACAAAACATGTTGTTTTTAAAAAGGGGTAACAAAAATACCATTTCATCAAATGGACTAAAACTTCGCATATCAATAACTTAAGTGATGGTGCACAGATTAATCTGTTAAGTATGACTTTCGTGAAAAATATATGACAGACAGCCACATTGTCTTCGTATTTTTTGATTGACCCTCGTATAAGTACGTCTAATCAAAACAATAATTTGACCTACAAATTCAACAACGATAAATCTGTAGCCACTTAAAAATATACCAGGGACACCCGTTCGATTCAACAGAGTGTAACGTGATTAAATTAGATGTATTTTATCTAAATACCCGTCATTGATATGTTATTGCCTTTTTACATTTTAAACATACACGCCGTTATGTTTTATATTTAAAACACCCAGGTTTATTAAACATAAAATAAGCTTTTATTCATATCTTTTTTCATCATTAGTTAAATGGTAGTACCATATGCCGTTTTCAATTTATTTACAATAGAATTTGCATATAACCCACCGAATACATAAATAGTGTAGATTCAAGTTTGTTCAAATCATGGTCCCCGGGGGTAGGGTGGGGCCACAATTAGGGGATCAAGTTTTACATAGAAATATATAGACAAAATCTTTAAAAATCTTCTTCTAAAAAAATTATTAGGCCAGAGAAGCTCAAATCAAAGTGGAAGCTTCCTCAGGTAGTGTAGACTCAAGTTTGTTCAAATCATGGTCCCCAGGGGTAGGGTGGGGCCACAATGGGGGGATCAAGTTTTACATAGGAATATATAGAGAAAATCTTTAAAAATCTTCTTCTAAAAAATTATTAGGCCAGAAAAGCTCAAAGGGCAATTTTACTCGGTTGGCTTAGTCGATTAATCGGAGCCTTTATTCGAACGATAGTCGTGTGCTCGTTGTCCTTATTCTGCTGTCAGATACACCGTATTTGAACCATAATATACATTTTAAAAACTTATGATACGTTGCACTAGGTGTATTTAATTTCAAACAAATTAAAGAACATGTTATCTAGATATCTGTTAGCTAATGTTGTATCTTTTCCTTTTTCTTGTGAAGATTTTACATAATTAATTTTTTTATCATATTAGGAAATCAAATATGACCTCTTTGATGTTAAGCCATTGTCCCGTGTAGTGCCAAAATCAACAATTAGAATTAATGGTTATATAAAAACAAACACATTGAGATGCTATGATTATTTTTGTCATTTATACATCTTTAGGAAAACTACAAATTGATTGCTTTAAGTAGGTGTTTGCATACTATAAGTACTTCTAATCAAAACAATTATTTAACCTACAAATTCAACAAAGATAAATTTGTAGCCGCTTAGAAATATACCAGGGACACCTGTTCGATTCAACAGAGTGTAACGTGATTAAACATGCTTGTGATAATACGCACTAGATGTATTTTATTAAAAAAAAATAAAGAGCATTTTATCTAGATATCTGTCATTGATATTGTATTGCATTTTTACATTTTAAACATACACACCGTTATGTTTTATAATTAAAAAAAAACAAGTTTATTAAACACAAAAAAAGCTTTATTTCATAGCTTTTTTCATCATTAGTTAAATGGTAGTATCGAATGCCGTTTTAAATTTATTTACAATAGATTTGCATATGACCCACCAAATACATAATTATATATTTACATACCGTTCAAATTTAAATTTTGAATCTTTTTGTATTTTTGACATCACAATGGACTGGAAAAGATAAATCTTTTTTTTTTATATTAGTCAACTTGTACATGTAACTCAATAATCAAACATGCTGCAAGTAGATGCAGATAGATGTGGGCATTTGGTGCATGTGCAATGAAATTAATGTTCAATCTTTACGTCTTGCATTTATTTACTATGTCCTATCCAATTCAATATTATTGTCGGGAATAGAATGGACTAATGACTTTTTCCGTTTTGAAATGAAAGATCTCTCCGAATGACTGTTCACATTTATAGTAAAAAAACAAATCAATATTGAAAATATTCAATTTAAGAGTTCTGTACAAATCTAAGTATATAATTGTTATGAATAAAATATTATCTAAGTGGTATGAGACGTTGCAGATTTATACAAGCAATCAAAAAAAATCTACAAATTTTAGTCTTTTCATAAGAAAGGTATACTTTCAAGTTGTCTTATTTTAAAGTGATTTTTAAGTATATAAGAAATGAATGTTGTATTTGAATATGAAATAACACTCTCTTATTCAACTAAATGACATTTTCCAACTTAAGGTAATCAATGTATAATGAAGGGATATTGAACAATTTGGAATCATTTTATACTAGTTAAATATGATAAATTGATAACAATGAAAGTGAAATGAACCAAATTTACATGACTGAAGACATATAAGAAGCCGGTCATTTTGCGCCTTACCATTTTTTAATGAGTTATCGCCCCTTGATGAAAAAAGAAAGTTTTAATTTCGTCAAAATATCTGCGGTAAATGATTCATTTTATTTCATATTTTTATAGAGAGAAAGTTTATGCATATTTTAACCAAGAGAGTTTTAAGAATTTTAAGTTACTTTTCACAATATCTTAATAAAATAGGCGTTGCCCATAGACTTCAATGCAAAATTCAAGGTGTAATTAGTTGGACCATAATCAAAATTTTGGAAATTCCTTTGGTGGAGTATTTTTATTTGATAACATTTTCAAAATGATATCATGATTAGGAATATCGGATCATTCATTTATTAAGTACAAATTGTGGTCATTATACATCGAATACCTTAAGGCACAGACAATATCTTCCAGTGTTCTTTATCTTTCTAAATATCTGCAAATATATTAAAAAATAAAGCAAATGATACATGGCTTTAGTAAAATCAATAACGTTCTAAACAAAACTACCCCTTATGAAATCCGGTTACTAAATTAACATTTTGTTTAATTTTAAGGAGACTCAGTGGTAAAAAATAATAACCAAAATATTCCTTAATTTTTTAAAAAATGGTTTGTTAAGCTATAAACTATTACTTGGAAAAGAAAAAAAAACCCACAAAAATATATTTTCTAACATTTGAACATGTTTTAATATAGCTAGACATAGCTCTTCTTTTCAAGGAGATAAATAGCGTTTAAATATATAAATGACCATAGATAATCTGTCGCTGACTCGTTAAAACAATTATGTGAACCCAAATGTTCTTTATTAACCACTAGATTTTTGTTTTTAGCTCACCTGAACCGAAGGTTCAAGTGAGCTTTTCTAATCACCTGTTGTCCGTCGTCCGTCTGTCTGTAAACTGTTCACATTTTCGACTTCTTAAAAACCACTGTGCCAAATTTAACCAAATTTGGTACAAAGCATCCTTATGAAAAGGGGATTTTAAATTCTTTAAATAAAGGGCACAGCCCTTTTCAAAAGGGATATAATTGCAAAACAGTGAGTATAGGGTGCGTGTCTTTAAAAATCTTCTTCTTAAGAACCACTGTATCAGAAAGGCCAATTTTTACATAAAAGCTTGTATATAAAGTGAACATTTTAAATTGTAAAAATCGTGACCCTCGGACCAAAACTGTGGCCCCAGGCGGGGTTCAAAGTTTTACATAGAAAACATGTTTTAAAAATCTTCCTCTCAAGAACCACTGCACCAAAAATGCCACACAAGCTTGTATATATAGTGAAGATTCTAAATTATAAAAATTGTGACACTCAGACCAAAACAAATGGGGCTCCAGGCGGGGTTCAAATTTATCATAGACATACATAGGAAACATTTTTACATGACTTTTGTTTCATATATTCAACTAAATTGTGCTCCAAAAAACCCAACTGTGTCTCCCTGATTATTGCCAACTCATTGCATAAGTATATAAGGTTGTTTAATCAAGCAATGACGGATGAATACGATAAGGTGCAAACATTCTTTAAATGTTATTTTAGTTTATCGCTTATATTTTATTTGGATACCGTGCTCGATAAAAATAAAAATTAATCTGTAAATTTATTTGTTATCGGGCACGGTCTCCAAAATAAATGTAAGTGATACATTTATCTTGTGATTTTGTTGCAATATTGCAGCTAGTTTGGTTGAGCATTAAAGATACGGCAGATCAACGCACGTGGTGTGGATTTATTTGTAAACAACCATCCCAAAGATAATCTTGTTTTACACGGGAATTGAATAAATAAAAGTATGTTTTATTATAATTAGGGGAACACTGTTAAAGTTTTCCTCATATACAAATGATGAACCTGTAAAATTTGTTCAAAGAGTGTTTAAAGCAGAAAGAAGATGATTTATTTTTTGAACTTTGAAATGTCTTCGATTTTTGTAACCATGATTAGTTATGATCCATTGTATTACAAATGTATCACTATGTGTTTTATAAGGAAATACACTGAGTATACAATCACATGGTGATGTTAAAATTGCATATAAAAATATAGTTGCATTTTGTGATATTTATGGAATTATTGTACGTACGACCTAACTCAGGCAGCGCATGCAGGGATCTCTATCTCGCAGGCTCCCGGGTCGTGGACGGATGTGTCCCGGTGCATAGTGAGGGCTATTGTGAACATTAGTTGATAGACTAATGTTTTATGTGTATGTGTATGTTGTCTGCTTGGTAATAAATACTATAATATGTACGAATTTAGTAGCACAAAATATTTGATATACGACTATTGGTAAAGAAATTTAAATTACTGATACCTATATTAAAGAAAATGTCAGCTCGAGGTGTCTGTCACGGGCGTTCCGGCCTTTGATATGTATAGTGAAGATTCTAAATTGTACAAATCGTGACCCTCGGACCAAAACTGGAGCCCCAGGCGGGGTTTAAAGTTTAACATAATACTACATAGGAAAAATGGTAAAAAAATTTCTTCTCAAGAACTACTGCACAAAAATTGCCATTATTTACACAAAAGATTGTTTATAAAGTGAAGATTCTAAATTATAAAAATCGTGACCCTCGGTCAAAGTGGGGCCCCAGGAGGAGTTTAAATTTTAACATAGATAGGAAAATGTTTTAAAATCTTCTCAAGAACTATAATGCAACAGTTTGGGATATTACAATGCATACATGTACATTCTATAATAATGTAGATTCTAATTTGTAAAAATCGTGACTCCCGGACAAATAATGGGATACCAAGAGGGGTTCAAAATTTAAACATTTTAAAAAATATAAAGGAAACGTTTACAATTGTCTTCTAAAGAACTACAATGTTATAGTTTGTGGAATTATTATGCATGCATCCCTGGCTTATGTATATTCTTAATTGGTAAAATGGTGACCTCCGGACCTATACTGGGGCCCCAAGATGGGGTCAAAGTTTATTATAGAAATATAAAGGTAACATGCTAAACAATCTTCTTCTCGAGAACTACAATGCCTTAATTTGTGAGATTACTATCATGCATACAACCTTGGATAATGTAGGTTTGATAGTTTTAAAATAGTGACCCCAGGACTAATACTGGGGACCCAAGATGGGTTAAAAGTTAAAGGTAGAAGTATATCTGGAAAATGTTTAATAATCTTCTTCTTGAGAACTACAATTCTTCAATTTGTCAAATAACTACGTAAGCATCTTCAAATAGTGTAGATTCGAAATTATAAAAGCGTTGACCCTCGATCTAATACTGGGGCCCCAAGAGGTGTTCAAAGTTAAGCATAGAAATATAGAGGGAACATGATTAAAAATCTTTTTTCTAGGGAACTATAATGCTTCAGCTTGTGAGATTACTATGCAAGCATCCTTATATAATGTAGATTCCAAATAGATGAAGCTTTGGTACTGGACGAATACTGGGGCCCCAAGAGGAGTTCAAAGTTTAACATAGAAAGATAAATTGAAAATGTTTTTTAAAAGTTTTTTTTCTCGAGAACTATAATGCTACAGTTTGTGAGATAACTTTGCAAGGATCCTCAAATTGTGTAAACTCTAATGTAATGGAACCATGATCTTTCTTGATGTTGTTCTGTACAGTCTGAGAGGTATACCTCTTGATGTGGAACTCTTCTACGTTCAGTTTTTTCAGGCTGTGTACATGCGGTCTCGCCGCAGTGCTACACATTTTCATTCCTATGTTACTATTTATGTTGTTAAAGCCATCCATGAACATCGGACCAATACTGGAGCCCCAAAAAGGGGTTCAATGTTTAAACTAGAAAAAGTATACACTACGAAATAGAATGTTACAAGGAACTGCTGTTTAGGTGAGCGATGGGGCCCATGGGCCTGTTGTTTTAAGTTTTGTAACTTATATTGTAACTATGGTTAAATTAAATACACCACAAATGCTTTTATTTGTAGCTGTTTTCTTATTGTCAAAAAAGGAAGAAATGCGTGTATCTAATCATTTGATATTAGTATTTTTGATAAAATTGAGATGTTGATTTTTACTGATAATTCCCACCCGTATAAAATGACAACTAAAATAGAATTTCAAAATAAAGAAGGAAAAACACTGATCGAACAATATAATGATTTTTAACGATGCCGGGTCTAATTTGTTCTGCTTTATTTAATGACGTTTTTTTACATGAATTTCTACTGATATAATTATTATTTTAAGATAAAAAAATAAGACATTTACCACACCGTTTGTTTAAGGGGTCATCTCAAAGTTTGTTAATTTTTAACATAGAACCCTATGGGATTTTGCTTGAAATGTATAAAATTTGCTCATTTTTTACATTTTTTTTATTTCTGCCCTAGGGATTTCTTTTTCTGTTCTACATATTAAAGTTATTGCTAAAAACATCAAATGGTCAAATAGAAAAAACCTTTTACCTCCTGGTTTGTTCCAGGGGTCTTGTAAAAGTTGTTTTTTGTATGCCCAATTCCCCAGGTTTTGTCGGATTATGGCTTTTTTTATTTAAGAAAGGCGGAAATGGTGATCTTTATAGTATCATTAAAACATTTAGACATATTTAAGTAATAAATAAATATATAACATCACATATTAAGGGTCATTAATATGAAGTACATGGTTACTGTCTTGAAATATATGAATTAAGCTATATTTAGGCAGGTTAAGAAAACGTGACAGAAGGCTTGGCTTGCTGAACCCTCTTCACGTTTTCGACCCGAGCCCAAATATAGCTTATACTTCGAGACAGTTATGTTAATTCCACAGTACAAAGCAATTTTACGCATCAAACGAGCTATTTTCAACAAATTTCGCTGAATATCTGCAGTTGAAACTATCACGCCATGGCGTCAACAAAGCAAAAAGATAACGTCACAATACAAATGAAACGCTGCGCGAAAGCATGCGTACTCGTTCTGTACTCGGCCTCGTTAAAATGATCAGCCATTTCATTCAACTACATGTAATGAAAACCAACAGCATTATTTCAAAATATATACATGTTGTATCATTCAACCCCACGAATGTAGTACATTGATTTGTTTTGGTACGTCAAATAAAAAGAAAATCAATATTATATAATCCATTTTTTAAATTTTATTCAATGCTTGTGTGATATTTCATTGTTTTTATCATTATAAGATAACAATATTTGCTTGAATTACTAAGAAAATATCTATGCATGTTTTTATGAAATACATATTTTAAACTCCATTAGCCCTGCTTATGCTTCCCATACATGCACCACGAGAACATAAATATGAAAGTATGAAATGTGAATATATTCTACAATGATCATATCTATGCCAATGTGCTCATTTAAACAAATAAAACTTAGACAGTCATTTTTATGTACATGTATATTAATTTCTTTTTCTCCTCCATGGACAACGATTTTCATGAATAATGAAATTTAAAAAAAACAAGATGGTACGTGCCTAACATATGCACTAGTTGATGTTGAATTATTACCAAAATAACAAGTTTAGATTGACATAGTGTCTGAAATGTTAACAGGAAGAATTAAAATTCTGGGGTGTTTTGTTTCATAACCTCATTTTTCTTAATCAGCTGGACGATTTCATTTGTCTTGAATAGGCATGTCTTACAACATGTACATATACACGCTTACACTTCAGCGTCGATGATCTACGATAGTTTACCTATTGTTTATCCATTTGCCACCATCGTTGTTATCACAGCTCTCATCTCGAAAAACAAAAGAGCAAACTCATAGACTATGCAATTTAGGATTCAGGGCAACATATAATGGACGATATTAGATTGCATGCATTTCATAAAAAATGACCTTATTTTTCATTTCATTGAAATAGCATTAATTCCATTTTTTAGATTTATTTACCTCCTTTGTATTTCTGAAGAAATCATTGCAATGAATTGCATCTTGTCATCCGATAAATCTTCCGTAATCAGAATCTGTTTTGAAATGGGTTTACATCCAATGTCTTCCATGCCCAAATGATGCATGCACATTCCAACTATGAAAGCATCTAAGCAATCGTTCATGAAACCTGTGTGGGCCATACGAACAAACATAAGATAGCGTCCTTAATTTTTATATATTTTCAACGTTACTAGTAGGAAATTGCACGTTTTGCTGCTGGAAAATTGACAAAAAAACACCTTAAATTCGAAAAAATATGTTTTATTTAATGTAAGGTTGAATAGTACATGTAATTGACATTTGGTATATTGATATTTCATTAAAAATCTAAATTTACTGTGTTGTATACATACACATTTTTTTGCTTATAGTATCAGTCACAAATTTTAGACTATATAGATTTCGTAATACATGTAGTTTCTATGTGGTTTACTTGTAGCTTTCAATAATTCTGTTAAATAACTTTGTTTAAAAAAAACCCAGAAAAGTACTGCATAGTGGATGCAGTTCGTTCCTATGCAAAGAACGTGTGCATTGGTGACATTTTAGGCCAAAAATGAAGGAGGAAGATCTATAGATTAGAAAAAATGGGGGTTGATCAGTAAGACTTTTCTGTCCCCTTTCCTACTCGGTGTAAGGTAAGTCCCCTTATACAAAGGATGCAGCTGTAAATACGGAAATGAGTTTAGGTGAATGTACAGTGAATGACGATAGTGATCGAACGTCTCGTAAAATTCCTTCTACATCTACACTCTTTCTGTTGTTTCTGTTAGAAAAAATTAAATTACGCGCATTATTTGTCGCAAAGAGTCAAATGAAGAGATTGCGAGCATTGGAAATATGTAAAGCGTGAGGATAGTTGTTAATATGTCCCTGGTTGTAAATAAGGGCATATAAAGTATATGTATCGTATTAAGGTGGAATGCTATACCAAAATTTTATTTTATGGATCGTTAGAGTATCATTTCTGAAGCAAGATTGCGTTGTTCAATAAAGGATATGTGCCCTTAATTTTTTTACAGGAATTTTTTGGTATTTTTTACCAAAAAGTAGAAAAATATATATTTTGGTTGCAGATAATGCACTGTAGGGTTTAACATTTGATGTCCCCAAAATCATGTCCAGTAATGTCAATAAGACGTTTTAATATTTTAATAAAAAAATATTTATGAAAACAAAAAACTTCTTTTGGTAAAAATTTTCAAACATATAAATAAATGTTCTAAAGGAGCGTTTTCTATAGAAAGGAAATGCAAGGCAATTATTTTTAAAAAAGAAATTGAATCAAATTTTCAAAATTGAAGCACACCCGATCGAAATTAAACCGATCCCGACTTGAATGATAGAAATTTAAATATATTATAATTTCACCCAAAACCTAGGATGTTTGGTTGTAATATAGTTTGTAAATTAGTAGAACAATTACAAATTCAATTGTTTTCTTTAATGCACATGAAGAAATATTGTTGGTTTTCAATTTTTGCAATTTAGATCGGGATCAGTTTGTTTCTGATCGGGATCGGCCAAATTTTGAATATTTCTAAAATTTCGTCAATTTGATTCAATTTCTTTCAAAAAGTGATTGCCTTATATTTCTTCTACATAAGACACGTCTCTTTAAAAGATTTTATCTATAGGTTTTTAAAATATGAACAAAAGATGTTTTTATTTACATAACTATTTTTTATTTAAAAAATTGAAACATCTTGTTGACATTACTGGTTATGGTATATTGGATATCTATACTACGCATTTATTCACATCAAATTTTAAACTCTACAGTGCATTACTTGCAACCAAAATAGATTTTCTACTTTTTCGAAAAAAAAAATACAAAAAAAAATCATATAAAAAAATTAAGTGCATGTATCATTCTTGAAACAACGCAATCTTACTTCAGAAATGATACTCTAACGATCCATAAAAAAAAATGGTGTAGGATTCCACCTTAAAGAAAGTATGAAAAGTAATTTGAAAATAAATCTAAAGATAGTGAAGTAAAAAAAAAAAACGGCCATAACTCTTACTGATTGGACAATGACTGTGATTTTTTTTAATCAATATACATTATGAGAACTATAACCTAATAGTTTACTGTGTATGGCCTAAAATTAAGAAGTGTAACGAAAATCGATTTGCTTTTTAAAGACAGTTCCTATAGGTCAAATCATTTGTTATATAAATGTGATCCTTTGCTACTTTACTAAAAGTACTGTTTAGCATAAAGATAAAGCTAATTTATATTCTTTTATGGTTAAAAACTTTCTAACCATGTTTTATATGTAACTGTAAAACGTCTTGCACACACGTGATTCATTTCAAAAGAGTATGTAAAACTATGTACACTTCATATTGTATCTTAATATATACACATCATGCAATAAAAGTGAATGAATATATGACATTTATGAAGAAAAACGTGGAATTAAAATCGAATGCAAACACCAAAAACTAAATTCAAATACGTCTGCAAGCTATATTTCATCTTGTAACTCATGCACTATGGATGGATAGAAAACACTTGCTGATGTAAATACAGTTCCGTCTATTTCATTATAACAACATTCAAGAACAATCTACTGAATTCAAAGAATATAATAAAATAAACTTTAGGTAATGAATGAAATTGTATTTCCCGGTTGATAAATTTTCAGACTTTATATTATTTATCTGCAATTGATAGCTTGTTGAAATGCACGTAGCTCTAAAGGGAATTGAAAAGAAAACAAGAATATAATTCCTGGGTCCCCCACCGGTCAAGCAGTATACTAGTATCGACCAAGGCTGGTTTAGGAACTTGAACAAGGTATTAGTGGTATAAACATTTGGTATAAATTTCATGTAAATCCGTCAACATTTGTAGGCATGAGAGCGCTTACAAGGTAAATTTTTGGAGAAAACGGAGTCATTATTGTGATCGAAGTCCCATAACTCCAACAAATAGTATCGATCAATGCTGATTTGCGAACTTGACCAAATTATTAGTGGTATAAACATTTGGTATAAATTTAATGAAAATCCGTCAAAATTTGTATGAGAGCGCTTACAAAAAAGTGTGACGGGCGGACACACGGACGCACGGACACACGGACGGACGCCCGGCATTTCTATGTCCCCGCTCCGCGTTGCGGCGGGGGACAACAAACAGTAGTTTGTCTACCTGACATTAAAAACGTTGAACTGTATTGTCAAGACAAACTTAAACAGGGTCGATAACTTGTTACAAGATATAGATTCTATTTAGTGCCTCTGGTCTATGTATTATACCAGATATTTCTTCCAAATATGTCCCCAGAATACTTTTTACTTTTTTCCGATGACAGAGGGATATTTTGCAGCTTGGGATATGGTAATGATGGGTATGCTCAAATATACTGATCACGATGTCTTAATTCTTATATCACTTTTGTCAATTCAATATAATACCAAAGGTCTGAGTTTTTTTCAGAGTTTTTTTTTTTTTTATTCATATTTTCGGAAGAAAGGAAAATATTTAACCATATTATTCATGATATGATAAATAAAATTATTCTCTAGAGACCGGCATTCCGTAACTGGAATTTTTTTTCCATTTACGCTAACTGATCGTAAAATACAAGTATTAACATGACATTTTAAAAAATGATGCATGTCAATGTATCCTAGCCGTTTTCACTCCATAGATATCTAGGAAATATAGAAAACATGGATTTTAAATAACTATTCATGAAATTATGTGTTTGTTTCAATAATTAAGCAAATAGTATTGACTATGATTTCATTTGATTTTTAAAAGGGCATGTTTTGATCGATTTATATGCAATACTATTATTCAGTAAATAGTTGTATTGATTTTTCAATTACAGGTTGGTTCAATGCCAGAGTTCCCACTCGTTGCTAAATCCTCTCTCAAAGACAGATTTACGGATAAAGTTCCTGTGGCAAAACCTGTCCCACCACCACCTCCTCCTCCGGTTGCACCTATGTGAAAGGGAAACACAATATATATTTGGGGTTAAATTTAGTCATATTTCTGACCATAATTTTAATCTACATATACCAAACCAAAAATTATAAAATCTATAGATAAAAGATCGTGTGTTGAAATCTTATCATAATGCAAGCTAAAACACTTGATTTTTGGTTTGCATGACGTCACATAAATGTTCATTCCTCGTCTTGTCAATCAAAAAGCCAAAAAATAGTATGTTAAATATTTGTTCCTATATATTCTATGTAAATTCTATACGTTTTCATTTAATTATATAAATTCTATATATCTATATTTTATATGTTCTATTCTTATTCCTTAATTTTCCATTTGTATCGTATTATTTCATTTGAACTATTAAAATTCTAATTGCATTATATGATTTTACATTTTTATTTGATAATTGTTATTTGATTTGTAAATGTTTGTATTTATATTGTATAGATTTTCATTTGTATTGACTCTTAAACATTGTTTATTTTGGTATGTTACAACGGATAAAAAGATGTTTGATTTTATTCTCACTATCAATGCAAAAAAAGTTTTCCTGGTTAACAACAGGTTGTTGGTCTTTCTTATTTTTCGAATGGAATTGTAAACTGGTGTTCATGAGCTGAAAGGGTTTTATATACTATGAAAGATCAATCTCCGTGTTTAGACACAATTTAACGTTTTCACGTGGTTGAAATAAGGCTGTCATTTTGTAACGGACACGTGTTAACAGAGGACTATTAAAGGCATATAATACGTAAAATTATTTTATCAATGCAAAGCGTTGTCAAATGTATCGCTGAATTACATTGATTTTAGGGTTTCGTTGTCCATGATAAAATATCCTTAATTTAATGAAACGTTGCAGTCTCTTATTTTATGATCATAAATATATTTAGTTATATATTATAACATGCATTTTTTGAATCCTTGTTTGTTATTTTAATTGTATATTTATATACATTATAAATTGAAATTAGAAAATATCAATTGCAATCAGGATTCGCTGCTTATCTATTCCGAGCTTGGTTTAAACGTATATTACATGCAAAGTCTTCATAAAAGTATATTGAACAGTAACACGTGTTGGCTTGCTAGCAACAGTAAGAGAAAAACTCAAGGTTGGCCAAGGCATAGTCCTAGACGGGAGAAAGCATCCTGTAATACATCTTTATTTATATATTTTAACCAATCTATTAATGTGTCTTTTATTGGACATGCGTCTCAAAGATATTGTAACAATACTTCCATCCCGAAAACTGTTGTGGATTCACTGAATTTCTTGGGGCTGATTTTTGTGGATTGCTCAAGTTTTACAAGTAAATAGGAAGTAATTTCGTGTACATGTAAAATCTTATGCCTACAAAAGGACATTTGACTTTAAAACCCATATTTGATAATTCGTAGATGATGTTAATTCGTGGATGAATGGACCCACGAATTCCATGAAAATTAAGCCACCAAGAAATCTAACACTACTGGCTCTAAAAAGTACTGAAAGTGCCATTTTTTACTGATAATTTCTGATATTTACTGATATTGTACTGTTAGTGCTGAGAATTGCTGATATTTACTGATAATTTTACTGCTGTTACTGATAATTGCTGTTGGTTCTGATATTTACTGATATTTACTGATGCTTTTGCTGTGAGCTCTGATAATTACTGAGATTTACTGAGATTTACTGTTGGTACTGAGAATTGCTAATAATTACTGAGAATTACGGGCAGGGGATTTTTAAGAGATTAATTTTAGTTACTGTAATATGCAAATCATCGCCACTCCTTTATGTTTTAAAAACAGACATACAAAATTCGACACAGAGTGATTTATTTATTTTCTAAAATTATCTACAGATATATGTACACTTTACTTATGAATAGCTTAAACCTATGAATCATATGATTCTTGGTAATAAGCATTACAATAGAAACTATAACATCAAGCGCGGCACATGTTTTTTTTTTTAATTTTGTATATATCTAAATATATAGGTGCACACTAAAACCAATAAATCAGTCAGAATATAGAATTTATAATCAGCCATTTAACGATAGAGTACATCTTTCTTCTTTTTTAACCAAGTTCTTAGTTATACCTTTTTTAATTTCCCTACTGTCTGACCGGCTTATTGGACTCTTGATGATGATTTATTCTCATAATCAATTTCAATAATTTCTAAAATATAATTTTCATATCTCTTTTTACTGCAAAGTGGAAGCTAATTAATTGCCAGTGAACAGAAATCTGCCACCAAGGTCAGGACATGTAAATGTGTTTTCTATACATGTAGGAAGTTATATAGATATTGAGAAATTTCAAAATGAGAGAGAGAGAGAAAGAAAGAGAGAGAGAGAGAAAGTTTGCATTGATTTTAAATTAAAAGTTACTAATAGTTTAACCATTTCTATAGAATTATTTAGATTAACTTAGACCTGTCGAATTGATTTTTAAATCATCAATGTTTTATTCTACAACAGATCAATTGATCAAAACACTTGAAGACACCTGATTAACAACTAGCTGATTGAAGCTACAGTTTTCAAAGGAGAGGATGTTAATATTTGTTTTCACTCGGTCAGTGATTATATAATACCTACTGTACACAGCCCTTCTTGAGAATTTGCAGTGCACGGTAGCGAGATAGGGAAAAAGAGATGAAAGACACGCGTGTTCATGTATATATACACACACTTCCTTAGATCTGAATGGTCGGTCAGTGATTATATAATAGCTATATATAGTATACAGCCCTTCTTGCCAATTTGCAGTGCACGGTAGCGAGATTGGGAACAATGAGGTGACAGACACGCGTGTACTTGTATATACACACACGTCCTCAGGTCTGGATGCTCGGTATTGCTACACAATAATGCAATACTACGAAAGCCGAGAAGGATCATTCGAGATTCGAGATTCAAAATACGAGATTCGATATACGAGATTCAAGATTCGAAATTCGAGATTCAATTTCTAAATTAACCAATCAAATCATGGGTCTGAAACCCGTATCCTAGCAACATCAAACTGTTCTAAAAAAAAGATCATTCGTACATGCTCTTTCCTACAAATAAATGTCTTAATAGCTCTTATATAGTGGTTATAAAATGGTTAAATTAACACTGATGAATTAACTCCACACAGTATAAACAATTAGATTAGTGATAACACTGTTGGCTTTGCGAATCTAAGTGGTTTTGTTTGCCCTGCATGTATGTTTTTCCCCCGAACAATTTTAACCCGAAGTGTATTCGCCCCAACTGTGTAAAAATCGGCTCGCGAAGAAGGAGAGAGAGAGAGAGAGAGAGAGAGAGAGAGAGAGAGAGAGAGAGAGAGAGAGAGAGAGAGGGAGGGAGAGAGAGAGTTTGAGTTTTGTAGTGTCAAATTCAATTTTGATTTACAATTTGAAATTGATTTGATTTGATACAAGCATAATTTATATAGACAATAATTAGGCCTCTAAAAGGAGAAAAGAGAGGTTACATCGACTCTCTCTCTCTCTCTCTCTCTCTCTCTCTCTCTCTCTCTCTCTCTCTCTCTCTCTCTCTCTCATATCACCTAGCATTTCCTTTTCCCTGAGGGGGTTTGGGGGTATTTGTGATGTCTTATATTAGCTAGCGAAAATGATTAAAAAAACATGAAATTGTCTTTAAATTGTGTGCGGAATTTGTACTCAATAATCTGTTTTTAGTATCTACATTTCAAGGGGGGGGGGGGGTATATAGTCCTAATTAATTTGTCAGTTATTCTGTCCCCACTTTGTTTTCTCTTCGTTTTCCAGACTTTTTTTTTATTTGGCTCGGCAAATTAATATAAAACTTTCTGTGTAGCTTCATAACGATGCACTGTAGATAAATTATGAGTAGTTTTACTTTTGATAAACAGGTACATATCCGTTCTTGATTTTTAATTTGACTCTTATAATCGAATTTAATATTCCAATAAATACAGGGTAGGAAAGAATAGATGGGACTTTTTTGCGCATATCCTACTGTATCATTCATTCAACAGGTATTAGCGCTCATCGAGTTCGACTTGCTTTCTTTTTTATCCACTGGGTTTAAAGCTATTAATTTTTCAAAATATTTTGAATTTATGGCCTGATTATATATAAATTAGAGCTGCGCTGGTGCATCTATTTACCCAAATGGACCAAAATATAGCTTAATGAATCTAAAAAATTTGACAAAATTAGTTTTAAACGTACGACTCATTTTTCAATTCTAATCGGGTATGTCCTTTAGAAAAATCTTGAACAACACACATTTTAGCAAATAAAACGACACTTGTTTCATTTTTTATGGGGAGGGAGGTGGTGCCGGTACAGGACATGTATTGCTTGTGGCAGTTGTACTATACTTTCATTTGTTATAATAGGTAATACATGTACTACATATTGATATAAAATGAAAGTTTTCAATTACACTGGACATAGCTCCTCTATCATTTATTTTGACCCGTGCGATAGTTTAAAACAATTTTCAAAGCATTTACTGTAATTCAACCGATCCTTTTTGAAATCTATTTTTCTGGATCCCCGCCTGATGCGTCCGCCTTCTTGTATATTAGAATTACATGTACGTTGACCATATGTACACATTAACTTAATCGGCTATATTATGTGACGATAACATTTTTTATCAATGTTTTTGCAGGATAGGTAATAAATAACAGCCTATTTATTGTTTTTTTCACTGATTTTTTGAAATAACTTGCCGCCATCTTTTATGCATTCCACACACCGCTCACAGTTTCTTTATTTGGTGTTCTGTGTGTATGGCGACAAATTGGTAAATTTGCACCACTCGCCCCTTGTAGCTTCACCCTGATTTCATTTTATCTGGCTAAGTGTAATGTAGTAGTATATTAAATACACACATCTTTGTTTGCAGTGCTTATTTACATCTTTAGAGATTTACTTACATACAAAGTAAACATTTGTATGATTTATATGTAATTAATGTCGATTTTGGTGCGGGGGGGGGGGGGTGTCAGAAAATACAGAGAAACTTAACTTGGCTGTGATACACATGCTTGTCTATACCTTTTATTCTTTCTTGTTCATATATCAATGAATGAATTATAACAAAATACAACAATTAATTTTGAAATATTCATGCACAATCAAATTTTTAAAACGTTTTACTGTTCTCTGCACAAAAAAATCCGCAATGTGAACAAATTGGCACCCTATCATTTCTACCTTTAATTGTAGAGAGTAGGTATCCTTCTATATTGAAAACAATTCCAAAAGTAAGACTCATAATAAGTTGTTTACTGAGGAAAAGATAAAAAAATGTATTAATAATTCCGTATGATGTGATAATATCTCAATGATTTGTTTATCATCATATGCATAGTACTAGGGTATGACTATGCATACATAAAAACGATAAGTAATGCTTATATTTATTGGTGAAACCGGACTGATTATTTATAATTAGATTATTTAGACACAAGTACTAATCTTGATGCGCGGATCTAGAAAGGAGGGGGTCAGGGGATCTGGACCCCCTCCTCGGGAAAATTGGAGCTTATTAAATGTACATAGTAAAATTATTTAAAATTGGCCTAGGACCCCTCTACAGAAAAAATTAGCTACGCTCATGAAGTTCTCTACCATAACAGCATTTTTACACAAAAGGGGTGAATAAACCCGGGTTTTAAACTATTACTGGTGGTGAAATACCCTAGGGTTCAAATGCATCAGGTGGAAATGCACAAGGGCCAACAAAATCACTTAGATCCGCGAAACACACTGCATTATATCTAGTCTACTTAGATATTCTGTGTAAAAGTAAATACAAATAATTATATAGTTAGGTAGGGAGAAGTGAACATAGCATTTATTTGTATATAAGAGCATGCACGGATGATTTTTATTTAGAACAGTTTGATGTCGCTAGGATACATATTTTCAGATCCTTGATTTGATTGGTTAATTTAGATATTGAATCTCGAATTTCGAATCTCGAATCTCGTATTTCGAATCTCGTATTTTGAATCTCGAATCTCGAATGATCCTTCTCGGCTTTCATAAACAAGTAATCCAAAAGTTGTCCACACTCCAAATTTAGCTTCCTAACAGGTTTGACAACTTTACGAGGTTTTCCGCCTTCTTTGTACTTTCATATTAGGCGCGCAGACTAAAAATAGCCGATATACGAAGCTCAGATATATTTGGAAAATAAAAAAAAGTTCGCATAGGTATCGTAATGGTAAATATATCGATCCAAATATCGTCAAAATAAATACCGTGATGCACCGGTGCATCGGTGGATCGTCCCATCCCTATACAATATTGGTGTTGTAACCAACCCCTGGAACTGACAGGTTAACTGCTGCCAGGGGAAGAGCCAGGGGTGATCTTTGAGGGTGAAGATCATTTAAAGGGGGGGGGGTGTGACGGTCAGACTGGTTTGAATACCGGTGCCAGATACATGTAGTTCAGTTGGTAGCGCACTTGACTGGAGATTCAGAGGGCAAATTAAGGTTCGAATCCCAGTCTGTTCTGTCATTATTTCTCCCATCTTGTACATATATATCAGATATATTACAGATGATTATAAGAGTCATCACATGTTTTGCAAGACGCAATAATTGTATTAAAACCTTTACTTTACAACACAATTCATTTAAGTGAATATTTATGTCTCTTGATATTATTTGGTGTGGTGTTCTTGACAGCATCGCATTCAAGTCAGTGTCAGCTACATTATGCATAAACAAAATTACCCGCTCCTAAACCACAAACTTTCTTATTAGTGGATTCAGCTTACCGCTGATTGGCTGCTGTTGCAGAAGACTTATAATATATGCACGCACAAAACACAGAGAATGAAAAATTCATCGAGTTACTTTCAACTGTTGGAATTTGGGTATTTTTTTAAAATTTAAAATATAAATATGACAGCCACTGTAGATTAACGGAGTATATTAATACTCATTACCACAAAATTATTATATAGTAGTTATTAGTTCTATTTTCCTGGTCAACTGACACAACAGTAGAGATTTATATCGTATTTGTAGGTGTTGAATTCAGACACAGAGGACATTCTGGATGATCAGATGAGAGACTGTTTTCTATTGAATTGTTACAAGCGTTTTTTAAACTCTGATTTGTAAAGACTACATTGTTTAAACCAATTACGGTTAGTAATCTGGATTTGGAATAAAAAGTGTCAGGGTAGGCGCATAAAAATTAGGGTCGGTCGGGAAACAGGAAACACACATATTTTTTTTCGCCGTATTACACATAGTATTGTTTTTAAAACATGTAATTTATAAGAAAAGAAAAAAAACCTCGCCAAATTTATTTGCAAAAAAAAAGAACCAGTAGAATTGATAAAACATGGTATACCAGAAGGAAATACATGTACTTTGACGCTGTTCGGATGGGTAATATTCCTTTGTAATTTTCGAATTGAAATTTTGGACTGTTGCACTACAAGAAATAAACTCTAGCTCTCTCTCTCTCTCTCAAACTCTCTCTCAATCTGATAAGCGTCTATACCTAAGAAATGTTTTTAATATTATATTATGACTTGATATGCAAATTTTTGATCTTGTACTGCCTAAATGTTATGTCATGTATTGGGATATGTAATACGTATTACACTGCATGGTCAGTGTATTTTTTCCAGAAATACTATGCATATGTTAATGTACAGCTTTTACTAGTACATGTATGTAAACACAGCTTATTATTTCTTTTTTTTATTTCAGCTCAAAACGGACTCTTGTTCCGACATTGCACCACATGGCTTTTACCTGTTGAATCTTGTGGGTCAGCTCTTGAGATTAACCTGCCACCTCTATCCACATGCATATTCCGTGTGTTCTACAGACTTTTTACCGGTAATTCAAATTAAATCGGATAATGCATGAACAATAATGGGACTTGAAGAAAGCATCAACCCATGTTGTGGTTTGTGTTTGATAAGAAATTATGAAAAACAAAATTAAGGCTATTTAAAGAAATTCATAATTGTTGTGAAAATTTGTTTTTCAATAAAAGTATGCAATTATGTTTCCTTTGTTTTTTATTTTATAAAGGTATTTAGATGTGTTTACATAATTGAACCCCCCCCCCCCCATCCAATTGTCTGCATTAAGATTACATGTACATGTAGGATATGTAAATGTACATCTGACTTTGAAATAACATCTGCTATGATAATTACTTTTGAAATGAACAAGAAACAACCTATTTCTACCTTGTATATGCATAAAAAAAGTAGAAAAACATGTCAAATTTGGAACATTTTTCATGGATATCAACTCTGTCTCCAGCTACCTGGGTGTTTGAATTTTATTTTAATTGAAGGCAGATGTCTAACTTGAGGGTTGTATCTTACTGTTTTAGCATGGTTAGAAGGAGACTAGAAATCAGAATAGACTAGATATTCATGTAACTAACGAGCTATTGCTAGTACAATGTAACATAATACATTTACGAGGTAATCAAGATAAGTGAAGTCTTCTCATAAATACAAAATGTAAATACCAAACGATCATTAATATCCCTTATAAGCATACTAGGTACAAGTGTTTATATCGTTAAATAACATAGAGATTTGATTTATACATAAACATTTCACTTTCTCAAGAACATTTTTAGAACGTGTGTTTGAACGATTTTTACAGATATGGGTACATCATATTTTTTTTTAAACAATAAATTTTATAGTTTGTAGCACACAAATGACCTCAGAGATCACCGTGTAAAAAAAAGTGTTCTGTTCCTATTTTCTTTGTTTTTTTTAAACGAGGACCCTTATTTAGAATTAAGATATGAACTTCATTTTTTTTACACAAATCGGCAATGCAAGAAAATTAAAAAAAAGTTTTCAAGAGACAAGTTTTAAAAAAAATTGCACTATGGCATTTCAACATTAATAATTTAACTATTATCATTTTTAAACGCTTTGATTGTATTGCTTACATAATTGAACATTGTTTTCGAACATATGACTAGAACGTGGATGTTTTGAAAATTATCAGCCGTTAATTCCGTTGCGTGACGATACAATTAGACCGGGAAGTGAAAATATAAATCCTGTACGCAATGCAAGAACTTATTTTATGGGATTTTATTCGATCTCAAATTGAAATTCATAAACGCCATTTAAATCTGATTAAATGGAAAACCTAATCTATCACACTTCAGATTCAAACATATTCTTCAATTTGCTTTCACCTGCGTATAAATGTGTTTTTTGTTTGTCAAAAATGTCAAATAAGATTATATATGAGTTGAGATTTAATGTAAAGTTTGTGTTTTTGTGAAGTTGCATATCTAGAAAACGCAATTTGTGTCGGGGAGCTCTCAAGAACTTCAAAATGATAACAATTGACTTCTATATGTAACACCGTGGTAGGATACTTGTACTGCCGAAGCCCGGAGAGTGTCTACTTAAGCAGGCTCTGTCGTTGATGGATGATAATTATGCGAGCGCACGTGTATAGTGCGCGTTTGTAAAGCTTAAAAAGGAAAACGGCACACAATATGATTTTTTTTTTAATTCCCATCAATGCCTGCTAATACACTGGGACAAAAGAGTGAATTTAATTACACAAACAACAACTTAAACTACTACCAAAAGTACAAACGTAAGTAAAAATGAAGAAGAATCTATTTGAACGCCCTTATTAAAGTCCAATTTTCTTTTTTCTTTTTTTCCTTTTTCAATCAACCGACATTGAATATTTTATACGATAGTTTGTATTGGTACATATACAATAAAACACGCTAACAGCGAACACGGTTATAATGAATTGACGCATATAGTCATGTAATTTTTATTCCCCGTGATTATAATACACGTATAAATATATATAAAGTTTAATCCAAAAAAATTCACAGTGTCCGGTTTTATATAAAAAATAAATTTAAAAATGAAACTTTGTGTTGTCTTTCATTTTTAAAATTGTCTTTATATACATAGGCGTCGGAACAGGGTTGACACCCCCCCCCCCCCCCCCACACACACTTTTTCTCGCAGGAAAGATTTACCTTGAAAGATTGAGAAGTTGGATTCAGAAGCCTACTAGCCCCCCCCCCCCCCCCCCCCCCCCCCTCACGGATTAGGAATTTTATGATTTTGGAAAAAACAATATTTGGGTAAATAAGTTTGGTTTTTTTTGGAAGTATAGGTATACTCCCCCCCCCCCTCCCACCCCCCTCCCCCCGGATTAGGATTTCCATGATTTTGGGAATTACTTTTTTCTCAATATTTCTGAGGATTAGTCTAGCCCCCCCCCCCCCCCCCCCCCTCACTTTCAATTTGCTTCCGACGCCAGTGATATATATATATATATATATATATATATATATATATATATATATATATATATATATATATATATATATATATATATAGCGAAACTAACAGATATAACGAATTACGTGACTTCCGCTTTGTTATCAGCGTGTTTAACTGTATAGGTTCATATAAAGTATATATTTATAGGGCATTTAAAATTGTGGGCGATGGCAGCGGAAGGATATTCTTATTCGAAAAATTACTGAAACGTGATTCTTTCAAAACATACGGGAAAATGTACTTGTATGACATCAAAATGATATCTGTGAACAAAAATCGATGAAAATATTTATGGATTTTGGTTGTGGGTATTCTTGTGCAAATTAAAGCAATGCTTGTAAAGTGCATCTTGTCAAATCATCTTAAATAGGGCAAAATTACGAATGCAACTGAACTAGGGAACAGAAGTCTTAGATGAAATATTTAGATATTTTGATTGATTACGCCTAAACGAATACTGAGAAGCCGGTTAATATTGTTTCAATTTTTTTAAATTCAATTGAAAGGCCAATTCTAGTGCTTGATATTTTAAATTAGCAGGCTTATCGTTATGAAAATTATATTTAACTTGGAAGAAACCATGCATGTATATGTACGGCAGATTATGAACATATCTTTTCTTAATTGTGCAAAACAACATACATGTACTTTTAATATTAGATACATCGATGATATATTTGGACGTTGGTCAGAAACTGAAACAAATCTTTAAATTGTTCAAAAAAGCGTAACGATATACCTCGTAAAATCAATTTGACCCACGCTTTAAAAAACTAGCACTGAGTTCATAGATGTAGCCTTTTCTGTTGGAAAGGGGATTCCTTTCTTCAGGCCTCAATAATAAACTCGCTGACAAACATGTGTACTTAATATTTCTTATTAGGTTTGTTACTGACTGTATACAACAATTTGTGGGGTCGGTAAAGTCCATAGAAGGCGAGGCGGATTTCTTTACAAATTTCTTTACACAGTCAGTAACAATGAGTGTATCAATCAGTAACAATTAGCAATAAGTGTTTTGTTTTGCAGAGGACCTAAAGTTTGATATGTAAACAAACAGAAGATAATACATAATATTAAAATTCATAGCTTAATTATCTAATTTTTTACCTTTCTCGTCAGTCGTCTGTGCAAACCTCGATGCCATATTGTAGGATCAAAATATTACGTCACAGGCAAAGGGGGGTCACTCTAAATATTTTGGGGCTTAAAAATCAAAGGTATGTTGAACATTTGTGTAAAAAAATCAGCTTAAATAACGTTACGTCCGCCATGTTGCTATAAGTATAAGCTATATTTGGGCTCGGGTCGAACACGCGAAGAGGGTTCAGCAAGCCAGGAAGTAAAATTTTTTTTTTTATTTGACCATTTGATGCCTTTTAGCAATAACTTTAATATGTACAACAGAAAAAGAAATCCCTAGGGCAGAAATTATTTTAAAAAATGTGAAAAATGTGCAAAATTGATACATTTCAAACAAAATCCCATAGGGGCCTATGTTAAAAATTACCAGACTTTGAGATGACCCCTTAAACAAACGGTGTGGTAAATGTCTTTTTTTTTGTATCTTAAAATAAAATAAATAATTATATCAGTAGAAATTCATGTAAAAAAAATTCATTAAAAAATCTAGGGCAGAAAAAATTAGACCCGGCCTCGTTAAATCAATTATTACTAATTAATTGAAACTTGGTAGAAAGATGAAATTCATTTGAAATTCAAGAAAAATTCTATGGAAGAAAAAAATGATTACCTGAGTGTCTTTTGGTATCAAGAAAGGAGAATATCACTGTGATAGTGTGCTTAATGATATTCTAATTATTGTTATTTCTTAGAAAGGCAGTGGTTCAGAGAAGTTGCAATATATACTCATGGTTTGAAATTTCAGTGACAGTAAGTTTACGTTTTGACAATATACAGAGTATTTTTATATAATCACAATTACTAATATAATATAGTTTTGAGAAAAAGACGGAAGAAAGAGAATAATTGAATTGACATGATTCATTTAAAATTAAAATAAAACTATCACTTTATATATATTTTGAATATTTACACTGATATGTTCATAAATCATAGAGATCTGAGTTATACGGTGCGAATCACCCTAAATCATATAATGGGATACGAGCCCATAATTTGGTATGTTTTAGATAATGTGTATTAAAATATTATCACAGTAATATGGAATATGGGAATCATGGCATTATTAGCATTTACATATTTTACATGTATATTTGAATAATCAAATATCAAGGGAAATAACTCTAAATTGTATAAATTGATTTCACTTAAGAGTTATTTATAATTATCACGGATCCTATATGCAAATTATTTATTGTCATGTATTTGTTTTATAGGATCCATTAATCATAATCATTATCAAAGTGAAACATCTTATATTTATTCGTGAACACTGCTTCCCAATACATTTTTGTCTTTAGGCAATATCAGATATTGTCTGAAAAGACACATGTCTTCTTTTTATTCTGATGAATGTCCTTAATTAGTAAATCATTTTCATATAATTTCATTCTGGCGTTTAACGCATGATTTAATTGGGAAAAAAAATTAGTTAACTATAACCTGGTTTGCACGTCACAAGACACGTCGCAATGCACCAACGTCAAAAACGTACTAATCCGCTTGATGTTACATTTGAATTTTAAACAGATTAATTTTTTGTTAATTTTTCTAAACATTTTTAAAACGTTTATTTTAGTTAAATATTATAAAATTTGAAAATTTTAAATATCGATAGACGTCACATACAACCTTAAGCATTGGATGCTTACTTTTGATATCGTCGGTCCTATAACACAACAGGCCGTGCAGACAAATTGAATGCCGCACGTTGTATGCCGCGGTCTGATAATTAACAGAACTTCGTCCTCTAATGGGAATTCCCTGAAAAAACTTTCCGTGTATTTATTTCCCTTAAGAACTTTCTGTGTATACATAGCTATGGCCAAACAGTATTTTGCCTAATAGCAATAACAAGCAAATAATTATGGAGACATCAGGTTCAGTACCAAGAGAAAACAAATTTGAAGAGGGAAAAGAGCAACCTAATGACAATCATCCGATAAGAAATCGGGAATTTACCAAGAGAATCTATAAGAGTTTGTTTTCAATATTTTTGGAAGAAAGGACACTCGTCGAGGACTCCTCCGGTTCCAAAAATGAACAGTTGGAGGTAAGAAAAGCAGTTTCTTGATGTGCAAAGCAAAGAGGGATTTATTTAATAGACTTTTTAATTAGATTCAGACAATCATATTAGAGATATCATATTAGCCGTTTGATCAATTTCAATTACAGCTCATGTGCAAACAGGTTATACTAGTTCTATTTTTAATCTTTACTGAGTTTAAAAAACAGTCAATCTATCTGAGAATTTAAATCTTTTATTGTTTTTTTTTACCAAAGCCGTTGATAATTGAAACCACGTAACTATCAACACTTTATATTATTCTTTAATTTGGCAATCAATTGCCGTTTGACCTTCGTTGTTTTTGTGTAAATATAAACAGAAAAAAATATTGCATTTATTATATTTCCTTTCTACTCTGCGAAACATTCTTTTCAGTTAAAGTCATATTTAGAATTTAAGACCGATTTTTGTTGGGTGTTAGGTGTTTCTCTGCATGACAGCAAAATTAAAAGTGATTTGAAAAATAATGCTTTACATATTGATGTACATATTTTTCGCAAATTATATTCATTTAATAACGATGAACATACATTTTTGATATACGTGTTTACGTTAAACTTTTCCGATCAGGTTTACTCGTAAGATTTTATTAAAAAGTAGAGAAAACTTACAGAAAATCAACCACAGTATAAAAAAACAATATGTATTAGTAAACTGATTCGCCTTTATAAGGGTGCTTTCCATTTTACCGGCATCGCCAGATTTGCCGGTGTTGCCCTCTTCGCCGAATGCTGGAACACGCGTCGCCGGCGAGCGATTATGGCAACGCATTTTATCATTGCCGATTAGGAAACAATAAGGAATCTACGTTACCATATTTTACAAAACTGGTTATCTGTAACTAAAGTTTGTCCTACTTCATCGAAAAACATTAAAACTGCAAATAGCGAAAATGTCTGGACCAAATTTTGAGATGAGTATCAGTTTTAAGCTGCAATCAGCGAGGCAACGTTAATGGAAAGCGCCCTAAAAAACCGTCATTTTAAGAAATTACCACCAAAAAAACATGATTGGTAATTTAAAGAAAAATATAACTTACTGGTTGTGAGCTACATGTATGAAGTTCCATAATTAAAATCAAGAAAATAAGTTTTTTAAAGTAGTTGTTATTCCAAAATAGAGAGTAACAGACATTTAACTCTCGATATTTCAATTCCCATGTATACTCATTAAAGGATGTCGTTACAAAACCATTTAGTTATACTTCACGAATACTAATAAAATCTTAAAGGTACTAACTAAAGGCAACCATGGAATACATGTACATGTAAGATCCTGCTCATCATTTTCTTTTTTTATATCCAAAATACAACTAATGATTATTCAAAAGCTTTGATATTGGTTTCCATTTTTTATAAGCACGTTTAATGGGATAACGACTTTAATTTCAGATACATTTAGCTGAGGTGTATGGATTTTTTTTCTTCATTTTTCTATTATCTGTGAACGATTTTAACCAGGACCGGTTTTTTATGATTTTTGTTTTAAAAATTCATTGACAAATTGTATTTGCTATCACATTTTGTGCAAACTTAGAATCAAGAACTTGAAAATTTGAAGTGCTGATTTCAGCAATATATTGATAAAATTATGATATTGCTAGGCAGAAAAGCCAATGTTGTAAACAAGTTTGAAATTAGTTTTCGCTCTCAAATATACTGAATATGACTAAATAATAAATTCCATCAAATAAAATACTTTTCAGAAAATTGATATTTTTAAAATAATTCATAATGCCAGAAAAGGGAGATACTTCTTACCAAAATATCTTCCTTGCAAGATAAGAAATTAGTCATGAAAATGATATATGTAGTAGTGGACATCTTAATAAACATAAACAAAAAAATCATTGACAAAAGTGTGTACACTGCAACCCCCTGTCCCCCCTTTAAATCGTTTAAGCAATGTTATTCTAAAATTTCTGCACTATTTGACTTTTTCAAATTTGGATATAAAGGGTGAGTAGAAAGTTCGTTCCGTGATTTACTTTAGCCTATATTCATTAATAAGCAATTCGTGTGTAAGTTTTTTGATTTTTAATAACCAGATAAGCCAACTTTGTTTTTCAGTACATTTTTAATTCTGTTTGGCATTGAATGAATTAAAAAAATCAAATGAGATATCCCTCCATGCTCGTTGAAGACGGGGGCGTAATTGGTACATTGATATCGGGCGCGTATCCCTGTCGGCCTCACTGTCCAGAATACTCCAGAAATGTTCTATGCAGTTTAGATCTGGGGAATTGCCCGGCCATTCTTCTTTTGAAATAAAGTTTGGTAAATTATCTTTACACAAATTCAAAGCAGTGTGAGATGTCGCACCATCTTGAACAAACGTAGCATGTCCTGGATATTGAACCAACTTTTGTTCATCAATCCCGCCAGTTTTTGTTATTTTTTTCGATTCAGTGCAGGTTTAAGTTCTTTTTTTTAAGAATGATATATACATAAAATTTTGCATTTATAGTTTTGCCGGATGGACCAATGTGTAGCTTTGCCAAACCGTTAACTCCCATTGCACTCCAGATCATGACTTTGGCGCTGCACTTGACGCAGCTGACACCGGGTAACTCATCCGACTGGAACCCCCACACAACATCGTATTGTCGGTTCGAAACATGAAACAGTCATGTATTTTGTAGAACCGTCACTGAAGATGTATTACTCCCAGTCTTCAGCTGTCAAGTGCTTGTGATCACGAGCAAAGGACTATGTGCGGTATGGTCAACTTTCTGCCCCCGATTTCAACCAATTTTTAAATAGTATCGTATAAAAATAAAATCTTCACAAATCATTGTATAGAGGATGCCTATAACTTTAATAATGATTTCAGTCATCATTGCTTATTCGCTGTGTATCTATGACGTCACCTAAATGGCCCAATTCCCACAAATTTGCAAACAAATGAAAATATTCTCATTTTTGCTCTATATTTTGCATTCGGAAGTATAGAGCGCAGGTCTGCTCAAGTGCGATTTTAACATATACTTTTCTTCAGATAGTTATACACATTATACTAAAATATGGTACTTGAGCAAGCCTGCGCTCGATGTTTCCCAGTCGAAAAACCATCGGAAAACACCCATATTTTGCTACAAAACATCAATTTATCAAAATAATGCAATATTCATGACGTCATTTCTACATTATGACGTCACTGTGGTGATAACCTTTTACACCTTTATTTCCAATATGATTTTAACTATCTTTCACCTTATTTTAAAGCTCTTTCTAAAACTTCGATTTTGGGGGGCAAAAATTGCATAAAACCGCACTTAGTCCTTTCAATCTTTTCTGTCGTTGTGTTTTCGTCAGAAGCTGATTTTTTTTATCGTTTAAATGCCTTCCATTTTTTTTTCTTTTAAATTATTAGACACATTCACATGATTCACATTAAAAACCGAGTTCTTGAGTTTTTTTGCTGCATTTTCTTGTTGATTTTCCTCTTTTGTATTTTATGTTATCGGCTTTCCTTTTTACTACGCGCACTATTTTCGACGGTCGGCCCGATCTCGGTTGGTCGATGAGCTGTTTATTTTGCTTTCGCCTGCGTCTCCACTTTGTTACCCATCGCTCACTTTTACACAGTTGTTTAGCCACATCCTTCACACCCAACCCTGCATCTAATAAAACCAAAACCAGGGCTTGTTCGTTGACAGTATCGGCACTTGTGCAAGACGTCTGCTTTTTCACCGAACTCGTCATTTTGTTTGATGACGTAATAGACATAAATGTTTACATCGCTCTATGACACCACCAGAGAGTGCACATAGGGGGGGGGGGGGGGGGTAACTGCTGATATGTTGAGAGAAAGCCTCTAGTTTAACCAGTGTGAATTTGAAACTGAAATAGTGCTTTTATCAATTTAATGTTTGTCAATTTACAAACGGAACGAACTTTCTTAACACCCTTTATATAAGTAACATAGATCACTTCACTCAAATACTGGGAGCATGAACTTGGTTGTTCCTGAAAAAATCTTCTGACAAATCCTCACAAATTCACAAGGTTTAATTATGTGTTCAACCAAAATCATATCCCGGGGAAAAGTTATACGTTGCTGTTTCTTTTATTACATTTTTATACATTTTATTAATCAAATTTTGTGATGCTTTAATGCTACGTTATTGTATTGAGAAAACACAATTTACCTCATTAAAAACTAGCCAGGGTATTTTGAGAATCATTCTGTCAACATGTTTTCTGTTAGAGAAACTTTGAAATTACTATTTCTGATCAGTATTACATTTTCATTAAAATTGCAGTTTTTTTTTCATTTCCAATCACGTTTTTTGAAATAAAATAGAAATCGTGGTGATATAACATACATTGAATAATCTTATTATATTTAATTACAGAGGTCCTGTTTTAATCTAAACTTCGGCCAAGAAAGCGACCCGGACAAGGAACGAAACTCTTGGCCATTCAAGTTTCAAAGTGACTCAGATGAATCTTGTTACCTGAACAGCATTGAAGAAATAGCCCCCAGGGTAAAGCCCGTTAATCCTCCAGCACCCCTTCCACCTGTTGCACTTGTGTAATTCCGTGGAATTTTATTGTATTGATCTAACTAGAGCAAGGAAAAGTTTTACGTTGCTGTTTATTTTATTACATTTTTATACATTTTATTAATCAAATTCTGTGATGCTGTAATGCTGCGTTATTGTATTGAGAAAACACAAATTACCTCATTAAAAACTAGCCAGGGTATTTTGAGAATCATTCTGTCAACATGTTTTCTGTTAGAGAAACTTTGAAATTACTTTTTCTGATCAGTATTACATTTTCATTAAAATTGCAATTTTTTTTCATTTCCAATCACGTTTTTTGAAATAAAATAGAAATCGTGGTGATATAACATACATTGAATAATCTTATTATATTTAATTACAGAGGTCCTGTTTTAATCTAAACTTCGGCCAAGAAAGCGACCCGGACAAGGAACGAAACTATTGGCCATTCAAGTTTCAAAGTGACTCAGATGTATCTTGTTACCTGAACAGCATTGAAGAAATAGCCTTCGAGGTAAAGCCCGTTAATCCTCCAGCACCCCTTCCACCTGTTGCACTTGTGTAATTCCGTGGAATTTTATTGTATTGATCTAACTAGAGCAAGGGAAAGTTTTACGTTGCTGTTTATTTTATTACATTTTTATACATTTTATTAATCAAATTCTGTGATGCTGTAATGCTACGTTATTGTATTGAAAAAATACAATTTACATCATTAAAAACTAGCCAGGGTATTTTGAAAATCATTCTGTCATCATGTTTTTTGTTAGAGAAACTTTGAAATTACTATTTTCTGATCATTATTACATTTTCATTAAAATTGCAATTTTTTCATGTTCAGTTACGTTTTTTGAAATAAAGTAGAAATCGTGTTGATATAACAAACATTGAATAATCTTATGATATTTAATTACAGAGTTCCGTTATTTGTCAACGCTACTTACCAATAAATCAGTCATTCAAGTTTCAAAGTGTCTCAGATGTATCTTGTTACCTGAATGGCATTGAAGGAAAATCCCCCTTGGTAAAGCCCGTTTATCCTCCAGCACCCCCTCCACCTGTCGCACTTGTGTAATTCCGTGGAATTTTATTGTATTGATCTAACTAGAGCATGTTGTTCATGTTATTACATATTTTTAACTTTATCTGCTTATTTTCTCGAGTCATGTTCAATTTTACTTCGAGAGACAAACAGCGAAATATGAATATATCGAGTCATATGTATATAATCAATAATTTTTATGAATCGTTATTTTTTAAATAACATGTGATTTTATGTTCTTTACTTTTTAATTTGACCGCTATTTGTAAAAACGCTGTTATTTATGATATGAAATATGAAGAGCAATGTAAAGTTTTATGCAACCTTTGAAAAACGTGTCTTCTTCTCTTTGACATTTGTAATGTTATGTATTTCTTAGCATATACGAGATAAACATAAAAACACGATAAGTATTAGCAGTCAAATGGTAAACTTAATAACATTAGCTTCAGCATGCTAGTATAGTATTGTATGATAGAATAACACTTACTCTTCAAAAATATTTTGTTAAACAAGAGGCCCATGGGCCACATTGCTCCCCTGAGCAACATTAGACACAATTAGATAAGCTTCATCAAGTCATATCCAAAGTATTGGGACAATGAATGATTAAAACAGATCTTGTATTAAAAGATTTTCAAAATGGTCTACCCATGATCTTATGTTGAGCTCCTTTTGTAACTAGATGATTTCATAGTTATACCACATATTGAGCATTACTATACTCAAAATAATCTTTAGTTAAACAACTGTTCATAAAAATATAAACCTACATCAAACTTTGAACCTCTTGTGTGGCCCAATAATTATCCAGGGCCACAGACTAAACAACTGAGAATCAACAAATATCAAAATGTTTGCATATTAGTAATACTATATACTATATATTTTAGAGAACGATCAAATATATTTCCTATGTAAAAATTTGCCATTCTGCAATTATAGTCTCAACCTTTTTTATTTGATTTTTAAAGATTGTTCTTTGTATATATTACTCAACCTAAAGATTCTTCCACTCAAATAATACTTTTCTGCTTAATTGATATTCGAAAAGAAGATATTACTCTTTACATTCGTATGTAAAAAAATTCTACCCCCATGGTGCCCCCTGTCACAATCAAATCTTAGTAATTGCTGTAGTGTAAGTTGTTTTTACATGTAGTGTATTTATCCCGTACTGAACCCCAGTGTTTTGATAGACATTTTATTTTTATCCCGTATGGAGCCTCATGTTTTTCAGTTTGGCATTGGTCAGCATAATATTCTCAACCTTGGTCATTCCACCCGCATTGTTAGGGCTTTATAAGGTTTGAATTTTGCAGTTCTGGACAGAGCGCACGGTTTCCCCACACGGATCTGACCACGTGTATTTAGTTTTGTAATTGCCTGGTAACTAAATCTCCAGACGGGGTAAGTTTGCTTTTATTCATTTCATTTTCATTTTTTTAACTCTTATAAGTGCCACTTTATATTACTATAAATAGCGGACAAGAGTTGTCACGTGAATGTTACCTTAGCGTTGTATGTTTAACAGTATGCCACGTATATATCGCAATATATGTGCATTATAGTCTAATAGTGTCGTGTTTTGTTTAGATATGTAGTATATAGTGTAGTTTAACTACCTGTGCCGTTCGCTACGGTGTGTAAACATATATCTAAGTGTCGAGAGTTCACTCTGTTTAAATGTATTATACGGAGACCGGTTAGGGTCATTAATACATTGTACTTATGTAAGCATTATAATTAAAGGTCCCGGGGTTAGTCACATTCTATGCATGGACGAGGCTCTGTGTATTGGCCTGAGAGGTGATGGTGACTGACGGCCTATGGTGGACGACCGGAAGAGTTTCCAGTAGTTAATTACAGTACCCGCAACGTTATTTTTTACAATCCTATCCTATCGTATCGTGTATCAATCATATCGTATTGTGCATGTAAACAGTTCTATTGCGCGTTAATTCTATCCTATCGTGCGTGTATACTGTTCTATCGTGCGTGTATACTGTTCTATCGTGCGTTAATCCTATCAGGTTTATCGTTTAATTTTAACAATTCTTCCGTTTATTCTATCGTGTTAATCGTTTCGTGCCTTTTCATAAGCAAGTAAATTTATTACTAAGTTGCAACTCGTTCGGTGTGCCGTATACGAATATTTATCGAACAAGAATTGTAAAATCATAAAATCATCCAACATTCCATCAGGATACTAATTTTTAATTTTTTTAGATCAAAATTAACCAATATTAAATGTAAATCATATCTGTTAACATTAAAAATGAAAAACGAATTTCTTAGGAACAAGGTTACATATTTACCTGTATATCGAATATATCAAATCGTACGCAGAGTGCATGTATACCTGCGTAAACACTAACTTTTATGCAATAAATTTTGTTGCATCATATTTTACAGAAACAAAACTATTTATGAAATAATTTATATTAAATTAAAACCCGAGTTGTATTTTGAACCCGTTATTTTCCATGTGATATTTGATTTCAGCCTGAAATGTTCTCGGCAATCAGCTAGGGTGTGTGGTAATGAAAACAATGTTAACAAATCGTGCGCAGAATGTGTATCTGCGTAAGTATTTACTTAACTTGTCAGTAATAATTCGTTTTTAATGCATCATTTTTCTTATACAGAAAAAAATGTACTTATGATTTTATAATTACTTTATACAAGAGTTGGATTTATATAATTAAACCCGCTATTTTCCGAGTGATTCAATCTCGGGCTGAAATATTCGTGGCGATCGGATAGGGTGTTCGGTAATGAAAACAATTTTAACAATACAAAAAAATGATCATTAAAGCTAATAATTTTAGTTTAAAAAAATTAATTGGTCATTTTTATACATTCTATAAATGATGCAGCGATGATTAACAACTCGGCAATTGTTACTAAAAAGAAATTCCACGTAAATCTTTATTTGTAGGTGTTCTCTCTCAAATTCTGCCATTATCAGTTTGTTCGTAAATATCGTTAAAAGCGATCATACGTTTATCATGAACATCGTTTATCCTTTCCTATCGCGTATCAATCCTATCATATCGTGCGTGTATACTGTTCTATCGTGCGTTAATCCTATCCTTTCGTGCGTGTATACTGTTCTATCGTGCGTGAATCCCATCCTATTGTTTATCTTGTAAAACATAACGTTGCGGGTACTGTACTGTACTGTTATAGAGCATATATTGACAAGTCTCCGTGGCTCAGTGGTTTCGTCCTGGATTTAGTGAATACATACATTCAGTGTTTTGGGTTCAAATCCAATTGGTGGTCTTTTAAAAAAAAAATAAACTTTTTTGTTTTAAATGTATGTTATTGTAACATGATGTTGAATTATAATATACCGGTATATTTTAATTTGTTTTTATTGATTTCTAGATCTGCTGTATGAACACTATAAAAAAAATTATTTTCTTATTACTAGTTTTTTAGGATAACACAATATAACTTCATTAAATAATGTTTTCATTAACATTTCCAACTAGTTATCGGTTTACCTCTCATTGCCATTTTTTGAAAGCTTTGTGAGTTTTTTAATAACCGGAATAGCCATGTACTTCGACTCTCAACATAATATATTTTTGTTGAAATCTGTACATAGCCTTTCGAGGTTATAGACATTTAAATCCCAATTGATTCGTGTCGAGGATTCCTGCAAACTTACAATCTTGTGCGCTCACTTTCTTTTGGTTGATCATTAGAAATTCTATATGAATTAGAGTATGTTAAATACTTGTACACAAAAAAATTAAAGAATGATATGCTGTTTATAACTACTCTCTGGGGGCCCCTCTTTATACAATGAATAATGTGAAATGTGAGTAAATAAAAACGGCATCGTTAAAACAGTTTCCATAGTTCTGACACATTTCTGTTGCGGGGATAAAAGAATTATCGCTATTCTTAAGAAAATATTACAGCGGAAAATTATCCTGGTTTGTAGCCATTTGTCATTTTGAATAAAAATGAAAATAATGGATGCATAGGCCATAGTAAATTAGAGTGATGTGCCTGTCAATACGGTAACATTGATTTTTATAGCTCTTTAACATGTCACGTGACAACATTTTTCATTCCAGTGTATTGATCAATCAAGTGTGAGTAAAGTTATAAAAGTCACGAGTTTACGCGAGCTAAACAACAGTCATTTAATTATAATGGAGAAGACAAATTAAATTGTTGAATATTTTTAATTTGAGAAATTGAGCGCATTGAGGTGCAATTTTCTTCTTCACATATATACATGTAGGATTTTTTTGATAAAATACAATAACTTTTATATTTAAAAAAAATACTATAACTAGTAAGTAGTTGAGGAAGAAAATGTACCTACATGCTTTCATATATTTTGATCGCTTTATTAAGTGGGGGAGGGGGCCAGAACGAAAATACAGGGAATTAGAAGTTATAAAACAGTGTACACATACCAAATATTTAGTTCTATATTTTGCGTAGGATTTTCTTATTCTGTGAAAAAACAGTATTTCATGAAGGTACAATGTCAAAGATTACGTGTATGCAAAAATAAGTGTAAAATTTGAATACTTTACAATATTTATTTTGTTATTCTACCGAGGGCCATATGGCACAATATCTTTTGAACGCCCATTGTTGTTCAGGTGAGCGATGTGGCCCCATGGGCCTCTTGTTTGCCTACTGGTTTTTGTTGAGAAGATTTCTCTCTATATGTATTCCTATGTAAACATTTCGACCCCCCCCCTTTGTGGCCACACCTTACCCCCGAGGATCCTGATTTGAAAAAACATTGAATCTAGACTACCTGAAGATGCTTTCACACAAGTTACAGCTTTTCTGGCTACCTTGATTTAGATAAGCGGATTTTTCTCAATTTATTTTTAAAAATTTGATCCCCAATTGTGGTCCCATCGTACACCCGGGGATCATGGTTTGGACAAACTTTGGACAAACACTACCTGAAGAGTTACATGTACAGCTTTTCTGGCCAATTGATTTTTGAGAAGAATAATTTTAAAGATTTTTCTCTGTATATTTCACCCCAGGTGAGCTAACTATTATTTATGTTTCTGGTAAATGTGCCCACATTTTGTGTTTCCATCAGCAAAATTAATTGACAAGAGAAATACTGACAACACACTGCAGTAATCAGATATTACGCAAAGATCTTACCGTATTACCATTTGGATTTGTATTTTATTTGTTAATATACCGTACCCGTTAATGCATCTTATTTTCCGCAAGTAAACAGTCAACTGTCTTAGTTACCAATGTCTATGTTTGATTGATACGTAAACATTACAAAATACAGGCGTGGTTCCCCCAAGTTACAAACCGCAATTCATGAAAACGAAACGAAAATCAAAACAAGCTAACCACCGTCAAAGTTGAAAATGTCAACTCATTGGAATATTTAATCTCAATTTACTTTATCAAAATCAGCATTAATGTATCTTGCATGTTTCAAAGATTCCTTTCGCATGCGAACTGTTCCACAACAACCAAATTCATCTTTGTCAGATTGACCCATTTATCATACGTTCAAAATGGCCGCTTCAAAGAGGATTTTGTGATATGGAATGCCGAACCCGAAGTTATAAACTGATCGAACCCCACCCCTTTCAATTATTATTTTCGTAATAGCTCAAATTCGGAAGAAGATTGGCCCTTAATTTTTGCAATTTATTATTTCCTTTTCATAAGGACTATTTATCTTAAATTGCGTTGAGAAGATTTTTAAATGCAACCCCCTTTTTTCTACAGTTTTGAAGTTTTCTCCGCTTTGAATAAAGATCGGTCTTTCATTTCTGCAATTTATATTTGCCTTACCATAAATATGCTTTGTGCCAAATTTGGTTGAAATTGGCCAAACTGTTTTAGAGAAGAAGTTCAAAATGTATAAATGTTTACAGACGGACAGACGGACGGACCGGGCAGACGCACGTCGGACACAATGTGATCAGAATAGCTTACTTAGCTTTCAGCTCAGGAGAGCTAAAAACGACAAGATTGTATGGAAACTGGCTTTACAGTAATGGTAACTTGAGGTTTTTTTTTAAAAAGATTTGAGACAACCCCATTCTGATGAATTAAAAGTGGAATTACATCTTGTCAACATGTTAGATGCACAAACCTTTTCAATGCATTTTCTTCCTGATTATGTAAAAATGTTATAATGGTGGGATACATAAGTGAGTTTCAAGTCATCTCAGTCCCTTAACGAACAATACCTGCCCTTTGATTTTCAACTGCTCAGTTTTGTGAGAGATGCTCAAAGCGCTTTGCTTTCTTCACAATTTGAAATTCAGAAGAAATAGGATTCAAAACAAATTGTTGTAGTAAATGTCTCTGTTTTAGGAAAAAAGGTAAAAGATTTCTTGTGCTCTGCTGGTTTTAGCAATGTTTGTATTGCACAAAATGTTCCAAACCAAAGAAAACTGTTTTTAGAAATTAATCAAAGACTATTTGAAGTTTTTGTCCAGGAAAGAGACGCTTCCTTTGCATATTCCTCTAAACGTTACGTATACAAATACTTGTACAACCCTTTTGGTCTCCAATAATACATGTATCTTAAAAAATGTATATCAGACAATAGCGTTCACTATCTGACAAAATATAGATTGTCTGCACATAGACTAGCAAAAAGACAAGGTCGGTATAATAGAACGCATTTGTTGATTTTGTTCTCTTAATAGGATTGAATATCACTTCATTCTAAAATGTCTAAAGTACAGTCATGTACGATGTATTAATATCAAAAAGTAGTACTGGTCAAAGCCTTCTTTTTTCAAGTTTATTTGCTGAGTTTGCGAAATAGGAAACAATTAAGAAAAACTATGTATTTTTCTTAAGAAAGCAACATAGCATAGAAATAATTTGCTTTAGTTAATATGTATATTATCATATTATCGTCCTAATCTCATTATGTTTATGTATTATATATCTTGAGAGAGAGAGAGAGAGAGAGAGAGAGAGAGAGAGAGAGAGAGAGAGAGAGAGAGAGAGAGAGAACTCCAAAGTGTGTTGGCACACCAAAGTCCGACGGCCATGCCAATTTCGATGGTAAGACCGCCCAGAGTCCGCAATGGTTCACAAAATGGCGCGAAACTGTTTTATGCAATCAATAAATAAACGAAACGACTTACCTAAAATTAAAAACAAAAATACTGTGCTCATTATTTATATAGTCCCCCCCCCCTCCCCACCGTTTCAAAGGATATATGGACGCACCAGATATTTCGGTTCACGTTTCCGTTTTCACAATCTTTCACCGTAAAGACCTTCTTTTTGGAATCATCTGTGTCAATTTCCATCACCCGTCCTTTTCTCCAGTAACCAAAAAGAAACACAATTGTTCCGGTGGAAAGGGCAGAATTTGGTTTGAAATCAACAATGTCGCCAACGTTCGGGTCGAATTTTTCTAGTGTCGCTAACAGAGCCAATTTCTTGGAAAACAGTTCTAGGGGGTAGTGATCATGGTTCCAATGATCAGGGTTCTGTAAAAAATTTAAATAAAAAATAAAATAAAAAACTAAACATAGTTATGGAACATTTTTATCTTTGTTATTATCGAATTCCAACGAAAAAGTATACGAGTGTTGATCCCACCTCTTTTGTTTTCCAAAAGGAGTTCGAATGCCGTTTTTTATTGTGCGTTTCTGTAGGACTTTGAAATCTTCGTTCGTACAGGTCCGTGTAGTATGAACTTACACCAGACTAAACAAAATATGAAAATAACATTACAAACTTCAAACTAACATGTATTTTTTACGAATGATTACCGCTATTCACTAATGAGTTTTAAACATGTAATGAACAAAGACTGTTTCATCGTTTTAGTCAACGAATGATTGTTGATGTACTAATTCTTTTCTACTTGGAGTTGTTTTGTGTTCAGTTCGGCCTGTGAATTTGTGACATCTTGGAGCGGCATTCTGTCCACACAGTGCTGAAGGGACAAGTCAAGCGGGACAGCGATCCACTTTTCTGCATTTCCCTGCAGAGAATTATTTTAATTGTCAAATCAAATTTATTAGAGCCCAGACACAATATAGTTTTTTTTAGCTTTAAAACTAATGAAAAAACAATCCAACCATTAATTCCTTATTTGTCGCTGAAGTGACGGACTGATGGAACTGACTAGTTGATTTGACTTGATTGACTAAATTTCAAAAACGTCAAATTATATTTTTACATTTTTTAATGTTATTAACAAGCGTGTTTCAGCACTATTTTTTTTTTTGACAAACAATAATACACGGTGTTATGTTAACACATACCGTTATAGATAGATCTGCAACTCTGGGGAAATGAACGTCAGGGATCGCCTGGAGCGTCTATAAATAATGAATAATATGATTATCATTTATATAAGAAATTTAGAATAATGTTTGAAAGAAGAGACAATTTTTTTATCTCACTGTGAGCATTTTAGTACCTCTGGTCCATTGTTTTTATTTCCGCGGCGTCAATGTCAATATTTCCCTCTGCGTCATCTTCCTCTACATCGATATGGGCTTTCTCTAAAAAAATTCTTTCCTCTCTAGTCAAGTTACACATTGGAATTTAAAAATTTCAGATAAGATTTGTCTATATATAACCCGCGTTAAATCAACGAGCGACAGGCAGTTGCTAACTTTGATGTGAGAGAGAGAGAGAGAGAGAGAGAGAGAGAGAGAGAGAGAGAGAGAGAGAGAGAGAGAGAGAGAGAGAGAGAGAGCTTTTGAATATTTAAACGGTGTATTTATAAGCATGATTAAATGGTCAGTTTTACTGTTACACATGTGTAACTTAACAAAAACTGTAATTGATCTTCAACGGCAACGGAAAAGGTGGGTCGCGTGAAACACTTCAGATGTTGAGTCATGGGCTTGGTAGACCTGTGCACACGGTTGTTGTACTTGTAATAAAACTCTGGAAGGCTAGCCGGCCGATCTCTGGTGTCCACGAACTGTGTCCTGAAGTATGTAACAACGGTTGAACCGCTCCACGCGACCTGTAACATGTTAACGCATTTGTAAAATATGTGATTACAATATTAATTCAATCCACGCATTTATTTTTTTTTCGCCGAAATGCAAGAACACACAGTGTTTTAATTCCGTCTCTCAACAGCTTATATTTGCCGTAGCATAATGATTATTAGGTTAAACCTTACGTAATCCCTACATTTTTTAACATACATTTGTAAAATTATCTTGAGACTGTGGGTGATAAGGTCGGCCGTTAACGTGCCGGGTCTTAAATTCTTCCATTACAGAGGTTAAATCAGCATTGTTGAATTCTTTGCCATTGTCCGTTTGAAGAATTCTGGGAGGTCCAAACAAATAAATGAAACGTAAAATCACGTCTGACACCTCCTTCGCCGTTTTTGGCTTCAAACAGGCACAACTTGCAAATGCAAATCGACTGTAAGAGTCCACGATGTTGCAGATATAGTTGTATCCTGCAGTTTGGATAAAAAGCAGGAATGGGCCCTCTGGTCCTCTTCGTTTTCGGCAGGTCAACCGCGGCAAGACATTTTCCACATTCCACTGTCTGTTTGAAGAGAAGCCTGACGTTCTCTCGTGAAACCGGGTAATACGTCTTCCTGATCGTTTCGTAATCGGCATCACTTTAACGGTGGTCACCGGCATGGTTTTTCTTTTTTTTCTTTTATTATTTCTGCTACTAGCTCATCTTTGGAAAGGACTCTCCTATTTTGCTTATTTGCTTTTGAACTCCTGAAAAACACACAGCCCGTATCGATGTCTAATATAAAATTTAATAAAATCTTCCGGACCGTTGTCTCTCCCATCTGAAGTCCGGTTTCATCCTTGATTCTTTTAGCGCCCCATGACGGATGATCTGCCTCCTTAAAAACGGACTAGAACAGCTCCGGATTGGGTCATTTGTCTCTCGCTTTTTAATCGTTGTTTATTACTTATATTTGCATTGTACCAATCGCAAATACCATGCATTAGCCTAGACCTTGACATTTAGTTATTGCATCAAAAATAAACGTTCAGACTGTACTGTATATTTTTAATTCACATAATTCACATTAGTTTACAAAATCAATGATATGTTATATCAGTAATTCCTTTAAAATGTTAATATAAGACATGTTTTAAATACATCAATTTTAGGGAGTTGGAGAAAAACACATAATGTATCGTTTAGTGGTTCATATCCTCTTGGAAAAGTATATGACGTCACACCTTTATGACGTCATAGTACGCCGACAGTAAGGTACATAAATCATGGTATTTTTAGGAAAAGTTATCTTTTCTTATACATTGAATTTTGTACATGGAAACATAAAAATCAAACCATTTCATTTTATTCGAGCACAATTTTATCATACAATAATAAATAACATTTGTAATTGATGTAACAGGTTTATCCGTTGATGTAAAGAAGAAATCAACACCCCTGTTAGGGTTCGATTTACGGGCTTTTATTATCACCAGTTATATAAATAGATTTGACCCATTCTATGGGAATAGGCCCCAAGTACAAGTTGAACCAAGTTCAAAACGACTCAGTTGCAAGGTATATGTGCATTCAAGAAGAGATGTAATTTGTCAAAAACGTCTGTACATTTTTAATACAGTCTGCTCTCTTCAAACTCTTGACAAACATTAAACTAAAACCCAAAAAACTTTTGGAGGGAAATCGACCAACCAATAGACAAACAAGAAACAAACTAAAACACCAATGAAATTAAAAGACACAACTTAACTTTGACCAAAATATAATTACTGCCCTAAAGGCAACTCTGGACCTTTCTACAAATTAAGTTGTCATCAATGAATGCACACTAATGTATTTTAAGATCAATAAAATAATTATAGAATCCAATATATATGTATTCAAAAAATCATGAAAATATCAAAATAAAATGATGCACATGTAATATACATGTACTTGTAATTAAATCATAAAATATGAGACTGCTACGTTGATTAAAATTAAATATGAATAAAACTAAAATACATGTACATTGTATTTTATTAGAAATATTCACTATATATAATTTAAAAATCGTCATAAAATTGTTGTTAACTTGCTCTCTGAATGTCTATGGGGGCAATTATGCATGCATACAGAGGCGAAGAGATTGATTGTCTACAGAAGACAGCGGTTTTAATGGGATAACAACGCTTTTTACCGAGTTTATTAGAAATATTTCCATGTGAACGTGTTTTTGACAACATTTGCAACATTGTGTGGGAGGATTTGCGTAACTTGTGTCCAGTTGTTTTTTGACATTGTTTACAAATCGTGTCCTACTTTCGATTCTTCTCTTGTGTATTAGTTATATATATGTCATACATGTATATTGTGTAGAGCGGTTACGATGCCCCTGTGCATGTGCCCAAATAAAGCTTATACCTCGAGATATCTTTTTTTTCCACAATCTTATATCAATTTTACGCATCAAACGAGCTATTTTCAACTTTCGCTGAATATATATATATATATATATATATATATATATATATATATATATATATATATATATATATATATATATATATATATATATATATATATATATGAATGTAATTTGTAATTGAGTCTGTCTTCAATTACAAGTAATTGAATGCATTTAAATACATTCCAAAAATATTGTGTATTTTCAATTACTTTTCAATTACATCTCAATTACTTATTTTTCAAGTTTAAAATATAAAAAAGGTGTCTTATAAAGATTAATAGATTTTATACATGTTTGGCATGGACTTTCGTTTATACAATAATTAAATGTCCAATAATGTTTCATATGATTGTTTATACAGCATAACACACTGCCCAGGGCAATAGGTAAAGATCTAATTTTGTGGAGGTATAAACTCCTCTAATACCTAAGAACCCCCATTGATTTTAGACTTAAGGGAGTCAAAATCTCTCATTTTTGTGAATTATAGCAATTATTATTTATATACTAATATGCTGTACTGCCGAAAGTTATACTTTCTGAATAAACATAGTTTAAATATGTGAATAAAAATTAATTCACTATAGAGAAAATATTATTCAGAACCAAAAATGAACTCAATGGTACTTGTCCAATGGTGCGGTGTTTTTTCTTTGATGTTGATATATCGCATACAATTTTGTTATTTGAATATCACATATGTGATAGTTTTGCATACCAATTAGATACGCCCCCTCATGGCGATTGGCTTAAGAAAACACACAATACTGGCAACAAACTTTATTCAACAAATTGTAAACATGAAAAAAAAATGAAAATTTAAAATTGAAATGTTCTGTTTCTTTAACAGTTTGAAACAAAAACTGAACAGTTCTTTAAAATGTTACGTGATCAATATACACATTAGGCCTACTTGTTTCCTGCATCAAAAATATGGACATTACAGTTTGTAATGTTGATCATTGGGGTGCGCATTGGATCAACCATTAACTTTGGAAGTTTGCTATTATTGGCTTCGAATTCTGCCGCGCATTCGTTTTCTTCCGAGCCCAATTTCGGTGGATTTAGCGCCATGCTTACTGCACTAAGTTGTTCCTGGCTTGGTCGTTTGTAGTTCCGAACTGCCGTGCTTCTGTGTCCTGTTCTGGACATTACAAGCTGTTCCTCTATTCCTGACAAATAAAAATTTATGAATACAAAAGAAAATTAAAAAACTACGCCAGAGAGAGAGAGAGAGAGAGAGAGAGAGAGAGATAAATATTACCTGATTGAAATAGATTTGTAGCACATGTTCGTTTGCCCGAATGGTTGGAGAAATTCCCATGGAAGCCAGCCCCACTACACATATCCTTAATGATTTTCCCGAGTTTGTTTACTCCCATGACCTGCTTGGAATACTTCAGTCCCTCACCTGCTAATGGACGACGGTACATGCTTCCCGGTCCAACCATGTCAATGTAAGTTTGGTACACATGAAATAAATTCCAAGGTCCGTCGGGTCCACAGTCGTGTTTTACTTCCTTGGCAGTTAGGTTTCGCTGATTTAATCCCCCCGCAAAGTTCATGGAAGTACGACCGTAAAATGTAATAAACATTTTGTCACTAATCTTGTCGAGCTTGAACTGCTCCGTCACTAATGAACGATGTTCATCAAGACCTCTGAGCCCAAATAATTTACAGTTGTAGAAGAATATTGTGTTGGTAAGTGCAACTGAAGTTTTCATACCCAGATGTCCGCCTTCCCATAACGCGTTCTCCATTTCGGGGGAAATTGGATCCGCCTGTCGAATTGTCACACCTATTCCCTCCGTGGCGAGTTGTTTCATTCGGGCATCTAATGTTTTGCGGAAATTCCGAAAACGCATATCTTTACCGTCAAGAAAATTTAAGTCGATTTCATTATCTCGCATAAATCTTAAAATAGCAGCACACAACTGGTACAAGGTTTTAGGTGGATATGGACTACCATCAGCCCTGCGGCACTCGATCACAAAGCAGGACAAAATATGGTCTAAATCTTGTGAGCTGCACGATAGTAAATCAGGAAGTTGCATTTCTAAACCTGAATTAGCGTTTCTCGATTTTCGCCAGTCGTCAAAAACTTTAACTCCCCAAGATGTATTGCGTCGTGTATTGGTACTTTCCTGACTTTTGTGAAGCTCCTTTATTTCTGTAGAATTCACTGGTTTGCCGAAACGTTCCGGAGGGTCGGTTCTGACGTCATATTGTTCAGTTTTAATGTTATCCTGTTTTTCTAACTCCTTTAAAAATTCATCAACGTCGAAAGTAAAGTTTCCAAATTCAACATCTTTTTCGTCCAATTCATCAAAGTTTTCAAAAGATTCAAGCGCTTGGCTTAAAATCAAGTCATCGGAGTCGCCGAGTACGTCCATCTTCCTCCACCGAATTTCTGAAACTGCGCATTTAATTTGTACCAGAGAGCGGGAAAAAGTGAAAATATCACCGGATGGCGGGAAAATGTGCCAAAACCATTGGACAAATCAGTTACATGATTGACAGCTCGAGCATGTACGGAATATATCGCCTCACCTTTTGACACTCGGGGGCTCCGCCCCCTCGTGCCAAAAAGTGAGGCGATATATTCCGTACATGCTCTCGTGTCATCATGTAACTATAACTTAATGAATTTAATGTTAAAGAAATTTTTCTAGAAATTTTCAAGAAATCTGATCTGAACTGAACTATACAACCTTTAAAAACATAACCGTACATAATGCTCTGTATATCTTAATGCTGTTAATATATGCATATGTTCTCAAGATTTAAAAAAATAAAACTAAAGTAATTGAAATGTAATTAATTACATTTATCAAAGTAATTGAGAGTAATTAATTACATTTTAAAAAATCAATGTAATTGTAATTGCAAGTAATTGATCAAATTGTCAATGTATTTGAAAGTAATTAATTACCTTTCAAAGTAATTGACCCCAACTCTGATATATATATATATATATATATATATATATATATATATATATATATATCTGCAGTTGAAACTATCACACCATGGCGTCAAGGAAGGAAAAAAATGACGTCACAATACAATAAACGCTGCACGAAAGTGTGTGTACTCGATCTGTACTCGGCCTCGTTTTAAAAATTGTTATTATCGAAATTACTAATAGCGTTCTCGTGACGTGACGTCATAGACGTAATTTTTTTCGTGCAACATCGGAGTAGCGTGGCGCATAAACAAACGGCGGAATATCGGACTTTGGCGTGTTCGACCGTCGGACTTTAGCGTGACTGTCTATAGAAGACAGACCGTCGGACTTTAGCGTAACCATCGGGCTTTGACGTCCCTATCTTCAACAACCCATCTGACGTTGACACAGACCATCGGACTTTGGCGTGACCTTCGGACTTTGGAGTCTTACACACACACACACACACACACACACACACACACACACACACACACACACACACACACACACACACACACACACACACACACACACACACACACACACACACACATATATATATATATATATATATATATATATATATATATATATATATATATATATATATATATATATATATATATATATAACCCAAAATGAGTAAAGTTAATCCACACAAGTAATGAAAAATAACAGAAATCCGATGTAAAACTCTACCGGTAGAGTTTTGAATCGGCTTTATGTTATTTTTTATTATATAATAGACTTTTACCCGTGTATGCACGGGTTGACATTGCATATGATATCGGACATTTACAAAATAGATTCATTAGCACACCGTAGTGTTGACATTTACATAACCAAGCTTTAAACCTACATGCATAATAATGCTATTAATTTTACGTCACTTTGCTTAGTTAGAATAATCTAACTTTGTCTTGGTCAGGCATTCACCACAGTTAAAATGTCTCCCATATACCCATAATGTAGCAAAACATTGCAGAATCACTCCGAAACGATTTAGAAGGATTTTTCAAAGTAAATGCATCGTGTTATTTCCCGTATTTACTTTGATGAACAGAATATATAGCAAATTTCCAACGAAAGTTTACACGCATTTGTTTTATCGTTTATCCAAATGTGATAATGTGGAAACATAAAATTCGATCCGTTTGTGATTTGGCGTTAATGTAATGCGCATGCACAAGATTGTAAAATCCCAAAAACGCAGATGATTTCCGGAATTTTTAAAAGAATTTTTGTTAATTATTAATTTGAGAAGCTTGATTGAGAAAAAAATAAAAACAAATTGGTAATCTCAAGTACCAATGATGTTTAAAATATATAAAACAAAAGACACTACTCTTTCGATTTATCGGTATTAAAGACCAAACATTCGAGTCTATCATTTTAATATAATACACATATATATATATATATATATATATATATATATATATATATATATATATATATATATATATATATATATATATATATATATATATATATATATATATATATATATATATATATATGTTCATTATCACTTTAATTTCTTATATGATCATTTTTTAATCATTTTTAAATCAATCACAACAGAATCATTTAGAGGAAAAACAACGTTGACAAAAATATGTTTATAGTCGTAGTATGAAAGCTCTATATAATCTGTAATAATGTACAATTTTATGTATCTGTCAATTGATACGAAATAAGAAGTGTGAGTACTACAGTAATGTTGGAAAATAAAATACATTAACCATGTTTTGATTACTATTTCAAAGAGTTATACATGTTTACCCGATTGTGCAATTTATTACCAGCAGGTTTATCTAATTTTCACAGCATATAAACTTTTTAAGCAGTTAGAGGTCTGGCACGAAAGCCAAGAAATTTTGTACAACTTTAATCTTGCTTTTTAAAATTTGTCGAAAATTCAGTTTACTGATATAAACAATGTTCATGTGGATGTTGTTAGAGAAGGCCGGGATGGTCATAAAAATATATGTAGCTCCCAAAGAAGAAGGGCTCTGCATAGAGATATAGCAACATATTTTTTTAAAGTGTCAAAGGCAAAATACTGTAAACGTATTATATCTGGCTGTGTATCCTTTTTTGCGTTTTTTGCAGAAAACGGCGTCTGCTAATTAAATCAAGTACATCACCACATGTAAAATTAATCAGAAGATAAAATGGTGCATTCAGAAATGCGCTAAATCAAATCCACGTTAACTTGTTGAAAAATCGTACGTTTACAGTATATAAAATTTTTATATTAAAAATAATTGTCTATAAATTAAACTATCATATCTAAAAATAGAAGGTAAATCCAATAGTTAATTTGTTGACCGCCTTACTACTTTGAGTATAAGTATATACTTGTACATGTATGTTAATGATTTATTCAATGTGACCTACCTTTAAGACACGTAAATCAGGAAGTTAATACTAGGGCATTTGAATCATATTGCCAATTGAACAGACCTGCAAGTTTTGTAAAAGTTGTTTTGGGGTTTCCGATATTCAATCAACAAGGTTTAAAGATACGCGGAATACATGCATGTAAGTAAGTGATCCTTTTACATGTAATGAAGGTCCTTTTCAAAGAAAATGAGTTTAGATATTACTTAAAATTGTTTTTGCTTAGATAAACACAATTAGTGAATAATACGAAGAAAGTTAATGGATGTTGGGTACTGTATTGGATAAAAACGAAGGGGAAAAAATGGTTACCGGACGTTAAAAAAAATTATTGTTCTATAAATCGCTGGTACTTAGAATTTTTTGCATAACTACATATCCTAGAAAATAATTATACAGCATATGCATCAATGTCAAATAGTATGAAAAAATCCTGCATTTTAATATTTTGTAACACCCCTTTACTACACTGTCAAAGTATAGGAATGGTTGAACTTCAGAATAAAAATAAATAATTGTATGATGGACATATCATGTACTTGTATAAACGGCGTTTTACTCAACACAAAGATTATGTGTGAAAAACAACAAGCAACAAGTACTGTAAACGTACTACATCTGGCTGTGTATTCTATTTAGCGCTTTTGGCGGAACGATACTTCCGCTAAATCAAGCATCGCTAAATGCCATGCATAAATGTATAATAAGAATTGTCACATTCAGGAAAACTTTAATTCAAATCCACGCCAACTTGTTCAAAAACTAATTTCCGCCAAATATCGTACACGCCAAATATAATAGGTTTACCGTATCTTGATTGGTTAAATTTTGGACGTATTCAACATCACAGGCTTTTTAAGGATTGGTGAAATATGTAAAATCAAATGTGCTTAAATGCAGACTTTAATCTGTCCTATTTTTAAAGAGATTTAATATATATTTCGATTGGTTTCAAAATATTGAAGTTTTAATTTTATAAAACTATGTTTACACACTGCCTAAAAAATTATAGGTTGAACAAATCATTGTATATTTATGGACATGTCAGATACTTGTATAAACGGGGTTCTTCTCATCACGTAGATGCGTGTAAAAAAAAACAACAAGCGGAGATTATATTGATAATATAAATTTCTAGAAATCTTTAACGGATTGGTGAGACGTATAAAATTCTTGGTAGGAATTACTAGACAGTCTTTGTTAGAGAAATTCGAAGAGGTTACGAAACTGGTCAGTTTTGGGTCAAACTGCGCATCGTCGCATTGTATACGTGTACACTTCTACACACTTGCCTCTTCACATACAGTTATAAAAATATGTGTACATCCGCATATTATTATTCAAAATATTTATATCTTGTATTTTTATAGATTCTGTAGTCTTTTGTCACCTAAAATGTAAATTCCTGCGGCTGAGTTTCTTAGCTTTTAAAAAAACCTAACCGTGTGAGTGCATGAACAGAAGCTAGAATGTAGAAAAATCAAAACGACTTGTAAATAGCCACATATAGTTCTTGGTGTTCGCTGCTTTCCTCACAGTACATATATAGAAAACTGACCAAACACTTTAAGTTTGCATAGTAGATCTCATCTGTGTGGACGAATATTTTACGTCGCTTACATTTATTACTTAGACGCAACAACTTACCAGATAAAAGCAGTACATATGCAGAAGAAGATTCAGAACATTAATTATAATGGCCAATGCAATACATTCATAAAGAAATTGCACGCATATAGCGACAAGACAAGTGCAAACATTAGACAAACAAACGTATTTAACACGTCGCACACAAGGTACAGATGTGAAATAAAGTGTAACAAAATCAAAGGCTTTAATATATCATGATTCAGGCGAGTGCCCATTTACAAATCGCGTTCAGCTTTGATTTAAATTAACTCAAGTGTATATGATCAATTTTAATATACATGTATATTTAAAAGAAACGTAATTTCGACCAAATTTTCTTAACCAAATTAAATTAAACAAGGATAAATTTCGGATGAGTACACCTCATACGCCATTTTGACCCTTCTGGCATTGGATACTTTCAATTAATATTAATTCACAATATGTCAATAAGTTTCAGTTCTAACTAAGCTTGCACAAAGTTAATTTCCTTTAGAACCAAGCTCGGTTAAGCGCTTTTCAGTACTTTAAGTACTTTGATTAGTTCCTCCTTTCAGACATCTTTCTATTCCTTGTAATTTTTAATAAGTTTCTCTTGCTTGTTTACCACAAGATATAATTTTAGACAATTTTTTTTGCTTTCAATAAGCAGTTTCGTGCTTTTCGAGCAGTAAATTAAATGATGCGGTGTTAGGTGTGTGCGTCTCCAGAACCTTTCAGCTTTTATTTTCAAACGCTCTGCATGACGTAGGTCAGGGGGATATCACTTTGTGTTTGGTCTTATCGTAATTTCCTTTCTCATTGTGGTATGGGGCACCTAACTGTTGTGACGTATTATTTATCAAAAACACCAACAAAATCAAGTATAAAATTTATAAATAATTTCTTTCCCAAAATTTCACAAAACAGCGTGGCGCACTGAGTTAGATGGTTCACTACGGATCTTCAAGTTATGAGGTCGTTTCTCGCAGCGGATTGTAAAATGTTACCTTTTCCACAAATATTTTAAACGGTGGGGTTTTTTTTGGTTAAATAATGTAAAATTTAAAAAATTCTAAACCGGTTAAAGTATTTTTATTATAATGCACTTTAATCCACATTTATATCGACAGATGTTCCATACCACCTTAACAGAGGCGCGTATGTGTAATAACATAACGCACAATAGAATAATAGTTTTTCAAGGGGTCTTCAAGCAGTATTTCATCTGATTTTAAGAAACTCATTGAGATGGCAACTTAGATACTCTGTAATAACTTTACGAAAAAGTCGGAAACTCAATTAAATTTTAGATTCCTCTGGTTTTCAGACATAACAGAATAGATCTGATACCATTGTAATCTCCGGACATATTACCTACATTGTATAAGATCGCATAATAAAAGATCCTTCACTGCCGGTTTAGACAATAGGATAGGGTTAGACTCTCTGGTGATAAGCAAATCCGCTTTATACTTAATATTTGAGGAATTTTAGTTACAAAACGTTAATGAAAAAAAGCAAACTAAATCGTTGAGATATTCAATTGCATGTAACTCTTAGCTAGTAAATGCATTTTTATTTGTATTCTACACACAAATACAAAACAAACGACAATAAGAAACAAAGCCAATAATATTTAATTGCTCTTAATAATGTATCATACATGTAACTTGTTCAATGCTAGTAACTGTAAGGGATAAATTTACACAGTCTAAAAATATAGTCAAATATAGACAGTCTGTATACAAGTATTATCTTAATTTTATAAAGTCAGTTTGATACATACACGTGTGTGTAAACAGTTTACTTTTACACAATATATAAACAGACAACCGGTTGTTATAAAGGACATCAGTGCATATTCTTAAGATGTAGATATACGAAATTGAATATATCGTGGATTGAGAAACCCCATTGCTACCAAGTGTATGTGAACAGTTTGTTTAGTTGCAGTACTGGATTTTCTTTATTTTAATTGTTCCATTCTCAGCCACAAAGAGGTTGTCTCTGGAGTCCACACATAAACCCCATGGATTCTGTAATGCACAGTTGTCATTGAAGCGGATGAACTGCCCGTCCTTGTCAATTATGTGGATTCGATTGTTGTTCCAGTCGGCTACCAGGATCCTACTTTGGCTGTCGGCTGCAATGCCGCGTGGATTAAATGGCGTCTTGGTACTAGAAGGAGAACTAGTGAAGGTAAACCGGAGTTTTCCAGCCTGATTAACCACCACTACGGCACCGGCCGTATAGTCAGCGACACATTTATCTAAGTTCTTGTTCTCTTTGATGTATTTAATGTCACGACATGAATAGAGTGGTTGTCCCTTTTCATTGAATTCAATAGTTTGTTTCTCTTTTGAGTCAGAGTAACGCACAACCTTTGTTTTTGTTTCATCATCACTGTTCATGACAACAAGGAGGTCATCAGATGAGGTACAGCATACATTGCGAGGTTTCCATCCCTGTAATTTAATCAGTGTCTGTACATTTGTATTCTTCACCATGTTGATAGATCTATCCCTATAATCAGCATAAACTAGGTATCCATTTTGTGTAACTGCAATATCCTCTGGCGAGTTCTCTGACTTGGTTTTGAAAGAGTTATACATTTTTACCCGATTGTGCAATTAATAAGATCAATTTTATACCAGCAGGTTTATCTAATTTTCACAGCATATAATTATTAAACTTTTTAAGCAGTTAGAGGTCTGGCACGAAAGCCAAGAAACTTTGAACAACATTAAATCTTCTTTTTAAAAACTTGTCGAAATTCAGTTTACTGATGTAAACGATGTAGATGTGGATGTTGTTAGAGAAGGTCTGGATGGTCATGAAATATTATATGTATCTCCTAAACAAAGAGAGTTCTGCATAAAGATATTGCAAAATAATTCTAAAGTAACAAAGGTGAAATACATGGAATTTTTCTATACTAAATAATTGTCTGTGATAACTTTAACTATCATATCTAAAAATTGAAGGTAAATCCAATCGTTAATTTGTTGACCGCCTTAATTAACTCTTTAAGTATAAGTACATACATGTATTTAAATGATTTATTCAGTTTGACCTACGTACAAAAACACGTAAATCAGGAAGTTTATACTAGATCATTAGAATTTAAAAAAAAATGAGTTTAGATATTGCTTAATATTGTAATATTATTGCTTAGATAAACATGTTTAGTAAATTTTAGAAATGATACGAAGAAAGTTAATGTATGTTAGGTACTGTATTGGATTAAAAACGAATGGAGAAAAATGGTTACCGGACGTTAAAAAAAACATTATCATTCTATAAATCGCTGGTACTTTGAATTTTATACATAACTAAAGATCCCAGAAAATAATTATACAACATCTGCATCAATGACAGTTAGTATGAAAAAATACTACATTCTAATATTTTATAACACCGCTTTTATACACTGTGAAAGTATAGGGATGATTGAACTTCAGAATAAAACTAAAATATTGTGTTTTGATGGATATATCATGTACTTGTATAAACGGCGTTTAACTCAACACAAAGATTCTGTGTGAAAAACAACAAACAGAAAGTATTTGGATTTGTTAAATTAAATTTTTTAGATACATACATGTAAAATCACCTGTGCTGAAATGCAGACTTTAATCTGTCTTATTTTTATAAAGATATGATATGTCGATTTGTTTGGAAATATTGAAGTTCTAATTTTATAAAACTATGTTTACACACTGCCTAAATAAATTAAATGGTTGAACAAAACATTGTATATGTATGGACATGTCAGATAACAAGCGGAGATTATCTTGATATTATATATTTCCAAAATTCTTTTACGGATTGGTGAGACGTATAAAAGCACACGTGCGGAACTGGAGACTTTAATTCGTCGCATTTTCATAAAGAGAAAATATAAACTTTTAGTGTCTTTTCAGTTCGTCCTTTCAGACATATTTCTATTCCTTGCAATGTTTTAATAATCCATTATAAATTGATTTATGAAAATAAATGTATAGTACATGCAACTTTCTTTAAAACTTATTCATTGTACAATGTTAAAACAGTAGCGACAACGGTCCTTGCTAAATAATGATGATATTTATAATATCGCTTTTAAAATTAATGCACTATCAGATGGTCTGAATAAGATTTCCTATCTTTAACAATTATATGAATTTTCAAGTCTTATCTTCTCTGTTCAAGAATATCAATATGTTGTAAAAGAAACACGAACGCATACACCGAGAATTGAGTTTTGTAAAAATATGTCAATAACACTTGTTTCAAATATAACCATTTTTGAAAAAAAATTCTCTTTTTTACCACAAGATTTTAAACAAAAATAGTCTTTTTTGCTTTCAATAAGCATCGTGCTTTTCGAGCAGTAAATTGAATAATGCAGTGTTAGGTGTGTACGTCTCCAGACCCTTTTAACTTTTATTTTCAAGCGCTTTGCAGGACATAGGTCGAGGGGGGTACCACTTTGTGTTTGGTCAAATCGTAATTTCCTTTCTTATGGTTGTATGGAGCACCTCACTGTTGGGACGTCGTATCTATCGAAAACAAAATAAAACCAATAAAATCAAGTATAACATTTATAAAATAAATTCTTTCCCAAACTGTCCCAAAACAGCGTGGGGCAGTGGGTAGAGGGTTCACTACGGATCTTTAAGTTATGAGGTCGAATCTTCCAGGGGATTTTAAAATGTTAACCTTTCTACAAATATTTGAAATTTATTTTTTTTGTTTTGTTAAATAATGTAAAAGATGAAAATTCTAAACCGGTTAAAGTATTTTAGTTATAATGCACTTTAATCCCCATTAATATCGACTGATGTTCTATACCACCTTAACAGAGGCGCGTATGTGTCGACAACATCCCGCACAATAGAATTATAGTTTTCCACGTGGTCTTCAAGCGGTATTTCATCTGATTTCAAGAAACGCATTGAGGTCGTATCTTAGATACTCTGTAATAAATTTACGAAATTGTCGGAAACTCAATTGTTTTATAGGTTCCTCTGCTTTTGGGACATTCAAAACAAAATAGATGTCATTGAGATCTCCGGACACATTCCCTCTAAGATTGCATGATAAAAGATCCTTCACTACCGGCTAAGACAACAGGATGGGATTAGACTATCTGGTTATAAGCAAATCAATCCGCTTTATACTTAATATTTGAGGAATTTTAGTTACAAAACGTTAATGAAATAAAACAAAATAAATCGTTTAGACATTTAACTACATGTAACTTCTTAGCTAGTAAATGTATTTTTATTTGTATTCAACACAAAAAAACAAACAAAAATAAGAAACAAAGCGAATACCATTTATTGCTCTTAATATTGTATCATAACTTTTTCAATAGTAAATGTCATGCATAAATTAACACAGTCTACAAATATTGTAAAATATAGACAGTCTGTTTACAAATATTATCTTAATCTATACAGTCAGTTTGATACACACACACGTGTGTGTAAACAGCTAACTTTTACACAATATATAAACAGACAACCTGTTGTAATATTAGACATCAGTGCAAATTATTAAGATGTAGAAATACAATGTTGAATATATTATGGATTGGGAAACCCAGTATTCACAACGAGTATTTTCACAAACACTTTTCTTTAGTTGCAATACTTGATTTTCTTTAGTTTACTTCGTAAGCTATTAACCACGATGAGGTCGTCTTTGGCGTCCACACATAAACCCCATGGATGCCGTAAATCACAGTTGTCAATGAAGCGGAGGAACTGTCCGTCCTGGTCTATGACGTGGATTCGATGACTGTAGCCGTCGGCTACCAGGATCCTACTTTGGCTGTCTGTTGTAATGCCGCGTGGTTTAAACGGCGTCTTGGTACTAGAAGGAGAACTAGTGAAGGTAAACCGGAGTTTCCCGGCCTGATTAACCACCACTACGGCACTGGCCATCCAGTCAGCGACACAAATATCTAAGTTAATGTTCTCTTTGATGTATTTTATGTCACGAGATGAATAGAGCGGTTGTCCCTTATCATTGAATTCAATAGTTTGTTTCTCTTTTAAGCCAGAGTAACGCACAACTTTTGCTTTTCCATCATCACTGTTCATGACAACAAGGAGGTCATCAGATGAGGTACAACATACATTGCGAGGTTTCCACCCCTGTAGTTTAATCAGTGTCTGTACATCTGTATTTTCCACGATGTTGATAGAGCTATCTTCATAATCAGTATAAACTAGGTCGCCATTTTGTGTAACTGCTATATCCCACGGATACTTCCCTGACTTGGTTTTGACTGAATTCACTTGTTCTCCCTGCAGATTGTAGAGTCTCATGATATTGTCAAAACCACTTGTCCAGACATGTTCACCACTAAGACATGACACACTGCGTAGTCGATGTTTTCCATAATCGGTATTTATATCCTTGACAATTTGTGGTTCATCAATTAATGGTTTGTATGAAGCAGAGGCGTCAGCACCTGGGGAATCCATTGTGGTGTCGTGTGCTTCAACTTTCATAGAAAGCGAAGAAAGAGAACCAAAATAATGATATAGCTGTTCTTTGTTGATCTTCGGAGGGCTAAAACTTGGTAAAGAAACTTTTAATTTTGGAGGCAATTTTCTGAATTCTGTATTCCTAGATTTGTAGGCAGTAACTAGGTTGATATCGTTAGAGTTCAGTAGTTTCTCTAGATCAGCAGTACATTGTACGATTTCAGATATCGTGCGTTTAATTTCATTTTCTTGTTTATTTAGGACAGCCAACTGTTTAGAATCAATTTCTTCAAGATTGGACTTAACTTTCTTTATAATAAAGTCTACTTCTCTGTGCAAGTCCTCTCCATGTTTATTTATGACATATGTGAGTTTCTGCGAATTTTTATTCAGATCCGCTTTCTGAACTGATATGTGAGTAACAATCTCCTGATATTTAAGATTAATGGATTTTTTTAGTTCTTGTACATCTTTTTTAATGACATCTTTTTTGTTTTCAAAGTATTTCAAAATCTCAGTAAACTCGTGACCTTTATGTTCAGAGGAAGCACATGTTGCACAGATAGAAATATCACATTCTTCACAATAAAGTTCACATACTTTTGTGGAATGTTTCTGACATTTCGTAGTTAATCCACGCTTATCAAATGGAACAACTCTGTGTTCTGTAGATTCATCTAAGAGATGGTCCCCTACACAGGCTTTACATATATGTATGTGACAAATGCCACAGTACAAAGGGGGGACCGGGGTATCGCAAAGTTGACACCTTAACACGTCCTGTGCACTACGCCGGGGGTCCATCGTCAGACAACTTTTTTATCGCAGGAAATCCTAAAAAGATATGTACCCTTTTATAAATTCTTTTTTTCATTAGTCCTAGCATTCGATCGTAACGCATTACTACTTGTGCTACCAAGTCAAGATTGCTCTTCTCACTTACATGTACATGCATAATCAGAGGTTACAATATAGGTATATAAAAGTGGGTGTAAGAGTGAGAAGGTTTTCAGATTAATGACTCACCAATCGGAGGTATTACAATTGTATAGTTTGTTAAATTCTGTATTATTAATATAAAATCAATCCATGCTAAACATATAGTTTTTACACACTGCTTGATTAATCAATTTTAATACTAACTATTATTTATGTACAAATATAACAAACATCTAAGTCTACTGACCTACATTATCGGTGTAAATCTTTGTCCAACATGGCCGCCCCAGACTTTGTAACTACTTCCTCGTCTGTTTACCTGTACTAGATCACGTGATTAGTAACACGGCAGGTGATTTAGGGGCGGATCTAGAAATGACTCTCTTTCCCGGTCCTTCGCCGCGCTTTAATTTGAATTTTTCTTTAGTTTATTTAATAAGCAATAACAAAAAAGCATAACTATAAGAGTCTATATTCACATAAATAATTTATATAATTATACTTTAATTTATACTACAAAAATAATACAGGCCAAAAATTATCTCAGGTTGTTTTGTGAGTCTATGAAGAAGATACGAATACGGTTTATATTGGCATTAACTAACTCAATATCTATTAATATTTTTACAGTATACATAGAAGGAGGTACATAAATTTTAGATGATTGTCTTATATTTTTCCTATTTGTTTCACATTATCTTCTTACAAAGTACAAAACTTAACACTGATTTAGAAATAGACTGAGTTACTCCTCTTTAACCTTAGTTTAAAGGGTTCTCAAAACCAAGTAACTAATACATTTACCAGCAAAATAGCTAGAGTTTTACTCATTTCTAAGCGTTACACAGCTAAAATGTCATTACTTTTAACAATTACCAGTTCGTTCCATTTTGGAGACTTTACCTATATATGTGATTTAAACTTAAAGGTATTTGCGCTTTCATAAGAATCGGCACAGTCCAGATAACTATACATTTATATATGTAGATTTACAGCTTTCAATTAGAATATAAGATATTACATGTAAGGGGTATTGCAACTTACTACAGTTTATTTGGTAAACTAGAAATAAAATAAATGTTACACCTGATATTTCCCTTTCACAATACTTTTCTTCATCTTGCCAGAGGCACAAACATGTAGCAACAAACAGATTGTAGTTTGGGGGGGGGGGTATAGTTCCTCCATGCGAACGTTTTATTCTGCAATGGAAGGAGGTATGCCGAAAGGCTAAATTAATGATGTGCAATATATCAACGCAAGTGAAACGTTTCACTGAGACTCCAACGTTATGTACTCAATATAAATATTTGATTTTTCCCCTTTTTTAAAAGCATAATTATGTTTTGGCATTCGTTGTATTTTGGGAGAAACAAAAGTAATTTAAAATATTCAATTTTTTCAGTAGTAAAATAGTGCAACTTTTAAATATTTAGTCAAATCCTAGTACAGTTTTTAAATGTTGCATTTTTGGGGTCGGTGGTATTACATGTATTTCATAACTAATTCTTTGCAGAAGTTGATCCCTCAACTATCTTTAAGTATCAGATTCTAGCATACGTTAATATATTAATTCATCTTGTTGTATTTATTTTATTGGGAGTTGATTTTAATCAACTCTCATATGCAGTCACTCTGGCAAACCAAAAGTGAAACAGTGTTTGGACCAAACCACAAATAATAAATTTTATGCCAGCAGTTTTATCAAATTTCCACAGTTTATAAATTTTTTAGCAGTTAAAGGTCTGGCACGAAAGCCTAGAAACTTGAACAACTTTAATCTTGCTTTTTAAAACTTCAGAAATTCAGTTTACTGATGTAAACAATGTACATGTGGATGATGCTAGAGAAGTTCTGGATGGCGATGAAAATATATGTATTTCCTAAAGAAGTAGAGCTCTCTATAAAGATATAAATATAGCAAAATATTAAGACAGTGTCAAAGGTAAAATACATGGAATTTTTCTATGCTAAATAATTGTCTATAAAAACTAAAAATATCGTATCTAAGAATTAAGGGCATTAAAATCCAACGGTTAATTTGTTTACCATCCTGTCTTTTCAAGCATATATACATACATGTACATGTATGTAAATGACAAATTCAATTTGACCTACGTATAAAACACGTAAATCAGGGAGTTAATGCTAGGGCATTAGAATCAATATTGCCGATTGAACAGACCTGCAAGCTTTGCGAAATAGTTACCAGACGTTACAAAATACACAATTGTTCCATAAATCGCTTCGCAATAACTTCAGTTTACAGAAAAATTGATACATGAATCTATGTTTTCTTGTGTCTAAAGAAATTTGCTTACTTTACAACAAAGCAAACTTTTCATTTTAAAAAAGGACAATCAAATAGTGTTCTGATCAAATGTAGATGCTTTTTTGTTAAAAATAAAAACAAACCATGCACGTTGCGGAGAAACCCTTTCACGGTAACTGCAGTACTGTTTTTTTTTTTTCAGGGGAAATTTTACTGCAGTTAAATTAAGGGTATCTCCGCAATGATTAATGATCATCGCGAGTTTTTTTCTTCATGATGGGTTATCAACGATGTTTAAAAAATTATTATGACGCTTAGAACTCTTATTAAATGGTTTTGTCGTATGTTGTTAGTTCATTTATATAAAGTTGACAATTTGACATTGTAATTTAATGTATGATTTATATAAATGTTAATGTAAATTGTTATTAAAGGATAAATATTTGCGCTATTACTAGTATCAACTTTAAATAATAGAAAAGAAGAGAGAGAGAGAGAGAGAGAGAGAGAGAGAGAGAGAGAGAGAGAGAGAGAGAGAGAGAGAGAGAGAGAGAGAGCGAGAGAGAGAGAGAGAGAGAGAGAGAGAGAATAATAACTAGATCTGACACCAAGTTCAACTACCTAATATATTCGTCTGAACATTATCCAATTTCTTATTTAAACCTAAATCAAAGGAAAGGGAGGTAGAACGTTCGATTAAAATTTTCAAGGTTATGACTTAGAACCGGGTTTAATAAAACAACACTTCGTTTTAAGATGTTAAAATTCTCAAAAATTCTCAAACAACTTGTAACATATAGCTTCTTTCGAGTCGATATCATGTTTGTTGCATGATATATATAGGATCTCTCATGAATTGCGATGGTATATGATTTTTATCCAACGAGTTGTGTGTTTTCTATCCCCGAGCCTTGGCACAATCATATACCATCGTAAATCATAAGAGATTCTTTTTATCACATGTTTTACCAAGTATTTTGTTAATCCCAACTTTTTCTGTAAAAATTGTAATTGTGAGCCACACAACACATTATTTACAACACGTCAACAACGTTACGCATGGAAAAAAAAAGTTCCTTAAATAAAGTTTAACAAACAGACATTTCATTTCCGAACATTTTTTTTATGAATTCATGACAAATAACTGAAACAACATTATATGTTTCAAATTTACATCTCAACACCCCTCAACTGAATTAATTGTCTACTTTTTCATTCTACGTCAATCAACCGCCTAAACCTACGTAATGATTAACTATGACGTCACGTGGCGTAAAACACACAGTGGAATATCAAAAAATTATCCCATGAGTGATATCCACCGTATATTGGGATAAATATGTGATAAATATAAATATCGAATTTTGGTTATTTGGTTAATATCGCATAGTAATTTTTCGGTTGTTTCCGTTGCCGAGCATGAATTGCCTAATTGATGATCTTCGCTCAGAAATGCCAGTTTGTAAAAAAAAAACAGGTTGTACCATTGTCTATTCAAGTAAAATAGCAGTAGCTAAAATAGGAAAGACTGTAATATATAGACTCTTGAAAATGACTTTCCGTGAAAATTTTCATGACTGAAGTGCCAAAAGTATGCCAATAATCTCCTTGAATTCACGATATATTTCATTGAAAACCAAAATTTTTCATCGGTTTTAAAAATATACTACTTAGTTAGATACGGATTTTTATGACTATTTAAAATAAAATAATATCTACACTGTATTACACCTGCACCAACAAATCGACATTATTCTATTTCTAAGTAATTTCTTAATTCAAAAAGCCCATTAAAATGCTGCGAGTTATGGCTTTACGCGTTAAGCTATCGAAAAAACAAAATATTAAAGTTAAATTAAATGACATCAAAAACGCTTGTTTGATTTATTTAAAATATGCTACTTTTTCTAATCAACGATGCATAAATTTAGACCACACACGTTTAATATAAGAAAATGCAAACTTCTTGTTAACTTGAGACAATTTTGAAGAGGAAGATCAATTGATATTTGAGATATATGTGAAAAAAATCGCCCTCCCCCATCCCCAATTTATGAAAAAGGGGAAGAAAGAACTAACAGAGCTAGATCTAGTACTGACAAAAGCACAGTCAAGTTCTGAAGATAGGGACAGAAAGTATCAATTATCGGTGCTGTGTGAATGCCCCTCTCTCCTTCGCTCTACTCAGCCTTGAATTTACTTTGTACTTATATCTTAAGTGCATAGTTGAAACTGTTACTAAAACACATTGATCGATACAGACGGGGCGAAAATTGTCCAAACACGGTGTATAGATATTATACTTATTTACACGTGTAAGTGCGTGCAATATATATAGACTCTCACGAAGCCTAGTGATATATTGAATTATTTGACTTACGTGGAATTTTTGAATTACTGAGTGGATTAATTGCTGTAGTTTGTTTTAGTTGATGAAAATCCCCATCTGTTCTTGAGTTATTCCCCTTTTAGTAAAATTTAACGACCTTTTTGTCCGATGGGTTTAGCTCTACAATGACTGGCAGAGTCTCAAAGATGGGCTGATTTGGAAGCTGATACGTTGAATTGGTGCAAGACATATTTCATTAATTATCTAAATGCAAATAAAAGGAGTTGTATAGGTGTTGAAACAAACGTTAGAATAAAATGCAAAAAAATTCACGTATTTTCCGTTTTAGTTTGCTACCTGATAATAATTTATTATAAGATGTAATTTAAAAGTTGTTGGACAGGCATCAACAGTTTTTGTCAATAACTTGTAAAGGAATAAAAATTTCTAATGCATTATTGAAGCAAAGTTGGAAACATTATTTCCAAATTCTTCCGTAGTATTCAATTTAATGTTTTCGTAATTTATAGTCAGTATTTGCAGAAACAATTTTTGTCAGTTCGGCCCATTTTTGTGGGGGTGTGCACGTTTAGGAAGTTGTGAAATGGCATGTTGTAATGCAATAACTGATACATGCAGCGCGTAAAGATGATTCCACATTAAATTTTAAATGTTTTATTCATATGTACATTTTCAAACAAAAAACAGTATTCTGATGAAACAATCTAATAAGAAAACCAATTTGGGAACTGGGGTTCTCTAAATCTGAAAACATTAGATTTTTGTAAACACTTCCATAAATAACGGTGTCGACTTTTAAGAATTTCGTCGAAATTGACAGGTGGTCGAAATTACCCCGGTTTAGAAGATATCAAAAATCTTTCATTGTATTTGCATTTGTGTAGAAGTCAATTGCAGGGTCGTTAGTTTCTTTTTTAATTAGAAATAATTGATTTAAAACATGTATTTGATATAACATCATCCCCGTTTCTCCAACGTATATGTATAATTTTTTTACATTTATAACATTGCTTGATTCACACATGTACATTCGAAATGAATTTTTAAAGAAGCTTTGGATGTTTCTTTATTGTATCATAGTTAATATTTGGCAGTCCTCTAGAATAGTTCAATAAAATCGAAACACGGTTGCATCAGTAGGGGTTTTCTCCGTAAAACATAAGAATAAGATTCAAGCACATAATTTGGTATGTTTTGGATATTGTGTATTATAATATTATCACAGTAATATGGAATGTGGAAATCATGGCCTTATTAGCATTTACATATTCTACATGTATATTTGAATAATCAATTATAAGGGAAATAACTCTAAATTGTATAAATTGATTTTACTTTGGTGTTATTTATGATTATTACGGATCCTAATATGCAAATCATTTATTGTCATGTATTTATTTTATAGGATCCAGTAATCATCATCATTATCAAGGTGAAACATCTTATATTTATTCGTGAACACTGCTTCCCGCTACATAATTGTCTTTAGGCAATATCAGCTATTGTCTGAAAAGACACATGTCTTCTTTTTATTCTGATGAATGTCCTTAATTAGTAAATCATTTTCATATCATTTCATTCTGGCTTTAACGCAGCATTTAATTGGGAAGAAAAAAATAGTTAACTATAAGCTGGTTTGCACGTCACAAGACACGTCACAATGCACCAACGTCAAAAGAGTATTAATCCGCTTGACGTTACATTTGAATTTTGAACAGATTAATTTTTTGTTAATTTTTCAAAACATTTTTAAAACGTAAAATCTTGGTTATGTACTGTAAAATTTGAAAAATTAAATATCGATAGATGTCTCATACCACCTTAAGCATTAACTGCTTACTTTGGGATATCGTCGGTCCTATAACACAACAGGTCGTGCAGACATATTGGATGCCGCGCGTTGTATGCCGCGGTATGATAATTAACATAACTTCCTCCTCTAATGGGAATTCCCTTAAAAACTTTCCGTGTATTTATTCCCCTTAAAAAATTATCCGTGTATTTATTTCCCTTCAAAAACTTCCTGTGTATTTATAGGTAAGGCCAAACAGTCTTTTGCTTTCTAGCAATAACAAGCAGATAATTATGGAGACATTAGGTTCAGTACCAAGAGAAAACAAATTTGAAGAGGGAAAAGAGCAACCTTATGACAATCATCCGACAAGAAATCGGGAATTAACCGAGAGAAACGATAAGAGTTCGTCATCAAGGATACATAATTTTGAAAAAAGGACTCACGTCGAGGACTCTTCCAATTCCGAAAATGAACAGTTTGAGGTAACAAAAGCAGTTAACTGATGTGCAAAGCAAAGAGGGATTTATTTCATAAACTTTTTAATTAGATTCAGACAATCATATTATAGATATCATATTAGCCGTTTGACCAATTTTAATTACAGCTCATGTGCAAACAGGTTACACTAGTTTTATTTTTAATCTTTACTGAGTTTACGAGGTAAATGATAAAATATTTGAGATATGGTGTATTTTTTGATTTTAAGCAGTTTTGTGATCGGCTTCGGCCGATCACTGTTGTGTCCATATGAGGCATCCGGCAAATGCTTCCACGTGCGCACAAATTCCGCTTGCATAAGTAGTTCTTATAAAAACTTGAAGCCTTGGTTTAGTATTTATAAAACATTTTACTTAGTTTTATTTTCATTCATTTACCTTAAGAGATGCAAACATATATAAAATACAGTTCAACCTGTTAATTCAAGAATGCACATTTTGTCTCACGCGTAAGAATTTCGATCGAAAGATTCATTCAGTAATGCAGTTGACCTCGATGAACTGACCTCGATCATAAGAGATGCTCCGTGAAATGACCTCGATCTATTGGTGTTGCCTAATAGTAGCTAGGAAGACGGCTTGATTTATAAACAAGTTACGTTATAATGCGACCTCAATAGCAAGTTATGATGGCATTCAATGTTTTTCAGTCGCTTTAAATTATTTTAATACAACTCTTTCTTGTATGTACGTGTTAATGCTCTTTGAAGAGCCCTACTCAGTATTCTGAAGAAGAAGAAGATACATTAACATTTAATAATTACGTTAAAAATATAAAACTAAACAAGGAGTTTACGAACGGCTTTCCCCAAATTTATTTCAAAATTAAATTTGTTGACGGTTTATAATGATGAAATTATGGTTTACAGATTCAAAATATTCTATATTTTGCAAAAATGCCGTATTTTTTAGAAATTATATTACATCAAACTACTCATGTTGATTGCTTCTAGCTATCTATATATCATTATTGCCAATCATTCCTTTAAAAGGAATACTTGTTTAATATTTCTATAGTGTGTGCCATACGATTATCTAAACGAAAAGCGAGATAAAACCAACAGAAAATATGCAAAATTATGTTAACTAACAAATAAAATCTTAACTTTAAATATGATAGTATTACCAAAAATATTTCAGTGAAAAACAAAATCTGAAAAAATTAGTCCGAATTTCCTCTGTTTTGCTTCAAGTCAAACTTTGTTTAAGCCTAATTGCATAATATAGTAAAAATATCGAGTTTTATTTCTGACATTAATAATTCATTTTAGAAATACTTTTTTGTGTTTAGAACAAATTTCACTCATGACATTAAACTTTTTAGCAATCCGGATTTGAGAACCCAAACCCTGAGTAAACATCGTCCTTAAAGTCATATTTAGAATTTAAGACCGATTTTTTTTTCTCCGCATGACCGCAAAAATAAAGTGATTGGGAAAATAATGCATTACATATTGATTTACATATTCTTAGCAAATTATATTCATTTGATAACGATAAACATACATCTTTGATATACTTGTTTACGTTAAAATTTTACGATCAGGTTTACACGTAAGAATTTTATTATTATTAAAAAGTAGAGAAAACGTACAGAAAATAAACCACAGTATAAAAAAAATACCTTTGTAAACTGATTCGCCTTTATAAGAAACGGTCATTCTAAGAAATCGCCAGCAGAAAAAACATGATTGTTAATTTAAAGCAAAATATAACTTACTGGTTGTGAGCTTCATGTATGAAGATCCAAAATTAGAATCGAGAAAATAAGTTTTTTTTAAAATAGCTGTTATTCCAAAATAAAGAGTAACCGACATTTAACTCTCGATATTTCAATTCCCAATTTTTAATAATTTCAATTAAAGGATGTCGTTACAAAACCATATAGTTATACTTCACGAATACTAATGAAATCTTAAAGGTATTAACTAAAGGCAACCATGGAATACATGTACATGTAACATCCTGCTCATCATTTTCTTTTTTATATCCAAAATACAACTAATGCTTATTCAAAAGTTTTGATTATGATTTCCTTTTTTTATAAGCACATATATTGGGATAACGACTTTAATTACAGATGGCTGAGGTGTATGGATTTTTTTTTCATTGTTATATTATCTGTGAACGATTTTAACCAGGACTGGTTTTCTCCTTACTTGTTTCAGAACAGAAGTCTATTGATCAAACAGAAGCATCTTCAGGTTTATAAGCAAACAAAAAATTACGCAATATCATAAACTTAATAAACATATTACGCATAAAACAGATGAAAAATAATGCATGGCAAATCAATTCATCAACCTTTAAATTTATGGTAACAATTCAATGAATTCTCCCAAAACTTTTCTATTATCATCCAAATTTACTACACAACTCAGCAAATTGTACCTTCTGTCAGAGTAACAAGCGAAATGGCAACACTCTCGCCTACAAATCTTAGGGTACTCGAATCGATACCGCATTGCAGAAACAATTTTTTTTTTGTTTCGGATATTGATTACTCAATTATTATCAACATTTTTAGGAACTTGTTTTTAATCATTATAAAAGGTGGAAAGGCCTCTAATTGTTCCGTGAACAATTAGTCTACTTGTATTCATATTATTTCATTGTGGCTGTAACGAAGACCTTGATTGGAAAGAAAAAAATAGTTAAAAATTGTATAACCTCGTTTGCACGTCACAAGACACGTCACAATGCACCAACGTCAAAAATGTACTAATCCGCTTGACGTTACGTTTGAAGTTTGAACAGATTATTATTATTTTTTTTTGATTTGTCGAAACATTTTTAAAGGGTATATTTTGGTTAACTATTGTAAAATTTGAGAATTTTAAATATCGATAGATCCCATACAACCTTAAAGCTGACATGATTCCATAAAAGCATTTGGTCGCCATATTAGTTTCGATCGGTTCTCTACTGCCACTGGGGTATATATAGCGGTTGAGAAAGTCACGGTCGGTTGCTCTCCGATCGAGGCACTCAGGTAGCACGGACTTCTAATTGCATGAACTAACATTGCAGTAAAATGTTTGTAATAAAGAATAAAGGAAACAATCAATGAAATACAAAATATATTTATTCTTTAAAAGGATTTCCAAGGTATCCATAGTATTTTGCGCACATAGTGCTGTCTTACTTCGCATGCACATCGAACACGTGTGTCGTTTATACAGAGTGCATAACGTCTGCATCTTTTTGAAAACCCCGGCGTCACTGCATCCAACACAGCAGCTAAATGAAAGTAACTCCAAGAAAGAAACAACATAACATCGTTTCCATCCGTTCCTACAAAAACGCTCTGTTTCTAAAACCCATGCGATCATTGACATTGCTCGATCTGCCACAATGTGTGGTTTGCGCATGTGCGATGTTATAACATACACAGGAACACGATCCACAATTATCGAGGAATTTTTTAAATATCTGCGCCTGGATTTCGGTCTGTCTTGTTTCGTTGTTTATTGGATATATCTTGCCAGTGCAGTGGTTGTCATATTGTTTTTCTTCAACGACTACACGTCTTTTTGTCCAAGGTAACGTGTTCGGGTGTACGAAATTCCTGAATGCGGTGAAGCGTGAATAGTGTTCTCGGCCTTATATAGGGGGTGTGCAGCGATGAGCAGAACAATAGAAATCGACAACTTATATGGCGGTAGTCGGAAATTAAAAGGAAATAATGCGTATTGATGAATTCATGTCAGCTTTAAGCATTGGATGCTTACTTTGGGATATCGTCGGTCCTATAACACAACAGGCCGTGCTGACAAATTGAATGCCGTGCATTGTATTCCGCGATATGATAATTAACATAACTTCGTCCTCTAACGGGAATTTCCCTTAAAAGAAAAATTCTGTGTATTTGTAGCTTAGGCCAAACAGTATTTTGCTTTCTAGCAATAACAAGCAATTAATTCTGGAGACATCAGGTTCAATACCAAGAGAAAACAAATTTGAAGAGGGACAAGAGCAACCTAATGACAATCATCCGACAAGAAATCGGGAATTAACCGAGAGAAACGATAAGAGTTCGTCATCAAGGAAACAGCATTTTGAGAAAAGAAAACACGTCGAGGACTCCTCTGATTCTGAAAATGAACAGTTTGAGGTAAGAAAAGCAGTTTTTTTGGTGTGCCTTGCAAATATAGATTTATTTGATATACTTTTTAATTATATTCTGACAAAAATGTTATAGATACCAGATTTAACCGTTTGACTACCTTTAATTACAGCTCATGTGCAAACAGGTTATACTAGTTCTATTTTTAATCTTTACTCAGTTTAAAAACAGTCAATCTACAGAACCAGAGGATTTTAATCATTTATTGTTTTTTTACCAAAGCCGACGATAATTGAAACCACATAACTATCAACATAATATATTATTCCTTAACTTGGCAATCAAACGACCCATACTCTTCCATGTTTTATTTTTTTGTAAATAGAAACAGAAAAAAATATGTTTATTATATTTTCTTTCTACTCGGTGAAACATTCTCTTCAGTTAAAGTCATATTTAGAATTTAAGACCGATTTTTGTTAGGTGTGTGTTCTCTGCATGACCGCAAAATGAAAATGAATGGGAAAATAATGCATTACATATTGATTTACATATTTTACGCAAATTATATTCATTTGATAACGATGAACATACATATTTTGATAGACTTCTTTACGTTAAATTTTTACGATCAGGTTTACAGGTAAGAATTTCATAAAAAAGCAGAGAAAACTTACAGAAAACCAACAACAGTAAAAAAAAATACCTTTATAAGAAACCGTCATTCGAAGAATAAAAGGGAGTATCTATGGGACTGACACCAAAGTAATTAAAAAAATCTAAAAATTGGTTCAACAAATAGCATTTTTTGATAGGTTAATATGTTTGTTTTCTATGGTAACGGTATCCAATCATATTCTTATTGGAAAAATTTCTGTTCATCAAAATACACCACTTGCAACAGAAATAAAGCAATGCTACATAGTTTGTAATCATTTTATTTTATTTTTCTTATTATTTGCTATAAATAATACAATGACAGAAGAACAATATATTAAAAAACGTTCTGAAAGCCTCCTTAGTATTATACAATGTGCGACCGAATAATGGTTCAAATTTGTTATTTTTTGTGTTAATCTTCAATACAAAATGGTCAAAAAATCTGTTTTGATATAATCAGAAGTTTTATTTTTGAACTTATACGAAATATACAAATGATATTCTTTCACTGGAAAAGGAGAAACTCATATGTCAATGACTTAGATAAAATGATATTGCAGTCTGAATTTACTCTGGTCTATTTTTACAATTTCGCGCCATTTTCACTTGATCCCTATGTTAGTGTAGATAAAATAATCAATACCAACTTTTTGTTCAATAAACATTGAGTCAATTCAAGATATCTTTATTACAATGCTTATACTTAATAAAATTCACCAAAAAAGTAAAAAATTATTCATTTAAATCCAAAATTTCCTCTGCTTAACTTGAAATTCCTCTGTTTAAATACAAATCTTTAAACCATTTGCACCATATAACAATATACCAGATATGATCAAAATAATTTTAGTAGGTATAAACAAATATTTAGTTTTTGATTTGCTACATGTATCTCATAATTATTTTTTTCAACTCTGAAACATAAAAAGGATCGAAATCAGCATTACATCATGTACAAAATGTACAGTACAAATGCCGAATATAATTTTAAGCCATTTGGTAGAACAACATCCATTACTGTTACAACCATATATTATGGTATGAATTTGTTAATGCTAATCAAGTTTTTACTGGACATTTAACTCCTCACATGTATAGGTACAATGTAATAAATCAACAAACTTATACAGATAATGTACCCATATCAAAAGCCCTCTTAACATTATTACATGTATTACCAGTCTATCATAAATAATGAAGCTGACAATTACCGCTCCAGAACGAACGCTATAAACAATTTGATTATATATCGAACATAAATATTGAAGCGGACGGGCACATCCTTGGCTTATCCTTGCAACATCCGCTTTTATTTGGGCAAAGATGTAGTATAAACATCTTTTGAGATACTGTATGACTGTGACTGTTAAAGTTGTGTTATTTTTTCATAAAGTACCGGTATACATGTTTATACAATTTAGTGATAATTCAAAGTATCAAGAAAAGAAAATGAATAATATCATTGAAAATACTTATAATATTTAAAGGGACATGGTCACGATTATGGTCAAATTTTATTTTTCTGTTTTTATTATTTGCAATGCTTTAGGAATGCATTTCTAATGATCAAATGGAATTTGGGTGCAAGTCTTTGAGTTTTAAGCAAGATACAGGGCTTACAATTCTTCGTCATGTAAACAAGGCTCGTGCCCTGTTTTTGTTTACATAGGTTCAATATACCATTAAAAAATCTTTTTTCAAGTTGGTTTGTCTATCTAATTATTCATTTTAAGCATAAATAAACAGTTCCTAACGATTAACACATTCAGTTTAGGTCTAAAACCGGAATTTTCACTTCAACATTCAAAATGTAAACAAACTCTTTGTTTACAGAGCGAAGAATTGCAAGCTCTGTAACTCGCTTATAACTCATCAAATGACACTCAAATTTTGGTTGCCTATTAAATATGGCTTACTGAAGCATTGTAAACATTAAAATCGAAAAAATAATTTTTGACCAAAATCGTGACCATGCCCCTTTAAAATACATATTTAATTGAAATAACTTTTAACCTTTGTATGTTAGTATTATTACGTATGGATGTTTTAAGCGTCTATTCCGTTTTAATAATATTTTGATTGTTAAATGCATACAAGTTTTTAATATGTTCCCAATTAAAACCTCTAGATTTTGCTAATATACTAAATAAATTTTATTTTTCACAGCATTACAAAATGCATATACTATACAATAATTTCAGTTATTTTATTCTTATTTTATTCATTTTACAACTTATTTACTTCTTATTTCGTCCAATATTGGTGCATTTTGTTAAATATAATAATTATATGCTTTGATTTTCTAAAAAAAAAACAAATCTTTTCATGACAAAGCCCTCTTGTAAGTTAAAGCCTAATTTGATCATTTGCAATTATATCGATGAGCTTTTCAAAATGTATAAAGAAGAGTATCCAGCAACACAAAGTTGTTTATGACTGTGCAACATGTAGTGAAATACTATATTTTCAGTGCGGTATTCACATCAGAATAAGTTTTAATGAAGTCGTTGCAGTTAAATTGTCAATTAATGTCGTTTCTCGGCGTATGGATGTTATTTAGTAATAGTTTAAAATATCCAGAAGAGAAAGTGAATAATATCATTTAAAATACTTATTATCTTCAAAATACATATTCAGTTAAAATATCTTTTAACCTTTGTATGTTAGCATTGCTATACATGTATATGGATTTGTTTCAAGCGTCTATTCCCTTCTAATACTATTTGATGTTTACATGTATACAAGTTTGTAGAATGTACCCAATTAAAACCTCTAGATTTTGGTTTTAACAATAAAATATACTAAATAAATTAGAATTTTCCAGAGCATTACAAAATGGATATTATATGCAAAGTGAATTTCAATTTTTCACTATTTTACATGTATTTCTCACATTCTTTTTAAATTGGTAATTTAGTACATTAATTATATATGGTACGTCGATGAAAAAAAAGTAACTACAATCATTTCATTTTTAACATTATTCAATGTTGACGTCAATTTTTACAATTATTTATTTATTATTTCGTTCAATGTTGGTGCATTTTGATAAATATAATGTTATATGTTTTGATTGTCTAGTCGTTGCTCATGTGTCCTTGGGTAAGTAAAAGCCTTATTTGATCATTTGCAATTATAACGAAAAGCTTTTCCAAATGTATAAATAATAGTACCCAGCAACACAAAGTTGTTTATGACTGTGCAACATGTAGTGAAATACTATATTTTCAGTGCGGTATTAACATCAGAATAAGTTATAATGAGGTTTTTGCAGTTAAATTGTCAACTAATATAGTTTATTGGCGTTTCTCGGCGTATGGATGTTATTTAGTAATAGTATATAAATAGTGCCTGTTTGGGAGGGTAACAGTTGAAATTGACACCCCGAGAAAACCATTGTCAACCGACGCGAAGCGGAGGTTGACAATGGTTTTCGAGGGGTGTCAATTTCAACTGTTATCCTCCCAAACAGGCACTATTTATTTTGTTATACTGAATGTCTTTTTAAAATTTTTAAGAAAATTTTACTGCTTTTATATAGGAATAACGTGAATTCTACAGCGAACCGTACGCGCATAATTTTCGCGCATGTAACATTTTTTAATGTTACCCGTTGCCAAGTGCGTTGCTAACGCTGAGGGTAATAGTAAATATTATTAACTGCGTCTTAACCAATCAGATTTCAGTATTTAACATGAAAGTATAACAATCTAAAATATCAAGAAGAGAAAGTGAATAATATCATTTAAAATACTTATTATCTTCAAAATACATATTCAGTTAAAATATCTTTTAACCTTTGTATGTTAACATTGCTATGTATGGATTTGTTTCAAGCGTCTATTCCCTTCCAATACTATAGTATAATATACTGAATAAATTAGAATTTTTCCCAGCATTACAAAATGTATATAATATGCAAAGTGAATTTCAATTTTTCACTATTTTACATGTATTTCTCACATTCTTTTAGTGCTTTAGTTCATTAATTATATTTGGTACGTCGATGAAAAAAGTAACTACAATCAATTCATCTTTAATTTTATTCAATGTTGACGTCAATTTTTACAATTATTTATTTATTATTTCGTTCAATGTTGATGCATTTTGTTAAATATAATGTTATATGTTTTGATTGTCTAGTCGTTGCTCAGGAGTTCTTTGGTAAGTAAAAGCCTTATTTGATCATTTGCAATTATAATGATAACCTTTTCCAAATGTATAAATAATAGTACCCAGCAACACAAAGTTGTTTATGACTGTGCAACATGTAATGAAATACTATATTTTCAGTGCGGTATTAACATCAGAATAAGTTATAATGAGGTTTTTGCAGTTAAATTGTCAACTAATATAGTTTATTGGCGTTTCTCGGCGTATGGATGTTATTTAGTAATAGTCTAAAATATCCAGAAGAGAAAGTGAATAATATCATTTAAAATACTTATAATCTTCAAAATACATATTCAGTTAAAATATCTTTTAACCTTTGTATGTTAACATTGCTATGTATGGATTTCTTTCAAGCGTCTATTCCCTTCTAATACTATTTTGATGTTTACATGTATACAAGTTTGTAGAATGTACCCTATTGAAACCTCTAAAGTTTGGTTTTAACAGTATAATATACTAAATAAATTTGCATTTTTCACAGCATTACAAAATGTATATAACATGCAAAGTGAATTTCAATTTTTCACTATTTTACATGTATTTGTCATATTCTATTAGTGCTTTAGTACATTAATTATATTTGGTACGTCGATGAAAAAAGTAACTACAATCATTTCATTTTTAATTTTATTCAATGTTGACGTCAATTTATACAATTATTTATTATTTCGTTCAATGTTGATGCATTTTGTTAAATATAATGTTATATGTTTTGATTGTCTAGTCGTTGCTCAGGAGTTCTTGGGTAAGTAAAAGCCTTATTTGATCATTTGCAATTATCACGATAACCTTTTCCAAATGAATAAAGAATAGTATCCAGCAACACAAAGTTGTTTATGACTGTGCAACATGTAGTGAAATACTATATTTTCAGTGCGGTATTCACATCAGAATAAGTCATAATGAGGTTTTTGCAGTTAAATTGTCAGACTAATATAGTTTATTGGCGTGTCTCGGGGTATGGATGTTATTTAGTAATAGTTTAAAATATCCAGAAGAGAAAGTGAATAATATCATTTAAAATACTTATAATCTTCAAAATACATATTCAGTTAAAATATCTTTTAACCTTTGTATGTTAACATTGCTATGTATGGATTTGTCTTAAGCGTCTATTCCTTTCTAATACTATTTTGATGTTTACATGTATACAAGTGTGTAAAATGTACCCAATTAAAGCCTCTAGATTTTGGTTTTAACAATGTAGTAAATAAATTAGAATTTTCCACAGCATCACAAAATGGATATACATGTAATATGCAAAGTGAATTTCAATTTTTCACTATTTTACATGTATTTCTCACATTATTTTTAAATTAGTAATTTAGTACATTAATTATATTTGGTACGTCGATGAAAAAAAAGTAACTACAGTCATTTCATTTTTAATTTTCTTCAATGTTGACGTCAATTTTTACAATTATTTATTTATTATTTCGTTCAATGTTGATGCATTTTGTTAAATATAATGTTATATGTTTTGATTGTCTAGTCGTTGCTCAGGAGTCCTTGGGTAAGTAAAAGCCTTATTTGATCATTTGCAATTATAACGATAAGCTTTTCCAAATGAATAAAGAATAGTATCCAGCAACACAAAGTTGTTTATGACTGTGCAACATGTAGTGAAATACTATATTTTCAGTGCGGTATTAACATCAGAACAAGTTATAATGAGGTTTTTGCAGTTAAATTGTCAGACTAATATAGTTTATTGGCGTATGGCCTTCATTTAGTAATAGTTTAAAATATGCAAAAAATAAAGTAAGTAATATCATTTAAAATGCTTATTATCATCAACATACATATCAAATTAAATTATCTGTTAACCTTTGTTCATGTATGTAAGCATTGCTACGTTTTGATTTTTTTTCACGCTTCTATTTCCTTTTGATACTACTTTATTTGTTATATTAATGAAAGTTTGTAGCATGTAACCAATTAAAGCCTTTAAATTTTGCTATTTACAATAAAATATACTACATAACTTTCAATTTTTCACAGAATTACAAAATACATATAATTTACTAGATAAATTTCAATTTTATACTATTTTACATGTATTTGTCACATTGTGTCAGTGCTTTAGTACATAGATTTTCTTTTGTACGTCGGAGAAAAAAAAATAATTTCAGTTGTTTCATTTTTTATTTCATTCAATGTTGACGTCAATTTTTTACAACTTATTTATTTCTTTTTTCGCTCAATGTTGATGCATTTTATTGAATATAATCATAGTAATATTCTTTGATTTTCTATTTAAAAATTTCATTCTACGACAGCTCCTTCGGGTAAGTAAATACATTTTTTGATCATTTGCAATTATAACAAGTCAACCAGATCATCATCAAAAAAGAAAGGTACACCTTCATGTTGTCTTTCAGCCCTCTAAAAATGATGGACATATAGTATTATTATTTTTTTTCAAAATATCTACGATATAGATAATCTGTCGCTGACTCGTTAAAATAATTATGTGAACCCAAATATTCTTTATTAACCACTAGATTTTTGTTTTTTTTAATTTTTGTAACTTATATTGTAACTATGCTGCGTTAATGAAATACACCACACATGCTGTTATTTGTAGTTGTTTTCTTATTGTAAAAAAAAAAGGCTAGAAAAATTAGGTCCTTACATGGGTCGAATACCTTATAGTTCACTGTGATTTGATTCTCTTAAAAATTCTGTACAATTTGATGGAGTTTTTTTTTAAAGAGATCATACATAGAGCTATATATTTGATACAATAACAACACTGTCAACAATTCAAAAATGATATATTAAGATCACAAAAGGTTCGTTAACTTTGGTAACAAATGCAGATGAAATTGATATTTCTTTTTAAAATTCTTTATTAAATAATTCTTCAAGATACAATCATTATTACCCACTTTCGCGAATTATCTTATCGATGTGTCATCACAGTTTTGATAATTAAATCCAGACTACTATAAATATTGTTTACAGTGTCTATTTGAACAAAAAACCTATAACAGAATATTAAGTTATGTCTAATGGTGGTCGCCCGCTTGGACACGTGGGTTCTCTCCGGGTACACCGGCTTCTTCCCACACCAATGACCCCCTCGCGTTAACATCTGTACCAACGAGAGATATTAATATAAGTTGTAGAACTTGCTTATCAATCGTTGTAAAATAAATAAAGTTCAGTTTTGTTCTAATGCTTTGAGAATCACATATCGTTGATACAAGTAAATTTGTTATGATGATTCAATTCAAAAATCATTACAACTAATTTCGCAGTAATTTCATTCAACGTTAGTTCAAATTATACGAACTACATGCACTTGAGAACTTTTTGGATTATTATTTCATAAAACATTTTATTGTCTTTTTTTTGACAGACATATACGGTGAGTCATTAAATATTTGATTAATTAGATTGTATCAATTTATGATTATTTGCAATATGAAAAATCATTTTCACTCACTTTCACGAATTATCATACATGTATCTATGTGACATCACAGTTATGATAATTGAATCAAGACTACTATAACTATTGGTTACAATGTCTATTTAAACAAAAAACCTATAAGCAGAATATTCAGATATTTCTAATGCTTTGAGAATCACATATTGTTGATACAAGTAAATTTGTTATAATGATTCAATTCAAAAATCATAACAACTAATTTCGCAGTTATTCCATTCAACGTTGGTTAAATTCATATGAACTACATGAACTTGAGAACTTTTTGAATTATCATTTCATAAAACATTTTATTCTCTTTTTTGGACAGCCCAGTGAGGCGAATCATTAAATATTTGATTAATTAGATTGTATCATTTTATGATTCTTTGCAATATGAAAAAAAGATAAATATCCGAAACAAACAGTGATTAATTGATAGAAATCCATATCTCCATTTTCATTGTTTATGTATACATGTAATTATCATTTACCGTTTAAATTCTGTCAGAACTTTCATTACCCTGACTTCCTTTGTTACGTTAATTCAATACAAAAACATATCATCTAATACAATTGTTATTTCAATCAATGTCGGTGCATTTAATTTGTACGAACTACATAGACTTGGAACTTTTTTGGGTTTTTTTTCTTATAAAATATTTTACTCTTCTTTGACAGTTCATGGAGATGAGTCATAAATCATAAACACTGATTAATCATTTTGATTGCAATTTGCTCAAACAAGAACACGTTTTTTATCTCACCTGAGCTGAAAGCTCAAGTGAGCTATTCTGATCACATTTTGTCCGTCGTCCGTCTGTCCGTCCGTCTCTCCGTCTGTCCGTCCGTCCGTCTGTCCGTCTGTAAACTTTTTACATTTTGAACTTCTTCTCTAAAACTGCTTATCCAATTTCAACCAAATTTGGCACAAAGCATCCTTATGGGAGGGCAAATATAAATTGCAGAAATGAAAGTATAATCTATATTCAAAGCGGTGAAAACCTTGAAACTGTAGAAAAAGGGGGGTGCATTTTTAAACATCTTCTTCTCAAGAACTACCGAGTCCATTTCAACGTAGTTTAGCATAAATTATCCTTATGGGAAGGAAAATATAAATTGCAAAAATCAAGTGCTTATTCTGTTTCAAATCTAAGTTATTACGAAAATAAGAATAAAGGAAAGGCGTGTTTCAATCAGTTTAATAGCTTCGGGATCGGCATACGGTAAAATGGGTAGGCAAGACTTGGCCTGAGCAAAACAAAAGATTGGCAGGTATTAATCTGCCAATCTCATTAAAATTTCAGGATATTTGATGGACCAGTATATTTGTATTCGCTGTGAATATTGCTGCAAAATAATGCGTATTTGGAATTGACAATTGCCGATCTGCCCCGGCTTTTATTTTGCCACGGCCCGGGTTTGCATACCCATTTTACCAAGACTTGTATACCATACTTCTAAAACCAGGTTCTTTGTTTAAAGCAGCTATGACATTATACGAAAAAGGGTCGATCTGACTATGATGAATTTGTTTGCTATGCAGCAGTTCGCGTATGAAGGGAAATTTTTTGAAACATGCAAAATATATTGGTGCCGATTCTGTGAAGTAAATTGAGGCTAAATATTTCAACGCGTTGACAGTTTTCACACATGACGTTGGTGTTAGCTTGTTCTGATTTTCGTTTCGTTTTCATTATTTATGCTTTGTAACCTGGGAACTATCGTCTGTATTTCGTGATTTTTACGTACTAAATCAAACAGAGACTTCGGTAAATCAAACTGTTCACTGTTTACCTGCGCAAATTAAGCAAAATCTGATGTATCAAAAAAGTACTGAAATACAATTCATTCTATCGGTAATTCGGCATTATCTTTTGCGTAATGGTAGATTAATGCAATGGGTTTTGTTGAGATGCTCGGCATTTTCTCGAGTTTATTCAGTTTTAATAGAGTTTGATATCGCTGACGGAAATATGTAGGTATATACATGTATAAATATGATTCATTTTGAAAAAATAAATTGTGTTCTTTATTTGTTATAGTGCATGTTTCTTGTGTTTAATTGTTTACAATTTCTATTTACTAACCATATTTGAGTGTTAAGCTTCGAATTATAAGCAAGATACAGAGATTTGCTCACAATTCTATGTTTGTACACAGATCTTAAAAACTAAAGATTAAAAAAGTAAAAAAAATGGTTAATATTTATGAAGAAAATTTTCAAAGTATGTTCTTCCAGAAACCAACTTAAACAACTTATTGTATTGTAAACTTAACCTTTTTTCGTCATTATTACTCCTACTGTACATGTGATCCTGGACTGTGTTTGTGTTCATTGGTATAAACTGATTTTGAACCTCAAATACCAGTGAAATGGTCTTGAATGAATAAAAGAATTGAAATTTTTTTTCCCATTTTAAATGCTAAATAGGAAATACCAAGTTAAAAATCTTAAGCTGAATGCAATAAACTCATGTGAACAAAATATGACTCAAACCTAGGCGAACTGTGAGCTCTGTATCTTGCTTATAATTCTACGATTGACGCTGAAATTTTGGTTGAACATTAGAAATTCTATATGAATTAGAGTATGTTAAATACTTGTACAAACAAAATAAAAGAATGATATTCTGTATATACCTACCGGTACTCTCTGGGGCCCCCTCTTTATACATTAAATAATGTGAAATCTACATCAATTTTGATAGTTTTTCAGACACGAGTAAATACAAACGACATCTTTAAAACAGTTTCCATAGGTTTGACACATTTCTGTTGCGGGGATAAAGTAATTATCGCTATTCCTAAAAAAAGTATCACAGCGGAAAATTATCCTTGTTTGTACGCAAAGTAAATACCAGTCATTTAATTATAATGGAGAAGACAAATAAAATTGTTGAATGTTTTTAATTTGAGGAATTGAGTACATTGAGGTACAATTTTCTTCTTCACATCTATACATGTAGGATTTTTTAAATAAAAAACAATAACTATTATATATATTTTTTTAAATACAATAACTAGTAAGTAGTTGATGAAAAAAATGTACCTATATGCTCTCATATATTTTGATCGCTTTACAAAGGGGGGGGGGGGGGTCAGAACGAACATATAGGGAATGGGAAGTTAACAACTTAACAGTGTACCCCTGCTAAATGTTTAGTTTATTATCTTGCGTAGGATTTTCTTATTCTGGTGAAAAATAGTATTTGATGAAGGTTCAATGTCAAAGATTACGTGTATGCAAAAATAAGTGTAAAATTCGAATACTTTACAATATTTATTTTTTGTTATTCTACCGATGGACCATATTGCACAATATCTTTTGAACGCCCATTGTTGCTCCGGTGAGGGATGTGGCCCCATGGGCCTCTTGTTTTAAGTTTTGACTGTTTATTAATACATGTACTCTATTTTACATTTAGCTTTTTTTTTATTTATATTACTTACATTGCATGTTGCTAAAAAACCATACATGCTATGATAATAATGTCGCTTGAAAAGTTGTTCTTCATTATTTTATCACTCTAATTGTTATAAAGTATTGTTTGGACATTGCGTAATATAAGAATTCAAATCTTCACGTGAAGACATTCATACCCGCTTTCATTTTGCTTATGGGGAATCGCTCCCTGTGCGTAATAGTGTTTTAAAGTCGCAGTCAATACCTTTCTTGTCTAAATATATACTCAAATTATCACAGACATGCCTTTATCTGTTTTACGAGAGGTCTAACTTTTCAATACTCCGCATTCTGGGGGTTACCTTAACTCAAATGAAATAGGCATGAACTACATGAACTAATTTTCAAGAGTTCGAATTGATTTTCTAAAGCTCTGATTGGTCAGAAGTTAAGGTAGTGTGAAAATGACCTCCTATCAATATCTGTCAGACCCTTACAAGTGCAAGGAGAAAGGGGAGGGTTTTATGAAGACTGATTGACAATCCTTTTTTGACTTGAAGCTGTAACGGCAGACCTCATCGTTGCTTGCAACAAGCTCAGCTCTAGTATTATAATCACTTTTATGAAATATCTCATCGATGTGACATCGCAGTTGTAATAATTGAATTCAGAAAAGTTCTTGTTTACAATGTGTATTTCAACACAAAAAAAACTATCAGCAGAATGTAAAGATATTTTCAACTTGCTTGAAAATCACATACCGTTGATACATGTACCTTCTAATTATTTTATTTAATGTTGGTGCATTTCATACGAACTACGTGTAATTGAGAACTTTTTGGTTAATTATCTTATAAAACATTTTATTCTTTTATTTGACAGTCCAATCAGATGAATCATAAACTTTCTACATATATTGAATTTTATAATTATTTGCAATATGCCAAAAGCTAAATATCGAAAACAAAAATTTGCAAAAATATTAGATTATAAATCTAATATGAATCACACAAAAACAATATAACAATCGAAATAACGATCGAGATGGCATCCACTTATGTGATAAATGGATATGTCATTAAAATTTGATGAGTTAATAAAACTTTAGGCCTCCATTTTCAATGAATATTAAGGAAGTCAATTTTACTCGGTTGGCTTAGTCGATTAATCGGAGCCTTTATTCGAGCGATAGTCGTGTACTCGTTGATTTATTTGAAACTGTGTGTCCTTATTTTACTGCCAGATACACCGTATATGAACCATAATAAACATTGAAAAACTTATGATACGTCGCACTAGGTGTATTTAATTTCAAACAAATTAAAGAACATGTTATCTAGATATCTGTTAGCTAATGTTTTAGCTTTTCCTTTCTCTTGTGAAGCTTTTACATAATTAATTTCTTTATCATATTAGGCAAATCAAACATGACCACTTTGATGCTAAGCCATTTCCCCGTGTCGTGCCAAAATCAACAATTAGAATTAATGGTTATATAAAAACAAACACATTGAGATGCTATGATTATTTGTTGTTATTAATACGTCTTTAGGAAAATCACGAATTGATCGCTTTAAGTACGTGTTTGCATACTATAAGTACTTCTAATCAAAAAAATAATTTGACCTACAAATTCAACAAAGATTAATATGTAGCCGCTTAACAATATTACAGGGACACCCGTAATATTCAACGGAGTGTAACGTGATTAAATTAGATGTATTTTATTTCAAACAAATAAAAGGGCATTTTATCTACATACCCGTCATTGATATTTTATTGCCTTTAAAATTTTAAAACATACACACCGTTATGTTTTATATTAAAAAAAAAACAAGTTTATTAAACATAAAATAAGCTTTATTTCAAAGCTTTTTTCATCATTACATGTAGTTAAATGGTAGTATCAAATGCCGTTTTAAATTTATAAACAATAGAATTTGCATATTACCAACCAAATACATAAATATATATTTACATACCGTACAATTTTAAAATTTGTATCTTTTTGTATTTTTGACATCACAATGAACTGGAAAAGGTAAATCTTTTTTTATATTAGTCAACTTGTACATGTAACTCAATAATCAAACATGCTGCAAGTAGATGCAGATAGATGTGGGCATTTGGTGCATGTGCAAAGAAAATATGTTCAATCTTTACGTCTTTCATTTATTTACTATGTCCTATCCAATTCAATAATGTTGTCGGGAATAGAATGGACTAATGACTTTTTCCGTTTTGAAATGAAAGATCTCTCCGAATGACTGTTCACAATTACAGTACCGTCAACGCGGATCCCGTATTTGACCGCGCTCCCCCCGCGGTTATTTAATCCTTTCCGCGTTACACCATCGCGGTTAATTCATCGCGGTCCTCGCTGCAGCCATGTTTAAACCGCAGCGGTGTGACCTACCGTTGAGCAAGGTGATCGGAGATTTTTACCTGTATGCTATTAGACAATAAGACGGCCACCTAACACTGAGAGTCATTCTATACTGGCCATGTCTGATGTATTGTTTTCATTTCACATATTAAAATGATTACGTATTTTTATGCACATTTTCAAAACTCCTTATCAATTATTTTAGAGATATTTTAATTAAAGAATCATCTGCACCCGTAAAAATTTTCATGTAACTGTTGATATTCCTATTATTTCAAAAATGTTTAATCATTTTTATAATGTAATCTACATGACAGATAGGGTTAGAACTATGAAATATTATTTTTCGATTTGTTAATGATTTTAAACATTTCCGACTACAAAAATGTTTTAATCCATATCAGTTTGTAGCTCATTTTACGGCAGTCTCTCAATGCTCAAGACAATTAATCTAGTCCGTGACAGGCACATGCTACACGGAGAACGTTTACCTACAGTCAACGGCATGCTATGAAAATTTTACTCAACCCGTTAAATACTAAATTATATTGACATAATTGTATGTGAGTTCAATATGAAGCTACAACACAAATGTACATGTAGTATCAGCTGCGAATACCGTTTTTCGTAACTGCCCCCTCCAACTCTTCAACGTTTTAATGACTGTGAAAGTACATGTAAATTGTACTTGACTTTATTCCCAATTGTTTAACAAGGTGTGAAACCATCGCATTGACGGGAAATCACTCTACGCTTGAATGCACAGAATACACTGGTACATGTATATGAGACAGGTGGATAATCCGTGTAACGAGTTACCATCAGGAATTTCATTTGTTTTTCAAACAATTTTACTAACAGTAATAACAATAAATAGTTATTCATTTTACTGTTATCTGTTTAACTGTTAAACGTGTTTAAGATGCACCCCCTCCGCAAAAAACCTAAGACCTTCACTAGAGAGAGAGAGAGAGAGAGAGAGAGAGAGAGAGAGAGAGAGAGAGAGAGAGAGAGAGAGAGAGAGAGAGACTGTCGATACTCAAGCTGCGCGGTGTACGTATACCATACGATTAATGGCAAAATATGAAAATTTTACTTTACCCTTAAAATATAAAAAGATATTGATAGTATTTTATGTGTGTTGAATATGAAGCTACTACACATATGTCGTATCAGTAGCGAATTATAACGTTTTTGTACCCCTCCAACGTTTTAATGACTGTCAAAGTTAACTGTATTTGTCCCAATTGTTTTACACAAAGGTGTGAAACCATCGCACTGACAGGAAATCACTCTTCGCTTGAACGCACAGAATTTACCGGGTATGAGGCAGGTGGATATTCCTTGCAACAAGTGACAACCAGAAATTCTACCCGTATATCAAACAATTTATCTAACAATAACAATAAATAATTGGTTCATTTTACTGCCTTCTTAAACTGTAAAAGGTGTTTAACATGTCTCTTCCCGTTAAAAGAAAGTGAGAGAGAGATAGAAAATTAGTTTTCTTTTTAAACAGCGTTGTATACGAACTAAACTTCACAAACACAGTGTCAAGCATTAAATTAAACATTATAAACAGTGTTAAATACTTTATTGTTAGACAAACTTCTTTTATTTCCTTTACCTGAAAACTAATAGAACGAAACTGTTTTCCTTTATCAAGGAAGGAGCACGTGGTGCAGCTCGCGGGCTGATTTGATTGACAGGTGAAGCACGTGGACTCAGACTGAAACTGCATATTGGATTCAATCACAATGTATACGGTCCCTATTCTTTTATGAATACTAAACTTAGGAAATTTTTATATTATTATATTTCAAATGAATGCAAGGGGGGGGGGGGGCTAAAGAGCATTTCTCTCTCTCTCTCTTTCTCTCTCTCACACACATAAAGATCGTAGATAAAATCAAGATCGGAGACGCTTAGTCATTAAGCCCCCTCAGTAAGATAGTTGCACGGTTAGACGAAGCCGTATGCAATTTGGAGATTTTCTTTTGTCTTGAATAGGTGTGAAAACCCCTAGAGCATGTCGTTTTCAACGCTAGGTTTGTTAATCACTATACACAGGAAATGATCGCGACTTATAATTAATATACACAATGAAGGAAATGTGTACAAAAATAGTTGGCATTTGAATTCTTTAAAATTAACTCGACATGTATGCATATAATAACATGTACAACTTCCTATGTTGTTTTGTGATGTAACAACCTCATGCAATTTCTTGTAAAGAAATGTCTATCTTCACGCACACCAGAACGCCTAGCCATTGTTTTATGAAAATCACAGAGTATATGTGTATATATCTTTTCATGGCAACACTTAGTTTAAAACTGAATAAAACCCGTGCGATGTGAAGAATCATACAATTTTAATTATGAGTACCTTTTTCCTTTGTGTTTTAATTAGGAGAACTGATTTTCCTATGAACATTTAATTGTGAGCATGTGATTTTATAAGGCTACAATTAGTCGGTCTACAGAGCTGGTTGAAATCAAGTTTCCGAACAAATTTTAAATTTTTTATCAAAACAATGACGCTTGTTACAGCAATTATAAAGTCGTGATTTTCCGTAATATGAGCGATTAAGCCACTTTTAAAATTTGAATGAATTTTTAACGGTTTCATAGGATAAAATGATATTGAAAATAAAAATATACATACTTGAATATTTATAAAATAAAATATTTAATTTAAGTAAATAAGTCTTAATAATCTTAATTTTTTTGTTGGATTTTAAAATTGAATTTTATCGTACATCGAAATATCAATAAGTTAGTAAAGCATGATTTTTCAACCACCTGCGGGCATGGCTCAGTTCACCTTGGATTGTACAATACAGCTTTAAATAATTAGAATTCAAATATTACCCCAGTATTACCAAATAAACAGCAAATATTAAAAAAAAATATTTACCTTCAAAATATGTGATTTTCTATAAATAATCATGATTATCTTTATGCATTTGTTAACTTACCTTTATGTTTAATGCATGTTATATGTTTTTTATTCGAGGGAGATAACTCGTGTTCCTTTTCGATACTTTTTAACACCTGTAATCGAACGTTCAAACCGCGGGGGTGATGTCATTATGGGTGATTGAACCGCGGGGGCACGCGGTTTTTACCTGAGACAGGTGTTTAAACCGCGTTGCAATTTGGACCGCGGGGGTGCGCGGAAAATACGGGAACCGCGTTGACGGTACTGTATAGTAAAAAAACAAATCAATATTGAAAATATTCAATTTAAGAGTTCTGTACAAATCTAAGTATATAATTGTTATGATTAAAATATTATCTAAGTGGTATGAGACGTTGCAGATTTATACAAGCAATAAAAAAAAATCTACAAATTTTAGTCTTTTCACACATCAAATAAGAAAGGTATACTTTCAAGTTGTCTTATTTTAAAGTGATTTTTAAGTATATAAGAAATGAATGTTGTATTTGAATATGAAATAACACTCTCTTATTCATCTAAATGACATTTTCCAACTTAAGGTAATCAATGTATAATGAAGGGATATTGAACAATAAATATGTATTGCTAGATAACAATGAAAGTGAAATGAACCAAATTTACATGACTGAAGACATATAAGAAGCCGGTCATTTTGCGCCTTACCATTTTTTAATGAGTTATCGCCCCTTGATGAAAAAAGAAAGTTTTAATTTCGTCAAAATATCTGCGGTAAATGATTCATTTTATTTCATATTTTTATAGAGAGAAAGTTTATGCATATTTTAACCAAGAGAGTTTTAAAAATTTTAAGTTACTTTTCACAATATCTTAATAAAATAGGCGTTGCCCATAGACTTCAATGCAAAATTCAAGGTGTAACTAGTTGGACCATAATCAAAATTTTGGAAATTCCTTTGGTGGAGTATTTTTATTTGATAACATTTTCAAAATGATATCATGATTAGGAATATCGGATCATTCATTTATTAAGTACAAATTGTGGTCATTATACATCGAATACCTTAAGGCACAGACAATATCTTCCAGTGTTCTTTATCTTTCTAAATATCTGCAAATATATTAAAAAATAAAGCAAATGATACATGGCTTTAGTAAAATCAATAACGTTCTAAACAAAACTACCCCTTATGAAATCCGGTTACTAAATAAACATTTTGTTTAATTTTAAAGGAGACTCAGTGGTAAAAAATAATAACCAAAATATTCCTTAATTTTTTAAAAAATGGTTTGTTAAGCTATAAACTATTACTTGGAAAAGAAAAAAAAACCACAAAAATATATTTTCTAACATATGAACATGTTTTAATATAGCTAGACATAGCTCTTCTTTTCAAGGAGATAAATAGCGTTTAAATATATAAATGACCATAGATAATCTGTCGCTGACTCGTTAAAACAATTATATGAACCCAAATGTTCTTTATTAACCACTAGATTTTTGTTTTTAGCTCACCTGAACCGAAGGTTCAAGTGAGCTTTTCTAATCACCCGTTGTCCGTCGTCCGTCCGTCTGTAAACTGTTCACATTTTCGACTTCTTAAAAACCACTGTGCCAAATTTAACCAAATTTGGTACAAAGCATCCTTATGAAAAGGGGATTTTAAATTCTTTAAATAAAGGGCACAGCCCTTTTCAAAAGGGATATAATTGCAAAACAGTGAGTATAGGGTGCGTGTCTTTAAAAATCTTCTTCTTAAGAACCACTGTATCAGAAAGGCCAATTTTTACATAAAAGCTTGTATATAAAGTGAAAATTTTAAATTGTAAAAATCGTGACCCTCGGACCAAAACTGGGGCCCCAGGCGGGGTTCAAAGTTTTACATAGAAATACATAGAAAACATGTTTTAAAAATCTTCCTCTCAAGAACCACTGCACCAAAAATGCCACACAAGCTTGTATACATAGTGAAGATTCTAAATTATAAAAATTGTGACACTCAGACCAAAACAAATGGGGCTCCAGGCGGGGTTCAAATTTATCATAGACATGCATAGGAAACATTTTTACATGACTTTTGTTTCATATATTCAACTAAATTGTGCACCAAAAAACCCAACTGTGTCTCCCTGATTATTGCCAACTCATTGCATAAGTATATAAGGTTGTTTAATCAAGCAATGACGGATGAATACGATAAGGTGCAAACATTCTTTAAATGTTATTTTTGTTTATCGCTTACATTTTATTTGGATACCGTGCTCGATAAAAATAAAAATTAATCTGTAAATTTATTTGTTATCGGGCACGGTCTCCAAAATAAATGTAAGTGATAAATTTATCTTGTGATTTTGTTGCAATATTGCAGCTAGTTTGGTTGAGCATTAAAGATACGGCAGATCAACGCACGTGGTGTGGATTTATTTGTAAACAACCATCCCAAAGATAATCTTGTTTTACACGGGAATTGAATAAATAAAAGTATGTTTTATTATAATTAGGGAAACACTGTTAAAGTTTTCCTCATATACAAATGATGAATCTGTGAAATTTGTTCAAAGAGTGTTTAAATCAGAAAGAAGATGATTTATTTTTTGAACTTTGAAATGTCTTCGATTTTTGTAACCATGATTAGTTATGATCCATTGTATTACAAATGTATCACTACGTGTTTTATAAGGAAATACACTGAGTATACAATCACATGGTGATGTTAAAATTGCATATAAAAATATAGTTGCATTTTGTGATATTTATGGAATTATTGTACGTACGACCTAACTCAGGCAGCGCATGCAGGGATCTCTATCTCGCAGGCTCCCGGGTCGTGGACGGATGTGTCCCGGTGCATAGCGAGGGCTATTGTGAACATTAGTTGATAGACCAATGTTTTATGTGTATGTGTATGTTGTCTGCTTGGCAATAAATACTATAATATGTACGAATTAAGTAACACAAAATATTTGATATACGACTATTGGTAAAGAAATTTAAATTACTGATACCTATATTAAAGAAAATGTCAACTCGAGGTCTCTGTCACGGGCGTTCCAGCCTTTGATATGTATAGTGAAGATTCTAAATTGTACAAATCGTGACCCTCGTACCAAAACTGGAGCCCCAGGCGGGGTTTAAAGTTTAACATAATACTACATAGGAAAAATGGTAAAAAAATTTCTTCTCAAGAACTACTGCACCAAAATTGCCAATATTTACACAAAAGATTGTTTATAAAGTGAAGATTCTAAATTATAAAAATCGTGACCCTCGGTCAAAGTGGGGCCCCATGAGGAGTTTAAATTTTAACATAGATAGGAAAATGTTTTAAAATCTTCTCAAGAACTATAATGCAACAGTTTGGGATATTACAATGCATACATGTACATCCTATAATAATGTAGATTCTAATTTGTAAAAATCGTGACTCCCGGACAAATAATGGGATACCAAGAGGGGTTTAAAATTTAAACATTTCAAAAAATATAAAGGAAACGTTTACAATTGTCTTCTCAAGAACTACAATGTTATAGTTTGTGGAATTATTATGCATGCATCCCTGGCTTATGTATATTCTTAATTGGTAAAATGGTGACCTCCGGACCTATACTGGGGCCCCAAGATGGGGTCAAAGTTTATTATAGAAATAAAAAGGTAACATGCTAAACAATCTTCTTCTCGAGAACTACAATGCCTTAATTTGTGAGATTACTATCATGCATACAACCTTGGATAATGTAGGTTTGATAGTTTTAAAATAGTGACCCCAGGACTAATACTGGGGACCCAAGATGGGTTAAAAGTTAAAGGTAGAAGTATATCTGGAAAATGTTTAATAATCTTCTTCTTGAGAACTACAATTCTTCAATTTGTCAAATAACTACGTAAGCATCTTCAAATAGTGTAGATTCAAAATTATAAAAGCGTTGACCCTCGATCTAATACTGGGGCCCCAAGAGGTGTTCAAAGTTAAGCATAGAAATATAGAGGGAACATGATTAAAAATCTTTTTTCTAGGGAACTATAATGCTTCAGCTTGTGAGATTACTATGCAAGCATCCTTATATAATGTAGATTCCAAATAGATGAAGCTTTGGTACTGGACGAATACTGGGGCCCCAAGAGGAGTTCAACGTTTAACATAGAAAGATAAATTGAAAATGTTTTTTAAAAATTTTTTTTCTCGAGAACTATAATGCTACAGTTTGTGAGATAACTTTGCAAGGATCCTCAATTTGTGTAAACTCTAATGTAGTGGAACCAAGATCTTTCTTGATGTTGTTCTGTACAGTCTGAGAGGTATACCTCTTGATGTGGAACTCTTCTACGTTCAGTTTTTTCAGGCTGTGTACATGCGGTCCTGCCGCAGTGCTACACATTTTCATTCCTATGTTACTATTTATGTTGTTAAAGCCATCCATGAACATCGGACCAATACTGGAGCCCCAAAAAGGGGTTCAATGTTTAAACTAGAAAAAGTATATACTACGAAATAGAATGTTACAAGGAACTGCTGTTTAGGTGAGCGATGTGGCCCATGGGCCTGTTGTTTTAAGTTTTGTAACTTATATTGTAACTATGGTGCGTTAATTAAATACACCACAAATGCTTTTATTTGTAGCTGTTTTCTTATTGTCAAAAAAGGAAGAAATGCGTGTATCTAATCATTTGATATTAGTATTTTTGATAAAATTGAGATGTTGATTTTTACTGATAATTCCCACCCGTATAAAATGACAACTAAAATAGAATTTCAAAATAAAGAAGGAAAAACACTGATCGAACAATATAATGATTTTTAACGATGCCGGGTCTAATTTGTTCTGCCCTAGATTATTTAATGACGTTTTTTACATGAATTTCTACTGATATAATTATTATTTTAAGATAAAAAAAATAAGACATTTACCACACCGTTTGTTTAAGGGGTCATCTCAAAGTTTGTTAATTTCTAACATAGAACCCTATGGGATTTTGCTTGAAATGTATAAAATTTGCTCATTTTTTACATTTTTTTTTTATTTCTGCCCTAGGGATTTCTTTTTCTGTTCTACATATTAAAGTTATTGCTAAAAACATCAAATGGTCAAATAGAAAAAACCTTTTACCTCCTGGTTTGTTCCAGGGGTCTTGTAAAAGTTGTTTTTTGTATGCCCAATTCCCCAGGTTTTGTCGGATTATGGCTTTTTTTATTTAAGAAAGGCGGAAATGGTGATCTTTATAGTATCATTAAAACATTTAGACATATTTAAGTAATAAATAAATATATAACATCACATATTAAGGGTCATTAATATGAAGTACATGGTTACTGTCTTGAAATATATGAATTAAGCTATATTTAGGCAGGTTAAGAAAACGTGACAGAAGGCTTGGCTTGCTGAACCCTCTTCACGTTTTCGACCCGAGCCCAAATATAGCTTATACTTCGAGACAGTTATGTTAATTCCACAGTACAAAGCAATTTTACGCATCAAACGAGCTATTTTCAACAAATTTCGCTGAATATCTGCAGTTGAAACTATCACGCCATGGCGTCAACAAAGCAAAAAGATAACGTCACAATACAAATGAAACGCTGCGCGAAAGCATGCGTACTCGTTCTGTACTCGGCCTCGTTAAAATGATCAGCCATTTCATTCAACTACATGTAATGAAAACCAACAGCATTATTTCAAAATATATACATGTTGTATCATTCAACCCCACGATTGTAGTACATTAATTTGTTTTGGTACGTCAAATATAAAAAGAAAATCAATATTATATAATCCATTTTTTAAATTTTATTCAATGCTTGTGTGATATTTCATTGTTTTATTATCATTATAAGATAACAATATTTGCTTGAATTACTAAGAAAATATCTATGCATGTTTTTATGAAATACATATTTTAAACTCCATTAGCCCTGCTTATGCTTCCCATACATGCACCACGAGAACATAAATATGAAAGTATGAAATGTGAATATATTCTACAATGATCATATCTATGCCAATGTGCTCATTTAAACAAATAAAACTTAGACAGTCATTTTTATGTACATGTATATTAATTTCTTTTTCTCCTCCATGGACAACGATTTTCATGAATAATGAAATTTAAAAAAAAACAAGATGGTACGTGCCTAACATATGCACTAGTTGATGTTGAATTATTACCAAAATAACAAGTTTAGATTGACATAGTGTCTGAAATGTTAATAGAAAGAATTAAAATTCTAGGGTGTTTTGTTTCATAACCTCATTTTTCTTAATCAGCTGGACGATTTCATTTGTCTTGAATAGGCATGTCTTACAACATGTACATATACACGCTTACACTTCAGCGTCGATGATCTACGATAGTTTACCTATTGTTTATCCATTTGCCACAATCGTTGTTATCACAGCTCTCGTCTCGAAACACAAAAGAGCAAACTCATAGACTATGCAATTTAGGATTCAAGGCAACATATAATGGACGATATTAGATTGCATGCATTTCATAAAAAATGACCCTTATTTTTCATTTCATTGAAATAGCATTAATGCCATTTTTTAGATTTATTTACCTCCTTTGTATTTCTGAAGAAATTATTGCAATGAATTGCATCTTGTAATCAGATAAATCTTCCGTAATCAGAATCTGTTTTGAAAGGGGAATTTACATCCAATGTCTTCCATGCCCAAATGATGCATGCACATTCCAACTATGAAAGCATCTAAGCAATCGTTCATGAAACCTGTGTTGGCCATACGAACAAACATAAGATAGTGTCCTTAATTTTTATATATTTTCAACGTTACTAGTAGGAAATTGCACGTTTTGCTGCTGGAAAATTGACAAAAAAACACCTTAAATTCGAAAAAATATGTTTTATTTAATGTAAGGTTGAATAGTACATGTAATTGACATTTGGTATATTGATATTTCATTAAAAATCTAAATTTACTGTGTTGTATACATACACATTTTTTGGCTTATAGTATCAGTCACAAATTTTAGACTATATAGATTTCGTAATACATGTAGTTTCTATATGGTTTACTTGTAGCTTTCAATAATTCTGTTAAATAACTTTGTTTAAAAAACCCCCAGAAAAGTACTGCATAGTGGATGCAGTTCGTTCCTATGCAAAGAACGTGTGCATTGGTGACATTTTAGGCCAAAAATGAAGGAGGAAGATCTATAGATTAGAAAAAATGGGGGTTGATCAGTAAGACTTTTCTGTCCCCTTTCCTACTCGGTGTAAAGTAAGTCCCCTTATACAAAGGATGCAGCTGTAAATACGGAAATTAGTTTAGGTGAATGTACAGTGAATGAAGATAGTGATCGAACGTCTCGTAAAATTCCTTCTACATCTACACTCTTTCTGTTGTTTCTGTTAGGAAAAATTAAATTACGCGCATTATTTGTCGCAAAGAGTCAAATGAAGAGATTGCGAGCATTGGAAATATGTCAAGCGTGAGGATAGTTGTTAATATGTCCCTGGTTGTAAATAAGGGCATATAAAGTATATGTATCGTATTAAGGTGGAATGCTACACCAAACTTTTATTTCAAATACTGTGATTTTTTTTAATCAATATACATTATGAGAACTGTAACCTAATAGTTTACTGTGTATGGCCTAAAATTAGGAAGTGGAACAAAAATCGATTTGCTTTTTAAAGACAGTTCCTATAGGTCAAATCATTTGTTATATAAATGTGATCCTTTGCTACTTTACTAAATGTACTGTTTAGCATAAAGATAAAGCTAATTTATATTCTTTTATGGTTAAAAACTTTCTAACAATGTTTTACATGTAACTGTAAAACGTCTTGCACACACGTGATTCATTTCAAAAGAGTATGTAAAACTATGTACACTTCATATTGTATCGTAATACATACACATCATGCAATAAACGTGAATGAATATATGACATTTATGAAGAAAAACGTGGAATTAAAATCGAATGCAAACACCAAAAACTAAAATAAAATACGTCTGCAAGCTATATTTCATCTTCTAACTCATGCACTATGGATGGATAGAAAACACCTGCTGATGTAAATACAGTTCCGTGTATTTCATTATAACAACATTCAAGAACAATCTACTGAATTCAAAGAATATAATAAAATAAACTTTAGGTAATGAATGAAATTGTATTTCCCGATTGATAAATTTTCAGACTTTATATTATCTATCTGCAATTGATAGCTTGTTGAAATGCACGTAGCTCTAAAGGGAATTGAAAAGAAAACAAGAATAGAATTCCTGGGTCCCCCACCGGTCAAGCAGTATACTAGTATCGACCAAGGCTGGTTTAGGAACTTGAGCAAGGTATTAGTGGTATAAACATTAGGTATAAATTTCATGTAAATCCGTCAAAATTTGTAGGCATGAGAGCGCTTACAAGGTAAATTTTTGGAGAAAACGGAGTCATTATTGTGATCGAAGTCCCATAACTCCAACAAAAAGTATCGACCAATGCTGATTTGCGAACTTGACCAAATAATTAGTGGTATAAACATTTGGTATAAATTTAATGAAAATCCGTCAAAATTTGTATGAGAGCGCTTACAAAAATGTGTGACGGGCGGACACACGGACACACGGACGGACGCCCGGCATTTCTATGTCCCCGCTCCGCGTTGCGGCGGGGGACAACAAACAGTAGGTTGTCTACCTGACATTAAAAACGTTGAACTGTATTGTCAAGACAAACTTAAACAGGGTCGATAACTTGTTACAAGATATAGATTCTATTTAGTGCCTCTGGTCTATGTATTATACCAGATATTTCTTCCAAATATGTCCCCAGAATACTTTTTACTTTTTTCCGATGACAGAGGGATATTTTGCAGCTTGGGATATGGTAATGATGGGTATGCTCAAATATACTGATCACGATGTCTTAATTCTTATCTCACTTTTGTCAATTTAATATAATACCAAAGGTCAGAGTTTTTTTCAGAGTTTTTATTTATTATTCATATTTTCGGAAGAAAGGAAAATATTTAACCATATTATTCATGATATGATAAATAAAATTATTCTCTAGAGACCGGCATTCCGTAACTGGAATTTTTTTTTCCATTTACTCTAACTGATCGTAAAATACAAGTATTAACATGACATTTTAAAAAATGATGCATGTCAATGTATCCTAGCCGTTTTTACTCCATAGATATCTAGGAAATATAGAAAACATGGATTTTAAATAACTATTCATGAAATTATGTGTTTGTTTCAATAATTAAGCAAAAAGTATTGACTATGATTTCATTTGATTTTTAAAAGGGCAGGTTTTGATCGATTTATTTGCAATACTATTATTCAGTAAATAGTTGTATTGATTTTTTAATTACAGCGCGGATCAAATATAGATTCCGAGTCGTCCATTATTAAATCCTCTCTCGAAGACATATTGAAGAAAAAAGTTCCTGTGCCAAAACCTGTCCCACCACCACACTCTCCTCCGGTTGCACCAATGTGAATGGGAAACAACAATTATACCTATTTGGGGTTTAATTTAGTCATATTTTTTACCATAATTTTAATCTAAATATACCAAACCAAAAATTATATAACCTATTGATTAACAGATCGCGTGTTGAAATCTTATCATAATGCAGGCTAAAACACTTCATTTTGGTTTGCATGACGTTAACATTAATGTTTATTCCTTGTCTTGTCACTCAAAAAGCCAAAAAATAGTATGTTAAATATTTGTTTATATATATTTTATGTAAATTCTATACGTTTTCATTTAATTTTATAAATTCTATATATCTAAATTGTATATTTTCTATTCTTATTCCTTAATTTTCCATTTGTATCGAATTATTTAATTTAAGAAGTATTTTATTCAAGTATATAGATACATTGAAATGGATTGAACAGCAGGCATAATCCCTATTTATGTTCTCTCCTGTAGTCAAGGTATAATGAGTAATTATATAATTGTATATAAGATATATATAGTACATATATATTGCAACTAAATTTTGTATAATAGATTGATATTATAAATAGCATTGGAAGGAGGTACAGTGCAAAAAAAATAAACTAAACAAATACATGTAGCTTATGATAGGAACATGAAAATCAAAAAAAAAAAAATAGAATAATAACGGCTGAATTGCTAAGATTGAAAATAAACAAGTATATGTAGTGTAGAGAAAAAATGAGAAAGAAAAGAAAAAACATGTAATAAAAACAAACGAAAAATGATAACAGATTCGAAAAAAAATGGAAAATTTGAGGGGAGGAGGGGGGGGGGGGTGGGAGAGGGAGGGGGAGAACAAATAAGCAATAAAAAAATGAAAAGAAGGGAGTGTAAGGAAAGTCAGTGTTACCCATTTTAATACATTTTTCATACAATGTGTACGTTTTTACCTATTGACTTACTAAAATCTGTTTGTACTTTTTATGTAAAAATGAATTTTATCAAAAAAAAGTAAGTTGTTTTGAAATGTTAGTTTATCACTTCCAAAAAGTAGATTCTTAATTGTGATTGGTATGGAATTGTCGTTCATATAATCAAATAGAGATTGTCTTTGGGAGGCATATAATGGACAGTGTAAGAAAAAATGTTTAGAGTCTTCCATTTCAAGGAAACACTTCTGACATAGTGGAGAAGCAATAAGGTGGCGTGAGTAAAGGTCAGCATTTAAGTTACTACTGTTATTTCTCAACTGACAATGCCAAATATATTGTAATCTTTTGCCATGGTTAGATAATTTATGCATATTCAATTTTTTACTATTAATATTTTAGAGGATATTCTTAAATGCTGAAACTGAAGTTATATTTTTTGTATTCTGAGGTAGATTGTTCCACAATATAATTGTAGATGGTATAAAACTTTTGAATTAAGATGTTGTTCTTGCAACAGGAGTGCAATAGATGAAATTGTTACGAAGATTGTAGGTATTATTTGGGGGAGACATTCACCAACAATATTAGATAAATATTCAGGGTATTTAATTGTTTAATATTTTGAACAATAAAATTAATTCATGGTTATTTCTACGTTTCTTAAGTGTTTCCCAGCCTAATTCCTGATATAGGTATTGTTTAGTTGAGTTTCGTCTAAGACCAGTAATTATTCGTGCAGCTTCAATCTGTATACTTTCCAATAAATTACTTTGTTCATCTGTACAATTGCCCCACACTACATCACCATACTCTAACACAGGGCGAATACATGCAAAGTAAATTTTGATTAATGATTCATTATTTATTTTATATTTAAGAAAGCGTAGCATGTTCAATCTTTTGCATGCTTTTTTGTAGATATTTGATAGATGATGTGACCATCACCCATTTGATTGCAAAGTAAGTCCTAAGTGACAATAATTATCTTTTTTTTGGATAATATTGTTTAATGTGTTTCCAAAAGAGACCTGGGGATGGTTTTTTTCTTTCTAGAGAAGTTTACATATATTGTTTTGTTTGGATTAAAATCCACCAGCCATTGATTAGATCACTGTTTGATTTTTTCAAGATCAGCTGTTAATGATTTAGCTGAATTATTATCATTATCAATAACTACTACAAAAAGTGATGTGTCATCTGCAAAGAGTCTTCTTTGGTTGCATATATTTTTCAACAATATCATTAATGTAAATAAGAAAGAGGAAGGGTCCTAACACTGACTCCTGGGGTCGAATTATTTCATTTGAACTATTAAAATTCTATTTGCATTATATAATTTTACATTTTTATTAGATAATTGTTAATTGATTTGTAATTGTTTGTATTTATATTGGATAGTTTTTCATTTGTATTGACTCTTAAACATTGTTTATTTTGGTTTGTTATAAAGGATAAATAAATGTTTGAATTTATTCTCACCATCAATGCGCAAAAAAATTTCCTGGTTAACAACAGGTCGTTGGTCTTTATTTTTTTTCGAATGGAATTGTAAACTTGTGTTCATGAACTGAAAGGGTTTTGTACAATATGAAAGATCAATCTCCGTGTTGCATATGGTTTGGGCACAATTTAACATTTTCACGTGGTTGAAATAAGGCTGTCATATTGTAACGGAAACGTGTTTACAGAAGAATATTAGAGGCATTATAGTACGTAAAATGCACCAATCAATGCAAAGCGTTGTCAAATGTATCGCCAAATTACATGTAATAGAATAGCAAGTCTTGATTTTAGGGTTTCGTTGTCTATGATAATATATCCTTAATTTAATGAAACGTTGCAGTTTCTTATTTCATGATCCTATATTCATTAAGTGGTATATCATAGCATGCAATTTTTGAATCCTTGTTTGTGAATATTTTAATTGTATATTATCATACATTATAAATTGAAATTAGAAAATATCAATTGCAAGCAGGATTCGCTGCTAATCTATTCCGATCTTTGTTTAAACCTATATTACATGCCAAGCCTTTATAAAAAGTATAATAAGCTGTAACACGTGTTGGCTTGTTAGCAACAGTAAGAGAAAAAACACAAGGTTGGCCAAAACATAGTCCTGAACGGGAGAAAGCATCATGTAATACATTTTTATTCATGTATATTAACCAATCTATTAATGTGTCTTGAATCATTGTTTGTGAGCTTTTCCTTTGATGTCAGCAATTTATTTTTTCTTGACACACAACAGTTGTATGTGGTTTATCTTTGATAGATCACACTTTCTCTCTGATAGATCACATTTAAAAAAATTAAGAGTAGCAAAAAATAAGAAAATTGTATTTATCATTAACAAATTCATGTGCTTCATGAAATGCAAAGAACATAACAGTTTCTGTGAAATGTTTTTAGCAGCTGTAAAAATTATTACAAGAAAACGTATCCTTTTTACTGCTTAAACAGCAACTTCATTATGGCTCAAAATGAAATACACAATTATCTCAATCTGGCGTACTCCACAAGTCCAGATTTATTCCTCATCTTCCGGCATTATCGAATCAACTTGTCGCACATTGGTACCTGAGCCCTTTAATAATAATTCCTTCATGCAAACAACTAAAACTTTGCGGAAAACTGCTAAAAGGTCGTCATGTTCATCAAGTAAATTCAAATTGAATGTTTTTCTCTCGCAAATGACGCAGTCATTCGCACACAACGAATAGAGGACGCGGTGGTATTCACAGCCATTCTGTTTATGTACCTCTAACACAAAGCGCCGTAACCAGTAATTCAGCATTTTTGCGTTTGTTTAGGATCTTTGTCCCGGAGATACATATCAACAGATTGTGAATGTTCAGGTTTCCTAATTTATTTAAGGAAATAGGTTTCAACTATATCCTAAGAATTGCGACAGCATAAAATCAAAACCGTCATCCACGGCATTTTGGCTTAAAAGGGCGAGGTAGATGGAACTTTCATAAAATGTGATACGCTTAACTTCTAGAATCACTTGCTCTTTTTTCATTGGTCATATAAAATGGAGCATACACATGATAAACATCTGCCATTCAGTCAACTTAATGTTGACTGAAAGGTCTGGAAAGGTGACTTAATGGCACAACTGTGCCATTCAGTTACAATTCAGTCACCTTTCAGTTGACTGAATGGCAGAGGTTCATCCTGTGATGGTTAAATGTAGATAGATCATGGGCAACTCAGTGAATTGAAAACAACGATACAAAACATATAGAGTAACATTACTTAGAGTTCAGATGCATCTTAAAGTCATCGTAGCAATACTTACATCCCGAATACTATTGTGGAAACATTGAATTTCGTGGGGGCCAATTTTCGTGGATTGCCCAAGTTTAATAAGTAAGTGGGGACGTAATTTCGTGTATTATCTTATACCTACAAAAAGGAAAGATGACTTTATATCCAATATTTCATAATTCGTGGAGGATGTTCATTTGTGGATGAGAGGTACCCACGAATCCCATGAAAATTGAGCCACCACAAAAGCTGATGATTTCACAGTATTTAGAACTATCATCCTTAATATATATCTTTGAATTAATGCATCTATAACCGTTGGATTTGTACCGTATGTGGTATTTTCTGTATTGGGTGATTACTAGGGAAATAGCTCAACACGCTCTGTATTTTCCACATTTATTCCATTTAATAACACAATTATACGAACAGTTACTCTCCAATCCGTACACAATAATAGGGAGACTCGCTTAGTTATAATTCTAACTTAATATTAACCTACATAAGACAGTGAGGTAAAACGCAACGGATTAGAAGGGCGACTTGTACATGTATCTTGACTCTTAACCTCTTACTGTCAAACTCTGACTGTCTTAGACTAACTCATCTTAAATTCATATAAAACATATAATACGATTCTATGACGCGACCCTCTAAATAATTGACATGTATAACTCATCCAATCAGAAAACATCTCTTTATTTCTAAACTGGCAATCGCCCTAGTAAACGCCCATTTATTCACCAGCGTTTATCCGGTAATTGTTATGTAATTGCATTAACTTTATTAACGTCAAACACACATATGTGATCTGAAACCATTGTCCTTCAATCTCGTCTTTCTAATAAGTATATTCCCTATAGCTACACTTGATTACTTTGATGTCTATTTATTTGTTTAAGTTAAGACGTTTGATAAACATTAATTAACATAATGATTCTATCACATCCAGTCAGGAAGAATATCCCGAGAATTAGGAAGAGTAAATAATGTTAATTAACCAACAAGCTAAATCTATAGAAAATGCTCTCAACATGTAAAATATACATTTACATGTCACCGTGTGAAATGTTCCCCTTCGACAAGACACCCTTTCCCCTGTTACTGGCGTTGAGTGACTTTGAACTGGACACTCTAAATTGACACTCCGATTATCTAAGTAATTGGTTAATTGAAGTAACTCTTAACATTTACTTTTCTATTATTCGCAATTGTTTAACTGTGTTTTGTTATATATGTATATTTGTTGGCCATGTTCAATTATTCGGCAGTTGGAGAGCGATGGTCGAGGCGCTCGTACCACCGACTCCCGTCCTCGAGAAATATTGTTATAAGTTTGCAGAGTTTTAATAAATCTTGTAAAACGAATACCGTTCGACTTGTGCATTTTTTTGTGGGTCACACTATACTGCAATTATGTGCGTTACTTGAGGGCACCAACGGAGCTCAAGAGGCCATTATAGAGACTTTATTATTATTGCGTAAAGTACGTGCCGTAGTTTGATTATTTTTGGAGACTGTACCACGAGCAATAAAAACGCCGCTGAAGTGATACCACACCCCCAATGAGTCTATCTTCAATATTCTGTAATCACTTAGATTTAAGTAGTGGGTACAAATTAGTAAGTGAATACTCATTCTTCCTGTTACGCATTATATTTACATGTGCTTCTGAACCATTTCATGACATGTCTTGTATATTTACACTCTTCCCAATGCTCAACACATGTATGAAATAAATGTGGAAAACAAAAACAAACGGAAAACAAATTGAATCAATTTTACTTATGTAAACATTACGCAATGCATTCTTTTAAAACATGTTTTTAAAAAACTGCTCAACAACAAAATGCACTAAACAGCATTCATTAATAATAAATGGCAATTCCCCCAAATTTGCCTTTTAATTGAACATGATTTCAATTTCTTTTACACTCTCACTTGATTGTGCTAATCTAACAGCAGTGGTCGATGCATCAAACAGAGTTTCATATCTACTTTAATATTTTGCAGAACTTTCTGTAGCCCATCCAACGTGGTTCATAAGATCATGGACATCATGTGCAGTATTTGAAAAACACATATGAACAGCACACCCTCCTCTTAACCTATATGGTGTCTCATCTCATCAATTCCGAGAGTAATCAAATAATATTTCAGTCTTTCCTACAACTGTTTATAGAGGAGTAAGGCATTGGCTCATTAATAACTCTTCCCGACTCAGTCACCATTCTAAAGAGATATCCTGAAGACATTGTTATCCCTAATTGTTTTGCCTCTGCAAAATATCTTTCTAAGCCTCTAACTTGGTAAATAACTTCATTCGGGCAACATTTTATAACAAATGTATTTGACTTTCCATTATCCCTGATATTTTTCCCAAATGTATGAATAAATGCAAATCCATCTTTTTTTTCAAGTATTTCACTTCTTGTAACAAAGTTATTGCTATATCCCTAGCCCTGTCACCAGCCAAAAATTGTAATTAAAACAATGCCTAATCTCTTATTAAAACAAGCATATCCTTAAGTGTTAAATCAGACCTTCTCAATTCTCTACTGATAAACTTTGAAATTGTGTTAGGTTTTGTTAAAATGAAGGATTTTGCCTACTTTGGTAGAATGTGTGCTTTTGCTTGTTCCTCTTGAACACATTTCAAATAACCCTTAATTTGAACAGATGCAGCTGGGTTCCCAACCTTACAATATTCATCATGTGCTCTTCCTCTACCCTCTAGTTCTAATATATCTACAAGGTGCTGGATAATATTTCTGATTGATGCTGCTGCCAGCGTTTTTTGACACTAACAAGTACTATCCACAGTTATCCCTAATTGTTTGCATTTATATGAATGTACTGTTTGTTTTCCCAAATATATTCTTCCATACTAAAAATCGTTTAATGTCATGTGGTGTGATTGACAAGAAGGTGGGGAGCCAGAATTTTTTTGAAAAAAATTGTTCTAACATCATCTTTACATTTCTTCTCTTTTTACATAAGCAGAAGGGCTCTAAATGTTATCCAAATATTGTATTCTTTCATCAACGTCTTCCAACTCCATATGGACATTCTGAAAAATGCATTAAAAATTGCAAAAGTAATGCAATTGCAAAATGAACAATCCCATACACACAAAAATGACAATACATAACCATGACAAAAATCTACATATCATCTAATCTAAAACTGTAATCAAAAACCACCCAAGTCATTTTTAAACCCTTTCACATTATTTATAAAAGCTTCAGATGTTGGTAACTTCAATACTCTTACATCACCCTTTCTTTCCAATAGTGTTTGTGAAATACAGTGTGAAGTTATAAAAGGCCACCAAATTGTTTTTTCTTGAAAATTTGGTAAAACCATTGTACAACATTTTACATCTTTTTCCTTAAGCAATTACAACAATGGAAATATCATTAGAAATGGTTGAAAAACATAAGGATTTTCTTCTTCATTCACATTTGTAACATAAACATCCACACCATCTGATAAAATTGTTGGATATGGAGTAAAATGTGGCAGCATTTTACCATATCTCTCTTTCATACAATTAGAATCTAAACTCATAAGATCAACAGAATATGGACCAACCAATTGCTCAACATAAGCCCACGATGTCTCACTCAACAGGTAATCTTACAAAGAAATTTACCTAGAAGGTTCATCAGCTACACTGAATTTTGACTGGACATATTGTAAATTCAATGAAATGTTAAATTCATAAACAAAGCAAAATAACTGCTTAAGTTTATAATGTCATTGAGCTGTTTATCTTTTCCTCCTTGATTTTCCAATGTTTTGATAACAGTCATGTTATTACTCAATACATCTATACCCTTGAGTTCTTAATTTTATCTTTGCAACTATATAATACATTATACACTGCTTCAGCCCCCTTCAAATGAAATGGTCTACTGTCATCATTACTCCAAAAATCGCTTAAAATCAAAGCTTTGAATTCGCCAAAGAAAATTTTTCAACCATATTTAAAACCTGATGCATCAGTCGCCAACATTATTTGTTTATGAGTTTTTAATCTCCAAGTCATACAGCCCTCCCACGTATCAATAAATCTCCAATATTCTATCTCCTGTTTTAAAGAGATTTCTACTTTCATCATTTGTGAATTCCTCCTGCCATAAGAAATTGCTTTATTGACTTCTCTACAGTACAGTTTTTCGGTATGAACAACTAAACAAAATGAAATGCATTTTCCAGCAAACCTTTGCAAAGTTCTAATATCAACAAAGTTTGACAACAATATAGATTCTCTTAATTTTGAAAATGACACTTTTTTCTCATCTGGTAAAGAAAATGCCATCTTGGAAGAATCAATAAGTTACCCCAATATTTAACCACTTGAGATGGTACATGTACAAACTGACTTTTCTTCCAGGAAAGGGTATATCCTAGCCTTGTAAGTAATTCAAGTAAAACATAGGAAACATCTGTTATCCTAGACTAACAAATTCAATTACTAGTCTATCGTCAATGTACTGTATGTTATAAATACTTTTACTTCTAAAATAATTTGTTACTTGCATTCCTATGGTTTGATAAATGTAAGTGGATGATTTCCAGTCAAATGACAATGTGTTGTATGTGAAAACCCAACCTCCAAACTGTATTCCAAAGTATTTTCTAAAAATTTTTGCATAAAATAACATGATCATACCCCGAGTTTTCATCACATGTTATCATTTTCATATCCTTATCAATCATCCTGGGTACATGTTTTAAATTTTCCAATTGAAAAGGTGTATATTTTGTCCATAGATTAATATTGCTATCATCATGACAAAGTCTTGGTTTTGTTGGTTCTACAGTTAAGGGCATAATTATAAGTGAAAGCTCACATTCTCCAACTTTACCAACAACAGAAAAGGATTCAGTAGGTATTCTTTCATACAACTCTGAGCAAATAAATTCTTTAAACTGTTTACAGATCGGTGCATTTTGAAAAAAATCTTTGTGAAGGAAATAAAGAGTTGTAACTACAACCTTTAAAATTACCTTTAAGATGTGTAAAAAAAAATTTTGTAACATCAACACCATCTTTTATCCACTTTTTAACAAGACTAAATGTGATATTATCCAACAAAAAAAATTCCCAATGACAAAATTGATTATGTAGTTCTCCAGCAATGAAAAAATCTGGATTTCTTAAATAAAAATCGCATAAAGATTTTACTGCACACTCTTCATTAAAAATGTATGGGTCAACATGTGATGGAATGTTGTCCCCTTCCAAAGTTGTCATATTGGATGTTTTCTCTTATTATGTTCTGCATGCACTTTATTAAAATAACAGTCAAATTCCCATTCTGGAACAAGTAGGTTTCCACAATTGTCAAGTGCATGCAATGTCTACAAAAGAATATAAACTATATAAGGAATGAATATTCTACATTTTAATACCTAATTTTCGTATATTCTATAGGAAACATCTAACAGGATTTGGGAAAGGACAGCATTCCACCAAGACCCACGTGAAAAAAATCACTAGAGAAACGGTGTTCTTAGGTACATGTGAAAATTTTTTCTTACATGAATAAAAATTGATATCCCGATATACTCATTTACTTTCTTTGTTTTTTAGCCATTTTCATTTTTTTTACATTCTCGGATACTATGTCCAGGCATATCACAAAATAACACAGTTTCCTCTAGGTTTCCACTGATTGAATCTCCCTCTAGGCCTACTGTTAAACATTGAGTAATTCTGGTATGGTGCATATCGGTAGAACTGTTGTGGCATCAAAAATGGATTTATTGGATTATAAACATTTGCCAAAGGTGATTGATGGGTGTTTTCATTTTCTGCTTTCTCTGGAACTGTTAACTTTAATTCTACTTTGATTCTACCTTTTTTTTTCTTGCACACATTTGTTAAGAGCCTTAATACAACATCTGAAGACCCTCTAACTACATTTACCTTTTACCCTTGATGCTTGAGAGCTTGTCTTGATAGCTCTTCAAATACACTTGAGTCATCAAGTTGTCTTTTTTTTGCTACATTGGCTAATTCCTCTAACAATAAAAAAATCAGTGCCTCATTAGGTGACTTTTTTAGGGCAAGTCCTAGAAAGAATAATCTTACCGTGACCAGGCTACGCTCAGGTCACGGTAAGAATTCGTCCCATATACTTGCAATGTAGCAGCCGCGAAGCAGATCAGCTTCGTGTCGATTTTAAGTCTGTTAATAATAATCTACAGGGGAAAAACACATTTTTATACATTACAAACCTTTTTAAACATGAATATGTAGTTTAGTCCACAAAATATCCATTAAATGAGTCGTACCAAGACATTTTATAAAGATCCAAGTTTGAATTTGCCTGCCATTTTGTCGTAAACCGCACTCGGAATGTCTCGGATATTATCATTATCATGGCGACCATAAACGGCGAATTTTCAAACGTGATGTTGAAAGTGGCAGTGATTGCGTTGCAAAAACAGTTAATATGGTAATAATGGATTATAAAAGAGCAACAATGTAGGTATTTAAGCCCAATCGTATGAAAATTTAGGCGAGAAACAGTGCGTTATATTTTTTTATTTGCTACAAAGCGAGTATATTGGACGAATTATATCGTTAAACCGGGTCCGTAGGACATCTTTCATTTTAACGATAGAACATTCTATTTAGGCAAGTCCCTGTACCTGTTCCTTTAAGCTTTCTACACTTTCCGTCGCTTTTTCCAAGTCTGCTATCCTGGAAAGAATCTCATCTTCGTGATTGTTCTTGTCTTTCTTTGTTTTCTTTTCTGTCTCCCTCTCGTTTGCAGATGTAGAAGCTCCCACTGTCTGGTTATCATTTTCGATTGCAGCACTGCCAGATTGCTAAAAATAGCCACAGAAAACAAAACTTTTAACAGAAAAGAAAAAAAAACCCGTATAACTTCTGGAATAATAGAAAAGAAAGCACCAATGCGTAACTTTCCATTTTGCTGTCTGCTCCTCTTAGTTGTTTTCCTATTATGATCCTTTATACCAAAATCTTACATAAGTAGTGATTCTATAGTCTGTCCTTTTTTATTTATATTTTTCCCTGTATGAAAATGTACCTGTTCGTATGTACCTCTGACGATTTGCATTTGTGTGTATTATATATATGTTCCTTTTGTACCAAATTATTTGGTTTGAGCGAATAAACTGAACTTGAACTTGAACTTGGAAAGCATAATTACCAACAATACCTGTAATAGTACATTAATTTATCATAAATTGACCCCCTAGTAGGAAAATTGCCTACCATCGTTTCGGTCAGTTGTCTCCTGACTGGCCTACTTCATTGGCATTAATAATGGCATTATGCAATAAGCAGACAAGATTTCTTTTGTTGATCGCCTTCCCCGCCATCTCTAAGCAATCATTGGCACTCTCTCCTGTAATTTGTCGGAACTGACTAATTATTTCCTCATTATCCAAATCTTCCGTTCTCACTTGCGTGGCCATCCTGGCTGCATAACTCATTCTACCTAGTTCTCTTTATGACTGTGAGAATACGTTTCCCCTTCAAAGAATGTTTTCTATTCAGCGTCGTAACCGCAGGTGGCATCTACAATATTCAAATTCACTTGTACAAATTATAATCAAAATTACACTTGACATGTAACTTTATATTGCTAAAATTGTTATACACTCCAAAACAAAAAACAAAAACCTCAGAGACTGTCAATATTTGATACAGCATAACCTATGGCAATGATGATACACACAGATTTAACCTTAATTAAATTTGGATAAAAATTTAAGCAAGGTAATAAAAAAATAAACAACTTCTAAAAAGTTCTAAAAACTTATCCAATCTATTGAATTTAATTTATTTAATGTTTACATACATTTATAGATGAAATGTTTTGTAATTGTGCTAGCTAAATGACAAATAAAATCAGTCTCTGAACTGTATATTTTGGAGGCATTAGTCCAACCTTTTGACCCAATTGCATCCATTGTGTAGAGAATCATTTTAATTTTTAGGATAATGTAGATATAGATGGTTTTATGATTTTTTAAGAATTAATTTGCAGAGTTATTAAGAGGGAATGTCACAAATCATCAAGCTTGGCTATGAAACTTGAAACAAATTTTCTCCGTTTTTCTGATCTAAATTGACCATCTAAATTGTACTAATCGGTTTTTTTTGGATATGAATAATTTAAAGTCACCTTTATTATTAATTTCAGAAGTTTCCATGGAAACGGCTTATAATACCAAAATAAACTCATTTTCTATGATTTTCATGTATATTTTATTGGCATTTTCTACTGTTAAACACATTTCAATTTATAAGTAGATTAATGTTACGTAAACACAGTTTCTAAACTAACATACTTTAGAAAAAATAGTTTTGGTTATTGGATTGCTATGGTAACCAATATTTGAGACATTTTTGAAAATAACCAAATTCTAAAATAGCCCTCTAACATAAAATTGAATATTTCAACTCTGCAACAAAATAGGCAAAAAATGTATGTTGCATACAAATGACCAAGAGCATGTTTATCAAAATCATTAATAAAAGAGAGAAGCCTTTTTATAAAAATCTCGGGAAAATTGTGTTAAAAAATCACATTTTTGCTTAATTTTCATTTTTTTAAATTTATAATGAAAGAGCTAAATTCATTTGCAAAATGATCTTTTTAGAGGACTAGTCATAATAGAAAGAAAATAACTTGCATCAAAAAGACAATATAGCTGAAAAAGTCCTTAGCAACCAGTTTTACACCATAGCACCCCCCCCCCCTTTTCAATAAAAATGCAAAAATTGTTTTTTGTTGCATTCAAACTTTTTACAACAAAAAGAAACATGATTAATGGTTTAATTGAAAACGAATTTCTCCCTAGCAACCATCTATACAGTTGTATGCCTTAGCAACCAAATCAGTTTCTTAACAACAATATATCAAAGGAATGTTTTTGTCTTAGAAGAAAATGGTAATGTATTGCAAAAAAATAATACATTTGCCTAAGACCTACATTAAAGCATAGCAACCTGTTTTTTGTATACATAAGCAACAACATTAAAAAATGTGTGTCCATAACAGTGGTTACATAAGATTTAAACTGCTTCAGATCAAAATCAAGACATGGACCTTCCCTACATTTTCCATGCACATTCAAGAACTTTATGACTTAAAATAAGAACAACATAAAAAGCCAAAACTCGTCTTTTAATCTGTATTTGAAAGTTTTAAATTCAATCAAAATCTTATACATGTCCATTTTTAACTGCACTTGCATATGTTGCAGTTTTATCAACAAATGTGTATAGAGCATAACACTGAAAAGAAGTGTTTGGACTTCCAAAAAAAATAGTTAGAAACTTTCGAATGCATTAGCGATTGCAATCAAAATAATTTTTCTATTCTACAGTCAACAGTTATCTTACATTAATGAACATTCTTGAATTTCATATATTTTGGATTGTAAGAATATAAAGGATACAAGAAAACTACACATCATTTATGTGTGTGCATAAGGTGCATAATTTTTCATGAATGAAATCTTGAAGTTCTTTATTGACTCAAGTGAATAATGAAGTCAAATTGCTCCACCAGCAAGCATCAATCTTAACAATGTCATTTATTTTGATGATCTATTAAGTCAAAGCAAACTTGATTTATCATACAACTTTTAGACAGATAAACATAACTACAGTTTATGTATCTTTTGATGTATATATATGGTATTTGCATAAAATCTTGAATAACTTCCTAATCTAAAAAATACATGTATCAATATACAATTAATTCATATTTATTGTCAGGCTTCTGGTGTCAATTACTGTAGAAGCATTAGATTTCGTGGTGGCTCAATTTTCGTGGAATTCGTGGTTACCTCTTATTCACGAATTAACATCTTCCACCAATTAATAAATTAAGGCATTAATTAATTAAATAAAGTCGTTTTTCCTTTTGTAGGTATACGAGAAATACACGAAATTACGTCCCCACGAACCTGTAAAAAAGCAACCCACGAAAATTGGCCCCCACGAATATTAATGATTTCACAGTATATTGTTTTCATACTCTTCAGCAACAAAGTCTTCACTTTCATAACCGTTTTGTGCTGATTTTCTTTTTTCTATTGATAGTGTGCTGAAAAAGCTCGAAATCTGTGATGGAGTCAGAAATAAATCTTGAGAAAACCTTCTCTTCCCATTTTTTTATTGTTCTCATTATCACTGATACCTCCTCAGGGTCATACTTATGTCCTGTCATTCTCACACTTTTGGAACATTTTTTTCAAAAACCCAATCTGTTCACTGGAAAATCTCTTAACAGAACGTTAAGGCCCATCCTCTAACTAAGGTAGAATTTATCTGAAGGATATACCGAGCTTCTTACAAGCATTGATTGCTTGGTATATATTTGCCTTACATACTCGACCTTAGAGTTGTCTGACAGGTAATTCAGTTCTGTCTTGCATTGATGGTCACCTTTATCAAGATGGTTACTCAAATTTCCATATCTCATGAAAGTGAGGAGGCAATGCGGTTCCGGACAGGTGAAGATGAAAGAGCTATTGTCTGCAATTTGTGTATTGGTATCATTGTCGTTGCTCAATCTGTTGGATACAGCTGGATTTATATCTTTAGTAGCAGCTATTGGTTTAGGAACCTTTACAACGTCATCTGTAGAATTTGATTTCAGAATCGTTACAGATGGGAAATTGTCATAGATATGAACAGATCTGTTTATGATCTTTACTCCTTTTCCAATCTGGTATTGCTTGAAAGCTAACACATGATCAGCATGATATTGAAAATTGTTTAAAGTTGTAATATATTCATTTTCACTGCTTTTTCACAATAATTCCACATGTTGGGGTTGCTGTAACAACTTGAACATTCTTAATGTTAGATTTGATGACAGCAGTCAAACATTCATTTGAAGTAGTGACATTATACCCTTCATTTACATAATTTCTAATGGACCCTTTGATATGTGCAGCTCTCCGATCGCATATACTTTTTCCACCTTGTGGGTCAGCGAAATCCACTTGCACAACCTTTAAAGCACTCACTTGATTCAGAAGAGGAATACAAAAAATTGCATCAACACTATGAAAACAACCAGCATTGTCTGATCTTATAAATGCTTTTGTCAAGTTTTTCTCCTTTAATTTTAGCACGGAATCTTTCAAAATTGCATTAGATGTTACAGCGTCTTGATTGGCATTGTCAAACATATGGACAATAGTGTGACTGTGTAAAACACCATTAATTATGCATGTGCCAACTGGTATATGCCAATTCATTCCTCTTTTGGCAAACCACTTTGTGATTCCCTATACATCATGGGAAGAAGCTTCATTGCCCAATCCCTCTCTATAAGTACTTCCCCATCTGATAAATTCTCTATAACATGACTTCGAGCTCTATCATGATTAAATGATCTCAGCAAGTGCTTTTTCCATTCTTCCAACGCCTTTACACTTTTAAAAGTAAAAAAAAAATACATATACAGTTATTTGAATATTGCTAGAAAATATAAAAATGATTTCTGCTTGTTCACATTTCGAAATCGTGCAGAAAAATATTGCTAACGAAGAATACTACTTTCTCTAAAGGTAATATTATATAAGATAAAGATTTGAATTAATTAAGATAAAATCTGATCTCAAGAAATTATACTACACTTTTGGCCTTGTACTATAACGAAATAAACAGCTGATAAAAATATGAAATAATAAAACAAATACATTTACCTGCTCCTACAGGAATACGAATTCCAAACTGTTCAAGAATATCTTTTGACTGCTGAATTGTAACAGTTGCTTTCTCTATTTTTCTCTTTCCATTACAAGTCTGAAGTGGGGGTTTCAGCATACACAGCTTTGATGCCTTCCATCCTTTCCCCAAATAGTAGCGGTGGTTTGGACAAATTGTGAATTGGTCAGACTCATGTTTAAAAAGTCCAGCACGAAATTTAACAAGTTTATGTTCATTACAAAGTGAAGATGGGTTGATTCTAATTTGTGAAAGATGTGCGTCAATGTTGTCACGACAAGAATTGAATGAACATATCTGAGATGATGGTTTGGTGTTAAAATTATTGTTACAAGTAATCCTTGAATACTGGGAAAAAGAGCACTCCATCTATAACATCATGAAAACACTAAAACCACATCAAAGAAGATACTGCATATCATTGATTTGTTGACAAGTGTCTTCTGCTACTGGAAGTTGACATGAACTATCTTTTGTGCACTTACTATTAAAGAGCTCATTCAAGGGAGATCATTCTGAGGCACAATTTTGAAGAAAATGGAGAAAGTTCATGCAGAGAATCACTGTCACCGTTGCCTCTGTCCAAAGGCTTCTCAATATTTCTTTTGATTTATATTGTTTATGTGTGGCACTTTCTGGATATACTCTGTTTGATCAATTATGTTGTTGCAGATTTAAGAAAATAGCATTGACATTGGGGAAAATTGAGATATAAAAAATCGTTATTACAGCGTTTGAAACTGATAGTCATTAAAAAAAAATATGGGGAAAATGGTGAAAATTAATGAATTGAGGCAAACAGTTGTATATCTACTAATTTTTCATACTTGTCATTATGCAACATCTTAAATTTGAGAAAATGTCACATTTCACCAAATTTCAACCCCCCTTTTTCCCTACTGGTTACCATGGGAATGGAGCGCAATATTGCAAAAAAAAAAATGGTCTGATATTTTAGCATTGTTTTACTTGACCCACAACTGGAGTAAAAATTGTTTTTTCAAAAAATGTTGTTTCAATTAATTTTAGGGATAAAGCTTGATGGTTCGTGGCATTCCCTCTTAAGTAAACTAATAACAAGTTACCAACTAATTTTGATATTAAACACTAAAAGTAACAAACATCGCTTGTAATTTTCAATGCCCAGTAGGCTGCAGGTTGCATCACTTGTATTTATAGTTTTTATACCCATAAAAGAAAAGACACAATCAATTAATCACAACAGTCGTTAACTGAGGCTATAGAAACGTCTTTTGAATCAAATGATTATCATTTTAATGCCTCTGGGGTTAATTTACATGATGGTGAACTCAGAATACAGGGCGACTTGAACAACTTCTCTTTCGGAGGAAATTTCGGCAAAGTTACCGATCATAAAGCGAGTATTTCGCCCATGTTGATGATCGAGACTATCAAAATAATTGTAAAACGAAAAAGATGTGGGTCATCTTAAAGCAAATTAGGGTAAAATTAGGTTTCTTTTTTACAGGAAGTCATTTCAACAATGTCATGTATCCGCGCCAGTAGTGAAATGTTTGGATAACGTGATGAAAATGGCGTATCCATTGCTTAAACAATGAGTGTTGTGTACTCTTCTCTATCGACAACGAGGTTAATATTATTTTAAATATCGTAATAATCATTATTATTTTTCTGAAGGTTTTGCAGTTGAAAAAAAATGTGCGTTAGTTTTGTTCATCGTTAATAAAAACAACTTATTTGTAGGAATATCAATCGTTAACGTGTCATATCTACGCTAAAACCTAGAACTATTTCTAGATTACGTAGATAATATAACACTTACTAAAAATTTGAAGCAGCCAAAATTAATTTAAAACATTACATTTACCAAATAAAATCAAAACAATGTCTTTTTAATACATTAATATGTATAACAATAGCAATAACTTCATGCTCCTGCTAAAGAAGTAGTACAGTTTGGATAAATAAATTATTTCAGTTTCAAAGCTAAAATGTAAATTGCGCAAATGGTACGGTTTAAATAATTTAAAGTTAAAACATGTTTGATGCTTTATACATAAATAGAGCAGTTTGCATTTTATCGGTGTGCCAACGGAGATACATCTTTTAGTGGACCATTCAATTACACAGCATGCAAAAGACGTATTAAAGGTAAGGTGAAAAGAACTTAATATACAGATGGTGATTTTTTTCTTTCCTGTCCGACATTTTTATAAACGTGATGATACCAAAATACTTCCACATGTTCGAAGGGGACTAAAACTGGATGACTAAGTTCATTTCTTTAGACAAACATGTTTTACTCCTCTGAAAAAATTGTATATTTAGTATATCATTGATCAGTAATTGATTATTTAACGAATAAGGAATCATTGTTTGATCGAGTATCATGAGTTGATTATTTATGTCGGGGCGTGGTCAAATCCAATAAAGCTCGTAAGAAATTATCACCTCACAATATCCAAAGAATGATTCTTTATTACCAATATTAATTTAATTCACAGCAATTGTACGATTAAATATTTGAATATTAATAAGCAAACGTCATTTGAATTTATTGGACTGAATATAAACAAATTGATACGTAGTGATATTACATGAAAAAAAAACACTGAAAAATGTAATTATAGTTATTACAAGTTTGCCAAAGCGCAGTTGTTAGGCTGTTGCAAAACTAAAAAGTTGTTTAGGAACGTTTCAAAATGTAATTTAAAAAAAATAGATAAGTATGATGTTTGGTAAGTTAAATACTATGTATCAAAAGTGATTTTTTTTTCATTTTCATGAAACCCATACCAGGATACCAATAATTAAAAATATCCACTTTATCATGGTTTGTTCTGTGCAGTGTATATATATTATATCGTTTCAATTTTAAAACATATTTGTATAATTAGATGATTTTAAAGACTTTAAACTTTTTAAAGCTGATATAATTCTGTAATTGACTGATCTCTTTCGATTTTTTCACGTTTTCACGCTTAAAGCCGATAACGTTATAGAATCACACCTGAATTGAAACTGTCGTAAACACATAGATCAACATATATATTTTTAATTCTGGTCTTTTTATTTTTTTGGAAAGTCAGTCTCATAACTGCAGCGGTTTGTGATTAGAAATTGAGTAACGTGTGTTGGCGCGTTATAAAAATGTGTATGCACACACCGCTGCAGTTATGAAACTATATCTTTCAAAATAAAAATAATTTAATGGTTATATTTATTTTACATTTTTTAACTGCTTTCCTTGTCTGCAAGTGTGAATTATATCTTATAATCAAATGTTTGAATCATATTTTATCCTAAGGTTAAGTTTATATATTTGCATATCCATTGTTCTTTCCCACTATGAGTCCATACGGAGGAATTGCAATTATTTTTCTATCATCGCAATTGCTCTGTCTGTATATTATGACATCATAAAGGTGTGACGTCATATGCTTTTCCATGACGTTATAGATTTTAACCACTATACGATACATCATGTGTTTTTCTGCAACTCCATAAAATTGATGTATTTAATCAAAACATGTCTTTAAGTTATAATTACATTTTAAAGTTATTACTGTAATAACATTTTATTGATTCTGTTAACAAATCTATGTGAATTAAAAAGATACATTACAGTCTGAATGTTTATTTTTGATGCAATAGCTAAAAGTCAAGGTAGGAAATTTCCGAGTGGTAAAATGCAAATATAGCGCGCATCACGGAAGATGCCAACAGAGCAGTTGCTATTCATAACGCCATGTTCACGAAATAACGTTGTTTATTTCTTAAATAAACGGAAGAGCCACTGTAACAGCCACAAGCGTGAACTGTGATTGTCGCTTGTGACGTTGCATTTTACAGCGTTCAACGTTGGTAACGTCATAAAGAAACACCGAGACGACATTTTAACCTTTCAGTACCCTATGCATGTTACAATGTTATATTTACATTCCACGTATAATTTGCATGTAAAGCTACTGCAGATATAGCACCATAACACAGACATAGTACATTGTACTAAAAGGTTTAATGACGAGTTTTAATTGTGACGTCACAAACGTTGAACGCTGATAAATACAACGTCACAAGCGAAAATCAAAGATCACGCTTGTGGCTGTTACAGTGGCTCTTTCGTTAATTTAAACTTACCCATAGGATAGTACAGTAATTTTGAGGTATAATTCGCATTTGCGTACAAGGCAAGAAAGTAAAAAAATGTAAATATATGCATTAAATCCTTATTTTTTGAAAGATATAGTCTCATAACTGCAACGGTGTGTGCAAACAAATTTTCATAACGCGATAACGCGCGTTATTCAATTTGTACACAGGAAAAATGTCCACATGTGTGCAACATGTGTTCAACATATATTTTACATATATATTTTACATGTGTAAAACACATAAAAAGAGCATACATATATAAAGTGTTTAATTTCACACATGTTTAACATGTGTTTAATATGTGTTAAACATGTGTGAAATTAAACAGAGCATATTTTATATGTGTAAAACACATATGCTATATGTGTAATATATGTGTTGCATTTTATATATGAAATTTATATATAATTTTTTGTTAGCAATTTTCAATAATAAAGGTACATCTTTACTTAAATTTTCATTTAAAATATATTACACACAGTGTGCTTTATATGCAAACTATTCCTTTATATCAATGTATAGATCATCAGTATACTATTGCACATGCATACCAGGCATATTAAAAAAAATAATAACAAAAACTTCATTAATTTGTTCACAGGAGTTTATTCTTCATTGCCATGTTACAATTCATTTCTCTCTTCCTTCTTCCTGTAAATAACAAGAAAAATTACACATACATAATGTACATTATGTATTGATTTTATTTCATATTTAGCACCATTAGTTATTATTTTCCATGTCTCTATTTTACAGTATACATGTACACTTGATACACTATCCAATGATATAACATTATATAGATTCAATTCTAGAATTCATACAGAAATATATTAGATAAGTATGTACCTTGTAATCTAGGTCAGAATATGTATTATTATTGTAAAAGTGAAATCACCACAAATCTTTTAACTTACCTCTTGGTAACCCTCGATTCTTCTTTCTTCTATTTCCCACAAAAGCCCCTTAGATGTTCGGTCTATTGTCTCTTTTATTGATGCATAGGACTCTGGTGATAGAAAAAAAATCTCAAGTTAATATAAAGTCATGGTATATTTCATAGATTGAATATATAAATTAAATTGTCATTAGAGAATCAAATTTTAATTTTAATTTAAATATATGTATTTCTCTTTCAGAACTTACATATATTTAGTTATTACTATATACAATCATGAATATAATATAATTATATTTCTCACCTTTAAACTCTGGCCAGAACTTCTAACATTCGGTAAACTTTTTCATTGTTAAGAATGCCCTCTGAAAGAAATGAAGAAAAAATAAGCAAAATTCTTTGATAAAGTATCATTCAATAAATAGTTATATATATTTATACACATGTACATGATGCACTTTATTTGTACATAATTATGTCCAAAAGAATGGACAGGTTGCATGTTAATTTCAATCATTTGATTCGTTAGCCAATAGTATCCATACATTAGATCCGACACCTTTAAGATGCCTAGTATTGTTGATTTTTATTCTTACATATATATTAGTATGTCATACACATGATATTACAAAATCAGACTTACAAGTGCTACTGTCATCTTCTTTCTCCTCATGTCCACAGGACTCTTTTCTGGTGGAGTGAATTGCCTGTTCACATAATTGCACAGGCCATCCTGGGGGAGAGGGTCTCAAAGTTCATTGTAGAGTGGAACAGCTAAGAAAATTAAACATCAAACATCAAATAAACTAAAAATCAAATATTTGTTTTAAGCAATATGAGCTGCAATTTTCATGACAATTTTTTTTTAGATAAAATGTTTTTTTCTACTAAAATGACAAAAAATATCATGGCTTTTAAATTTCTGTCAGCTCTGTTTTTGTGGGAAAAGCCATTAAGAAGCCTTAATTAGAGCAAAATTGAATTATTGTCTCCCGGTACAAAAATTGATAAGCTATATATTCCTTATAAGTGAAATCTTTTTTCGAACCTTAGCAATTCATGTGTGGACTAGTTTCTTTCTAAAATGGTAATACCAACTTAATACAATCATCAGAGGTTTTTAAATTAGCATAAAATAAATATTGAATTTTGAGGAGGAAAACATACATATTATGATAATATTTGTTTCAAATAAACCTGAAATATTTGTAAAAGTTAGATTTTCAATACTTAAAATTAACGATACAATATACAGAAATTTATGATATTAACAATACAGTCAGACCTCTACGTATCAATGAAATTTTCATATTAATTCTAAATGTCATGTTTAAAGTGTTTTTTTTATATTATTAAACATGCAATAATATACATGCAATGTACTATGATATGCAACTTATTGTATATATTATATGTTAACCAACATATATATGTTGTATATATTATATGTTAACCAAAGGCTTTCTTCCCAATTAATAAGAACCATAAAGGTATATGTGTTTGCACAGTCCACGGGCTTAGTCCTTGTCTCCCCTCTTATATTAAATATTCTAACCTGTACAAATATCTTTTATCTACAGTATTAAAAACATTGATCTTATAAAACCAAGTAGAAAGTTATATGTACTTAGAACATTTTTGTATAAACTTTTTAAGTCACTGCAATAAAATAATTACAAGAGCTTATGGTTTTGTTTTTATTTATATTTTTATTCATGAATTTCACAGCTTTGTTACTCACTTGCATTTCTTTTGGAATTTTGGAAGAGCTTTTGGTTGACAGGCGATTTATTATAATCATAATCATTCTCAAAGTCTTTCTCAAGTGAAATTAAATAAATAAATAAATAAAGTAATAAGTTCACATAGATAAAAAAATATCTTTGTGATTAAGTAGCATGTTTATCCTAAGAAGCTCTTCTCATGATTTGGACACAAATTACAAATTTCGTATCACATTCATAATTTTTATATAAAGAAACTGAAATTGAACCTTTACATTTACTGAACAGCAATTATTAGTTGTGATAAAAGTGATACATATTTTGCATTAGCATTCTTTTAAAAAATAATACCAAATTATTGACAAATGTGTAAATGTTAAAGCCAGGGGAGGATTATCAATAATAATACATATTCTGACCTAGATTAAACCATTTTGCACAGTTAACTACATAAACTGATTTTCAAAGCAAATTGTTAGCATAAAAATGATAATGTTATTAAATACTTTGATAGTCCAACCTCTTCCTCCTTATCAATTCGGGTCTAAGAAACTAAGTTGATCAAATGTGTTTTCCACTAAATTAAAATAAATTGATTTGAAAACAAGTGCTTTAAAAGGAATTAAAATGAGGTGACCATTTTAAACGCAAGGCAAGTAAAAGTAAAACTATAGACACTATAGGCACGATAGACAATGGTTTTCTACGGTCAAAAAACGACCCGACCCGTTATAGAATATTGATTCGGGTAGAATAATTTGACTCCCTCTGGTCATTCTATGGGGTTTACTTCTCGTATTACACATGATTAACTAAACATTTTGAGGACCATAACTTAACATGATCTAGATTGTTGGGTTTTTTGGGGTTTTTTTGTAATTGGGCATCATTCAACCATGTAGAACTACAGACAATAAGAAGGGCACTCAATTTCTGTCAAGACAATGTGAAAACAAAATTCTATCATTACAATGTTACAGTTTCTATGTAAATTTTATATAAAAAAATGACAAGGCTTAAAATATTAATATTTGCAAAAAAGTACATTTTAACAGTATGGCCGGATAAAGAAAACAGGCATCTCAGATATTTCAGAGTTCATAAATGTATGACTAATACATATTTTAATCCAATGCGATCAACGTTCATATGTACATTTTTTTTTTCTAAACACCGATAAAACATATTTTGTAAACGCTTTTGACCTGTCTGTGTTCAATGGGAAAAAATCTGCGCACATCTACAATAGTTTGATTTTCTCATCATGACGATTACAAAGTACGAATTTCGCCGATAAAAATAAGTACATGTTTATACTATTTTCAAGGTAATTTTTAAACTGTTCACTCTCTTATGAACATCCTATGGATGGGGACAGAATGTTGTCGACTCAAAACACAATATCAAATATTTGAAAAGTAGGAAAGTATGAAAGAAGCTTTCAGATAGAAAATACGACGTAAGAGAGAAGAAACAATTGTTCGAATAATTATAGCTAACACGTTTTACGCATTCTCTTAAATTAATAAGGTTCGTGTCATGCTTATCTTTAACGGACTAGGATACACAAAACATTAAGAACTGGTTTACTGTCTTTACCGCTAGTCATTTAATTACATTGAACCAGTATGACTTAGTATTGGTCATAAAGTGTGTAGTATTATGTACTCGGTAATCTTAAAGTCACCAGCAAAAATAATACTAGGTTTAAATACATAAATACAACTTGGAAACAATATACTGCAAATTTTGCCTCAAGTATATTGTCAGTAATTTCATGCAAATCTTTTACAATTTTATGCCATGCTATGATGTGCGATTTTGATTATATGCTAGTAGATTTAAATGCAATGCTCTGAGATTTGTATGCTATGCTATGTGAACTTAAAAAGAAGGACTTGGTGATATGATATGATATGATATGTTATGTTATGCTATGCTATGTCAGCTATGGTATAAGGTTTAGCACAAAAGCCCCCATACACAGAATAGTTCCAAACATTTCGAAGTAAAATGTTTACCGCTAATCAGCAATGTGAAAATTTATTTTTTAATAAAATCATTTAAAGCCGAGTTAAGATCATGGTGTATGCTATGCTATGGCATGATATGACAAATGAGAATCTATGAGATTGTATGCTATGGTATTAGATTCAAATTCTATGGTATGAGATTCCAGTGCTATGCTATGAGATTGCAATGCTTGGCAATGCTATGGTGTTATGTTGTAAAAGATATGCTTAAGCTAAGTACATATATAATTGCTTTGATATGCTAATATTTTTAAAAAGTTTCAAAATAAGTCCTGGGTTTTTATACTAAAAAATTTCAGTGTTTACTATCTTCTTCCATCATCAAGAATAACATTTTAAAGATTTAACGTTTTAGTCTGTGTTTATGAAAATTATCTATGACAATAAACTGGAGCTGGCAAACGTTTTTATTTTTTTTTCTATAGTCCTCCTTATTTATTATAATTATGTAAATAAACACTTGTTATACATCCCCTTTTCACTTAAGACGGCAAAGAAAAAAAATAGCTTTATACGTTACATATTAACACTATTCATTGGAATCTCTACATTTGATTGAAATAAGACCATAATTTGTTTATATGTAATATTAGATTTTCTTCACTGCACCGGTTTCACTATAACCCACAAAAAGAGGTTGTTTCTTATGTCGAAACATAAACCACGTGTATTATACCACCGTTGTCAATGTAGCAGAGGAAATGACCACCCTGATTAGGTTGCGGATACAGTGAATGTCCCAGTCTGCAGTTAGTGTCCGAAATTGGCTGTCCGTAGAGGTGCCGAATGGTTTGAAACGCCACTTGGTAGTACTTGATGGATGACCTGTGTAAGTAAACTGAAGTTTACTAACCTGTTGACCAAGACTTTTGCACTAGCTAGCCAGTCAGCGACACATATCCCAGTCCCCATTCTCCTTGATGTACATAATGATGATATGTAGAGGACAAATTTAACCTGCTGTCCGATCCCTTTTCATTTCGAAATAAAATATTGTTTAAAGTAAATAATGTTGCAAAATGAGTATAGATGTTTTCTTTTCCATTAAATTAAAAAATTGTGTCCCTGTAAAATCAGTGAAACGTACAAATTTGATTTGTTTCTGCTAAATACAGTCCATGACAACAAGGGTGTTACAGGTAGATGTACTGTAATTTATTTGACCTCTTTTGAAACTAATGGTAATTTTTGTTTGGAAATCTAAGTTAACCAAGTTGTATCATTATATAGAATTCCCTATATGATAATGAATATTATTATACTTTCATGTTAAATACTAAAATCTGATTGGTTTAGACGCAGTTGATAATCCGTTCCATTACCGTCAGCGTTAGCAACGCACTTAGCAACGGGTAACACAACGAATTGTAACATGCGCGTAAATTATGCGCGTACGGTTCGCCGTAGAATTCAAGTCATTTCTATATAAAAGCAATATAAAAATTCTCTAAAATTAAGACATTCAGTATAATAAAATAAATAGTGCCTGTTTGGGAGGATAACAGTTGAAATTGACACCCCTTGAAAACCATTGTCAACCTCCGCTTCGCGTCTGTTGACAATGGTTTCCTCGGGGTGTCAATTTCAACTGTTACCCTACCAAACAGGCACTATTTATATATTATCATATACCATGTATATCGATGGTATAAAACATACGTAATTGTTTCTGTGTGCATGTGTGTGTGTTTTATTTACATCTCCAGGTGAGATTGTCCACGTGTAATTGTTTATTTTTATTTGACCATTCGACTACCCGTTTGACCTGTCTGACAACATTCTAAATTTAACCTCTACTTACCAATCTTCCGGCCTAACTAACCAGGCCCGCGCACACTTTGTCTTGCCTTGAGAGGGGACATACCTGTATGTATGAAGATTAAGCGCAAGCTTTGTCTGCGATTAGCTGCCGGTGTCTGGTAATTCTTGTGTAATTTAACACTTATAAATATATTCTATGTTTATAATTTAACAATTCCATGCTATATATTAAATAATCTTTATCCAAGTTATTGTACCGTATTCTGAGATAATTGTCAAATGAGTCAATGTTGTATGTTTCAGGTTTTTCGTATATATTGAATAAATACATTGTATGACCCTCACTGGTGTTCTGTCTACTGCCTGGGTTACAAATGGGATTAAATGGTCTAAAAATTGTTTAAATATTATTCTTCTCCTTAGTTATGTAATGCATTTTCTCACTTTGATTGATCTGCCATTCTCAAAACATCATATGTATCGCTATCAGCCATTTATTTTTAACGTTATTAAACTTATTTGACTACAAAAATGCAGTCAGTGGTAGGTTTTAATGCAATGTAATGTATTCGGACGGAAAAGAATCACGAATTACTTTTTTTTAGCATTGTTGATGACTTGGTGTTTTGTGATATCATAGTTAACATGTTCTATACTGTATTCTCTGGTCGGCGCGACCACAGAGTAAATTCTAAGAGTACTGCTTATTGTTTTGATTTGTTATAATTTCAGATCATTTTATAGAGAAAAACAATATGAAACGCGATGGTCTACCATTAAAGTGGGGATCCTGCCTTGTCATACACAAAAACGGTTAGGCTAAATGTGCTGGAACCCTGCAAGTTAGTAAAAATTGTGTGTTTTTATTGTTTTTCTATGCTGGAACCTCGGACAGTGGTAAGGAGCTTGATGTCGGTCTAACTGTGTTAGATATCAGTGATTTTGTGTCGATTTGTGAACGGTACTAGTACAGTGCATTACATTGGACTGTCCCTGTTAGAGCTTCCACACGTTATCAAGTTGTTGAATCAAAACGTTGAGACTCGGTTTACATTTGAATATCATGTACCTTTTTAAAATGTAGATTTTTTCATTCGTTTTCGTGACTTTATTCATTGTTTACTTGAGCGAATACTATAGTATAATACATTGTGCTTTCGTCTTAATTCACCAGATAAATTTAAAGAACATTTACACTTGTACATTACATTTCACAACATAAATCAAATACAGGATACATTCGGGGATGTTCGGGGTTTTTTTCAGTAGTAAGCCGATATGCATTCTATCGGGTTAACCACAACTTCACGATAAAAACTTCAAGTTTAAATTTTAATGATGGAACTTTGATTGGCACTTATTAGTGCCGTAAAAATGAAATAATAACGCATCTATTGCCAACATTAATAAAGCTTTCGAAACGCTTTCCAGTAGTTTCACTAGGAAAACTGATATCATTGCAATTCAGTTATGCCTTCAGATAAGCAATACTTTGAGTGACTTCGGAAATGTGGTATGTATTTATATTTTCTACTTTATAGAAAGACGTAAATGCGCACTTCATATACAATTTCTCATAAAATATAACACTTTCGCAAAGATCAGGCGTTTTCAATATCAAACAATAATTATTTAAATATATTTTTTTTAAAAAGCAAATTACACAATTTCTATGTCAAAGAGTCTTTATTATCTTACACATCAATAAAATAGTCAGTTTTTGTTAGGGATATGTTATGAAATAGTTGGTATGCGGTAAAAAATTGTATATTTGGTAATTTGAATTACTTTAACTAAAAAAATCGTATTGTAGTACACGTCTACATTGAATTAATTTTGATTCAACGTTGTCTTCCTACTGAAAATTCGAAAAATATTTAGATCAGTGACTTTTTCTAACACATCATGTATAGAGCCATATATATATATATAAGACATCCAATGAAGGTGTTAGATGCGGGGACTACATGTAGTTACTGTAGTAACGCGTGATCTGATTGATTGTTTTTCGGTTGCTGGTTAGATTCAATCTCTTCATTAACACATGCATGTATTTTATTAATAAATAATCACGGTTCAGAATACAAACTGAAATTATGCACACAATTATCTAGTATCTATATTCATTTCTCGATGAAAGTTTCCCGAATTCTTACATATCAGTAATTGCAGACACCATTATATAAGCGGTGTGTATATTTCGAAAATCATAATGCGACAGGTACCTAAAGCTATAGTTTGTAACAAGTACTTTCCGTCCAAAAACAGCTGTTGACGAAATAATGGGTATAAGCGATATACCTTTATGCCAAGTGTTTTGAATCAGTTGCAGAAACATCGGACTTAAGTCTCTTGACAATACAAGTTTTCTCCATGCTTGTTGAAAGCTGGTGTCAACTTTTGCAGATTTTGTTTCACTTAAGCTTTCTGAATTGGGATGCTAGAATCAATCTCTTTATATATAAATAAAAATAATAAAACTCTCTAGTTCTTGTTCATTTTGTTGATGGGCGTTTTTCTTGCTTTCTAAGTATTTCAAAATCTCGATAAATCTAAGACATCAATGTTCTTTAAAAAAAGGCACATGTTGCACATACAGAATTTTCACATTCTTCACAATAAAGTTTACATATATTTGTGAACTGTGTTTGACATTACGTACATGTAGTATATTCCTGTGAAATGGCACACCTTTGTGTTTTGTGAATTTAATCTTTAATATTTACGTATACCAGCTTTACATTCATGTAGATGAATGTGAGGAGTGCTGCAGTACAAAGGTGGACTAGAGTGTTGCAGAGTTAACACCGTATCACGTCCTGGACACTCTGCCATGGTCCATAGTTAAACACCTAGTACAGTCCATAGTCAAACTTCTACTTTATTGTAGGAGATCCTGAAAAGAAATGCACACGTTTAAAAATTCATGTTTTCCATTATTTCCGATATCCATGAGTTACCAATCCCATCAACTTCTTTCACTAAAACTTATAATGAAGGGTGACCCTATGATATGAAAAACAACAAAATGGGTGCAACAATCGGAAGTTATCGGATGGATTACTCATCAATGGCACTATTGCATCTGTAATTTGTTTTGTTTTGCTAGTTTTTATTTTATTTTGTGGTTTTTAGGTGTGGTTTTTTTTTTGTTCTCTTTTTATTAACGGCAACGATCAATTAATGCTTATAAAAAATTCAGATTGCTAATTACAATTAATAATTTTATTACGAATAAGTGTTTATGTACATATAATAAAAATACAGTCTACAGACCTACAGTACATTATTCAACATTGTGAGTCAAGACTTTGTGACTTCTTTTGAATATTGGTCTGTTTACCAGTGTTAGATTACATGATACGCCAGGGGATTACATGTAAGTGGCACATCAAAGAATCGCCTCCTTTCCGCGATTTTCGCCGCGCTTTGATTTTTTAAGATTATTTTTTGAACAGTCACAAACTTATAATTGTAAGATTATGTTTTTTGGGGAGTTGATTTTAATCAACTTTCCTATGCAGTTACTCTGGCAAACCGAAAGTGAAACAGAGTTTCGACCTATGCACAAAACACCACCACTGACATGACTTAGTTCTTGAAAATAGTAGAAAAATTCGATGTACTGTATGCTGAAGCATTGTTTTTCAAGGAAACTTATCTATAAACACTTTGAAAAGAGTAAGATTTTATATAATACTCACAAGTTGGATATTTTTGTAGTCTCATATTTTCCTACGCCAGAGTTTAATATAGTCTCGTTCAAACAAACGCTCGGCTGTCTCCGTAAATCTCCGACAAGCAGAGAGGCTCTCTTGCTTGTCGGAAATTAACGGAGACAGCCGAACGTCTGGTTGAACTAGACGAGAGTTCGATATCAAAAGTGCTTGGATCCATACATTTTTTAGAAATGAGTCGATTACTAATACTTAGTTTAAAATCCATCTTTGAATATTACACAACATGATTCATATGGGGTTTCTCGAAACTCTTGTCAGAAAAGTCTAAAATTCCATATTATAAAAAAGCGCGTAATTCAAAATACAGACTAGAAACTAATTGCAATGCAAGATAAGTTGATTTTAAAATAAATGATAATCGATAAAATCAACTCACGTCATCAGTACTTTAATACTTTGATTATAAATTAAATCTGTTTACTTTACAATTATGCTACCTAAATGATATAGACCTCTGTAAAAAAGTGGAAATGAAATTTTGATTTGCATTAAATAACTCAACATTCACTTCTATTACATTTATGATACAAAGAAGGAGATGCAAATATTTTTTTTTTTTTGGTTTATATCCCATTTCTTCAACAGTTATAAATTACGTATCGTTTAGTAAAAAAAGACGCAATTGCATACATTTTTCTTTACAATTGTTTGTCATTTGTAAATCGTTTGTAAATATTACATGTACAATATTATTATTGTTTTATCATCCAAGGTTGTTCCTGTTTGAGATACTTCAACCAAAGATGTGGATTTATCAGTAATTACTAAAAGCTACTTTGTCTAACAATTTATTGTATTTAAAAAAAAAAATGACCTAAAATCGATAACTATGTAAGCCTCGTGTTGAGAAAATGTAGAATTGTTTTGACAAATGACCGGTTGCCAATTCTGAACGTTTTAATTGAATGCGTCTCAGTGCTTTATGTGTGCAATTTATTCATTTTCAATCCACACATATATCACAAAAAATGGTTTGATACTGTTCTGATGACGCTTGTAACAATTGGTTTTTTTAACTCTACAGATCAATATGTCATGTTAATAAATTTAAGTGTTAACTATGACAAGAAATTAACGATGCACTTAAAACTTCCTGTGTATTGATAATTTATGTCTGATAGATTTTTTATTTACATCAAGCAATAGCACGCAAACCGAAAGAGGGATATCAACTTCTAAACAAAAACAAGTTAAAAGATTGTCATCTAGAAAACAGAACCAGGGTAAAAAGAAAAGAAAAAAACCCGAGAAGGATCACTCAATTCTGTTAATAAAGGGTTTGAGGTAAGAAACCAGTGCAACTTGAATAGTTTACTCTACTTTATATATATATATATATATATATATATATATATATATATATATATATATATATATATATATATATATATATATATACATATATATATGTGTGTGTGTGTGTGTGTGTGTGTGTGTGTGTGTGTGTGTGTGTGTGTGTGTGTGTGTGTGTGTGTGTGTGTGTGTGTGTGTACGACTTCGAATCCTCTCTTGAACTAACTCGTTTTAGTTGATTTTCAAAACGGGAGAGAACTGTGTCGAAAAGCAAAAAATGGTATACTATTAAGTTCAAAATTCATTATTTAGTATATCATTTTGATGAAGATGTAAACAATTTTGCCAAGATATATACATATATCTGTGGCAAGATTTAATGTTATTTACTCTAAATATGTTTGATAATAATATATCTATTTATTTCATGATTCGCTGTGATTTATCTTTTAAGAATTATCTTCAAATAGGATAAAACGCAAAACTGGAGAAAAAAAAAAATAAAAACTGAGATACCTATTAACAAATTGTTCATATTGATATCTATTGATTATTTAAAAAATAAACTCAATATCTACCCACTAGTATGTTACACTCAAATAACTCGAATACCCTGGGATGGGGCAGTCTACGCTTTATAATCCAAGTTATACGAATGATATTATTAAATGCAATCGGCTCAATATTCAAAAGTAACGTCAAGCGGATTAGCACGTTTTCGACGTTGGTGCATTGTGACGTGTCTTGTGACGTGCAATACAAATTTTACTTAACTTTTCTATCCAATTAACTGTCACCTAACATTAACCAGAATTATTTTTTTAAAATGAATTGATCCACAACTTGTCGGATGTTTAAGCTAGCATGTCTACGTTTTAAAAGATGTTCTTCCAATAAACTAAAACGTGTATTCAGTATATTTATATTAGTCAACATGTCATATCTTCCACGTCACAATGGTCATTGCATGAGATTGCGTTATAATAAAAACTTATAATAAAAACTAAGTTATTTTTCTGCACGATTTGACTTTTTCAAACTTAAACATAGATAATAGAGGTAATGAAAACAATTTTTGGGATACATGTATGAACTTATTTGTATGATGTCAAATATTTTGAGAAACCCTCAGTACTTTACAGGGTTTGATCATGTGACTAACCAAAATCAGGTTTAACATTTCTGTTAATTTTAATTAGCAATATAAACTGAGTATTATTGTGGCAGCAGATGTTTTTTAATTCAAACTTTAAAATTACAATTTATTGATCAGCAATATTTATATTTATTGTTTTCATTCAAAATGCAAAGTTTGTGCTAGTCAATTATCGTTTTATATTGAAAAAAAAACCAAAATTTCAATGACGTTATGGGACATTGAATATCTTGATTACAGAGCGATCGTACCCTATCAGGTTGCGCTAGGCTAAGGCTGGGTGATCTACCGTCATCTAGGTGTCAAAGCGCGGCAGATGTAACCATTCATGTGAATTTCCTTGAAGAAGAGACCCCCGTGGTGAAGCCCGTTTACCCCCCTGCGCCACCTCCACCTGTCGCACCCGTGTGACTCAGTGAAAATTTGTTGTATTGATGTGATTTAAGAATCATTTGATATTTATTCGTTTGATGAGATATCGGCGCTTCTGATTGGTCGAAATATTTCTTTGATACCTGCATCAATAAAAATTTTGCCGGATCTACTTTTCTAAACTGTTCTGATCTAACACTATTTATAGAACGGGAATTTCCAAAATAAACACTGTCAACAAAATGTAAAGATATGTCTGTTTTATTGTCAGCAGACAAAATGCAATTTTATAAACATAAAAACTTGAAAGTTTAACCTTCAAAAATAAACAAAATACATTATTTGATTCACAAAATAGAAAATTAAGCGTCTTCTCACGATTTCGTCTGCTTGAGATCAATCAACATTACTGCGAGGCTGGCTGTTCCTTTTCCAGAATAATTATAACGAACATATAGGCCTATACACTTTCACGGTAACACTTCTGTTCAAATTTGGTAACGATGATTTTAAATTTACACATGTACATGATCGGTCATCAGAATAAGCATCGTACAGAAAAGCTAAGACTAAGAGTAATGCATCAACTCCTCCGGCGCATTCCAAGCGGCAGATATACCATTTAAGTACATCACTGGCTAGCTAGTTACCACAACGTTTACAAAAGTAGCTTATACATACTATTCTTTGTCGACATATCAACTATATTCGTCCATGATCGCCTCTCTTTGGATAGTTATCTCCAGTTGCATATTCCAGCGATCACACACGAAAACTAGTTTTATTACGAATTTTCCAGCACAGTGAATAATATCACAAGCTATCGCATGTATTTTCCTTTTTTTTTCAATTCAGCCGGTTCAGATTTTAACTCACTATTTAAGAAATGAACTCAATGTCTACCCAAGTTATATTCGTATAACCTGGGTTGGGGCAATTTACGCTTTATAATCCGCGAAGCGGATTATAAAAAAGCGTAAATTGCTCCAGATTGGGTAGATATTGAGTTCATTCCTTATAATTTAATTTTCTGGAATTTGCTGTACAAATTGAGTCCGTTTTACTTTTAAAAATGATATAAATCTGTTCAAAATTCAAACGTAACGTCAAGTGAATTAGTACGTTGGTGCATTGTGACGTGTCTTGTGACGTGCAAACCAGGTTATACAAATTTAACTAAATTTTTCTATCCAATCAAATGCCGCGTTTCAACCAGAATTAAATTATTTGTGTTTAATCCATTAATTCAACTCAGAAGCTCTGCATCAGCTGAAGGCGCAACCATTTTAAATATTGTTGCTGTTGTTGTTTTGTATTCATACGCGCCGCTTCATTTGCATTATTTACATTTTTGATCAATGACACTTAACATTTTTTGATTTGAAAATGTTTTATTAAATGATAAGAAATGAAGATAATAATTTTTCTATTGATCGACGTATCAAAGAAAAAATTGACCGGAAAACTTTTTCATCAATGCGCTACGCGCATTGAGGAAGTTTTCCGGTCAATTTTTTCTTTGATACGTCGATCAATAGAAAAATTATTATCTTCATTTCTTAAATATGACATTTTTTTATTCCAACATTTTAAAGTGGCATGGTCATGATTTTGGTAAAAAAAAATTATTTCTCCGATTTAAATATTTACAATGCTTCAGAAAGGCATTTTAAATCGGCAACAGCAATTTAAGTGTCATTTGTTAAGTTATAATCGAGTTACAGGCTTGAAAATCTTCGCTGTGTAAACAAAGCGTTTGTTTACATTTTTAACGTTGAAGTAAACACATCAGTTTTAAACCTAAAACGAATGTTTTAAATGTTAGGAACTGTTTATGCTTAAAATAAATAAAAAGATAGACAAATAAGCTGGAAACAGATTTATCACTGGTATATTGAACCTATGTAAACAAAAGTAGAGCACGAGTCTTGTTTACATGACAAAAACTTGTGAGCCCTTTATCTTGCTTATAACTCTACGAATAGCTCTCAAATTTTATTTGATTATTAGATATGCATTTCTTAAGCATTGTAAATAATAAAAAACATAAAAATAGAATTTGATCAAAATCGTGACCATGTCCCTCCAACGTCATCCGCTAATTTTTTGGAGTTATATTCAGGAATTCTCGAGACATGACCAAAAAAGATGTCAAGAGGATTTTTCCTAGAAGTTTGTTCTGAATTTATAACCTATATCTAAAGAAATTTTGATAAGAATTTATAATAAAGATTAATCCGTAAACTGTAGTAGCACCACTATATTACTTATTAGGTTTGTTATTGACTGACTACAGAAATATATCGGATTAATGAACCTTTTTAAAGACTAAGACAGAAATATATCAGGCTGATCAATCTCAAAGACAGCAAGGCGAAGTCCCACCATCTATGAGACTGATTAACCCGATATGTATTTCTGTAGTCAGTCAGTAACAAACCTAAAGTTTTCCTGAGGACCATAAAGTGAAACAGTTATTTACAAAAACGATGATCTACGCAAATCCCCGTAAGATTGTACATACATGTATCGTCCAACTTTACATAATTGGACTCTTCAATATATTCATTCTCGCATTCCAAATACTCTTTGAAAAAAGTAAGAAAATTTTGCTGTACCGTGGATGACAATGTTTCTTTGCTTTGCTAACCAAATTAAACGTTTTCTTTCTTTCCACCCCAGAGGTTTAAACACATTTTGACGCTGCCATATTTTTCTGCTCCGGAAACAACAATATGACGCTAATTCAAAGGGCAACTACTTACATAACAATGTTATACTAAGCCTAAATAGTAGTTAGGGTTTGATAATAGGCCGGTGACGAGTGCACTATGTATCAAACCCTGACTACTATTTAGGCATATTAATGCAAAACACAACACTATTATTATTATTGTTAAGAGTGTTGTATAATTGAGTGCCTTAATATAAGTACAAGCATTCATTTGTACCGTAAAAGTACGGAGAGGGTGTCATTGTCAGTACATGTAACACTAACAAATGTACCAATCTTTTCAAAAAATTAAATGAAACTCCCTTTTTTTTTAAATCTAAAATGCACTCCCCGTTTTCAAAGAAAATAAACGTTTTCATAGATCATACTTCAAACATGGTAACCTTTAAAGTAGAAAATAGGATTTTAATTTGCAGTGTACAATTTTAACAATATAATGTAAGTTATTGGTACTCTAAACTTATATAACATGATTGTTTAAGAACAGTTTCAAAAACATCAAGGGATGTGTGTAATTCTCGGTTGCAGACAAATTGCTTTGCTTCCGATTGATTAGATTCAGTTTTTTTCCGTAGCAAGAATCAACATCGCAAGACTAAGAAAGGCTACTTCAAGAAAATTGTAACACATCTGAGGAAGAGTATATAGCTAGATAACATCCAGAATGCTAAACATGCTAAACATGTAGTTTCCATCTGTATAGGAAAATATAACGAAAGATTGAAACATCCATAGTGAGTGCTACAAAACGATATTCAGTCATAACAAATGCGTATTGTATCCATATCGCAACTTTTTCCCGAGGTGGTGCAGAGTAAAATAGTTGCTGTCAAGGGGGACAATAAACGTCGCGCTTACGCATGTAATTAATTTTTCTGCAACGTAAGATACATGTACTTTCATACCCGCATTACCTGCATAAAGCACATAATAAGTAATAGATATTCCATACATTTTTAACTGATGTATGGTGTTGTGTTAATCATGGGGTTCACGACCCTAGGTAACCTCACTCGACGAAGCATCAAAGGTTAAAGTATTTCATTGACGTGTAAATAAGAGTTATCTTGCCGATATATGTAGTAATAATTGATACTATCGATTATATAACATTTAATTTAGGGATAATTTTGAAAGTAAAAGGTTTAACTTCAAACAATTATACAAAATCTGCATCGATATCGATTTGTACGATATAATATTGAAGTTCTAGTTCTTTCATACCGTGTTGATACACTGCCAAAATGTAGGGGTGGTTGAACTTCAGAATAGAAATAAAAGAATGTTCTTAATTTGCATGACACACATATAATATTAAAATTTTATCATACCTCTCTGAATATTTTCTCTGTAAAATTTCATCGCATAAACATGCTATTCTATCCAACCGTATTTCTAAATATGGATTACAGATTAGATATTGCTCATTTAAGTGGAAATCAGTTAATTTCGTAAATTTTATTTAATATGATTTAACTTACTTAGAACATAAACCACTTTCATGATCAAAAGTTCTACACAAACCAAATATTATCCATGCACGGATCAAGAGGGGGGAAAGGGGGGTCAAAGGGGTCCCGACCCCGCCCCCCCCCCCCCGCCTTTCCAGGAAAATGAAAATTTATTAAATTTACATAGTAAAATTATAACATTACCCCCCCCCCCCCACCACCACCACCACCGACGAACATAATTATCCTTCAGAACCCTCCTCCCTTGGAAAAATTTTCTGGATCCGCGCATGTTATTTCTCTTCTCTAATCTGTCAATCGGGAAACGTCAAATGCGACGTTGCTGACGTCGCTGTGAAGTTATATACAATATTTTTAACGATTAAAACCATTACTAATAGATAGAATATTTAGCGACTGCTGATTGGATGCAGAAGTAAGTTTTTGTTCTAAATCAGATTTCGAACTTTCCAGGCACGTAGCATCGTTTTTGAAAGTGGAGGGAGGAGGCAGACTGATCCAAAAAATCTTGACAATCAAAGAAAAAAATATAAAATGGCTCCATCTTTATTCATCTTTTCAATTTGTAAATTTAAGAAAATTTAAGGAAAATGTTCCCCGCGAGAAAAAGCGTGTTTCATACATAGTAAATTAAAAGTGAAGGATAAGAAACTTTTGAAGAAATTATACTGTAAAATCGAAATTAAAATTCAATTTTAATTTAGTGTTAAGACTTTCAGATGACCGATCTATAGCATAATTTTACATCTCTCTCTCTCTCTCTCTCTCTCTCTCTCTTTCTCTCTCTCTCTTTGCTTCATTCTTTACTACTAATTATTTTAATTTCAATGTAAAGAAAAATAGCTATTGATCCTTTTTTATTTAATTCATAATCATTTTACCAAAAAGAAGTAACAAAGCGATACTTTCTCAAATTTTTGTATTTCCTGCTTAAACATCAACTCCAGTGTACAGCAAGTTTGCTTTTAAATATCAAAAGTATAATAAATGGGCTTTGTATAATTGATCACATAATGATATGTTTAGATAACAGTGATACACTTTATTTCACTCAACTTACTATGTACATTGTACAGTTTTTTTGTTTGTTTGTTTTCACATTCACATTACAACAGCATAGTAACTTTATTATGCGTAGTAACACCATTTCGATCCGTACATAAACAACCTTTTACACGTAATTTTGAGAAATTTGTTGAATTTAGATGATTAGGAGCTTAAAATAAGAGTAAAACATAAAAAGGGGACACTACGCATATTTTGAAACAAGTATTCTGAAATTGAGAAGAATGTTTGAGCATATTTGCAGCTGACAGCTGATTTACAGCATATATATATATATATATATATATATATATATATATATATATATATATATATATATATATATATATATATATATATATATAATATATATATAACGTATAAATAAAATACATCACCAGAGAAGGGAGCCTTCATCGGTGTCAAATTTTATATAACAAGTGCTTGAACTATGTATTTTTTTTTTATGAAGTAAAGAATAATCCTTACACATTATATATATTATCATAAACCTTTAATGATTTCAAAAATAGTTTCGTTTTGGTAGGTTTCGTTTCGTTTTGATTTCGTTTCGTTTTGTTTTGTTTCGGTATATATCGTTTCGTTTTGGTATATTTCGTTTCGTTTCATTTACTTTCGTTTCGTATCGTTTCTATTTCGTTTCGAACAGGTACCCAGTCAATCATTTGTTGAATTTGATTTTATTACATTTCGAATTCGCTCTGTTTTATTTTGACTGAGTAATACATTCATCACAAGTCAAGATTTAGAAAATGTGGAAATGGCTTAGGCACTTTTACCTATGGTGAGGGCTTTCCACATATTACAATATTCGACAAAACCGAATCGACAATCATGCAGCTTTACACTTAATATTCGAGGAATCCCAGTTGCCAACGTTAGATATTTAACTATCTTCCTAAGTAGCAAACATCTTTATAGCCATTTCCCCCCCCCCCCCAAAAAAAAAAAAAACTGACAAAATATCTGTGGTCCAATGCTCACTACTGATAACCCTGCTTTTATGTGAATATGCAAAATAAACAAAGTCGACATTTAACACGAAGTTGGCATCCAATTGGTACAAAAATATATCCCACAATGTGGCATGCCTAACAAATAGTGTGTTATAATTTCAAGCATCTGCAATTAATTGTTGCTGAGAAATTTTTGACGATTTTTTTTTTAAATTTAGGCTAAAAATTAACAAAGCCGTCATTTAACAGAGAGTTGACGCCCGACTGGATAAAAAAAATATATCCCATATTATATGGCATGCCTAAAAAATACTGTGTTAAAATTTCATGCATCTGTGATGAATAGTTCCTGAGAAAAATGCGACCAAAAATTTTGTTACGGACAGACTGATAAACAGACAGACAGACAGACAATGATTAAACAGTATACCCCTTTCTCCTTCGGAGCAGGGGTACAATAAAAAAAAACCCGAATGCAAATACATATACTATTATAGGTCATGATTTTGTATTAATTAGAACTTTTTCAAAAGTAAATATCATACATAAATTTACACAGTCTACAAATACTACTAAATATAGACAGTCTGTTTACAAATTTTATCAAATTTAAACAGTCAGTTTGATACATACACGTGTGCATAGACAGTTAACTTTTACAGAAGAAATACAAAATCAATATATTTTGAATGGTAAATCCCCTCTCCACCAAATGTCTGTATACGCACAGTTTGTTTAGTTGCAATACTGGATTTTTTTCAGTTTACCTCTTTCACTCTCAGCCACGATGAGGTTGTATCTGGCGTCCACACATAAACCCCATGGATTCTGTAAATTACAGTTGTCAATGAAGCGGAGGAACTGCCCGTCCTTGTCAGTTTTGTGGATTCGATTGTTGTCCCAGTCGGCTACCAGGATCCTACTTTGGCTGTCGGTTGCAATGCCGCGTGGATTAAAAGGCGTCTTGGTACTAGAAGGAGGACCAGTGAAGGTAAACCGGAGTTTTCCAGCCTGATTAACCACCACTACGGCACCGGCCGCCCAGTCAGCTACACATGTATCTAGGTTCGTGTTCTCTTTGATGTATTTAATGTCACGAGCTGAATAGAGTGGTTGTCCCTTATCATTAAATTCGATCGTTTGTTTCTCCCTGAAGCCTGAGTAACGCACCACTTTTGCTTTTCTTCCATCATCGTTGTTCATGACAACAAGGAGGTCATCAGATGAGGTACAGCATACATTGCGAGGTTTCCACCCCTGTAGTTTAATCAGTGTCTGCATTTCTGTATTCTTCACCATGTTTATAAAGCTATCTTCATAATCAGTATAAACTAGGTATCCGCTTTCTGCAACTGCTATATCCCCTGGCCAGGTCCCTGACTTGGTTTTGACTGACTTCATTAGTTCTCCTTGCAGATTGTAGAGTCTCATGATACTGTCAGAACCACTCGTCCAGATACGTTCATCACTAAGACATGACACACTGCATAGACAATTTTGTATTCCACAATCGGTGTTTATATCTTTGACAATTCGTGGTTCATCAATTAATGATTTGTATGAAGCAGAAGTGTCAGCACCTGGAGCATCCATTGTGTTGTCGTGTGCTTCAATGTTCCTAGAAAACGAAGAAAGAGAACAAAACTGTTCATAGAGCTGTTCTTTGTTGATCTTCTGAGGAGTAAAACTTGGTAAAGAAACTTTGAGTTTTGGAGGCAATTTTCTAAATTTTGTATTCCTGGATTTGTAGGCAGTGACGAGGTTGATATCATTAGAGTTCAGTAGTTTCTCTAGATCAGTAGTACATTGTACGATTTTAGAAATGATGAGTTTAATTTCATTTTCTTGTTTATTTAGAACAGCCAATTGTTTTAAATCCATTTCGTCAAGATTGGATATAGGATTTTTTATAATAATGTCTACTTCTGTGTGCAAGTCTTCTCCATGTTTATTTATGGCAGATGTGAGTTTCTGCGAATTTTTGTTCAGATCAGCTTTTTGAACTGATATGTGAGACACAATCTCCTGATATTTAGGATTAATGGACTTTTGCAGTTTTTGGAAATCTTTTTGAATGGCATCTTTTTTGTCTTCAAAGTATTTCAAAATCTCAGTAAACTCGTGACCCTTATGTTCAGAGGAAACACATGTTGCACAGATAGAAATGTCACATTCCTCACAATAAAGTTCACATACTTTTGTGGAATGTTTCTGACATTTCGTAGTTAATCCACGCTTATCAAATGGAACAACATTGTGTTCTGAGGATTCATCTAAGAGATGGTCCCCTACACAGGCTTTACATAGATGTATGTTTTGATGTATGTGACAAATGCCACAGTACAAAGGGGGGACCGGGGTATCGCAAAGTTGACACCTTAACAGGTCCTGTGCACTACGCCGGGGGTCCATCCTCAGACAACTTTTTTACCGCAGGAAATCCTGAAAAGAAGTGTACACTTTTATAAATTCACCTTTTCATTATTCCTAACATTCGTTCATTACACATTACTACTTGTGCTACCAAGTCAAGATTCCTCTTCTCACTTACATGTACATGCATAATCAGAGGTTACAATATAGGTATATTATGTGTACATATGTGTGTGTAAGAGTGAGAAGGTTATCAGATTAATGTCTCACCAGTTCACCAGTCGGATGTATTACAATCATAGTTTGTTTAATTCTGTATGATTGATATAAAATCAATTCATGCTTAATATATAGTTTTTACAAACAGCTTAATTAATCCATTTTAATACTAACTGTTATTTATGCACAAATATAACAAACATCTCAATCTACTGACCTACATTATCGGTGTAAACCTTTGTCAAACATGGCTACCCCTGACTTTGTATTTACTTCCTCGTCTGTTTACCTGTATTACATCACGTGATCAGTACACGCCAGGTGATTAAGGGGCGGATCTAGGAATGACTCGCTTTCCCGGTCTTTCGCTGCGCTTTAATTTTAATGTCTCTTTAGTTTAATTAATAAGCAATAACAAAAAAAAACATAACTATAAGAGTCAATATTCATATTAATAATGTATATAATTATACTTCAATTTATACTATAAAAATAATACAGACCAAAAAATATCTCCGGTGATTTTTTGAGTCTATAAAAAAGATATGAATACGGTTTATATTTGCATTAACTAACTAATATTTATCAATATTTTTGATATTTTTATATCACATAAAAGGAGGTAAGATATTTTTAGATGATTTTCTTCTATTTTCCCTATTTGTTTCACATTCTTACTGAACACTGATTTAGAAATAGACTGAGTTACCACTCTTTAACCTTAGTCTAAAGGGCCTCAAAACCACCTAATTTAAACATTTTCCAACAAAATTGCTATATTTTTATTCATTTCTAAGTTTAACACAGCTAAAATGTCATAACTATTTAACAAATACCAGTTAGTTCATTCCTGTTTGGATACTTTACCTAACGATGTAGTTTACAGTTGAAGGCTTATATATGTTTGCATGAGAATCAGCACAGTTCACATAACTAAATCTTATCATTATGTAGATTTACAGCTTTCAATTAAACTATAAGATATATACATGTAAGGAATACTACAACTTACTACAGTTTATTTGGTAAACTAGAAATAAAATAAATGTTACACCTGATATTTTCCTTATAGAATACTTTTTTTCTTCTCAACATAGGCACAAACATGTGGCAACAAACAGATTGTAGTGGAGGGATGGTCCCTCCATCCGAACGTTTTATTTTGCAGTGGAAGAAGGTTTGCCGAAAAGCTAAATAAATCATGAGCAATAAGTCAACGCAAGTTAAACATTTCACTGATACTCCCACGTTCATAAGTATTTACTCATTATAAATTTTCGGTTTGGTCTATTTTGTCTTTGAAAGCAAACTGGCATTCGCTGTATTTTGAGAGAAACAATAGTGAGTTAAAATATGTAATGTTTCTGTAGTAAAATCGTACAACTTCGAAATATTTAATAAATTCTAAATACAATTTTAATGTTGCGCTTTTTTGGTCGGGGGTATTATACAATGTATGTACTTCATAACTAATGCTTTGGCAGAAGTTGATCCCTCAATTATCTTTATGTGTCTAGCATATGTTATTATATTAATTTAACTTGTTGTATATATACTATCTTTATGATAAAGTTCATCATCACTTTAATTTCTTAAATCATCATATTTTATTTAACTCGATGGTCTGTTTTAATCATTTTAAAATCAAACACACCAGAATCATTCAAAGGGAACACAATGGTATTAAAAATATGCCTTATAGTCGTAGTATGAAAATGTTGGCATAAACTTTATATAATCTGTAATAATGTACAGTTTTTTGTATCTGCCAATTGATAAGAAATATCAATCCTTATATCTTTATATCTTTTAGAAGATCAGTGCCAGAAGAAAAACCCACACTCTAAAGCATATTTTTAAGATAATAATAACTTCATGTCTGTCAATTTACCTGCATTTTTTTTTCAATAAAGTGATTTAGTTGGTAAATAAAGGGTCTATGTAGAAACACGTACATATTTTTTAACATACGATGAGAGAAATTATTGTTTGGCCAGATCATTTTATCAATATTACTGTTCTTAATTTAAAACAAAACTAACTTCTTTTCCCGGTTTTAAACGTTTACTCCAAGTTTTTTTTGTTTTTGTTTTTTTTTTCCAGATATTTATTGACAAACGTACATGTTACAATATTCAAATGTATTTGTAGTAACAAATATATAATAATTGATATAATAATGATAATAATAATAATTATAATAATAATAATAATAATAATAATAATAATAATAAACAGCTATTATATCTGACTAAGTACCTTATATATATATATATAAAGTTACAATAATATTTTATACAAATCACTGTTATTTTTTTTTACAAAGATAATATTATTATTGATTGATCTGAATAAAGAGAAGTGTACAGAAATATTGAAGTTGATAGGTTATAATAAGAAAAGCGTTTTGTAGGGAGGTAGATTCATCGTCATTACAGTCTCTTTTTACCTCCCTATTTTAATAAATAATCAGTGTAATGTAGTTCAAAGAAATGATGCTACTTTTGAAATGCTTCAAACAACACCTGTGGCTGTTGAAATTGTGTTAAAAAATTTCAAAACAAATAAAACACATGACATTTTTCAAATCCATCTTAAAGCATCAAATAATAAGGAAATGTGCCCCGTTCAAGCATTATATAATTACTTACATACATTTGGCCACAAGTCAGGTCCATTGTTTCAATTTATGGGAGGTGAACCAGTAACTTATACTTAACCATGGGCCAGGTCACCCATGGCAACATAAAATTATCTACAATTTATCCAAGAGCGTTTTGAAGAATGAACAATATCCAGTATTTCCGATACAATGTAGAATTTCTAAGTATTTCTGAATGCATAATTTCAAATTACATACGATTCCTTCTGATGTTTCTACAATATTTTCTAGTCTACAAAACATCTTATATTTGTAAATTTTTAATGCAACAAAAGATAAAAGTAAATTATACATGGCAGTGGTTTCATATATTACAGAGTAAAAACCAATAATTATGTGTTTCCATTTAATATCGAAACCAAAAATATTGCTCACTATCTTCCATGTATGTTGTACATTCAGACACTCAAAAATAAGGTGGTGTGAATTTTCAACTTTTTTCTGTACATATTTTACACATATAATCACAATTTTTATTTATCTTACTCACAAAATAATTATTTTAAAGTTAAATTATTTAACAATTTATAATTAAATTCCGAAATCTTTTTGTCTTGTAACAAAACGATTTTATTCATATAATTATTTTCCCAATCGCTTTTGAGAATATCAAATTCTTTATTGTATTTTGATTGCATGGTTGGTTTTTGAAATTTCTTCTTTATAAAATGATTATAGAAATCTGTAGTTGAGTATTGATTGTACGAAGGGGTATATAATTGTACTTGTTTCATATATTGGCAAACTCTAAGATCGAATTTGTTTTCATAATTCTTGAATATTGTTTTAATTATCTTATATTCGCACAACCAGTTATTTTTGTTTATCAATATGTCTGCTATTTCCTCGGGCGATTTTAAAGTTCCCGCCTCAGAGTATAAGTCTTTAACAAACAAAATATTACTTTTAAGCCAAGTTTTGAAAAATATTGTTTTCCCTTTATATAAAAACATCAGGTTTGACCATATCGGTTGCTTTAAAAATGTTTCAGGGCTTAGTTTGTTTTGTAAGTCTTTGCATGTGTTAAAACATGCAAAAGCTTGTTTATAGAATAGCGGCATAGTTTTTAGTATTTCATAATTTTAAATTTTATTTTCATTTGTATTAATTAAATAGTTTATGTCTATGTTGATTGGAGTGCAATAACTATTTACATAACTTTTAATACAATGTTTTGTTTCTTTTAATCTGGGGACCCATGAGGCTTTTAATGCATTAATTTTAGATTCGACGTCAGTAATACCTAGTCCGCCTTCTTTTACGTGACCAATTAACGTATTTCTTTTAATCCTATCAGTTTTATTCCAAATGAAATTATCAATCAACTGATTAATACTTTTGATATAGTCTTCATCGGGATTTTCCAAAATACTTGCAACATATATGAGTTTTGATAATGCTAAAGAGTTTATTACGGTGCATTTCCCAAATAATGTTAATTTTCTTCTTTTCCAAGATTCGAACAAAGTGTCTATATCATGATAAATTTTCATCCAATTTTAATTATAACATTCAATTTTATCATGACCCACATGAATACCTAAACATTTTACTGCTTTGTTCGTGACTGATATACCCTCGATTTCTGTAAACATGTTTTTATAAGGACCAAGCACAATACATTCAGTTTTACTAATGTTTACCTTAGATCCCGCATGAATACAGAACTTGTTTATTGTTTCTAAAGCATGCTTAGTGATTCAATATTCTGTAGAGTTAATGTCATGTCGTCGGCATGTTGTATATTTTTTACTTCTTTTTCCATGAAGTTAGCTTTAAAGCCTTGTATATTTTCATTATTCTTTATTTTTTCAGATGAAATTTCGGCAACAAAAAGATATAGAATGGCTGATATTGGACAGCCTTGTCTTATTCCCCTTTTCATCTCGCATGTTTTTGAAATCCATCCGTTATTCTTTAATCTGAATATTGGGCTTTGATATAAAAATTTTATCCAATTTAGAAAGTTTTCCCCGAAGTCGAATTTTTCTGGTGTTTTAAATAAAAAATTCCATTCTACTGAATCAAAAGCTTTTTCAAAGTCTAAAAATAGCAAGATCCCCTCTTTGTTAAAAGAGCTAAAGCCACGAATGGCCAAAATTGGCCTATTTTTTCATGGAAAATGAAAAAAAAGCGGAGAGGAAAAATTGTAATGAAAATAAAACTTATGGGTATTGAGCGTAAAAAATGTACTTCAAAAAAATTCTGCTATGACGTCATAGCTGTACTCTAGACGTTAAAACACGCGCGCTTTAGCGTTTTTCGCTGAAAAATATCGATTTTATAGCATTTATTCCAAATTTTCGAGATGGCCACACCCGATGAACAAAATTAAATATATGTCATTTAGAAGAGAATACAAAAATGCAAAAATATTGCATTCTTTCATTTTGTTCAAGAGGTGTGGCCACATCTAAAATCCAACTTTACTATCAGCTTCACACTTATCGGAACAGTAGAATCACGGGGAATACCCCTCAAATATATTTTAAATAATGCCTCTTTATTGCTTGTCTGATTACAGAAATGTTTTGAAATGCAAAAATATGAATTTTATTTTGTTTTATTAATTTACCTTTCGTTAGTTTTAACTGAAAACGAAAAACACTCGTTTTAATAAGCGTATACAGGTCCTTCGTCTTAATATTGCAGGTATAGCTCGCTTATGACCGTTGATTTTATAAGGCCAAAGTCAACTTATCAATACGATGATTCTTGAAATGAAAAGGTAATTTGATAATGTGTAAATTCTTAAAGTATCCCTATGTACTATGATAACTGCATAAATCCATCATTATATAACACTCATCACCGTGTCGCCATGGTCACTGTTTACAAAAGGGGCGATAACTCGAACAACGTGTATTGATTTGTCAAAAAGACATTCAGATTCGTATAACGGCGTGCCTACGAAAAATAATTAAATTCGTTCCATTTTTTGAAATTCCTAAGTGTGCTCAATTCCATGGAGATGTAGGTTTTATTCTAGTGTTTCGTTTTCTGCTGTTTATGTTTTAATTTAAAGGTTGGAACAAAAGATAAGTCTTGATTTATATTGTTATAGATAAAAACATTGATTATGATTATCCGGGATTTTTTCCCACCGCATTGAGTAAGTAGAGATAATTTTTCATGGAAATAATTTAATTCAATTATTTGCACATTCTCCAATCATTCAGGTTGTTTTTGCATAGCGGTACCGCCATGAATTGAAGATCCCGGCGTCATGCATCACACAGTGCCGCCATGCGTCCCGCTATGCATCTTATTACATGTATATAGCAAAAAAAAAAAAAAAAAAAAATCCGGTTTTTTTTTTACATCTTAACAGTGTTTAGTAGATATAAAGTTTGATAAATCGCTTGCACCCGCAGAGAGCGTCGCCAACTTCGACATCGATCTCAGCAAGGGGGGCCAATGTGGTAAATGGTTAACATGGTGAAAATACAATTGAGATATATTAAATCTGAGTTTATTAATCGGTAATAAATGCATAAATAGAGGCGTAATTACCTTTTGTTTCAATAAAATGTGCCTTCTTCGACATCTCCGCCATTATCGAATGTTGTGGATTTTCCAAGATGTAAAAACAGCACAAAGTTCACTCGATGGTGTTAGCTTGGTTTCGATATGCTTGAACTGTTTACATATGTATTTGTCGCAAGGATATTGGAAACTTGAGAATAAAGGAAATACACGGAAGTGTTGTCACATGAACAGAAACATCGTACGATTTAAACAAGAAATATACACTGTCCAGAACAAGTTGAATCAAGTTTGCTGTAAATGTATTGACTTGTTCTGTCTATTTCTTCTTCACCCCCCCCCTCCCTTAAAAAAACTATATAAATAATATGTAGGAAAAAGAATAGGACAGAAGGTTTTGAACTGCCTTTTGAATCTATATTTCTTGTGAAGGCTAGCCTCTTGAAAACATTGATTTTGATAAAAAAATTGTTATAAGTTTTGCCAGAACACCCCCCCCCCCACCCCGAAAAATTGTAGATAAATATGAATTATTATGAATTTAAATAATAATTGTTGATGTAGATTTCATAAAATTGCATGAATTATAGTACATATCATGTAGTACATTTCAGCAAATGGTTGTATTATTTAAACGCGCAGTAATTTTGCCAGCTGGGGCGCTTTTACGCCGCACCGCATACTAACTCTGACAAACTTCCCCCATGCATTAAAAATGTTCTAGGGAAAACACTGTCATTTAAATTGCAAAATTAATCAAAATTAATATTCAAACGTATTTATAAAGTTAATACTTCTAATGACTGCTGACAACAACGAAACACTTCACAATCCAGCTACATGTATGTCATTTAAATTGTAAAATTAATCAAAATTAATATTCAAACTTATTTAAAGTTACTTCTAATGACTGCTGACAATACCGAAACACTTCACAATCCAGCACCCTCCCCCCCCCCCCCAAAAAAAAAAAAAGCAAAAACAAAAACAAAAAACAAAACAAAAACAAACAGAGCTTGATTGACTGGTTCAGCTAAGTCGGGTGTTATGGAATATGCAAGTGATATGTTTGCTGATTGTTCACAACAAAATAATTTCAGTTATCAAAGGAAAATACATATACGAGCTATTGGGGTGCTTGTCATATGCTATTAACAACAAAAACGTATAATATTACCAAAACTTGGTTTAGAATTAAATGTCTATAAAAGTCATATCTTCAAACTGTATATAAAACTTTGAATGATATTGTGTATTTAAATCTTTGTAACAGTATAAAAAGTATGTAAGACTTTCTACTCAAATTCTATTCGTTATTACTGTCCATGTAAATGCTTTAAGAGGAACCGCATGAAAAAAAAACCGTTTTACACGATACACGCTTTGCTCATGTACACGCTTTGCCTGAAACTCACGTAAAACTTTTCTTGCACCCCCCTCCCCCCAGTCGCTAGAAAAAAGGTTTCGTGCATTATCTGATGTACATTGTACTTATCAGTTTTTGGAGTAAGGTTTAAATTGATTTCAACGTTTAAACACATGTTTACTGGCTTAAAAATAAAATAAGATGACGGATTACTATAATCATATTTACTTTAAGCAAGATAACAAAATTCTCTATCAATTTCAATAAAAAAAAATTTTGAAGCTCAAATAATCCATGAAATGTATATGAATGTAAATGTTTTACTCTGGTATTTGGGTTAAAGAACTTTACATTGTAATTGTGCATTGATTTTAAATAATTTTAGTAGTTTGAATTTATTCATGAAAAGCTAATGCCATTGTATTAAATATGACGTCAGAAAGCATTTATAAACCAACGTTAAACACGTGCTCTTTCCATGCGTCCTACACCATTGATAGGGACCAAACCAGGCCGATGCTTATATTTTTGTGAAGTACATTGTTCTGAGATTGTTTCCTGGTAATACTGTTAAATTTGGAAATTAGGCAGATTTTGACCCTTCGTGGCTTTAGCTAAAATCTAAAATAAAACGGGCATTAATACCTATATATCGGCCTTTTATATAAGCTGTTTGCTCATTATTTATTTGCTTTGAAATAAAGGTTTGTAATCTACGTGCAAAAATAAATGCTATGATTTTGCAATCTGTGTTAGTAAGACTAATCGGTCGGTAATTTTTCAAATCATTTTTTCTTCCTTTTTTATGTATAAGGGAGATAACTGCAAGTCTTTGAGAAAATTTCATTTTTCCGTTCAGAAAGATTTCTTTTAACATGTTAAAAAATAAGGAGGATAGTTGGTGCCAGAAACATTGATAAAATTCATTGGGTATACCATCGAGGCCCGGGGATTTATTTGATTTTAAATTCATAACGGTTTCTTTACATTCATTCATTGACGGAAATGTATCACACATGTTTTTATCAGTTTCAGATAGTGTATTTACTTTACAATTTGTTAAATATAAATCGATGTCTTCATCATTTGATATTAATTTTGAACTACATAGGTTTTCATAGTAGTCACACATTGCACCAAGAACATCGTCGTCTGCGGTGAGAAGACTATTTTCACTTAAAACTTCGTGGATAACATTTTGTGTTTGGTGCTTCTTTTCTAAACTAAGAAAACATTTTGTATTTTTTTCACCATCACTAACCCATTTTGCCCTCGAGCGAATTTGTGCCCCTTGTGCTTTTTTATCATATAAATTGTTTAGCTGATTTTCTAATTCACGTTTTCTTTTCATATCCATTGCTTTATGGTTAGAATTTTCATTTTCGGAAATTTCTTGTTCAATTTGGAATACTAATTGTTTATATGTTTTTTGGCGTTTGATGGAAACAGCTATAGAAAAATCTTTAATTGATATTTTTAGAGACTCCCATTTCTCAATAGAAGAACCTTCTTTTTACTTATATCTGTGATTATTTTGTTGACTTGACGTTTATATTCATTACTTCCTAAAAGTGACTTATTTAGTTTCCAATACCCCTTTCCCCGTTCATTATCATATACAGATATAGTTGAAATTTTATTGCTCTATGGTCAGACATTCTGAACCCGTTGTTATGAGTACCGGGAATTCTACGAATACTTATTTGTTTTATTTTTATCAACAAAGATGTGCTTATAAAGATATAATATATGCGGCTTTTTGGTATATTGTTTGCATCGCACCAGGTGTAACCACTGCTATTTACATATTACTTATCTTTCCATAAGTCATTTAAATGTAAACTTACAATAATTTCGCTCAATATTTTTGAACTTTTATCAGTATTTTCCCCATCCAGATGACAGTTAAAATCTCCACATAAGATAATATTTTCTGTGTTTATAGAATTCTTAATGATAAATCGTTTCATTCCTTTCAAAAAATCAATTCTGCAGGTTTCTTTGTTCGGTGCATAAATATTAACTAAACTATAGGCGATATCACCAATATTAAAATTGACCAGTATTTTTCTACCATAACTGGTCTTATGTATATTTTCTATATCAATATCTAACCCCTTTTTAAACAAAATAGGTACGCCTCTACTAAAAGGTGAGTCAGAAAAGCAGTGTATAGATTTTCCATTCCAAGCATAGTCGTATTGAAAAGCGTTTTTTTCTACAAAATGCGTTTCTTGAATCAAAATAACATTGATATTTGCATCAATTATCCAACTGTAAAATTTATCTCTTTTTTCTTTAGAGTTTAAACCTCGTGTATTTATTGAAATAAATTTAAGCATAGCCATAGTTGTTGTTTAAGATAACAAAAAATAGTAAATATGTATACCTATGCAACAGTCCACACAGGTATCCTCTTTGTAAGGCCATTTTTCTCAAGTGATCAGATAGTCGGATTGACACTATTTGTAAAAGTTCACATGAAATGTTAGCCATCACTGTTATCTTGTTTCTGTGACTTTGGTGATTTTTTCCGTGTACCGGAGCAATCGCGTTTTCTCGGGGCTCTGAGCTCGCTGAGCATACTGGAGATGGCCCGCTGGGAGCTCTCTTTGGACATTCGCGGTGCTGAATTCGAGTGTTGAGTGGTTCGATTGTCGTTAGAATGAGATGTAGCGACGTTGGCCAGGATTTCCCATAACTTGTTTTGACCGGGCCAGGCAGTGGGATGGGTGTGGATCGTTCCCTCTTTGTCAAGACCGGACGCCCAGAAATCATCGTAGGTTGCCTCAACGAAGATTGCTGATTTTTTTGCTTTGCGCAAAGCCTCACGGAAAGCCGATACCTGGTCAAATTTCGGTTCTATTATTTCTGTCATCAAAGCTAATTTTTCAGATTCAAAACAGGTAGAGTTCGAGATGGTTTTTCCAATTTTTTTGCATCTAATGCAGTAGTCGCAGACTGAATTGCGTTTGCTTTGGGAATACCGCCACTTCGTACAGCTTTCACGTATTGAAACGCGTGTTCCGACGATTTGTGAGTAACACCAAATGCTTTTATTTCACATTGGAAAAAATTGGATAGGGTATCTGAAGCCCCCGCAAAAGGTACAACTTTTGCTAAAGGTGCTGTGTAATGGTCACACGTATCGTCACCCGGGGAGTGTCCGCCCTTCTTACAGACCTTACATCTGGACGAGTTAGGGCAGTCTCTTCTATAGTGGGTAGCCTCCCAGCAGTTAGTACAAAGAGGGGTGCGTTTATTTGAAGGTTGACCGTAGTGATATATGAAACACTGCAACCCTGCGCATTTGCATTGACGGGGCATACATTTGCCGTCCGGAAGAGCGCTAACATAGATGAAGCGATTACCATTTAAAATTCCTGTCATTTTTCTTGTTTCGGGGTGTCTAATATTTTCATACTTTAAGCCACTGGTGAAATTTAGATCAAACTGTTTTAGCATTTTCATTTCATCATCTACGGACAGAGGGACTCCTTTGACCGTAATTTTGAGCACCTGCTCAGACGGTTCATTGGTACCTGCCGAGAAGGGGTTGGTGTCATATACACTAATGTGCCTATTTCTGATATCAAACCCTTCCTGTAGAAGTTTTGATCTGCTGTTGGACGACTTGACATAGACCCGCCAAAGACCTCTGACTTTTTGAATGCATTGAATATCATTCACAACTTTACTTGTTGCTACAGAGAGTTCATAATCAGAAACACGATTAGCTTCATTTGTTATAATCCCGTGGATCTCTTTGTCCTTAAAATAAATAGGTTTCAGTAGCTCCTTTTTTAAAGGACATTCAATGTGACCGTTTGATTCCCGTTAGGTAAGAGAGTTTCACTCACAACACATTCGGTGATCGATGCGTTGAATACAAATCACAATGTTGTACACAGGTTATTTTAAAAAAAAACCCGGTCGAAATAAATCCAAAAGTGAATGAAAATGATGATTCAAAGAAATAATATTTACACAAACACAATATATACAAAATTTGCGAAGGAGATTCAGCCAAAAGCCTTTAAATCCCTCAAAAATTGCCAAAAACACGGAGCGTGGAACAAAGACGTCCTCACGGCTCAGCGTCACGTGACTGGAACGTTTACTCCAAGTTGCTGAATATCATATATGTTTTGGAAGGTAAAATAAGGGGTAGGGGACACCTTTTTACTGTAATCAATTAACCGATGCACTGGTTATTGACCTGTATCTTTGATTAACCTCCACCCCACTCCCGTTGCCGTTGTCAAAGACGGTAAATTAGATTCACTAGTGTTAACGTATTACATGTATTATACTATCAATAAAATAAAAATTCAATTCCAGCATTTGTGTTTAATACATATTTTTAAAAGTGTGCTAAGTATCTCGATACTGAAAAATGTTGATGTAACTTCATAACGCACTTTGAAATTTGGGTTAACGTGGCCCCAAATTTTACAGACTTTGATTTTTTTAAAAATGCGTTGATTTGGTCCCAAATTTAACCCACATTGAACATTGATAATAATAATTATCGTCATCATAAATCAGCATTTTGTAATGTTTTAAGATAACGCATCTCTCAGAATCAATTCCCCGTTCGTTTAAATTGCCAGCGAACATTTACAAGATCAAATAGGTTCATTGTTATGAAGTGAAAAAGTGCATATCAATAAAAACATTTGGGAATAGTATTTGGAATCATCCTCACACGCTGCATGTACATTGTAATTGCATTAAAAGAAGCCTTTTCATAACTTCTTAAACGTGCACACTACATAAAGGTGTCCGAACCGGCTAACATTGTTTTTCCAAAAACTGACCATTACAAAGGCATCAAATTCAATATAACAGATGGAATCTGGATAAATTGCTTCAAAAATGCATTAATATATTTATTTCTTTACAAGTTTTTGAAAAAAAACTTTTGAAACCTAAAACTCCCTTATGTTAAGAACCAACCCCTTTTTCTATGTACCGAATGAAAAAAAGTCTTGGTAAGACCCACAATTTTTGAAATACATATTATTATAATTAATTATTTTTGATGAAAAACTTGAAAGGACATATTTGGCAATATTTTTAAGCTTTTATTTCAACACCTATACCAATCCTTTGATCTACATTTAGATAACAAATGGATAGTATAGTGCACCTTTTCAATGCATCTACTTCTAAACCAGCCAATATTAGAGACTCTGCCAGTCATCGTTAAAGCTAAAGCCATCTTACAGAAAAGGATGTTAATTTTTCTAAACGGAGAATAATTTAAAACCGAACTTGGATTTTCATCAAGTAAAATATGACACGACAACATCGTGCAGCATGTTATCGGACCTGACAAATATTAAAATTGGCGAACAAACGAGAGTGATATTAAAGATCATAGTTGGCGTCGAGAAGGGATAAAAAGAAAATATCTATTTTTTTTTTTTAAATAATAGTAAAGTCTTTTGTTCAGAACGGAAGACCTTAATTCAAAATTTAAACCCCAAATTGTGTCTAGGTCCAAAAAAATTCGTATAGTACACCTAATCGAATTTCGATAGGTTAACCCGCTTAACATGTTAAAATAAGTTATTTTCATCGGGTGTTGCTAAAACGCGGAACGGAAAACGGAACGGAAAGCGGAACGGAACGGAAAACTGAAAATATCATACATCGTTTATTGCTTTAAAAGGGTAAAGACTGGCCAGAAACGGTTTACTTTGTATCGTTTATCCATGTCTTATGAATGATTATTAACATAAGGCTGTCTTATTGAATCAAATATTCTTATGAATGTCTATCAAATATAGCATTGTATTCAATTGGCTTTAGTTGAGTACGAAACAGAATAAATCAAAAACTGTATACGAATTGTGAAATATTAACAGGATTAAACGAGTAAATTAGCTATAATTTGTTTACTTATTTGTCTTATATGGTATTGCTGGCATATTAGCGTAACATACGCAGTCAGTAAAATCGTTTCATGTGTTTGAACATTGAATTGTCGGTGTTCTAAATGATCTTAAAGAGACAGTACGACGCACCATATTAAAAAAACCGACTTGAAAAAATTTCCCGATTGGGTTCGGTATTTGTGTACTACTCATAAATGTATAAACTTTGAGAAAATTACAAAATTCTCCATGAAATAAATCTAATTACGTATAGCCTATCACATACATTATTTACATCGCAACGTGTTACGGGGTCAGCCTTCTATACTATTACGCCTGCGTATTTACTGAAAACAAAGCACATGCAGGGCTCGCGAATATTCTCCTGTACATGTTTGTTGATAAAAAAATGTCTTTTCTACTTTCCCTAGGTAAAAATTGTTCAACGTTTTTCAAAATAACCACAATTGTTATTTTGATAGCATGTATTTTGCTTGCTTATCATAGGAGTTGACTACAACCTAAATTAATTTTTGTAAGTGAGACTCCTTATAGGGTTATTTGGCACATTTATGTCTGTTCATTTTAAAATGAACCGGATCTATTAATGGTAATCCATTAATAGATTATCGAGAAATTGATTATGTGTTCCGTTTAGAGTGTTCTTTTTGCCTCGAATACCAAGATGATTGTAGTCGGGCTAAGATCTTGTAGTTTTTAGCACGTGTCAATTCCTGTCAACCAAAATCTACGTGGTACAAATAAACGGTATAAGATTATTCCGGTTTGTACGACTCTTAAATTTCCGGAAGCTCATACTTACATTAATTAGGTAAGTAAAGGGGATTTTTATCTATTTCAACTGTAACAATCAACGTTATTTCTTATTTCCAAACGAAACAATGGGTAAATCTGAAGTTATTCGCACATGTGTTTTCAGCTGTACTGTCTCTTTAAATCATACAGACGATACAGTAACATTGGGATGGGAAAAACCGTGCGACTGACAACTTTCAAAATTAAAATACATTAAACATTTAAATACCCGGTACCTAGTGAAACTAGTATTTTAGCGATGCAATTTTGTTTACGTTAACATTACTTGGCAGTTGTTCATTCCTGGTTAGATTAGATTGTCTGATTATAATTTGGGACTATGGTCTGTCGATCCCAAAAATATTAATAAAGCACATTTGGACGATTTTTTTTAAAAAAAACACATGCCTGTAAAAGATGCAATTGAAATAGATGAAATGGGAAATATCCAACAAAACTTCATTGACACATTATCATTTGTTCATCGGAAAAATTCACAGGATCGAAAACAGATTTCTTACGGAGATTTATAATGGAAAATGTTGACATCTTTCTCTCTTTGGAAGTCATTAAGAAGACATTGCACAATTTTTCAACGTTATAATCTGGGTCTGTTGAAATGTAAAACCCCATTGACTTCTTTATTTTAGCCGTATTTTGAAACCAACAGATGAGCTAGAGAGCTTCTGAAAGAAAATCGCTTGGACCCTGAGGTATATATAAATATCGAGTTATTCAGCAAAATGTGAATCGAGGATATTTTGGGACAGAATATAGTGGTCAATACATGTACTGTTAATTTTGAGGAAATAGTTATTCTAATATTTCTAATATTTCCCCAAAAATTAAAAACTACATGTACATAAATTATATAAGGAATAAGGAATCATTAGCAACACCCATTGGATTTCCCCTTAAAAAACATTTATGTATTTATAGCAGATGAAAATAACTTATTTTAAACACAAAGCAATTGCAAGCACACCATAATGGGGATGTTATGTTGTAAATTAAAGAAAGAGGTATATGAAGATTCTAAGTATGAAAAGGGAGAGGTATGAAAAATTACAACATGTTTTTTTAATACCGTTTGATTTCATAGTGCATTTTAACCTTCATTTATGAAATACGTTGGAATATTTAGATTGATTAAAAGCTTATTTGATACACCTTTGTCATAAATGAGTAATATCAAAATGAAGAAGAACAATAGATAAACTATGTAACAACTGTCATTAACTTTATTGAACAATGCAATTAACTATCAATTAGAAGACGTTTTGAAAGTTTAAATCTACTCTAGTTAAACGGTTACTCGGCCACCATTAAACTTACCTTTTCTTGGCACATATATGCTTATAAATTAAGGCAGTTTTTTGCAAATAAACCACAAAAAGCGTGCACCAGAGTACTTGCTTACACCTTTGGTATTTCAACACATGTGAGATGAAGTCCGTAAGGTATAAATGAATTTTTACTGATAAGTTATTATTGTGATATTAATCAAAAACCTACTTTCATTTTCGATAAACAAGCAAATAGCAAAAATGAGAGTAAGGTGGTAGACGCGCTTTGGTGGATCCAAGTCAGGGATAGTTCGTGCACATACAAAATTGATGTTACCTCATTGTATTTCACCTGACCTCCAAAAAAATAAAAACAAACAAAAAATGTTATCAAATTTTGCGTGGTTGTCATGACCTTTTATAAAATTTATAGTGCAATATGCAACTGGCAGACGTATCCACCGATCACAAATTTTTAGCGGCATAAAAATATGTTAGACAGCATTAGAAAAGCTATCGTAATTCAAGGAGCCTGAAAACAACAATACTCCCCTAAGACGGCATTTTATTCAAGAAACACATGGACACCGATCGGCTTTGCTACTTATATCCATATTGAGTAACTACTGGTCAATACGCTGAAAATATAAAATGAGAAAGCAGAAAACAAAGTTAAAAGAAACCTTATTTAACTACTTAATTTACAGGGGAGAGGGAGGGGGTGGTGCGATGCTTCTGTATTGATAATAAAGGAGGAGGCAATGCTCTCCAATTAACGTGATGTCCTTGAATGTTCCGAAATCAATAAATGGGGAACCAGAGAGCGGCTAATTAGAATTTTGCCTGATTACTAATAGCTACTGCATTTTCCTTGAAATGTTTTTACAATGGTTCATGTGCTGAATAACCTGGTATGTCGTTGGTACTGGTCGGAAAAACCTCCAAACCCAGCTACATTTGACTCCTTATCAAACATTGTTTGTTGTTTCCAAATTGTTCAAACTTCTTCCCTGACAGTAAAAAGACCTACATGTATAAATGGGTTTGACAATTATACAATTGAATATCTTCAATGCTACACAGAGTTTTTTGTCACATTTTTTAGAAAAATAATTAAATTCATCACATAGTAATGTAAAAATCAGTATTTACGATATGAAAAGCATACAAATTACAATTGTATAAGTAAACGTGCAAACCCGTAATTTTAAATTCCATCGCAATTCACTAGAAGAAGGAAAATATTTTTGAACTTGCTACAATGTAGTAAAAAATGCTCTGCACAGTAAATGTAAGCAAATAGTACCTGTGCTGTGAAAGGTACACCTGTTCAATCATTTGCTGTTATTTCCACTATCTGATTTCATATAGTTCTTGATCATTGAATAGACTAATGGTTTTTGGGAGTTGATTTTAATCAACTCTTCTATGCAGTTACTTTGGCAAATATAAACTGAAACAGTGTTCGGACCTACGCACAAATCTATCATCACTGCTGACAAGACTTAATTTTTTTAAAACAATCGATAAATTCGATGTAATGTATGCTTAAGCATTTTTTAAAGGAAGCTTATTTATGAATACCTTGAAAATAGTGAGAATTTAAATAATACGACCAAGTTAGATATTTTTTGCAGTCCTATATGTATTCCAACGCCAAAGCAATAAACCATTTAGAGGTCGCTTCATCAAGCTATCACTTGCTATAAGCAAGATCTTAGATATAATAAATTGGCTCCAAATCGGTGTGCTTTTGAAGTTTTGCCCATCTCCACCCCTTCTATTCTCCGTATTATGAATTATTTTTTGTTTGTTTGAGTTGAATGGATTACTTCCTTTTGTAAAAGGTGTGGAATATTTTTTGGGCCCACCTTCTGCTGTATTGTTGATAATTTACTAAATGTATGCAGTCTTACATTTTCACGTTTGTATAACTTCATCTGGCATTTTTAATAAATGCTCTTCACACTTTATCAAGGTTACAGCAGAACAGAGCTGCAAATGTGCTTCAGGTTCTATTCAACAGTAAATGTTGGGTTTACCAGTATCTAAGAGAACATACTCGGTATTAAAGGCTTTTATTTAAAATCATAAATGATAAGAAATTATGAAAAACAAAATTAAGGCTATTTAAAGAAATTCATAATTGTTGTGAAAATTTGTTTTTCAATAAAAGTATGCAATTATGTTTCCTTTGTTTTTTATTTTATAAAGGTATTTAGATGTGTTTACATAATTGAACCCCCCCCCCCATCCAATTGTCTGCATTAAGATTACATGTACATGTAGGATATGTAAATGTACATCTGACTTTGAAATAACATCTGCTATGATAATTACTTTTGAAATGAACAAGAAACAACCTATTCTACCTTTCGAAGGTTTATATGCATAAAAAAGTAGAAAAACATGTCAAATTTTGAACATTTTTCATGGAAATCAACTCTGTCTCCAGCTACCTGGGTGTTTGAATTTTATTTTAATTGAAGGCAGATGTCTAACTTGTAGGTTGTATCTTACTGTTTTAGCATGGTTAGAAGGAGACTAAAAATCAGAATAGATTAGATATTCCTGTAACTAACGAGCTATTGCTAGTACAATTTAACATTGTACATTTACGAGGTAATCAAGATAAGTGAAGTCTTCTCATAAATACAAAATGTAAATACCAAACGATCATTAATATCTCTTATAAGCATACTAGGTACAAGTGTTTATATCGTTAAATAACATAGAGATTTGATTTATGAATAAACATTTCACTTTCTCAAGAACATTTTTAGAACGTGTGTTTGAACGATTTTTACAGATATGGGTACATCAGATTTTTTTTAAACAATAAATTTTATAGTTTGTAGCACACAAATGACCTCAGAGATCACCGTGTAAAAAAAGTGTTCTGTTCCTATTTTCTTTGGGGTTTTTTTAAACGATGACCCTTATTTAGAATTAAAATATGAACTTCATTTTTTTTACACAAATCGGCAATGCAAGAAAATTAAAAAAAAGTTTTCAAGAGACAAGTTTAAAAAAAATTGCACTATGGCATTTCAAAATTAATAATTTAACTATTATCATTTTAAAACGCTTTGATTGTATTGCATACATAATTGAACATTGTTTTCGAACCTATGAATAGAACGTGGATGTATTGAAAATTATCAGCCGTAAATTCCGTTGCGGGCGATATAATTAGACCGGGAAGTGAACATATAAATCCTGTACGCAATGCAAGAACTTATTTTAGGGGATTTTATTCGATCTCAAATTGAAATTCATAAACGCCATTTAAATCTGATTAAATGGAAAACCTAATCTATCACACTTCAGATTCAAACATATTCTTCAATTTGCTTTCACCTTCGTATAAATGTGTTTTTTGTTTGTCAAAAATGTCAAATAAGATTATATATGAGTTGAGATTTAATGTAAAGTTTGTGTTTTTGTGAAGTTGCATATCTAGAAAATGCAATTTGTGTCGGGGAGCTCTCAAGAACTTCAAAATGATAACAATTGACTTCTATATGTAACACCGTGGTAGGATACTTGTACTGCCGAAGCCCGGAGAGTGTCCACTTAAGCAGGCTCTGTCGGTGATGGATGATAATTATGCGAGCGCACGTGTATAGTGCGCGTTTGTAAAGCTTAAAAAAGGAAAACGGCACACAATATGATTTTTTTTTAAATTCCCATCAATGCCTGCTAATACACTGGGACAAAAGAGTGAATTTAATTACACAAACAACAACTTAAACTACTACCAAAAGTACAAACGTAAGTAAAAATGAAGAAGAATCTATTTGAACGGCCTTATTAAAGTCCAATTTTCTTTCTTTTTCCTTTTTCAATCAACCGACATTGAATATTTTATACGATAGTTTATATTGGTACATATACAATAAAACACGCTAACAGCGAACACGGTTATAATGAATTGACGCATATAGTCAAGTAATTTTTATTCCCCGTAATTATAATACACGTATAAATATATATAAAGTTTAATCCAAAAAAATTCACAGTGTCCGGTTTTATATAAAAAAAAAATTAAAAATGAAACTCTGTGTTGTCTTTCATTTGTAAAATTGTCTTTATATACATAGGCGTCGGAACAGGGTTGAACCCCCCCCCCCCCCCACACTTTTTCTCGCAGGAAAGATTTACCTTGAAAGATTGAGAAGTTGGATTCAGAAGCCTACTAGCCCCCTCCCCCCCCCCCCCCCAACGGATTAGGAATTTTATAATTTTGGAAAATACAATATTTGGGTAAGTAAGTTTTGTTTTTTTTTAAGTATAGGTAAACTCCCTCCCCCCCCCCCCCCGCCCCCCCCCCCCCCCGGATTAGGATATCCATGATTTTGGGAATTACTTTTTTCTCAATATTTCTGAGGATTAGACTAGCCCCCCCCCACTTTCAATATTTCTTTCGACGCCAGTGATATATATATATATATATATATATATATATATATATATATATATATATATATATATATATATATATATATATATATATATATTTATATTTATCTCATACGTGTGGTGTATATTACCCGTGTGATAAACCTTTGCTATATCAAACGGGTGATGCTATATCAAATACTTCCGGTCCGAACTATTTTTGACACAGCCCCTCGCTTCAACGCTTCAGTGACCTATATGTTTTTACAAAGATCTAGTACTTTCAACATAACTATATTTACTACAAAAATTGATATAAAAGGGATTTTGCCAAAGATTTAAATTACAAATAAGGAAAACACATAACTGCGTCGCATAGGCGTCGGAAATGGGGGGGGGGGGGGGGGGTATTGTGAATTAAGGCGGGGGGGGGGGGGGCTTATACATAACCGTAACCACAATTTTGAAAGTTATACACAACCGTAACCACAGATTTTTGATGAGTTTAGCCCCCTTCCAACTTTCAATTTGCTTTGTGATTTTTATAAAACTGCAAACTACGTTAACTATCAAGGAGTTCATCCTGACGACGCGACGAAAACAGAGCGCTCTGGTTGTGTTTATATACAAGAACTTACCGAAATAATGTTTCATAAGAAGTTTATTCCACCACCAGTAAGCATCTTTATTCACTTTAATTTCGAATCATAAGGCTAGTGTCTGTTTTATAGAACATCAACAACTGTTCCTCGTTCGAGTCAATTCAAACTAACGAGCATTCGCAACTTCGTGTAACGTTATGTCAACAAACTTGATTATTCAAGTCTTCTCTTCGGAATTTCCATTTAATCAAGTGAATAAGCTCTAAGAAAAATTATTTAGAGCTAAAAAATTATTTTAAGGTTTATTTCAGTGAAACTTTACATTTAAACGGTTAGATTTATCTCAGGAATGACGTACTAAATTGTATTGCGCAAGGTCACAATAGCCGCATAACACAACGTTGCATCATCGTTTTTAATCTTTGAAAAAAAATCAATTCGGGTCACATAAGGGACTGTCTCAAAAGCTTCATAATATAAATCAAATTGTATGAGATAAATAGAACATCTATGATTGTGTGATTTTATATTTGCTTTATCCAACTCGTATATATATATATAGCGAAACTAACGGATATAACGAATTACGTGACTTGCACTTTGTTATCAGCGTGTTTAACTGTATAGGTTCATATAAAGTATATATTTATAGGGCATTTAAAATTGTGGGCGATGGCAGCGGAAGGATATTCTTATTCACAAAAATAACTGAAACGTGATTCTTTCAAAACATACAGGAAAATGTACTTGTATGACATCAAAATGATATCTGTGAACAAAAATCGATGAAAATATTTATGGATTTTGGTTGTGGGTATTCTTGTGCAAATTAAAGCAATGCTAGTAAAGTGCATCTTGTCAAATCATCTTATATAGGGCAAAATTACGAATGCAACTGAACTAGGGAACAGAAGTCTTAGATTTTACTTGATTGTACTTGGTATCAAGGGATGTTATGATCATTTAAATTGCAAAAAGCGATGAAATATTTAGATATTTTGATTGATTACGCCTAAACGAATACTGAGAAGCCGGTTAATATTGTTTCAATTTTTTTTAAATTCAATTGAAAGGCCAATTCTAGTGCTTGATATTTTAAATTAGCAGGCTTATTGTTATGAAAATTATATTTAACTTGGCAGAAACCATGCATGTATATGTACGGCAGATTATGAACGTATCTTTTCTTAATTGCGCAAAACAACATACATGTACTTTTAATATTAGATACATCGATGATATATTTGGACGTTGGTCAGAAACTGAAACAGATCTTTAAATTGTTCAAAAAAGCGTAACGATATACCTCGTAAAATCAATTTGACCCACGCTTTAAAAAACTAGCACTGAGTTCATAGATGTAGCCTTTTCTGTTCAAAAGGGGATTCCTTTCTTCAGGCCTCAATAATAAACTCGCTGACAAACATGTGTACTTAATATTTCTTATTAGGTTTGTTACTGACTGTGTACAAAAATGTGTGGGGTCGGTAAAGTCCATAGAAGGCGAGGCGGAGCCGAGCCTTCTATGGACTTTACCGATCCCACATATTTCTTCAAACCTAATAAGTGTTTTGTTTTGTAGAGGACCTAAAGTTTGATATGTAAACAAACAGAAGATGATACATATTATTAAAATTCATAGCTTAATTATCTAATTTTTTACCTTTCTCGTCAGTCGTCTGTGCAAACCTCGATGCCATATTGTAGGATCAAAATATTACGTCACAGGCAAAGGGGGGTCACTCTAAATATTTTTGGGCTTAAAAATCAAAGGTATGTTGAACATTTGTGTAAAAAAATCAGCTTAAATAACGTTACGTCCGCCATGTTGCCGTATAAATGTTGACGCTCGACGTGAAAAGAAATTTATAAGGCAAATACGTGACGCTATTCGTCCAATGACGTCGAGACATATCAGTCCGAGGCAAAACAAAATAAAATCCATCCAGTTTGAATCTATAAAAAATCCATTTCCTTTGGACTTTCTATCCAAGAGCGCCGAATGGGCTTATCTAGAGATATTTCAAACTGCATGAAAAAAAAAATAAAAACCAACTTACTTAATCGTGGATATTCGATCAAATAGGTAAAGGATAACTTGTGATGGTAGACAAACTCAATTGCTGCATTCTTATGTTTTACGGAGAAAAACCCCACTGATGCAACCGTGTTCCGATTTTATTGAACTATTCTAGAGGACTGCCAAATATTCACTATGATACAATAAAGAAACATCCAAAGCTTTTCGAAATTTATTTCGATTGCACATGTGTGAATCAAGCAATGTTAAAAATGTTGCAAAATTATACATATACGTTGGAGAAAGAGGGATGATGCTATATCAAATACATGTTTTAAAGAAACTGAGTACAGAACGAGTACGCACGCTTTCGCGCAGCGTTTTGTTTGTATTGTGACGTCATCTTTTTGCTTTGCTGACGCCATGACGTGATAGTTTCAACTGCAGATATTTGTTGAAAATAGCTAGTTTGATGTGTAAAATTGACATAATATTGTGGAATAAACATAAATGTCTCGAAGTATAAGCTATATTTGGGCTCGGGTCGAACACGCGAAGAGGGTTCAGCAAGCCAGGAAGTAAAATGTTTTTATTTGACCATTTGATGCCTTTTAGCAATAACTTTAATATGTACAACAGAAAAAGAAATCCCTAGGGCAGAAATTATTTTAAAAAATGTGCAAAATTGGTACATTTCAAACAAAATCCCATAGGGGCCTATGTTAAAAATTAACAGACTTTGAGATGACCCCTTAAACAAACTGTGTGGTAAATGTCTTTTTTTTGTATCTTAAAATAAATTAAATAATTATATCAGTAGTAATTCCTGTTTAAAAAAATCATTAAAAAATCTAGGGCAGAACAAATCAGACCCGGCCTCGTTAAATCAATTATTACTAATTAATTGAAACTTGGTAGAAAGATGAAATTCAAGAAAAAATCTATGGAAGAAAAAAATGATTACCTGAGTGTCTTTTGGTATCAAGAAAGGAGAATATCTTTGTGATAGTGTGCTTAATAATATTCTAATTATTGTTATTTCTTAGAAAGGCAGTGGTTCAGAGAAGTTGCAATATATACTCATGGTTTGAAATTTCAGTGACAGTAAGTTTACGTTTTGACAATAAACAGAGTCTTTTTATATAATCACAATTACTAATATAATATAGTTTTGAGAAAAAGACGAAAGAAAGAGAATAATTGAATTGACATGATTCATTTAAAATTAAAATAAAACTATCATTTTATATATATTTTGAATATTTACACTGATATGTTCATAAATCATAGAGATTTGAGTTATACGGTGCGAATCACCATAAATCATATAATGGGATACAAGCCCATAATTTGGTATGTTTTAGATAATGTGTATTAAAATATTATCACAGTAATATGGAATGTGGGAATCATGGCCTTATTAGCATTTACATATTTTACATGTATATTTGAATAATCAAATATCAAGGGAAATAACTCTAAATTGTATAAATTGATTTTACTTAAGAGTTATTAGTAATTATTACGGATCCTATATGCAAATTATTTATTGTCATGTATTTGTTTTATAGGATCCATTAATCATCATCATTATCAAAGTGAAACATCTTATATTTTGTTTAATAATTTCATGCACAAATTTAGATACAGAGACTGCGCTCACCCCTACAATAATTTTGAAACAAAAAACAATTTTGGCAATCTGTGTCCATCGGAGCGTTGTTGATGATAGCGATATGTGGTTAATGGAGCGACAATTAAAACCGCCTGGAACACCCCCCCCCCTGCCCCCTTACTTGGAAATTATATCATCACTCGGATCACCCCCTCCCCTCCCTAGAAAAGAGCTTTTACATTTAATATATGTTTTTATTGTTCAGTTTGATCAAACTTGACTTAAAGGGAACTTAAAGATGGTGTAAAGACAACTTAAAAGGAGCATAAATGCCACTTAAATATGCTTAAAGGTAGCTTAAAGATGGCTTAAAAGTGACTTAAAGAAGTTTGGATATTCAGGACCTATAAGCTCAGCTTAAAGGTGACTTAAAGGTGGCTTAAAGATTGTATATCTTTTAAGCCACCTTTACGCCACCTTTAAGCCACCTTGAAGGACTTGCTTAAAGATTGTTTTTCGCCCTGTGAATAGAATGGACTAATGACTTTTTTTCCGTTTTCAAATGAAAGACCTCTCCGAATGACTGTTCACATTTTCTAGAAAAAAAAATAAATTAATATGGAAAATATTCAATTTAAGAGTTATGTACAAATCTAAGTATATAATTGTTCTGATAAAAAAAAAATTATCTTGTAGTACATGAGACGTTGCAGATTTATACACGCAATTAAAAAAAATCTACAAATTTTAGTCTTTTCATACATCAAAGAAGAAAGGTACACCTTCATGTTGTCTTATTTTAAAGTGATTTTTAAGTATATAAGAAATGAATTTTGTATCTGAATATGAAATAACACTCTCTTATTCAACTAAATGTCATTTTCCAACTTAGGGCACAGACAATATCTTCCAGTGTTCTTTATCTTTCTAAATCTCTGCAAATATATCTAAAAATAAAGCAAATGATACATGGCTTAAGTAAAATCAATAATGTTCTAAACAAAACTACCACTTATGAAATCCGGTTGCTAAATAAACATTTTGTTCAATTTTAAGGAGACTTAGTGGTAAAAAATACTCACCAAAATATTCCTTAATCTTTTAAAAAATGGTTTGTTAAGCTATAGACTATTACATGGAAGAAAAGATAAACCAGAAAAATACATTTTCTAAAATTTGAACATTTTTTAATATAGCTAAACATAGTTGTTCTTTTCAGCGAGATAAATATCGTCTAAATATATAAACGACACTTCAGCCCTCTCAAAATAATGGATATAGTATTATTATTTTTTTCAGAATATCTACGATATAGATACATGTAATCTGTCGCTGACTCGTTAAAAAAATTATGTGAACCCAAACGTTCTTTAATAACCACTAGATTTTGGGTTTTTTTTTAAGTTTTGTAACTTATATTGTAACTATGGTGCGTAAATTAAACACACCACAAATGCTTTTATCTGTAGTTTTCTTCAAAAAGAAGGCTAGAAAAATTAGGTCCTAGCATAGGTCGAATACCTTATAGTTCACTGTTTGATGGAGTTTTCTTTTAAAGAGATCATAAAAACAGATGTATTTTCATACAATAACAATACTGTCAACAATTCAAAAAATGATATATCAAGATTTCAAGAGCTTCGTTAATTTTGGTTACAAATGCAGATGAAATTGATATTTCTTTTTTCAATTCTTGATAAAATAATTCTTCAAGATATAATCTTTATTACTCACTTTCACGAATTATCTTATCGATGTGATATCACAGTTTGATAATTGAGTCCTGACTACTATAAATATTGTTTACAGTGTCTATTTGAACAAAAAACCTATAACAGAATATTCAGATTTTTCCAATGGTTTAAGAATCACATATTATTGATACAAGTACCTTTGTTATGATGATTCAATTCAAAAATCATTACAACTAATTTTGCAGTTATTTCAATCAACGTTAGTTCAAATTATACGAACTACATGCACTTGAGAACTTTTTGGATTATTATTTCATAAAACATTGTATTCTCTTTTTTTTGACAGCATAGTAAGGTGAGTCATTAAATATTTGATTAATTAGATAGTATCATTTTATGATTATTTGCAATATGAAAAATCAGTATCACTCACTTTATTGCATTATCTTATCAATGTGACATCACAGTTATGATAATTGAATCAAGACTACTATATATATTGTTTACAGTGTCTATTTGAACAAACAAACCTATACGCAGAATATTCAGATATTTCTAATGGTTTGAGAATCACATATTGTTGATACAGGTACCTTTGTTAGGATGATTCAATTCGCAAATCATAACAACTAATATCGCATTTATTTCAAATAACGTTGGTTCAATTTATACGAACTACATGCACTTGAGAACTTTGTGGATTGTTATTTTATAAAACAGTGTATTCTCTTTTTTTTGACAGCATAGTAAGGTGAGTCATTAAATATTTGATTAATTAGATAGTATCATTTTATGATTATTTGCAATATGAAAAATCAGTATCACTCACTTTCTTGCATTATCTTATCAATGTGACATCACAGTTATGATAATTGAATCAAGACTACTAAATATATTGTTTACAGTGTCTATTTGAACAAACAAACCTATACGCAGAATATTCAGATATTTCTAATGGTTTGAGAATCACATATTGTTGATACAGGTACCTTTGTTAGGATGATTCAATTCGCAAATCATAACAACTAATATCGCATTTATTTCAAATAACGTTGGTTCAATTTATACGAACTACATGCACTTGAGAACTTTGTGGATTGTTATTTTATAAAACATGTTATTCTCTTTTTTTTGGACAGACCAGAAAGGTGAGTCATGAAATATTTGATTAATTAGATGGTATCATTTTATGACTATTTGCAATATGAAAAATATAAATATCCGAAACAAAGATTTGATGAATTGATAGAAATCCATATCTCCATTTTCATTGCATATGTATAATTATCATTTACCATTTAAATTCTGTCAAAACTTTCATTGCACTGACTTCCTTTGTTACGTTAATTCAATACAAAAACATTCCATCTAATACAATTGTTATTTCAATCAATGTCAGTGCATTTGTACGAACTACATAGGCTTGAAACCTTTTGGTTTATTTTCTTATAAAGTATTTTACTCTTCCTTTGACCGTTCATGGAGATGAATCATACATCATAATCATTAATTAATCATTTTGATTGCAATTTGCTCAAACACGAACAATTTTTTAAAAGTGTTGGACTGTTCATTAATACATGTACTCTATTTTACATTTATCTTGTTTTTTTTATTATTTTACTTTGCATGTTGTTTTAATGCACAACAAATTCGAATCATTTTGGTTTTGGGTTTAACTTGCTTAAACTGTATATTGTGAATGAATTATGAGCACAACATATGTTCTGAATCTGAAGATGGTACTTTGATTAATATGAACATCATTTGACTTGGTTTTGTTTCATTGAATGTTTGTGCTTAGTTTTATATCTCTGTAACTATTCCTGAAGCATTTTTTATCTATTGTTTAGTAAATCATTTTTCTTTTTTTTTGAAAGGATGGAACGACAGTGTTTATTGTGAGTATTAGCTTATATTGATCATTTCATGCATTTTTTTTTAAATCTTTAACATTGACACTTTGAATGTTGTCCTCTGATTTTTGTTTTTGATTTTTTTCCCAATTGTACCACTTGAATTATATAATCGAAATTTATGTTTTAAAAATTGCTAAAATGTCTTTGCTGTAAAACTAAAAAAAAAAAAAAAACGATACATGCTACGATAATAATGTCGCTTGAAAAATTGTTCTTCATTATTTTATCACTCTAATTGTAATAAAGTATTGTTTGGACATTGCGTTATATGAGAATTTAAATCTTCACATGAAGACATTCATACTCGCTTTCATTTTGCTTATGGGGAATAGCTCCCTGTGCGTAATAGTGTTTTATAGTCGCAGTCAATACTTTTCTTGTCTAAATATATCTCCAAATTATCACAGACATTTCTTTATCTGTTTTACGAGAGGTCTAACTCTTCAATACTCCGCATTAATACAAATGAAATAGGCATGAACTAATTTTCAAGAGTTCGAATTGATTATCTAAAGCTCTGATTGGTCAGAAGTTAAGGTAGTGTGAAAATGACCTCCTATCAATATCTGTCAGACCCTTACAAGTGTAAGGAGAAAGGGGAGGGTTTTATGAATACTGATTTACAATCCTTTCTTGACTTGAAGCTGTAACGGAAGACCTCATCGTTGCTTGCAACGATCTCGGCTCTAGTATTATAATCACTTTTATGAAATATCTCATCGATGTGACATCGCAGTTGTATTATTGAATTCAGAAAAGTTCTTGTTTACAATGTGTATTTCAAAAAAAAAAACTATCAACAGAATGTTAAAAGATATTTTGAACTTTTTAAAAATCACATACCGTTGATACATGTACCTTATAATTATTTCATTCAATGTTGGTGCATTTTATACGAGCTACGTGTAATTGAGAACTTTTTGGTTTATTATCTTATAAAACATTTTATTCTTTTATTTGACAGTTCAATCAGATGAATCTTAAACTCTCTACATACATTGAATTTTATAATTATTTGCAATATGCCAAAAGCTAAATTTCGAAAACAAAGATTTGCAAACATATTAGATTATAAATCTAATATGAATCACACAAAAACAATATAACAATCGAAATAACGATCAAGATGGCATCCACTTATTTGATAAATGGATATGTCATTAAAATTTGATGAGTTATTAAAACTTCAGACCTCCATTTTCAATGAATATTAAGGAAGTCAATTTTACTCGGTTGGCTTAGTCGATTAAGCGGAGCCTCTTTTCGAGCCATAGTCGTGTACTCGTTGATTTTTTTGAAACTGTGCGTTCTTATTCTACTGCCAGATACACCGTATCTGAACCATAATAAACATTTAAAAACTCATTATACGTCGCATTAGATGTATTTAATTTCAAACAAATTAAAGAACATGATATCTGTTAGGTAATGTTTTAGCTTTTCCTTTTTCTTGTGAAGCTTTTACATAATGAATTTCGTTAGCATATTAGGCAAATCAAATATGACCACTTTGATGTTAAGCCATTGTTCCGCGTCGTGCCAAAATCAAATATTAAAGTTAATGTTTATATAAGAACAAACACCTTGAGTTGCTATGATTAATTTTTTTTTATAAATACATCTTTAGGAAAACAACAAATTGATCGCTTTAAGTACGTGTTCGCATACTATAAGTACTTCTAATCAAAACAATAATTTGATCTTCAAATTCAACAAAGATAAATCTGTAGCCGCTTAAAAATATACCAGGGACACCCGTTCGATTAAAAAGAGTGTAACGTGATTAAACATGCTTATGATAGTGCGCACAAGATGTATTTTATTTCAAACAAATTAAAAAGCGTTTTATATCCGTCATTGACATTTTATTGGCTTTTTACATTTTGAACATACACACCGTTATGTTTTGAATAAAAAAAAAACAAGTTTATTACACAAAAAATAAGCTTCATTTCAAAACTGTTTTCATCATTAGTTAAATGGAGGTATCAAATGCCGTTTTCAATTTTTTAACAATGGAATTTGCATATTACCCACCATATACATAGATATACATGTACATTTACATACCATACAATTTTAAATTTTGAATCTTTTTTTGTATTTTTGACATCACAATGAACTGGAAAAAAGTAAATCTTTTTATATTAGTCAACTTGTCTATGTAACTCAATAATCAAACATGCTGCAAGTAGATGCAGATAGATGTGAGCATTTGGTGCATGTGCAAAAAAAATATGTTCAATCTTTACGTCTTGCATTTATTTACTATGTCCTATCCAATTCAATATTATTGTCGGGAATCACAGGATGAATGACCATCTTTAAGTTCTCCTTAAAGATAGCTTAAAGATGCTTAGAGGTACCTTAAAGACGATCTTTAAGCCACCTTAAAGGTATATGTGTTGCTTAAAGATGACTTAAAGAAAGCGTAAAGATGGCTTAAAGGCAGCTTAAAGACTATCTTTAAGCCACCTTTAGGCCACCTTTAAGGACAACTTATAGGTCCTTAATGTCCAAACTTCTTTAAGCCACCTTTAAGCTACCTTTAAGCTACCTTTAAGCCACCTTTAAGCCATTAAAAATATTTCAATTCAATATTGTGCTTAATTTACCAACAAAATATATTAACTATATGATAATGATAGAAAAGGTATAAAAAACGGTTTTTGTTCTAGATAATAAAATTAAAACAAAAATAATCAAAACGCCCAAGACGAGGAATGAACCCGGGACCCTTCGTTTACCAGCATCACCTCACTTCCTCTGCGCCACGGCAACTTACATATTCAAGGAGATTTTTATATGCTATATATCACTGGATATTAATTCAATGTATTCAATGTGTATTTTTTACTTGAAAAGATTTTGACTTCCATTCAAATTGTAACAATCAATCATATCTAATTTATAAATTACATGCATGCATATATTTAGAATGAAACACGGAACTTTGTCTTCAGTGAAAAAAAATATATTATACCTTATTGGAAACCGTTAGGTTTACTTAGTAAATACATTTAAACCGAGTAGATAAACGTTCATCTAATTCATAGCTAAATGAAATGCAAGGAAGAAGATGAAATCATTTCTTTTATTTAATGCATTGAAACTATTAGGGTATTAGTTCTAAGCAATTTTCCCGATTTTTTAAAATCACGGCGCGGTTCCAGTATGTTTAAACATTTAATTGTATACATGATTTTCAGACTATCAATTCTATAACAAACAATATTACCAATTACGGGTGACGTATTTACTGCATGTGGCAATTGCAAATGATGTATATATATACTTGTACATGCAATTGTATGATGTACCAGGCCGGTCATGTGACATATTTACTCTTATACATATATTTAAACAATTAACCCCTATTTATGATCACCGGTACAGGGATTAATTAGCCTCTAGATTTTACTCTTACATACATGTATCTTTAATTTGTAGACATACCATTTTTAAAACCCAGAGTTAGGAAATAATACTTTGAAAATGAATTACAAATGTAAATAAACTTTTATTCACTAGACTTATCGTTTACACGTACATACTAAGATTTCAACGCCTTTAGAAACCATGACTTCCACCTGGGCACACGACACACCTGTTGTGTATATCTTGTATATTCTGTGTTAGTTCCAGGGGTTTTCTTAAGTTGGACAAACAATAGACTCGAATTAGATATACACAAACGTGCACCTGGGCACACGACACAACTGTTGTGTAAATCTTGTATATTCAGTGTTAGTTCCAGGGGTTTTCTTAAGTTGGACAAACAATAGACTCTAATACATGTAAGATATACACAAACGAACAAAACTATGTCTAGACAAACAAAGCAGTAATATCATGCCCGATATAACAAAGGCAGTTGAGAGTCTTTTCATCTTTAACATGGATCTAGCAGATCTAGAATTAGACCTAGAAATAATTAAAATTGAAAAAAATACATACCTTCAACTGATTATTAAATTAAATCATGCAGTTTTGGTTCATTATCTTTATTTTGTTTAATAATTTCATGCACAAATTTAGATACAGAGACTGCGCTCACCCCTACAATAATTTTGAAACAAACTTCTTTTTGGCAATCTGTGTCCATCGGAGCGTTGTTGATGATAGCGATATGTGTTTAATGGAGCGACAATTAAAACCACCTGGAACACCCCCCCCCCCCCCGCCCCCTTACTTGGAAATTATATCATCACTCGGATCACCCCCTCCCCTCCCTAGAAAAGAGCTTTTGCATTTAATATGTTTTTATTGTTCAGTTTGATCAAACTTGACTTAAAGGGAACTTAAAGATGGTGTAAAGACAACTGAAAGGGAGCGTAAATGCCACTTAAAGATGCTTAAAGGTAGCTTTAAGATGGCTTAAAGGTGACTTAAAGAAGTTTGGATATTCAGGACCTATAAGCTCAGCTTAAAGGTGACTTAAAGGTGGCTCAAAGATTGTATATCCTTTAAGCCACCTTTACGCCACCTTTAAGCCACCTTGAAGGACTTGCTTAAAGATTGTTTTTCGCCCTGTGAATAGAATGGACTAATGACTTTTTTCCGTTTTCAAATGAAAGACCTCTCCGAATGACTTCACATTTTCTAGAAAAAAATAAATTAATATGGAAAATATTCAATATAAGAGTTATGTACAAATCTAAGTATATAATTGTTCTGAAAAAAAAAATTATCTTGTAGTACATGAGACGTTGCAGATTTATACACGCAATTAAACAAATCTACAAATTTTAGTCTTTTCATACATCAAAGAAGAAAGGTACACCTTCATGTTGTCTTATTTTAAAGTGATTTTTAAGTATATAAGAAATGAATTTTGTATCTGAATATGACATAACTCTCTTATTCAACTTAATGACATTTTCCAACTTAGGACACCGACAACATCTTCCAGTGTTCTTTATCCTTCTAAATCTCTGCAAATATATCTAAAAATAAAGCAAATGATACATGGCTTAAGTAAAATCAATAACGTTCTAAACAAAACTACCACTTATGAAATCCGGTTGCTAAATAAACATTTTGTTCAATTTTAAGGAGACTTAGTGGTAAAAAACACTCACCAAAATATTCCTTAATCTTTTTAAAAAATGGTTTGTTAAGCTATAAACTATTACTTGGAATAAAAGATAAACCAGAAAAATAGATTTTCTAAGATTTGAACATTTTTTAATATAGCTAGACATAGTTGTTCTTTTCAGCGAGATAAATATCGTCTAAATATATAAACGACACTTCAGCCCTCTCAAAATAATGGATATAGTATTATTACTTTTTTCAAAATATCTACTATATAGATAATCTGTCGCTGACTCGTTAAAAAAATTATGTGAACCCAAACGTTCTTTAATAACCACTAGATTTTGTTTTTTTTTTAAGTTTTGTAACTTATATTGTAACTATGGTGCGTTAATTAAACACACCACGAATGCTTTTATCTGTAGTTTTCTTCAAAAAGAAGGCTAGAAAAATTAGGTCCTAGCATAGGTCGAATACCTTATAGTTCACTGTTTGATGGAGTTTTTTTAAAGAGATCATACATACAGATGTATATTTGATACAATAACAATACTGTCAACAATTCAAAAAATGATATATCTTGCAAGATCGCAAGAGCTTCGTTAATTTTGGTAACAAATGCAGATGAAATTGATATTTCTTTTTTAAATTCTTGATAGAATAATTCTTCAAGATACAATCTTTATTACTCACTTTCACGAATTATCTTATCGATGTGACATCACAGTTTTGATAATTGAATCCTGACTACTATAAATATTGTTTACAGTGTCAATGTGAACAAAAAACCTATAACAGAATATTCAGATTTTTCCAATGGTTTAAGAATCACATATTATTGATACAAGTACCTTTGTTATGATGTTTCAATTCAAAAATCATTACAACTAATTTTGCAGTTATTTCAATCAACGTTAGTTCAAATTATACGAACTACATGCACTTGAGAACTTTTTGGATTATTATTTCATAAAACATTTTATTCTCTTTTTTTGACAGCATAGTGGGGTGAGTCATTAAATATTTGATTAATTAGATAGGATCATTTTATGATTATTTGCAATATGAAAAATCAGTATCACTCACTTTATTGCATTATCTTATCAATGTGACATCACAGTTATGATAATTGAATCAAGACTACTATAGATATTGTTTACAGTGTCTATTTGAACAAACAAACCTATACGCAGAATATTCAGATATTTCTAATGGTTTGAGAATCACATATTGTTGATACAAGTACCTTTGTTAGGATGATTCAATTCGCAAATCATAACAACTAATATCGCAGTTATTTCAAATAACGTTGGTTCAATTTATACGAACTACATGCACTTGAGAACTTTGTGGATTATTATTTCATAAAACATTTTTTTTTTTTGGACAGACCAGAAAGGTGAGTCATTAAATATTTGATTAATTAGATAGTATCATATGATTATTTGCAAAATGAAAAATCAGTATCACTCACTTTCTTGCATTATCTTATCAATGTGACATCACAGTTATGATAATTGAATCAAGACTACTATAGATATTGTTTACAGTGTCTATTTGAACAAACAAACCTATACGCAGAATATTCAGATATTTCTAATGGTTTGAGAATCACATATTGTTGATACAAGTACCTTTGTTAGGATGGTTCAATTCGCAAATCATAACAACTAATATCGCAGTTATTTCAAATAACGTTGGTTCAATTTATAGTGAGCGCAGCTCGCCGGCGCGCAGCGCCGGCGCGAAGCGAGCTCTACCGGCAAGGCGTGTGTGAATAGAAAATTCGGACTAGTTGCACATTCATTCAACGGATTTTTTTGGCGTCAGTAAATCGGACCAGTAATGCATCGTTTTAGTCGTCCCAGTAGTTCCCTGTAGTCATGGCAATTTTTATAACTTCACACTCTCACGAGAATCAGCAAGACAAATTTAGACAGTAAAAACAATAACGATGTAAGCGACATACAGTCAATGTTACCTCTAAAGTTCACCTCAGTACACTTTCAATCAAAAATAATCGTGTGACGTCACAAACGTTTACACATTGATCCGATATATTTTTTCGGAGTCAGTAAATTTTGACCCACAATTCATAGTACCAATGGTTTCCAACCTCACGTTCCAACATCACGTTCTCCCGAGAATCAAAGTAAAACCTTTGAAAAGCTTATAAGATGTGCAATTTTAAGAACATCATGCTTTTTAAGTAAATAAAACAGTATACTTCGCATACTTTTATTTCTCAGGGGAGTTTTAAAGAGTAAGACGACACTTAACCAACGTCAGCTTTGACGTCACAATAAGCACTGATAAGGGGAAATTACTCTAATAGAAGTTATTGTAAATCTTGAAATGACCAAAATCCTTTTAAAATCTTGCAAAGGCTAAGATAAAGAACAGCTGACGAATAAGGACATTTCTTCAGATACAGGAAACAGTTGTAAATTGCACTAATTTGGATGAATGCTCACAAATATTTTATTCACTATAATTACGGTAATTTCCTGAAACGTAACGTTATATACGTAGCAGCGCCTTTTTTTAAAGGGGGTGGGTGGGTGGATGGCAGCCTCATCCAAAAAATAAAAAACAGAAAAATAAATCATGAAAATTCTTATCCTTCAGCTCTTTAGCAGTTCAATGGTTTCTTTATTTTCACTTCCATTTATTACATGCGGGGGGGGGGGGGACAACACCATGTTCTTTTAACATGATAAGCAAATATTTTTAATCGTAAATTAAAAATAAAATTAAACATTAATTTTTTTTTTTAAGTGGAGGGGCAAATTCATGGTAAGTCGATTTTCTATGTATAAATTGACAAAACTGAAAAAAAATATTAGCATGGGGGGAGCTCTATGATGAGTCAAGTTTTATATGTAAAAAAATGTCTACTGCAAAAAAAAGGGGGAAATCAATCAATCAATAATAATCACAATCACTTTAAAAGAGGAGATGCAGTGCAATGAATATTTATATATTAAAATCTTTATTATTTAACAACATTGTATCTTAGATTAAACTATTGTTCTACATATAAATAAATAAATTATAACAAATCTTATAAACTATGAATAATGAAAATTTACTGAAAAATAGGTATGTTTTATTTTTTGGCATTCAAATTTCACGTTGTTAATTTAATTTTATTAATTTATTATAATTCATTGTTTGATCACATGCTGTGCTCACCCTAACGGTCGCACCGTAAAACATATTACGAACTACATGCACTTGAGAACTTTGTGGATTATTATGTTATAAAAAAATTTATTCTCTTTTTTTTGGACAGACCAGAAAGGTGAGTCATTAAATATTTGATTAATTAGATTGTATCATTTTATGACTATTTGCAATATGAAAAATATAAATATCCGAAACAAAGATTTGATGAATTGATAAAAATCCATATCTCCATTTTCTTTGCATATGTATAATTATCATTTACCATTTAAATTCTGTCAAAACTTTCATTACACTGACTTCCTTTGTTACGTTAATTCAATACAAAAACATTCCATCTAATACAATTAAGAAATGAACTCAATGTCTACCCAAGTTATACGAGTATAACCTGGGTTGGGGCAATTTACGCTTTATAATCCGCGAAGCGGATTATAAAAAAAGCGTAAATTGCCCCAACCCAGGTTATACTCGTATAACTTGGGTAGATATTGAGTTCATTCCTTATAATTTAATTTTCTGTAATTTGCTGTACAAATTGAGTCCGTTTACTTTTAAAAACGATATTAATCTGTTCAAAATTCAAACGTAACGTCAAGCGGATTAGTACGTTTTTGACGTTAGTGCATTGTGACGTGTCTCGTGACATGCAAACCAGGTTATACAAATTTAACTTAATTTTTCTATCCAATCAAATGCCGCGTTACAACCAGAATTAAATTATTTGTTATTTCAACCAATGTCAGTGCATTTGTACGAACTACATAGGCTTGAAACCTTTTGGTTTATTTTCTTATAAAGTATTTTACTCTTCCTTTGACCGTTCATGGAGATGAGTCATATACATTATCATTAATTAATCATTTTGATTGCAATTTGCTCAAACACGAACAATTTTTTAAAAGTTTTGGACTGTTCATTAATACATGTACTCTATTTTACATTTATCTTGTTTTTTTATTATTTTACTTTGCATGTTGTTTTAATGCACAACAAATTCGAATCATTTTGGTTTTGGGTTCAACTTGCTTAAACTGTATATTGTGAATGAATAATGAGCACAACATATGTTCTGAATCTGAAGATGGTACTTTGATTAATATAAACATCATTAAACTTGGTTTTGTTTCATTGAATGTTTGTGCTTAGTTTTATATCTCTGTAACTATTCCTGAAGCATTTTTGATCTATTGTTTAGTAAATCATTTTTCTTTTTTTTTTTTGAAAGGGTGAAACGTCAGAGTTTCATGAGAGTCTTAGCTTATATTGATCATTTCATGCATTTTTTTTGAAATCTTTAAAATTGACACTTTGAATGCTGTCCTCTGATTTTTGTTTTTGGTTTTTTTCCCAATTGTACCACTTGAATTATATAATAGAAATCTATGTTTTAAAAATTGCTAAAATGTCTTTGCTGTAAAACTAAAAAAAAAAAAAAAACGATACATGCTACGATAATAATGTCGCTGGAAAAATTGTTCTTCATTATTCTATCACTCTAATTGTAATAAAGTATTGTTTGGACATTGCGTTATATGAGAATTAAAATCTTCACATGAAGACATTCATACCCGCTTTCATTTTGCGTATGGGGAATAGCTCCCTGTGCGTAATAGTGTTTTATAGTCGCAGTCAATACTTTTCTTGTCTAAATATATCTCCAAATTATCACAGACATGTCTTTATCTGTTTTACGAGAGGTCTAACTCTTCAATACTCCGCATTAATACAAATGAAATAGGCATGAACTAATTTTCAAGAGTTCGAATTGATTATCTAAAGCTCTGATTGGTCAGAAGTTAAGGTAGTGGGAACATGACCTCCTATCAATATCTGTCAGACCCTTACAAGTGTAAGGAGAAAGGGGAGGGTTTTATGAATACTGATTTACAATCCTTTCCTGACTTGAAGCTGTAACGGAAGACCTCATCGTTGCTTGCAACGAGCTCGGCTCTAGTATTATAATCACTTTTATGAAATATCTCATCGATGTGACATCGCAGTTGTAATAATTGAATTTCAGAAAAGTTCTTGTTTACAATGTGTATTTCAACCCAAACAAAAAAAACTATCAGCAGAATGTTAAGATATTTTCAGCTTGTTTGAAAATCACATACCGTTGATACATGTACTTTCTTATTATTTCATTCAATGTTGGTGCATTTTATACGAACTACGTTTAATTGAGAACTTTTTGGTTTATTATCTTATAAGTATTTTATTCTTTTATTTGACAGTCCAATCAGATGAATCGTATACTCTCTACATATATTGAATTTTATAATTATTTGCAATATGCCAAAAGCTAAATATCGAAAACAAAAGTTTGCAAAAATATTAGATTATAATTTAATTATGGTTGTAACGCGGCATTTGATTGGATAGAAAAATTTAGTTAGATTTGTATAACCTGGTTTGCACGTCACAAGACACGTCACAATTTATAGATTTATATCATTTTTAAAAGTAAAATGGACTCAATTTGTACAGCAAATTCCAGAAAATTAAATTATAAGGAATGAACTGAATATCTACCCAAGTTATACTCGTATAACCTGGGTTGGAGCAATTTACGCTTTTTTATAATCCGCTTCGCGGATTATAAAGCGTAAATTGCCCCAACCCAGGTTATACGAGTATAACTTGCGTAGACATTGAGTTCATTTCTTAAATAAATCTAATATGAATCACACAAAAACAATATAACAATCAACATAACGATCAAGATGGCATCCACTTTTTTGATAAATGGATATGTCATTAAAATTTGATGAATATTAAGGAAGTCAATTCGGTTGGCTTAGTCGATTAATCGGAGCCTTTATTCGAGCGATAGTCGTGTACTCGTTGATTTATTTGAAATTGTGTGTCCTTATTCTACTGCCAGATACATCGTATCTGAACCATAATAAACATTTAAAATCTTATGATACGTCGTAATAGATGTATTTAATTTCAAACAAATTAATTCAGACATTGTCTGACATCCACTGTACATTGACTGTACCTCACTGTACATTTCACTGAATTCCACTGTACCTCACTGTACCCCACTGTACATTTCTACTGAGCAACACTGTATTCCACTGTACGCCACTGTACAGTCCTACTGACTTCCACTGTACCCCACTGTACGCCACTGTACAGGGCACTGACCAACACTGTACCCCACAGTACGCCACTGTACCGGACACTGACCATCACTGTACCCTACACAACGCCACTGTACTATTAATTTGAGGGAAAAAAATCAGATTTTTGAATCTTCAGTATGTTTTTTCTTTAATATTTCTTATTAATATGCTGTATATAAGGAATAAGGAATCATACTTTGAGTATTATGAGGTGATAATTTCGGTCGGGGCGTGATCAAATCCAATAAAGCCCGAAGGGCTTTATGATAGATTTGATCACACCCCGACCGAAATTATCATCTCATAATATTCAAAGAATGATTCCTTATTACTTGTATTTATATAATTTTAAGCCATCGAACGATTTTATATTTAAATATTAATAATTTAATTCTGGTTGTAACGCGGCATTTGATTACAAATTGAAAAATTAAGTTAAATTAAGTTAAATTTGTATAACCTGGTTTGCACGTCACAAGACACGTCACAATGCACTAACGTCAAAAACGTACTAATCCGCTTGACGTTACGTTTGAATTTTGAACAGATTAATATCGTTTCTAAAAGTAAACGGACTCAATTTGTACAGCAAATTACAGAAAATTAAATTATAAGGAATGAACTCAATATCTACCCAAGTTATACGAGTATAACCTGGGTTGGAGCAATTTACGCTTTTTTTATAATCCGCTTCGCGGATTATAAAGGGTAAATTGCCCCAACCCAGGTTATACTCGTATAACTTGGGTAGACATTGAGTTCATTTCTTAAATAAGCAAACCCCGCTGGCGCCTCGATTTGGCGTCATTTGTATTATGGGTTATATAGTACAGAATCGATACGTAGTGTTATCACAGGCAAAGATACTGGAAAATGTAAATATATAGCATTAACAATATGCATAGAGACAACTTGATAGAAAAATGCAACAGGTCGTTAAATTTATTTAATATGTTTTATTTATCAACGTCTATTGTTATTGAATGAAACGATCACAAAATTATGAAAATATCCCTAGCTATCAGGTGAAAGTTCTAAAGGACTAAGTGCGGTTTTATGCAATTTTTGCCCCCCAAAATCAAAGTTTCAGAGAGAGCTTTAAAATAAGGTGAAAGATAGTTAAAATCATATTGGAAATAAAGGTGTAAAAGGTTATCACCACAGTGACGTCATAATGTAGTAATGACGTAATGAATATTGCATTATTTTGATAAATTGATGTTTTGTAGCAAAATATGGGTGTTTTCCGATGGTTTTTCGACTGGGAAACATCGAGCGCAGGCTTGCTCAAGTACCATTTTTTAGTATGATCTGTATAACTATATGAAGAAAAACATATGTTAAAATCGCACTTGAGCAGACCTGCGCTCTATACTTTCGAATGCAAAATAAAGGGCAAAAATGAGAATATCTTCATTTGTTTGCCAATTTGCGGGAATTAGGTCATTTACGTGACGTCATAGATAAACAGCGAGTGAGCAATGATGACTAAAATCAAGATTAAAGTAATAGGATTCCTCTTTATAATGATTTGTGAAGATTTCATTTTATACGATACTATTTAAAAATTAGTTGAAATCGGGGGCAGATATTTGACCATACCGCACATAGTCCTTTTACATGTTGAATCTGATTATTAAAAAGTGCATGTCATTATGTTTTTTCTGCCAGTCAACGGAAAATACCCCCCCCCCCCCCAACCAGGTAAATAATCATTCCTCATCGATGATATATGACAAGCCCTCGTTTAAATGATCGGGTTGTTAATTCTCTGTGTCTCATGAGCTGTCTTCTACCCACTGAAAAACGATCAATTAAACACAGAATCCACAAAATATAATTCATGCTTGTTCTTCGTGTACACATGTCCAAGTATCATGACTGCGCGATTGACTACACAGGTACATTTTGAAGAATTTCAAAGCGTGCGAGTTTCTAGCTCATATGTTGAATTCTTTTGATTAAAATGTTTAAAAATACATTGCAAATGTCGGGTTTTAATTTTACAAAATACATTGTAACATTTACTGCAGAATACATTGTAAATTTTAAACAGAGAGATAGAGAGAGAGAGAGAGAGAGAGAGAGAGAGAGAGAGAGAGAGAGAGAGGCACAGAGAGAGATTACAGGTATATCACTTTCTGACTATATTGTATTGGTATCATATGTCGTTGTAGAGAAGTTCACAATTCACAAATCTATGTTGGAACTGGCGGTTGTGATGCCGTAAGGGGATTTTAACGTGCTGATACTTTTCTGACTCGGGGCCTCAGGTTTTAGCACTAGAAAAGTCATGAGAGAGAGAGAGAGAGAGAGAGAGAGAGAGAGAGAGAGAGAGAGAGAGAGAGAGAGAGAGAGAGAGAGAGAGAGACATAAAGATTACAGGTATATCACTTTCTGACTATATTGTATTGGTATCATATGTTGTTGTAGAGAAGTTTACAATTCACAAATCTATGTTGGAACTGGCGGTTTTGATGCCGTAAGGGGATTTTAACGTGCTGATACCTTTCTGACTCGGGGCCTCAGGTTTTAGCACTAGAAAAGTCATGAGAGAGAGAGAAAGAGAGAGAGAGAGAGAGAGAGAGAGGGAGGAGAGAGAGGAGAGAGAGAGAGATTAATCAGAAATCGATTGGGGTAAGAAATTGATTGTCTATTAATCTGTTTCTTTAACATACCGATTATTTTTCTTAAGTCTCAAGTTTATCTCTGCCAACTAACTTCCGGGTTTAAAAAAAATCTGCAAACTTTAAGTCGAAAAATAAAATGTAGTACGGATAATGCCCCCCCCCCCTTCCCTTTTCCCCCCGAATCCACTTAAGCAATCGATTAATAAAATTAAAGATTTTTCTTTAATTTTGACCTCGGTGTGTAATCACTATTAAATAGATATAATAAATCCCACTTTTGTAAACATTACATGCAAGTAGTCCTACTTGTAAGTAAATAATAATAATCTTTTAAGATAGATTCTAACTGATTATGATCCCAAGGCACCTGTCAACCGTAATTATTTTTTTAATCAAAAGTGAAAATTCAGATTTGTGTTTTCCCCCGACGTTTACATCTGTTTATTCCTAGGCTACAACACATATATACACAGGTATTCAGTTTTCACACCTTTACGCAGTCAGCCGGTCGTGTGTATAGTCTGCGCCTTTTCTGTTAGTTCCGAGTTTTTCGTTGCTCCCAAACACACAAACGATTTTTATCTGTAGACATACACAAGGAAGACAGTACATCATCGATATAAAAGATTATATTTTAGCGCTGACTTTCAATCATTAAGAATGTTTAAGACAATCATTCAATAACGAACTTCAAATCATTTGAATTGTGTGTGCGTGTGTATAAAAGATTGAAATTATCTCGTTTGCTATGATATACCAATATACTGCTTTCAGTAAATGAAGAAAAAAATCAGAAGAAAAAACGAAAAATCATTTTAAAGGCCGAACATTTTTACCGGGTGGTAAATCTCAGGTGAGGGCGGGGCTTAATTTCTGGAGGTGTGAAAGCCTCCGGGGCTGGAGTCTACCCGAGTGCATGTGGTCGAGAACGCTGCTAATCACTATGTACAGGAAGCAAATATTATACAAGATATAAATAATTAGTCAGAAATGGCCTTCGTTTGAATATTTCTACAATTGACAACACGAAGCGATTTTATACGGAAATGTTACGTGTCGTCCGAATTTTCTCTAATAGCACGTGTGTAAAGCACAATTAAAAAAAAAAAATTCAGTAAACTAGCTAATTCTGCTTTAACAATTTAACTTGGTACATTGTGTTTAGCACTTAACATTGTTTAAGACGTTAATTTTAACAAAAATAATTGTGTAAGAAAACCATACGATCAGTTAAAATGTTGTATGTAAATGTACATGTATGAATAATATTTTTTTAGAATATTGTTTAACGTCAATAGCGAACTGTTTGATTTTGATTGGATAGAGTGTAGCATTATATATTTATAATTATGTACATATGTTATGTTTGAATTTAGCCAATAAACAATACAAAGGCAGCCATTATACGATGACAACTAATGGAGTTCGTTCTCCATGGAGTGACGTTTTCTTGAAACAAGTTCCAATTGACTGTATAATTAGTAAATAAAGCTTTAATAGCTAATAAGTTTGTTTTAAAAAAGAAACTTTTATATGCATGTTTTGAGCTGCATGCTCATTCATCTCTGGGGAATTTATTAGGTCATAGACATTCAACATGACTGAATAATAAAAAAATATTCTTCTCATTTATCCGACCCGTACACAATTCACCTATCACGGAAAGAGAAAATAAACATGTTTGCCTATTAATTAAGGTGTCGCTTATAATTAAAGAGATGTTAAAATTAAATTATTTTGATGCAGCAAAAATACTGGGGGTGTTTATGCCTTCCTGACTTTGGTCCATTAACATTTAGGAGAATAGTTTGAGAGAGAGAGAGAGAGAGAGAGAGAGAGAGAGAGAGAGAGAGAGAGAGAGAGAGAGAGAGAGAGAGAGAGAGAGAGAGCAAACAGAGAGAGACAGACAGACAGACAGAGACAGAGAGAGACAGACAGAGAGACAGACAGAGAGAGAGAGAGAGAGAGAGAGAGAGATTGTTTCTTATTAAAACTATGTAACTATATCATGGCAACATTCTTATAGCTTTGCAAGAGAAGATACATGTAAATGTAATGACATACATGTATGTGGTGATAACGAACAATGTTCAAAATCAAAAGTACATAACTGTCATGTATATTATTTAAAGTGCCGTAACAGAGTGAAATATTATTTGAACACTGTTCGTTATCACCACATTTCATTTTTAATTTAACACCATACTTATTTTGGTATCAGCAACTGGTGAGGGAGGGCTGAGGATTTGTAAATATCTGACATGATTGAAATAATAAAAAGAAAACACATCTAAAATGATGAATATAAAGATTATTTCCTTTATTCATACGTGTTATATTTTTAAAAATATATATTTCAACTCTAAAGACCACCAATACCCCCATAAGGGAATTCCATAATATCTTGAACAAGGTGTCAGACTGACAATTTACAAGGTTGAATATTGCGACATTCACGCCTTTTGATCTACTGAAAGTATGTATACTATACACAGATAGACCCGCGCTGATTTTCATGTGAAGTAAAACTTCAAAGACATTATTAAGTCCAGACCAGTTATCTTCTCTTTTTGAAAAAAAAAATATGTTTGTTGCAATTGAGCAATATGGTGGATTTTTTTATTGTTGAAAAAATTGTCTTTCCTCCACATATATGTTACATTAATATTTTAAAATTCAGAGAATTTAAAACTATATAAATTGTAATACATAGTTTTAAATTTTCTGAATTTTAAAACTTTAATGTAACATGAAACTAATATTTATTTGACAATAATGATAAAATTAAATTAATTGTTAAAAAAAAATTAAATAATTAGTTACTAAAACATTGATATTGAAATATATATAAATACTTTCCCTATTTAATTGGGTAAGTTGCTATATTCTGTATGATAATTGGATTCTGAGTGTTTAATACATGCACGGATCGGAGGATTTCGGGGGGGGGGGGGATTCAGAGGATAATTCAATTTTTTAAACATTACATATTACAACTATCCAAAATACTAGTATCATAATGTCTAAGCTTCCCCAGAAATCGATGATATCCTCGCCCTTTCCCTGAAAAAGAATCTGACCGCACATTTAATTATATAAGAACTTGAAGAAATAGAAGCCAATTTTCTCTCTTGTAAGCAATAGGAAAGAATCAAAACAAATCCAGATTTTGGTCTTATATAAAGTAAATATTTAATTCATTGTTCAAACATAACTTAACGTAAAAACATAGGTACAGTGGGTTACAGTGGTGTACAGTGTTTGTCAGTACCATGTACAGTGGTGTACAGTGGGGTACAGTGCTGGTCAGTACCCCGTACAGTGGTGTACAGTGAGGTACAGTGCTAGTCAGTGAGTAGGTACAGTGGGGTTCAGTGGAGTACAGTGTCATACAGTCGCTCTGTACAGTCGGGTACAGTGGGATACAGTGTGGTACAATATCTCTGTACAGTGGGTGTACAGTGGATTTACAGTAGGGTACAATGAATATACAGTGTATGTCAGACAATGTCAGTCAATTTTTGGGAATATCAGTGGATTTTGAATTCAGTAGTGAGATGTATTTAATTTCAAACAAATTCAAGAATATGTTATCTAGATATCTGATAGCTAATGTTTTAGCTTTTCCTTTTTCTGGTGAAGCTTTTACATAATTAATTTCTTTATCATAATAGGCAAATCAAATATGACCTCTTTGATGTTAAGCCATTGTTCCGTGTCGTGCCAAAATCAAAAATTAAAATTAATGGTTATATAAAAACAAACACATTGAGATGATATTATTATTTTATTACACATAAAATAAGCTTTATTTCAAAACTTTTTTCATCATTAGTTAAATGGTAGTATCAAATGCCGTTTTCAATTTATTAACAATAGAATTTGCATATTACTCACCAAATACATAAATATATATTTACATACCATACAATATTAAATTTTGAATTTTTTTTTTGTATTTTTGACATCACAATGAACTGAAAAAAAGTAAATCTTTTTTATATTAGTCAACTTGTACATGTAACACAATAAACAAACATGCTGCAAGTAGATGCAGATAGATGTGGGCATTTGGTGCATGTGCAAAAAAAATATGTTCAATCTTTACGTCTTTCATTTATTTACTATGTCCTATCCAATTCAATATTGTTGACGGGAATAGAATGGACTAATGACTTTTTTCGTTTGAAATGAAAGACCTCTCCGAATGACTGTTTACATATTTAGTGAGAAATAAATTAATATTAAAAATATTCAACTTAGGAGTTCTGTACAAATCTAAGTATATAATTGTTCTGATTAAAACATTATTTTAGTAGTACACAAAACGTTGCAGATTTATACACGCAATTAAAAAAAATCTACAAATTTTAGTCTTTTCACACATCAAATAAGAAAGGTACACCTTCAAGTTGTCTTTGTAAATCTCTACAAATATATGAAAAATAAAACAAATAATACATGGCTTTAGTAAAATCAATAACGTCCTAAACAAAACTACCCCTTATGAAAACCGGTTGCTAAATGAACATTTGTTTAATTTTAAGGAGACTCAGTGGTAAACAAAAAATCACCAAAATATTTCTTAATCTTTTTAAAAAAAGTTTGTTGACCTATAAACTATTACTTGGAAAAGAAAAAAAACCACAGAAATATATTTTATAATATTTGAACATTTTTTAATATAGCTAGATATAGCTCTTTTTTTCAAGGAAATAAATAGCGTCTAAATATATAAACAACCATTTAGCCTTCTTAAAATAATGGATATAGTATTTTTTTTAAATATCTACGCTATAGATAATCTGTCGCTGACTCGTTAAAAAAATTATGTGAACCCAACTGATCTTTAATAACCACTAGAGTTTGTTTGTCTTTTTTAAGTTTTGTAACTTAAATTGTAACTATGGTGCGTTAATTAGATACATCACATATGCTTTTATTTGTAGTTGTTTTCTTATTGTCAAAAAAGGTTAGAAAAATTAGGTCCTAACATGGGTCGAATACCTTATATTTCCCTGTAATTTGATTCTCTTAAAAATTCTGTACAATTTGATGGAGTTTTTCTAAAGAGATCATACATACAGATGTATATTTGATACAATAACAACACTGTCAACAATTCAAAAATGATATATTAAGATCGCAAAAGGTTCGTTAACTTTGGTAACAAATGCAGATGAAATTGATATTTCTTTTTAAAATTCTTTATTAAATAATTCTTCAAGATACAATCATTATTACTCACTTTCGCGAATTATCTTATCGATGTGACATCACAGTTTTGATAATTAAATCCAGACTACTATAAATATTGTTTACAGTGTCTATTTGAACCAAAAACCTATAACAGAATATGAAGATATTTCTAATGGTGGTCGCCCGCTTGGACACGTGGGTTCTCTCCGGGTACTCCGGCTTCTTCTCACACCAATGACCCCCTCGCGTTAACATCTGTACCAACGAGAGATATTAATATAAGTTGTAGAACTTGCTTATCAATCGTTGTAAAATAAATAAAGTTCAGTTTTTTTCTAATGCTTTGAGAATCACATATCGTTGATACAAGTACCTTTGTTATGATGATTCAATTCAAAAGTCATTACAACTAATTTCATAGTAATTTCATTCAACGTTAGTTCAAATTATACCAACTACATGCACTTGAGAACTTTTTGGATTATTATTTCATATAACATTTTATTGTCTTTTTTTTTGACAGCGAGATGGGGTGAGTCATTAAATATTTGATTAATTAGATTGTATCAATTTATGATTATTTGCAATATGAAAAATCATTTTCACTCACTTTCACGAATTATCATATCTATGTGACATCACAGTTATGATAATTGAATCAAGACTACTATAACTATTGTTTACAATGTCTATTTAAACAAAAAACCTCTAAGCAGAATATTCAAATATTTCTGATGCTTTGAGAATCATATATTGTTGATACAAGTAAATTTGTTATAATGATTCAATTCAAAAATCATAACAACTCATTTCGCAGTTATTCCATTCAACGTTTGTTTAATATATATAAACTACATGAACTTGAGAACTTTTTGAATTATCATTTCATAAAACATTTTATTCTCCTTTTTGGACAGCCCAGTGAGGCGAATCATTAAATATTTGATTAATTAGATTGTATCATTTTATGATTCTTTGCAATATGAAAAAAAGATAAATATCCGAAACAAACATTGATGAATTGATAGAAATCTATATCTCCATTTTCATTGTTTATGTATAATTATCATTTACCGTTTAAATTCTGTCAGAACTTTCATTACCCTGACTTTCTTTGTTACGTTAATTCAATACAAAAACATATCATCTAATACAATTGTTATTTCAATCAATGTCGGTGCATTTAATTTGTACGAACTACATAGACTTGGAGCTTTTTTGATTTTTTTTCTTATAAAATATTTTACTCTTCTTTTGACAGTTCATGGAGATGAGTCATACATCATAATCATTGATTAATCATTTTGATTGCAATTTGCTCAAACAAGAACACGTTTTTTATCTCACCTGAGCTGAAAGCTCAAGTGAGCTATTCTGATCACATTTTGTCCGTCGTCCGTCTGTCCGTCCGTCTGTCCGTCTGTAAACTTTTTACATTTTGAACTTCTTCTCTAAAACCGCTTATCCAATTTCAACCAAATTTGGCACAAAGCATCCTTATGGGAGGGCAATGATAAATTGCAGAAATAAAAGTCTAATCTATATTCAAAGCGGTGAAAACCTTGAAACTGTAGAAAAAGGGGGGTGCATTTTTAAAAATCTTCTCCTCAAGAACTACCGAGTCCATTTCAACGTAGTTAAGCATAAATTATCCTTATGGGAAGGAAAATATAAATTGCAAAAATCAAGTGCTAATTCTGTTTCAAATCTGAGTTATTACGAAAATAATAATAAAGGAAGGCGTGTTTCAATCAGTTTAATAGCTTCGGGATCGGCATACGATAAAATGGGTAGGCAAGACTTGGCCTGAGCAAAACAAAAGTTTGGCAGGTATTAATCTGCCAATCTCATTAAAATTTCAGGATATTTGATGGACCAGTATATTTGTATTCGCTGTGAATTTTGCTGCAAAATAATGCGTATTTGGAATTGACGATTGCCGATCTGCCCCGGCTTTTCTTTTGCCACGGCCCGGGTTTGCATACCCATTTTACCAAGACTTGTATTCCATACTTCTAAAACCAGGTTCTTTGTTTAAAGCAGCTATGACATTATACGAAAAAGGGTCGATCTGACTATGATGAATTTGTTTGCTATGCAGCAGATCGCGTATGAAGGGAAATTTTCGAAACATGCAAAATATATTGGTGCCGATTTTGTGAAGTAAATTGAAGCTAAATATTTCAACGCGTTGACAGTTTTCACACATGACGTTGGTGTTAGCTTGTTCTGATTTTCGTTTCGTTTTCATTATGCTTTGTAACCTGGGAACTATCGTCTGTATTTCGTGATTTTTTACGTACTAAATCAAACAGAGACTTCGGTAAATCAAACAGTTCACTGTCTACCTGCGCAAATTAAGCAAAATCTGATGTATCAAAAAAGTACTGAAATACAATTCATTCTATCGGTAATTCGGCATTATCTTTTGCGTAATGGTAGATTAATGCAATAGGTTTTGTTGAGATGCTCGGCATTTTCTCGAGTTTATTCAGTTTAAATAGAGTTTGATATCGCTGACGGAAATTAAATATGTAGGTATATACATGTATATATATGATTCATTTCGAAAAAATAAATTGTGTTCTTTATTTGTTATAGTGCATGTTCCTTGTGTTTAATTGTTTACAATTTCTATTTACTAACCATATTTGAGTGTTAAGCTTCGAATTATAAGCAAGATACAGAGATTTGCTCACAATTCTATGTTTGTACACAGATCTTAAAAACTAAAGATGAAAAAAGTAAAAAAATGGTTAATATTTATGAAGAAAATTTTCAAAGAACGTTCTTCCAGAAACCAACTTAAACAACTTATTGTATTGTAAACTTAACCTTTTTTCGTCATTATTACTCCTACTGTACATGTGATCCAGGACTGTGTTTGTGTTCATTGGTATAAACTGATTTTGAACCTCAAATACCAGTGAAATGGTCTTGAATGAATAAAAGAATTGAAAATCTTATGCCATTTTTTTTTCCATTTTAAATGCTAAATAGGAAATACCAAGTTAAAAATCTTAAGCTGAATGTAATAAACTCATGTGAACAAAATATGACTCAAACCTAGGCGAACTGTGAGCTCTGTATCTTGCTTATAATTCTACGATTGACGCTGAAACACTACTGAATTCAAAATCCACTGATATTCCCAAAAATTGACTGACATTGTCTGACATCTACTGTATAACCACTGTACCCTACTGTAAATCCACTGTACACCCACTGTACAGAGCTACTGTACCACACTGTATCCCACTGTACCCCACTGTACAGAGCCACTGTACTCCACTGTACTCCACTGGACAGCACAGTACCTACCCACTGACCAGCACTGTACCTCACTGTACACCACTGTACGGGGCACTGACCAACACTGTACCCCACTGTACACCACTGTACAGGGTACTGATAAATACTGTACACCACTGTAACCCACTGTACCTAGTATGTTTTATAAGTTATAATGTTTAAACAATGAATTGAATATTTACTTTATTTGAGACCAAAATCTGGATTTTTTTTATATTCTTTCCTATTGCTTACAAGAGAGAAAACGGGCTTCTATTTCTTTAAGTTCATATATAATTACATGCGCGGTCAGAATTCTTTCCAGGGAAAGCGCAGGGATACTTGTTTTCTGGGGGAGCTTAGACATATTTTGGATAGTTGTACTATGTAAGTTTAAAAAAAATTAAATTATCCTCTGATCCCCCCCCCCCCATCCTCCGATCCACGCATGTATTTATCTAAAAACTCGGAATCCAATTATCATACAAAATATAGCAACTTTGTCAATAAAAAGGGGAAAATATTTTTATATATTTCAAAATCAAAGTTTTAGTAACTAAATATCAAGTTGATTTTTTTTTACAATGAATTTCATTTAATCAATATTGTCAAATAAATATTAGTATATATGTTACATTAAAGTTTTAAAATTAAGAGAATTTAAAACTATGAATTACAATTTATAGATAGTTTTAAATTATCTGAATTATAAAACTTTAATGTAACATACATGTACATGTGGAGTAGGGACAACTTTTTTAACGATAGAAAAAATTACACCATATTGCTCAACATACTGACTTTTTTTTTCAAAAGAGAGAAGATAACTGGTCTGGACTTTAAAATGTCTTTGAAGTTTTACTTCACAGGAAGATCAGCGAGTCAGTATCTGTGTATAGTATACATACTTTCAGTAGATCAAAAGGTGTGAATGTCCCAATATTCAACCTTGTAAATTGTCAGTTTGACACCTTGTTCAAGATATTATGCAATTCCCTTATAAGGGTATTTGTGGTCTTTATATTATTAAATCCATTTGAAATATATTTTTTAAAAACATAACATGTATGAATAAACGAAATACTCTTTATATTAATCATTTTAGATGCGTTTTTTTTATTATTTAAATCAAGTCGGATATCGATATTAAACATGTTAAACATTTATAAATCCTCACACCCCCCCCCCAACCAGTCGCTGATATCAAAATAAGTATTGTGTTAAATTAAAAATGAAATATGTTGATAACAAACAGTGTTCAAATAATATTTCACCCTATTACGGTACTTTTAATTATATACTTTTGAATTTGAACACTGTTCATTATCAACACATTTAATACATCTACATGTATCTTCTCTTGCACAGCTAAGAATGTTGCCATGATATACATGTAGTAACAGTTTTGATAAGAAAAAATATACCCCCTCCTTCCCTCCCTCCTCTCTCTCTCTCTCTCTCATGTTGTAACTATTCTCCTCCAAAGTCAGGAAGGCATACATAAGCCCCCCCCCCCCCCCCCCCCCGCTGCAATATTTTTGCTGCATCAGTTTAATTTTAGCATCTCTTCAATTATAAACGACACCTTAATTAATAGACAAACATGTTTATTTTCTCTTTCCGTAATAAGTTAATTGTGTAAGGGTCGGATAAATGAGAAAAATAGTTTTATTATTCAGTAATTAAAAATACGCAATTTATTTTTGAATCATGTTGAATGTATATGACCTAATAAATTTCACGACGATGAATGAGCATGCAGCCCGAAACATGCATACAGAATTTCCTTTTTTAAAACAAACTTATGAGCTATTAAAGCTGTATTTACTGATTATACACTCAATTGGAACTTGTTGCACGAAAACGTCACTCCATGGAAAACGAACTCCTCCATTAGTTGTCATCGTATAATGGCTGCCTTTACATTCAAGTGAATATTTTTACTGATCGTATGGTTTTCTTATACAATTATATTTATTAAAATTAACGTCTTAAACAATGTCAGGTGCTAAACACAATGAACTGAGTTAAATCTTTAAAGCAGAATTAGTTTACTGATTTTTTTTTATTGTGCTTCACACACGTGCTCGGACGACATTTCCGTATAAAATCGCTTCGTATAGTAATTAAAACAAAAAGATATTCAAACTATGACGAATTCTGACTAATTATTTATATCTTGTGTAATATTTGCTTCCTGTGTATAGTGATTAGCAGCGTCCACGATCGCAGGTAGACTTCCAGCCCCGGAGGCTTTCACACCTCTAAAAATTAAGCCCCGCCTTCACCTGAGATTTACCACCCGGTAAAAAATTTCGGCCTTTAAAACGATCTTTCGTTTTTTCTTCTGTTTTTTTTCTTCATTTACTGAAACCAGTATATTGTATCATAGCAAACATTTCAAATCTTCTTAAAAAATCTCTCTCTCTCTCTCTCTCTCTCTCTCTCTCTCTCTCTCTCTCTCTCTCTCTCTCTCCATGCTAACGTACGAATATTTTAGTATTTAAATAAAGTACTACCGGTAACATGTAGTAATGTTGACAGCGGCTAAATCTAAATATTGGCATTAAAAAAAATTAAAGTATGTATTTATCTTTAGTTTCGGGATAATGTCCATGGATTCAAATGATTTGAAATTCGTTATTCAATGATTGTCTTGAAAATTCTTAATGATTGAAAGTCAACGCTAAAAAGTAATATTTTATATCGACAGTGTACTGTCTCCTTCTTTGTGTATGTCTACAGAAAAAAATCTTTTGTCTGTCTGGGAACAACAAAACCCGGAACTAACAGAAAGGCTCAGACTATAAACACAGCCGGGTGACTGTGTCAAGGTGTGAAAACTGACCACCTGTGTATATGTGTTGGGGCCTGGGAATAAATAGATGGAAACGTCGGAAAATACACTGTTAAAACAAAAAATCTGAATTTTCACTTTTGATTAAAAAAATCATTATGGTTGCCGGGTGCATTGGGATCATCATCATTTAAAATCTGTCTTAAAAGATTATTATAATTTACTTACATGTAGGACTAGTTTCATGCAATGTTTGCACAAAGTGGGATTTATCATAATATCTATTTAATAGTGATTACACATCGAGGTCAAAATTTAAAAAAAAATGCATTAATTTTTATAACCGATTGCTTAACATGAATCGTTTCGACATAACGCAGTACTGTAAGGGGTATCAAGTGGATTCGGGAAGAAAACAAGGTGGGGGGGGGTGATATTATCGATATAATTACATTTCATTTTTCGACTTAAAGTTTGCAGATATTTTTCTAAAACCACGGAGTTGGTTGGCAAAAATAAACGTAAGACATAAAGAAAAATAATCGATATGTAAAAGAAGCAGATTAATAGACAATCAATTTCTTATTATTCTAATCGATTTCTGATTAATCTCTCTTTCTCTCTCTCTCTCTCTCTCATGAATTTTCTAGTGCTAAAACTTGAGGCCCCGAGCCAGAAAGGTATAAGCACGTTAAAATCCCCTTACGGCCTCACAACCGCCACTTCCAACATAGATTTTATTGTGAACTTTTCTACGCTTGCAAATGACACCAATACAATATTGTCAGAAAGTTTTATACCTGTAATCTATCTCTCTCTCTCTCTCTCTCTCTCTCTCTCTCTCTCTCTCTCTCTCTCTCTCTCTCTTTCTCTTTCTCTCATTATACAAAAAAGTGTGTAGCGTAGGGCATTTTATATATCTTATTTCTTAAACATTTAAAAGTAAATCATATATTAAAAAACTGTACAGCTACGCATATTGCAACATGTTACAACCTTCCTTGATTTAAATCCTTCCTTTTATTTCTTGCTGAAATTAATGATACAGTTAATTACCGCTTAATATGTCACTGATTATGTTTAACATTTATAATGTATTCTGCAGTAGGTGTTATTTTGTAAAATTAAAACCCGACATTTGCAATGTATATTTAAATATTTTAATCAAAAGAAATCAATTAACAAATAAGCTAGAAACTCGCACGCTATCTTCAAAATGTTGTAGTCAAGCGGGCAGTCATGATATTTGGACATGTGTACAAAAAAAACAAGCATGGATATATTTTGTGGATTCTGTGTTTAATTGACTGTTTTAAGTGGCTAAAACACAGCTTATGAGACACAGAGAATTAACAACCCGATCATTTAAACGAGGGCTTGTCATATATCATCAATAAGAAATGATTATGTAACCTTGCTGGTGGTGGGGGGGGGGGTATTTTCGAATGACTGGCAGAATGAACATAATGACATGTACTTTTTTAATAATCAGATTCAACATGTAAAATTCAATACTTTAACCTTATAGCTAGGGAAATTATCATAATTTTATGATCGTAACATTCAATAACAATAGACATTTATTAATAAAGAAAACGTAATAAATAAATTTAACGACCTGTTGCATTCTTCTGTCAAGTTATCTGTATACATAATGATAATGCTATATACAGTATAATCAAAATAAATATCTAAGAAAAAAAAATATACTGAAGATTTAAAAATCTGATTTTTTTCTCAAATTAATAGTACAGTGCCGTACAGTGGGGTACAGTGATGGTCAGTGCCCGGTACAGTGGCGTACAGTGGGGTACAGTGCTGGTCAGTGCCCTGTACAGTGGCGTACAGAGGGGTACAGTGGAAGTCAGTAGGACTGTACAGTGGTGTACAGTGGGATACAGTGCTGTTCAGTAGAAATGTACAGTGGGGTACAGTGGGGTACAGTGGAAGTCAGTGAAATGTACAGTGAGGTACAGTCAATGTACAGTGGATGTCAGACAATGTCAGTCAATTTTTGGGAATATCAGTGGATTTTGAATTCAGTAGTGAAATTTTGGTTGAACATTAGAAATTCTATATGAATTAGAGTATGTTAAATACTTGTACAAACAAAATAAAAGAATGATATTCTGTATATACCTACCGGTACTCTCTGGGGCCCCCTCTTTATACATTAAATAATGTGAAATCTACATCAATTTTGATAGTTTTTCAGACACGAGTTAATAAAAACGACATCTTTAAAACAGTTTCCATAGGTTTGACACATTTCTGTTGCGGGGATAAAGTAATTATCGCTATTCCTAAAAAAAGTATCACAGCGGAAAATTATCCTTGTTTGTACGCAAAGTAAATACCAGTCATTTAATTATAATGGAGAAGACAAATAAAATTGTTGAATGTTTTTAATTTGAGGAATTGAGTACATTGAGGTACAATTTTCTTCTTCACATCTATACATGTAGGATTTTTTAAATAGAAAACAATAACTATTATATATATTTTTTAAATACAATAACTAGTAAGTAGTTGATGAAAAAAAATGTACCTATATGCTCTCATATATTTTGATCGCTTTACAAAGGGGGGGGGGATCAGAACGAACATATAGGGAATGGGAAGTTAACAACTTAACAGTGTACCCCTGCTAAATGTTTAGTTTATTATCTTTGCGTAGGATTTTCTTATTCTGGTAAAAAATAGTATTTCATGAAGGTTCAATGTCAAAGATTACGTGTATGCAAAAATAAGTGTAAAATTCGAATACTTTACAATTTTTTTTTGTTATTCTACCGATGGACCATATTGCACAATATCTTTTGAACGCCCATTGTTGCTCAGGTGAGGGATGTGGCCCCATGGGCCTCTTGTTTTAAGTTTTGACTGTTCATTAATACATGTACTCTATTTTACATTTAGCTTTTTTTATTTATATTACCTACATTGCATGTTGCTAAAAAAAACATACATGCTACGATAATAATGTCGCTTGAAAAGTTGTTCTTCATTATTTTATCAATTGTTATAAAGTATTGTTTGGACATTGCGTAATATAAGAATTAAAATCTTCACGTGAAGACATTCATACCCGCTTTCATTTTGCTTATGGGGAATCGCTTCCTGTGCGTAATAGTGTTTTAAAGTCGCAGTTAATACCTTTCTTGTCTAAATATATCCTCAAATTATCACAGACATGTCTTTATCTGTTTTACGAGAGGTCTAACTCTTCAATACTCCGCATTCTGGGGGTTACCTTAACACAAATGAAATAGGCATGAACTAATTTTCAAGAGTTCGAATAGATTTTCTAAAGCTCGGATTGGTCAGAAGTTAAGGTAGTGTGAAAATGACCTCCTATCAATATCTGTCAACCCTTCCAAGTGCAAGGAGAAAGGGGAGGGTTTTATGAAGACTGATTGACAATCCCTTTTTGACTTGAAGCTGTAACGGAAGACCTCATCGTTGCTTGCAACAAGCTCAGCTCTAGTATTATAATCACTTTTATGAAATATCTCATCGATGTGACATCGCAGTTGTAATAATTGAATTCAGAAAAGTTCTTGTTTACAATGTGTATTTCAACACACAAAAAAAAACTATCAGCAGAATGTAAAGATATTTTCAACTTGCTTGAAAATCACATACCGTTGATACATGTACCTTATAATTATTTCATTTAATGTTGGTGCATTTCATACGAACTACGTGTAATTGAGAGCTTTTTGGTTAATTATCTTATAAAACATTTTATTCTTTTATCTGACAGTCCAATCAGATGAATCATAAACTTTCTACATATATTGAATTTTATAATTATTTGCAATATGCCAAAAGCTAAATAACGAAAACAAAAATTTGCAAAAAATATTAGATTATAAATCTAATGAATCACACAAAAACAATATAACAATCGAAATAACGATCAAGATGGCATAAATGAATATGTCATTAAAATTTGATGAGTTAATAAAACTTTAGACCTCCATTTTCAATGAATATTAAGGAAGTCAATTTTACTCGGTTGGCTTAGTCGATTAATCGGAGCCTTTATTCGAGCGATAGTCGTGTACTCGTTGATTTATTTGAAACTGTGTGTCCTTATTCTACTGCCAGATACACCGTATATGAACCATAATAAACATTGAAAAACTTATGATACGTCGCACTAGGTGCATTTAATTTCAAACAAATTAAAGAACATGTTACATGTATCTAGATATCTGTTAGCTAATGCTTTAGCTTTTCCTTTCTCTTGTTAAGCTTTTACATAATTAATTTCTTTATCATGTTAGGCAAATCAAACATGACCACTTTGATGCTAGGCCATTGTCCCGTGTCGTGCCATAATCAACAATTAGAATTAATGGTTATATAAAAACAAACACATTGAGATGCTATGATTATTTTTTGTTATTAATACATCTTTAGGAAAACCACGAATTGATCGCTTTAAGTACGTGTTTGCATACTATAAGTACTTCTAATCAAAACAATAATTTGACCTACAAATTCAACAAAGATTAATATGTAGCCGCTTAAAAATATACCAGGGACACCCGTTCGATTCAACGGAGTGTAACGCGATTAAATTAGATGTATTTTATTTCAAACAAATTAAAGGGCATTTTATCTACATACCCGTCATTGATATTTTATTGCGTTTAAAATTTTAAAACATACACACCGTTATGTTTTATATAAAAAAAAACAAGTTTATTAAACATAAAATAAGCTTTATTTCAAAGCTTTTTTCATCATGACATGTAGTTAAATGGTAGTATCAAATGCCGTTTTAAATGTATAAACAATAGAATTTGCATATTACCAACCAAATACATAAATATATATTTACATACCGTACAATTTTAAAATTTGAATCTTTTTGTATTTTTGACATCACAATGAACTGGAAAAGGTAAATCTTTTTTTTATATTAGTCAATTTGTACATGTAACTCAATAATCAAACATGCTGCAAGTAGATGCAGATAGATGTGAGCATTTGGTGCATGTGCAAAGAAATTTATGTTCAATCTTTATGTCTTTCATTTATTTACTATGTCCTATCCAATTCAATATTGTTGTTGGGAATAGAATGGATTGATGACTTTTTTTCGTTTTGAAATGAAAGATCTCTCCGAATGACTGTTCACATTTATAGTAAAAAAAAACAAATCAATATTGAAAATATTCAATTTAAGAGTTCTGTACAAATCTAAGTATATAATTGTTATGATTAAAGTATTATCTAAGTGGTATGAGACGTTGCAGATTTATACAAGCAATAAAAAAAAATCTACAATTTTTAGTCTTTTCACACATCAAATAAGAAAGGTATACTTTCAAGTTGTCTTATTTTAAAGTGATTTTTAAGTATATTAGAAATGAATGTTGTATTTGAATATGAAATAACACTCTCTTATTCAACTGAATGACATTTTCCAACTTAAGGCACAGACAATATCTTCCAGTGTTCTTTATCTTTCTAAATATCTGCAAATATATTAAAAAATAAAGCAAATGATACATGGCTTTAGTAAAATCAATAACGTTCTAAACAAAACTACCCCTTATGAAATCCGGTTACTAAATGAACATTTTGTTTAATTTTAAGGAGACTCAGTGGTAAAAAATAATAACCAAAATATTCCTTAATTTTCTTTAAAATGGTTTGTTAAGCTTTAAACTATTACTTGGAAAAGTAAAAAAAACCAACAAAAATATATTTTCTAACATTTGAACATGTTTTAATTTAGCTAGATACAGCTCTTCTTTTCAAGTAGATAAATAGCGTTTAAATATATAAATGACCACAGATAATCTGTCGCTGACTCGTTAAAACAATTATGTGAACCCAAATGTTCTTTATTAACCACTAGATTTTTGTTTTTAGCTCACCTGAACCGAAGGTTCAAGTGAGCTTTTCTAATCACCCGTTGTCCGTCGTCCGTCCGTCTGTAAACTGTTCACATTTTCGACTTCTCAAAAACCACTGTGCCAAATTTAACCAAATTTGGTACAAAGCATCCTTATGAAAAGGGGATTTTAAATTGTTTAAATAAAGGGCACAGTCCTTTTCAAAAGGGATATAATTGCAAAACAGTGAGTATAGGGTGCGTGTCTTTAAAAATCTTCTTCGGAAGAACCACTGTATCAGAAAGGCCAATTTTTACATAAAAGCTTGTATATAAAGTGAAAATTGTAAATTGTACAAATCGTGACCCTCGGACGAAAACTGGAGCCCCAGGCGGGGTTTAAAGTTTAACATAATACTACATAGGAAAAATGGTTTAAAAAAATTTTCTCAAGAACTACTCCACCAAAATTGCCAATATTTACACAAAATATTGTATATAAAGTGAAGATTCTAAATTATAAAAATCGTGACCGTCGGTCAAAGTGGGGCCCCAGGAGGAGTTTAAATTTTAACATAGATAGGAACATGTTTTTAAATCTTCTCAAGAACTATAATCATAATGCAACAGTTTGGGATATTACAATGCATACATGTACATCCTATAATAATGTAGATTCTAATTTGTAAAAATCGTGACTCCCGGACAAATAATGGGATACCAAGAGGGGTTCAACATTTAAACATTTTAAAAAATATAAAGGAAACGTTGACAATTGTCTTCTCAAGAACTACAATGTTATAGTTTATGGAATTATTATGCATGCATCCCTGGCTTATGTATATTCTTAATTGGTAAAATGGTGACCTCCGGACCTATACTGGGGCCCCAATATGGGGTCAAAGTTTATTATAGAAATATAAAAGTAACATGCTAAACAATCTTCTTCTCGAGAACTACAATGCCTCAATTTGTGACTATCATGCATACAACCTTGGATAATGTAGGTTCGATAGTTTTAAAATAGTGACCCCACGACTAATACTGGGGACCCAAGATGAGTTAAAAGTTAAAGGTAGAAGTATATCTGGAAAATGTTTAATAATCTTCTTCTTGAGAACTACAATTCTTCAATTTGTCAGATAACTACGTAAGCATCTTCAAATAGTGTAGATTCGAAATTATAAAAGCGTTGACCCTCGATCTAATACTGGGGCCCCAAGAGGTGTTCAAAGTTAAGCATAGAAATATAGAGGGAACATGATTAAAAATCTTTTTTCTAGGGAACTATAATGCTTCAGCTTGTGAGATTACTATGCAAGCATCCTTATATAATGTAGATTCCAAATAGAAACAGCTTTGGTACTGGACGAATACTGGGGCCCCAAGAGGAGTTCAAAGTTTAACATAGAAAGATAAATTGAAAATGTTTTTTTAAAAGTTTTTTTCTCGAGAACTACAATGCTACAGTTTGTGAGATAACTTTGCAAGGATCCTCAAATTGTGTAAACTCTAATGTAGTGGAACCAAGATCTTTCTTGATGTTGTTCTGTACAGTCTGAGAGGTATACCTCTTGATGTGGAACTCTTCTACGTTCAGTTTTTTCAGGCTGTGTACATGCGGTCCCGCCGCAGTGCTACACATTTTCATTCCTATGTTACTATTTATGTTGTTAAAGCCATCCATGAACATCGGACCAATACTGGAGCCCCAAAAAGGGGTTCAATGGTTAAATTAGAAAAAGTATATACTACGAAATAGAATGTTACAAGGAACTGCTGTTTAGGTGAGCGATGTGGCCCATGGGCCTGTTGTTTTAAGTTTTGTAACTTATATTGTAACTATGGTGCGTTAATTAAATACACCACAAATGCTTTTATTTGTAGCTGTTTTCTTATTGTCAAAAAAGGAAGAAATGCGTGTATCTAATCATTTGATATTAGTATTTTTTGATAAAATTGAGATGTTGATTTTTACTGATAATTCCCACCCGTATAAAATGACAACTTAAATAGAATTTCAAAATAAAGAAGGAAAAACACTGATCGAACAATATAATGATTTTTAACGATGCCGGGTCTAATTTGTTCTGCCCTAGATTATTTAATGACATTTTTTACATAAATTTCTACTGATATGATTATTATTTTAAGATAAAAACATAAGACATTTACCACACCGTTTGTTTAAGGGGTCATCTCAAAGTTTGTTAATTTTTAACATAGGACCCTATGGGATTTTGCTTGAAATGTATAAAATTTGCTCATTTTTTACATTTTTTTTTTTAATTTCTGCCCTAGGGATTTCTTTTTCTGTTCTACATATTAAAGTTATTGCTAAAAACATCAAATGGTCAAATAAAAAAAACCTTTTACCTCCTGGTTTGTTCCAGGGGTCTTGTAAAAGTTGTTTTTTGTATGCCCAATTCCCCAGGTTTTGTCGGATTATGGCTTTTTTTTATTTAAGAAAGGCGGAAATGGTGATCTTTATAGTATCATTAAAACATTTAGACATATTTAAGTAATAAATAAATATATAACATCACATATTAAGGGTCATTAATATGAAATACATGGTTACTGTCTTGAAATATATGAATTAAGCTATATTAAGGCAGGTTAAGAAAACGTGACAGAAGGCTAGGCTTGCTGAACCCTCTTCACGTTTTCGACCCGAGCCCAAATATAGCTTCTACTTCGAGACAGTTATGTTAATTCCACAGTACAATAGCAATTTTACGCATCAAACCAGCTTTTTTCAACAAATTTCGCTGAATATCTGCATTTGAAACTATCACGCCATGGCGTCAACAAAGCAAAAAGATGACGTCACAATACAAATGAAACGCTGCGCGAAAGCATGCGTACTCGTTCTGTACTCGGCCTCGTTAAAATGATCAGCCATTTCATTCAACTACATGTAATGAAAATCAACAGCATTATTTCAAAATATATACATGTTGTATCATTCAACCCCACGATTGTAGTACATTGATTTGTTTTTGTACGTCAAATAAAAAGAAAATCAATATCATATAATCCATTTTTTAAATTTTATTCAATGCTTATGTGATATTTCATTGTTTTATTATCATTATAAGGTAACAATATTTGCTTGAATTACTAAGAAAATATCTATGCATGTTTTTATGAAATACATATTTTAAACTCCATTAGCCCTGCTTATGCTTCCCATACATGCACCACGAGAACATAAATATGAAAGTATGAAATGTGAATTTATTCTACAATGATCATATCTATGCCAATGTGCTCATTTAAAAAAATAAAACTTAGACAGTCATTTTTATGTACATGTATATTAATTTCTTTTTCTCCTCCATGGACAACGATTTTCATGAATAATGAAATTTAAAAAAAACAAGATGGTACGTGCCTAACATATGCACTAGTTGATGTTGAATTATTACCAAAATAACAAGTTTAGATTGACATAGTGTCTGAAATGTTAACAGGAAGAATTAAAATTCTAGGGTGTTTTGTTTCATAACCTCATTTTTCTTAATCAGCTGGACGATTTCATTTGTCTTGAATAGGCATGTCTTACAACATGTACATATACACGCTTACACTTCAGCGTCGATGATCTACGATAGTTTACCTATTGTTTATCCATTTGCCACCATCGTTGTTATCACAGCTCTCGTCTCGAAAAACAAAAGAGCAAACTCATAGCCTATGCAATTTAGGATTCAAGGCAACATATAATGGACGATATTAGATTGCATGCATTTCATAAAAAATGACCCTTATTTTTCATTTCATTGAAATAGCATTAATGCCATTTTTTAGATTTATTTACCTTCTTTGTATTTCTGAAGAAATTATTGCAATGAATTGCATCTTGTCATCAGATAAATCTTCCGCAATCAGAATCTGTTTTGAAATGGGTTTACATCCAATGTCTTCCATGCCCAAATGATGCATGCACATTCCAACTATGAAAGCATCTAAGCAATCGTTCATGAAACCTGTGTGGGCCATACGAACAAACATTAGATAGCGTCCTTGATTTTTATGTATTTTCAACGTTACTAGTAGGAAATTGCACGTTTTGCTGCTGGAAAATTGACAAAAAAACCCTTAAATTCGAAAAAATATGTTTTATTTAATGTAAGGTTGAATAGTACATGTAATTGACATTTGGTATATTGATATTTCATTAAAAATCTAAATTTACTGTGTTGTATACATACACATTTTTTTGCTTATAGTATCAGTCACAAATTTTAGACTATATTGATTTCGTAATACATGTAGTTTCTATGTGGTTTACTTGTAGCTTTCAATAACTCTGTTAAATAACTTTGTATAAAAAAAACCCCAGAGAAGTACTGCATAGTAGATGCAGTTCGTTCCTATGCAAAGAACGTGTGCATTGGTGACATTGTAGGCCAAAAATGAAGGAGGAAGATTTATAGATTAGAAAAAATGGGGGTTGATCAGTAAGACTTTTCTGTCCCCTTTCCTACTCGGTGTAAGGTAAGTCCCCTTATACAAAGGATGCAGCTGTAAATACGGAAATGAGTTAAGGTGGATGTACAGTGAATGACGATAGTGATCGAACGTCTCGTAAAATTCCTTCTACATCTACACTCTTTCTGTTGTTTCTGTTAGAAAAAATTAAATTACGCGCATTATTTGTCGCAAAGAGTCAAATGAAGAGATTGCAAGCATTGGAAACATGTCAAGCGTGAGGATAGTTGTTAATATGTCCCTGGTTGTAAATAAGGGCATATCAAGTATATGTATCGTATTAAGGTGGAATGCTACACCAAAATTTTATTTTATGGATCGTTAGAGTATCATTTCTGAAGCAAGATTGCGTTGTTCAATAAAGGATATGTGCCCTTAATTTTTTTACAGGAATTTTTTGGTATTTTTTACCAAAAAGTAGAAAAATATATATTTTGGTTGCAGATAATGCACTGTAGAGTTTAAAATTTGATGTCCCCAAAATCATGTCCAGTAATGTCAATAAGACGTTTTAATATTTTAATAAAAAAATATTTATGAAAACAAAAAACTTCTTTTGGTAAAATTTTTAAAACTTATAAATAAATGTTCTAAAGGAGCGTTTTCTATAGAAAGGAAATGCAAGGCAATTATTTTTAAAAAAGAAATTGAATCAAATCTTCAAAATTGAAGCACACCCTATCGAAATTAAACCGATCCCGACTTGAATGATAGAAAATTTAAATATATTATAATTTCACCCAAAACCTAGGATTTTTGGTTGTAATATAGTTTGTAAATTAGTAGAACAATTACAAATTCAATTGTTTTCTTTAATGCACATGAAGAAATATTGTTGGTTTTCAATTTTTGCAATTTAGATCGGGATCAGTTTGTTTCTGATCGGGATCGGCCAAATTTTGAATATTTCTAAAATTTCGTCAATTTGATTCAATTTCTTTTAAAAAGTGATTGCCTTATATTTCTTCTAAAAATCGTTAAAAGATTTTATCCATAGGTTTTTAAAATATGAACAAAAGATGTTTTTATTTACATAACTATTTTTTATTTAAAAAATTGAAACATCTTGTTGACATTACTGGTTATGGTATATTGGATATCTATACTACGCATTTATTCACATCAAATTTTAAACTCTACAGTGCATTACTTGCAACCAAAATAGATTTTCTACTTTTTCGAAAAAAAAAAATACAAAAAAAATCATATAAAAAAATTAAGTGCATGTATCATTCTTGAAACAACGCAATCTTACTTCAGAAATGATACTCTAACGATCCATAAAAAAAAATGGTGTAGGATTCCACCTTAAAGAAAGTATGAAAAGTAATTTGAAAATAAATCTAAAGATAGTGAAGTAAAAAAAAAAACGGCCATAACTCTTACTGATTGGACAATGACTGTGATTTTTTTTAATCAATATACATTATGAGAACTATAACCTAATAGTTTACTGTGTATGGCCTAAAATTAATAAGTGTAACGAAAATCGATTTGCTTTTTAAAGACAGTTCCTATAGGTCAAATCATTTGTTATATAAATGTGATCCTTTGCTACTTTACTAAAAGTACTGTTTAGCATAAAGATAAAGCTAGTTTATATTCTTTTATGGTTAAAAACTTTCTAACCATGTTTTATATGTAACTGTAAAACGTCTTGCACACACGTGATTCATTTCAAAAGAGTATGTAAAACTATGTACACTTCATATTGTATCTTAATATATACACATCATGCAATAAAAGTGAATGAATATATGACATTTATGAAGAAAAACGTGGAATTAAAATCGAATGCAAACACCAAAAACTAATTTCAAATACGTCTGCAAGCTATATTTCATCTTGTAACTCATGCACTATGGATGGATAGAAAACACTTGCTGATGTAAATACAGTTCCGTCTATTTCATTATAACAACATTCAAGAACAATCTACTGAATTCAAAGAATATAATAAAATAAACTTTAGGTAATGAATGAAATTGTATTTCCCGGTTGATAAATTTTCAGACTTTATATTATTTATCTGCAATTGATAGCTTGTTGAAATGCACGTAGCTCTAAAGGGAATTGAAAAGAAAACAAGAATATAATTCCTGGGTCCCCCACCGGTCAAGCAGTATACTAGTATCGACCAAGGCTGGTTTAGGAACTTGAACAAGGTATTAGTGGTATAAACATTTGGTATAAATTTCATGTAAATCCGTCAACATTTGTAGGCATGAGAGCGCTTACAAGGTAAATTTTTGGAGAAAACGGAGTCATTATTGTGATCGAAGTCCCATAACTCCAACAAATAGTATCGACCAATGCTGATTTGCGAACTTGACCAAATTATTAGTGGTATAAACATTTGGTATAAATTTAATGAAAATCCGTCAAAATTTGTATGAGAGCGCTTACAAAAAAGTGTGACGGGCGGACACACGGACGCACGGACACACGGACGGACGCCCGGCATTTCTATGTCCCCGCTCCGCGTTGCGGCGGGGGACAACAAACAGTAGGTTGTCTACCTGACATTAAAAACGTTGAACTGTATTGTCAAGACAAACTTAAACAGGGTCGATAACTTGTTACAAGATATAGATTCTATTTAGTGCCTCTGGTCTATGTATTATACCAGATATTTCTTCCAAATATGTCCCCAGAATACTTTTTACTTTTTTCCGATGACAGAGGGATATTTTGCAGCTTGGGATATGGTAATGATGGGTATGCTCAAATATACTGATCACGATGTCTTAATTCTTATATCACTTTTGTCAATTCAATATAATACCAAAGGTCTGAGTTTTTTTCAGAGTTTTTTTTTTTTTTATTCATATTTTCGGAAGAAAGGAAAATATTTAACCATATTATTCATGATATGATAAATAAAATTATTCTCTAGAGACCGGCATTCCGTAACTGGAATTTTTTTTCCATTTACGCTAACTGATCGCAAAATACAAGTATTAACATGACATTTTAAAAAATGATGCATGTCAATGTATCCTAGCCGTTTGTACTCCATAGATATCTAGGAAATATAGAAAACATGGATTTTAAATAACTATTCATGAAATTATGTGTTTGTTTCAATAATTAAGCAAATAGTATTGACTATGATTTCATTTGATTTTTAAAAGAGCATGTTTTGATCGATTTATATGCAATACTATTATTCAGTAAATAGTTGTATTGATTTTTCAATTACAGGTTGGTTCAATTCCAGAGTTCCCACTCGTTGCTAAATCCTCTCTCAAAGACAGATTTACGGATAAAGTTCCTGTGGCAAAACCTGTCCCACCACCACCTCCTCCTCCGGTTGCACCTATGTGAAAGGGAAACACAATATATATTTGGGGTTAAATTTAGTCATATTTCTGACCATAATTTTAATCTACATATACCAAACCAAAAATTATAAAATCTATAGATAAAAGATCGTGTGTTGAAATCTTATCATAATGCAAGCTAAAACACTTGATTTTTGGTTTGCATGACGTCACAAAAATGTTCATTCCTCGTCTTGTCAATCAAAAAGCCAAAAAATAGTATGTTAAATATTTGTTCATATATATTCTATGTAAATTCCATACGTTTTCATTTAATTATATAAATTCTATATATCTATATTTCATATGTTCTATTCTTATTCTTTAATTTTCCATTTGTATCGTATTATTTCATTTGAACTATTAAAATTCTAATTGCATTATATGATATTACATTTTTGTTTGATAATTGTTATTTGATTTGTAAATGTTTGCATTTATATTGTATAGATTTTCATTTGTATTGACTCTTAAACATTGTTTATTTTGGTCTGTTACAACGGATAAAAAGATGTTTGATTTTATTCTCACTATCAATGCGCAAAAAGTTTTCCTGGTTAACAACAGGTTGTTGGTCTTTATTATTTTTCGAATGGAATTGTAAACTGGTGTTCATGAGCTGAAAGGGTTTTATATACTATGAAAGATCAATCTCCGTGTTTAGACACAATTTAACGTTTTCACGTGGTTGAAATAAGGCTGTCATTTTGTAACGGAAACGTGTTAACAGAGGACTATTAAAGGCATATAATACGTAAAATTATTTTATCAATGCAAAGCGTTGTCAAATGTATCGCTGAATTACATTGATTTTAGGGTTTCATTGTCCATGATAAAATATCCTTAATTTAATGAAACGTTGCAGTCTCTTATTTTATGATCATATATATATTTAGTTATATATTATAACATGCATTTTTTGAATCCTTGTTTGTTATTTTAATTGTATATTTATATACATTATAAATTGAAATTAGAAAATATCAATTGCAATCAGGATTCGCTGCTAATCTATTCCGAGCTTGGTTTAAACGTATATTACATGCAAAGTCTTCATAAAAGTATATTGAGCAGTAACACGTGTTGGCTTGCTAGCAACAGTAAGAGAAAAACTCAAGGTTGGCCAAGGCATAGTCCTGGACGGGAGAAAGCATCCTGTAATGCATCTTTATTTATATATTTTAACCAATCTATTAATGTGTCTTTTATTGGACATGCGTCTTAAAGATATTGTAACAATACTTCCATCCCGAAAACTGTTGTGGATTCACTGAATTTCTTGGGGCCGATTTTTGTGGATTGCTCAAGTTTTACAAGTAAATAGGAAGTAATTTCGTGTACATGTAATATCTTATGCCTATAAAAGGAAATTTGACTTTAAAACCCATATTTGATAATTCGTGGATGATGTTAATTCGTGGATGAATGGACCCACGAATTCCACGAAAATTAAGCCACCAAGAAATCTAATGATTTCACAGTATTTAGAACTATCATAAATATATATATATATATATATATATATATATATATATATATATATATATATATATATATATATATATATATATATATATATAAATCTGATTTAGGCATTGAGGAGACCATACCCTAAAATGTAGTTTAGGGAGACAATATACACAATTTTTATATGTGCATATTTTTTATTGCAAATAGTCATTTAGAGGTCTTCAAGATTCAAATAACTTTACATGTGTTTTAATTTTTCAATATATCTTGTCCTTGAAAAAATACAGCAAAAATGGTCTCCTTTATATTTTGTTACTCTCTCATAAGGCTTAAGGAGACCGTGCATATATTTTCATATATATTTTTTATGGCTTAAGTAGACCATTCTTTTTTCCCATAATTTTCATGATTTGCAAGTGCTCTATCATTTTTTATCGCCACGCAACATAGAATTAAGATATAATGCAAGGTCACTGTGTACATGTGCATGTATATGTAAGCTTTGTTAATATCTCACATAGTTGATGGTGTGGACTTTTAATATTCATAGATGGTCATTTAGAGGTCTGTGGAATGGCAATAATCTCACATCTGTTTTAATTTTTCATTACTATTAGCCCTTAAAAATATACTATATTGTCCCTCTAATATTTTGCTACAGTACTGTCTTATGCGGCTATGGGATACCGATAATACATTTTTATTAATATTACTTAATTAGGGTTTAGGTAGACCATTCTTTTTTTTTTAACCATAACATTCGTGATTTGCAAGCCCTTTAATTTTCACTGTCCGGTTTTTTTCGCATGTCACGAAATTTGCGAAAATGGGGAAAATATGTAGCATTTTAAATGTGCGTCCCTACTGAAGATTATCTTCTCAATTCAATCCATTCTACATGTATCCTAATGTGTTTTAGAATTTCACATTAATAAATGAAAAAAAAAAACATTTCAAGTTCATGAACAAACTTTACTAATCATCAAAACTAATTTCAAATAGATTTCATTTATAATTTATGGACCAGGGTGTAAACATTAGTTCAATTTTGAAAGTTTAAACAATTAATCATTTCAAATTTATTAATAGAGCAATCATTTCCATTCAAAATTCAGTGTACATAACATGTCCATTATTTTGGTGAACTTGCAGTTCAATTACAACAGTTTCATTTTTTTCTGTGCAGCAAAATCATGTATGTAAGGATCTGTAAATTTATGAAATCAAAATATTCATAATCTATTTTTAACCTTCATATTTCAAATTTCATACATTTCAAGAAAATAAAGCTTTTAAAATTGATTTACTTAATAGTCTTCATAATTCATATATAACAATAAAAAAAGGTGATCAAAGATCACGTATTGAATGAACCATTCATTAATAAATGTTAATGAATAACATTGATAATAAGTACACATGTAAGAAATTGACAAAGTTTAAAAGTTACTCTGGGAGCAAAAATGACTGATCAAATGCATGGCAAAAAAAATATTAAAGGACGAACAGGATTATGCAGCTAAAAAAAATTCAAAATTTTCAAACATAAAGACATTAGGATGTCGTCTGCAATACATATCACGTTTAGGGGCCACTTTCTTGCCTTATAAGAAACAAAGGTAATCACAGATTACAAAGCACCGAGACGAGGCATCACCTTTATAAAGCATCACCTTTATGAGACCACCTTTATCATATTACCTGAAAATCATAGTTAATGATCTTGGATATCTATGGATACTGTTTCGAAACAATATCATATTACTATATCATATGTTAAAAAATTGGATAATAATCATATGTTCATTTCATATATTAATATAAGATACACACATATAATAATAAAAATAAAATACTGTAATAAATAATGATGCAATATGATATTGTAACATATGATATGACATAGTGTCATGTTAAATACATTATTGCATTTGATCACATAATACAATATCATAATATATGATACAATGTCATATCACATAATACATCACAATTTTGTAACACATTATATTATATTGTATACTTTAGTATGATATTGTATGATATTATATCATATTTGATACATAATATGATATTGTATCATAAGATACAATATAACTTGATTCAACATTGTATCAAATCATATGATACAATATCATGTGATACAGTAATATATTATATAATACAATATCACTTTATACAATATCGTATCATATGTTACAATATTATATATTCCAATATCAAATAATACCATTTCATGTGATAAAATAATATATTATATAAACCAATATCATTTTATACAATATCATATCATGTGATAAGATATTATATATTACAATACAATATTGTATTATATTATACCATATTAAATATGGCAATATAATATGAAACAATAGCATGTGATAAAATAGTATATAATACATTATCATTTTATACAACATTGCATCATAATAAAAAATACTTTACATTACAATATATTGATACAATATCATATCATTATGCACAAAAATATTGATACAATATCCTACTAACTTTTTATAATATAATATATGATATAACATTGTATCATATAAAACAATAGTGTATCAAATCTGACAATACTATATCATATGAATCATGTTATATCATTTAACAACAAACACATCTATCAATCAGGTTAGAGTGAGGTAGGATATTCTTTTTAAACATCCTTGATAATAGAGATCAGGATCTGAAACTGAAGCAACCTCTATGATTTATTTATATTATAGTTAAATTAACTATGCAAGCTATTGTCTATAAATCATGTGACCTGTTCCAAAATAACTAAACCTCATCCAGCATCCAAAACCTATGACTCAGATTCGGCATTCAAGCCTGCCAGATGCATCAGTATCATAAGACGCATCATCAATTCAAGTTTGGTTAAGTTAGGACCAGTCATTACTAAGATATATTTTTAGCATCCTTGATTATGAAGATCAGGCTCTGCATCTGAAGCTACCTTTGCAATTCATTTATATTATAGTTAAATCAACTATGCAAGTTTGAAAAAGTACTAAATAAATTTAATATATGACCTGTTCCAAAAAACATAACCTCATCCAGCATCCGAAACCTATGGCTAAGATTCAGCATACAAGCCTTTCAGGTGCATCAGTATCTTAAGATGCATCATCCATGCAAGTTTGGATCAGTAGTAATTTAGAAATTGCTATCAAAGGCCACCTGCACCAAAAACTTTAACCTGTTCCAAAAACCTTAACCTCCAGCATCTAAAATTCATTGCCCAGATTCAGCATCCAAGTTTTTCAAGTTCATAAAAAGGTCCAGATGCATCATCCATGCAAGTTTGGTGAAGATAGGACACGAAATAACTAAGATAAAGGACCTGCAACAAAAACTTTTACCAGGTCCGGACGCCAACGCCAGCAGTATAGCATAAGTTCCCCCGAACTTCGTCTCGGTGGGCTAAAAATAAATTATCATACATGCCCTACGTCTTGTTGTTACATTACAGTTACATTATATGTAAAATGATGAGATTCATGTTTGCTTTTTCATTGATTTCATTTCATTTAATTTTTTAAATGTCCTAAGTCTTGTTGTTTTTCTCTCGTTGAAGATTTTAGATCTAATCTTCAAAAATTTGGTCCTCTCATCAAGCCGTTCCAATGAATACATTTCATGTTTTTCCAAAAACTCCTGGATTTCTCTTTTACCTTGAAAAGATTTTAAAAATAATATGAACAATCAGAATTATTATATTGTTACATATTCATGTAAAAAGGATAATACCTATGTATAGATTCAAGGCATACCATACTCTGTATGGTTTTTGCTTCCACTACTTCTTGCTGAATATTTTGATTTTCATAAATACATTCATGCTCGAACTACATTCATCCACTTATATGTCCAGATTATCTGTTTTGAAATGCCCCCTCTACCGCTTTAGGCTTCAATACACAACCCAAAATAGAAAGCCTATAGGGATTTTGCATTGCATCGGCCATGAAATAGCCTGGATGACATAACTGAAAAATTGTATGAGGTATTTCAAGTGGGTTTCGAATGGTGAAAAGATGTAAACATTTCACATTATAAATCTCCATGAGAAATTTGTTTCTATTCCTGTAACGGTCACCTGAGTAGCATATAACCCATACACAAACTTGTCGAGGAGTCTCATATATGCATTTAATTAATTAGGTTTTATTCTGGAGTAGAAAAATTATAAATTAGTAATGACGGCCACCTCCCTGCCTGAAATCTTTCAAAAAGAACTGTGAAACCTACAATTTTGGCAAAAAACTTAAAAGATCGGGTCTACAAAATCATGAATTCAGTTTCCTTTCAGGTGTGTGGGAGTAAAAAGGATAATTTTTTAACATTATATGCAATAACACCTATACATCCATTTTGGCCCTGCCCTAGAGTTAAAACCCATACTCCAGGGGACATGAAAATTAAAATTTCAATAGAGGACTTCCTGGTAAACATAATTATAGGTCAGTTTTTTATACAGATGTGTGAGAATAGAGAAGAAAATGTTATAACATTATATGCATTAACACTATATTGCCTCCCCCCTCATGTCCTGAACCCCTGACCCAGGGGCCATGAATTTTACAATTTAGGTAGAGGAGTTAGTGGACATCGTAACCATGTATTCAGTTTTTTGCCCATATGTGTGGGAGTATAGAAGAAGATTTTTTAAGATTTAAAACATTTTACTATATGGCCATATTGGCCCCACCCTAGAGCCTGAACCCCTGACCCGGGGGTCATAAATTTCACAATTTTGGTAGAGGGCTTCATGGACTTTATAACCAGATATATATATATATATTTATATGGGAGTAGAAAAGAAGATTTTCTAAGATTTAATACATTTTTACTATATGGCCATATTGGCCCCACCCTAGAGCCTGAACCACTGACCCAGGGGTCATGAATTTCACAATATGGACATCATAATCATGCATTTAGTTTTAACAAATATATATGGGGTAGAGAAGAAGATTTTCTAAGATTAAATACATATATACTATATGGCCATACTGGCCCCATTCTAGAGCCTGAACCCCTGACCCAGGGGCCATGAATTTCACAATTTATGTAGAGGGCTTCATGGACATTATAACTATGCAACCAGTTTTTTCCTAACATGTGTGGGAATAGAGAAGAATATTTTTTAAAATTTGGCTCTTTTTTTGCAAATTTGGCCCCACATGTGGCGCCCCGGGGGTAGTAGAGCCATGAATTTTACAATTTAGATTCCTCTCACCATAGAGATGCCTCACATCAAAAATGGTAATAATCAGCCCTGTAGTTTTTAAGAAGAAGTTAAAAATGTAAAATTGTTAAGGCACGATGCACGATAACGGACGAAAACGGATTGCAATAAACTCAGGTGACCTAAAAATTGCTAATTCATCAAATTGTGGATAGATAGACCAAGCAACAAAGATATATCACCTGAGCTGCTTTTAGTCTTCTTGGCTGCAACTGGGCTTGCAAGAACTTTAGTTCCATTATCATCTTCGATCTCAAAGAAGCACTCTGTAATAACAATATCATGAATATCTTACTTTGCAAATACTAAGGACAGGCATGCATAAAACGTAATGAAAAGAGCAAACATTATGGATGGGTTTTAATTATGATGCAAATCAATGTACCATTGTCATCTTAAAGAAAGAAAGAAAATTATTGAGAAAAGTTTTTATCATTTCAATAATATGACTTCTATTACCCCCCCCCCCCCCCCCCACCACTACCACACACAGATTCACACAAATAAAAAAAAAGACTGATCACCTTGTGGTGTAACATCCGATGCATTTGCATTTCCACTCTCGCAGGGTTTGGACATCAAATCTTCTTCAGTCACATGTGATTCAGGTGCTGTACTTGGACCTTTAGGATTGTGCACATGTAACTCCGACACTCACCCTTTTAGATAAAATTTCAAAAATGTATACAAATACAAAAATTATTTAATGAAGAAAAAAGAAAAAGAAATACATACACAGTGATTTACCACACTAAAGCACTGCCCATATGCAAATGTGGGGGTATTTTACCCAGTTTTAAGCTTAAGTGTAAATTTTCCCTTACATGTAAATAATCCCTTTTACAGTATTGAAAGTGGTACTCAGCAAATGTTATTAAACACTTTACATTTTCATTACTATCTGAACATTTCTTGAAAGTCAAATGGAATTGTGCACTACAGCCTCTGTCACAAGTCACAAGGAAATAACTCCATCTATACATTGTCATTCAAAAGCCAGAAGCCTAACACCTAGCTGCAATAATTTAGCCCTCTCCTGTTTTTGTTGTTGTTTTTTTTTGGGGGGGGGGAGGGGGGGGGGGGAGTAAACATCAGTTATAAAAAATCGGAGAGGGCTACATTGTTGCAGCTACATATGTATGACTATCCTATTATCAAACAAGAAAAACATTCACAAAATAGATTGAAACAAACCTATCAAGTTGACTTCTTTCATCACAGGAACTGAGAGAGGGAAAACAATGGTATGGAACTGCAAAAGATCAAAGAATCGTTATTGCATAAATAAAGTTTAAAACAAGAAATCTTTTAAAGAAACAGTTGCCCCTTTTGTGGCTTTATCAATCTTAAAATGATTACTTTCTTTCACAAGTCAAAATTAATTATTCTTACTAGACTTTGACCCGTGCGTGCACGGGTTGACATTGCATATGATATCGGACATTCACTACATCGACGCACCGTATTGTTTACAATTACAGAAGCAAGCTTTAAGCCTACAATAATGCTATTAATTTCACTACACTCTGCTTAGTTATAATAATCTGACAGGAATGCCTCCCATATACCCGTAATGTAGCAGAAAATTGCAGAATCGCTCCGAATCGATTTTTGAGAAAAATAATGAAGTTGTATTGAAAATAACAGTCAAATTATTCATAACAAACCATTCTGAGGCTGTAAATACTTTTCATCTAAATATTTAATTCATATTATTGAAGGAATCAACACTTTTTTGCTCGCTTCAAAAGTACACACCATGTTGATATTCGGATCTCTTGGGATTTTACTGTAACACAGTGTATTTATATTTAGGAATATTATTACATATAGGAGAATTTATTACATCCATTACATTCCACTCATATCATGGAAATCAAATGCATTATCACAGCATTAGGGAGACCAGACAAACATGTTAATTGTTATACATAATAACGTTGCAACTTTGATTCTAATTCATTTACTTTGTTCAAAATGCTCACTGTTTTCTCTGAGGTTTAAGATGTCCTGTTTTTCCATTGCGTTGCGGCTAGCTCTCAATAAATCTGTGGTGGACTCTGTATAAAAGTACTAATATATTGTATTGTAAATACAAGCTTCAACATTTACTTTTTAAATCATTGCAAATTTTATTCCTTATGACTAATTAAAGTAAATATTACAAATATATTACCGGTACATCCATTACATTCCACTCATATCATGGAAATCAAATACATTATCCCAGCATTAAGGAGACCAAGCCCCAGGATCACATAATAACATTGCAACATTTAGTTTAATTCATTTACCTTGTTCAAAATACTCAGTGTTTTCTCTGTGGGTCAAGATGTCCCGTTTTCCCATTGTGTTGCGGCTAGATCTCAATGAATTTGGGGTGGACTCTGTAAAAAGTACCAATATATTGTATTGCAATTTCAAGTCTCTAAGTTTACTTCTTTATATCATTGCTAAGTTTATTCCTAATGATTAATAAAAATAAATATAACAAATATATTACATCCATTACATTCCACTAATATCATGGAAATCTAATGCATTATCACAGCATTAGGGAGACCAGACAAACAATTTTATTATACTTTCATGTTAAATGTTAAATACTGAAATCTGATTGGTTTAGACGCAGTTGGTAATCCGTTCTATTACCCTCAGCGTTAGCAACACACTTGGCAATTGGTAACACAACGAACTGTTACATGCGCTTAAATTATGAGCGTACGGTTTGTCGTAGAATTTACTTCATTTCTAAATAAAAGCAGTAAAATTTTCTTTAGAAATAAGACATTCAGTAAAATAAAATGAATAGTGCCTGTTTGGGAGGGTATCTATTGAAATTGACACCCCTCGAAAACCATTGTCAACCTCCGCTCACTGCTTTACCTTAGGGTCAAGCTGTCCTGTTTTTCCATTGTGTTGCAGCTAGATCTCAATGAAACTGGGGTGGGCTCTGTAAAAAAGTACCAATATATTGTATCATAAATACATGCTTCTAAGTTTACTTCTTTATCTCTTTGCAAAACTTATTCCTAATGACTTATACATGTACTTATAAGTATAACAAATATATTACATCCATTACATTCCACTCATATCATGGAAATCAAATGCATTATCACAGCATTAGGGAGACCAAGCCCCAAGATCACGAGCAATCTTAGACTTGAGTAGTAAATTGTACACTGCCAGTGGCGTAGCTATCATGTATGCTTATATGCCTGAGCATGAACATTTTTTGGGGGAAAAATCAGTAAAAAAATAAATAAAGAAAAAAAAAATATAAAAAAAGAATTCAAGTATTAAGGTCCATACTTAGTTATTCCATCAGCCCGTTTCCGTCACTCGGTCCTACTTTATCCGAAATCAATGCTAAACAAAGACGTATTAAGCACCAAATATAGCCACACAATATGGTCTTAAAGTACCATATTAAAGAAACAGTACACAATGCATGTACCTAAAAAGGCAACTATTTATTTTGCAGTTGAACTTAGTTTTACACATTTTAAATTCCCCCGATAGAATATCACAGCTTTATTGAGATATTCATTACCATAAACTATGTGAAAATGAACTTAAGAATAAAAGCTTTGAGTGGGTCAAAGGCAAATGTCAAAAAAAAATTCTTCTTTTAACTTTTAATAAGTTTTGTGATTTTATTGTATGCCTAAACTATAGCCAAAACAATTTTAACTGCCTAAAAATAGGCTTAAATAGTAAGCATTCCTTTCAATTTCTGCTTTAATTTTTGGTGTTAAAAATCGTCAGAATCCATGAGCTTCCAGGGGCTTTCGCCCCCTGGGCTTTGTCCTGGACCCACTGGGGGCCTCATGGTGGCCCCCACACCCCCTGCCATTTTAAGCATGCACTTCGTTTCAGGTCTAGCTACCCAACTGACTGTATTAATGTTTCTTGCTTAAAAACATAATAACATTGCAACATTGAATTTAATTCATTTACCTGCTTCAAAATGCTCACTGTTTTCTCTGAGGGTCAAGATGCCCTGTTTTTCCATTGTGTTGCTGCTAGCTCTCAATGAGTTTGGGGTGGACTCTGTAAAAATACCAATATATTGTATTGTAAATACAAGCTTCTACGTTTACTTTTTTAAATCATTGCAAATTTTATTCCTAATGATTAAACAAAATAAATATAACTGTTACAAATATATTACATCCAGTACATTCCACTCATATCATTTAAATCTAATGCATTATCACAGCATTAGGGAGACCAGATCAACATGTAGATTGTTATACACAACTACATTTCAAAGTATATCTAGTTAATATAAATGGATTTACTTTAGTCTGAATTAAAATGACTGGGCTCTCAGCCTCTTGTTCTTTCAGGTATTTTTTGCAAAGTGAAAATGGACTGCAGATGCAAAATTATTCTTTAAATAATAACATTACCCAAAACCTTCTTATTTTCATCTGATTCAGAATCAGAACTTGGCGAGTAGTTTGATACACTAAATGGGTCAGAATCCACATCAGAGGGAACTGAAAGAAATTAAAACAATATTATAAATTATGAAATTTTCTTTCATAAACATTCATCAATAATTAGTTTACCACATTTGGTAATTGATGTTTCTTTTTTATAAATCTGACAACAGACCACTGACTAAATCAAACTTTTCAGCCATGGTACAAAAACAAGACTGTACCAATATTCAGTGAAAAATGAATTCCAATTCAGATTGATGCTTAAATTAACTAACCTACCAAATCTGATAATTCTATGTAAATGTATATTTTTCAAGAAGTACATTCTGTAAACAATTTGCAAAATATACATATTTACTACAGAAACAGATTTCGTAATTTATCTGACAAAAAACAATTTTGTTCTGCAAAGGAGACCCTCCACATTAGTGACAGATTCACAATGCACACTGACTTATATTAATAGCTTTTTGTTGGCATGGATGTTAGCGCGAGTGGGTCATGATGTGGGAAGAAGTTGGGGTGACTGGAGAAAACCCACGTGTCCAAGCAGGCGACCAATGTACCCTATCATATACAACAACTGTCGATCATGGGGATTAAACTTGGGTCGCAGTGGTGATAAGCAGGTGCATTGTCCACTGCACAACTGGACACCTCTTTCAAGCTTTTAATTTAATAGTGCTTGATAATGAAAACAAAATAAATCTATTCAGGTCAGCACAAGAACCGTATATAATGTTAAAATTGAAAGAAAATCAAACAACTATAAACAAAATAAAGTGAAATAAAACCTAACAAAACCATTACCAAAATCAAAAGGATCACAGCCTTTTCTGAAATCAATCAAAACTAGTACCGGTAAAAACATGTACATGAACAGGGGCTAGTGTTGTCACGATGATTGAATTTCAATCAATGATCAGTTGAAAAGGTTGTCGATTTATCATAATCGATTTTAGATTTTATAATCAATTATACTCAGTCTGGGTTTATTACATTAATATTATACCTATTATTTTGTTTTCTAATCTGTATTGAATGAAATGAAAACTGTTGTGAGCTGGGGGTTTTCTTCAATCTCAAAAGATGTGCAACATTCTACCGAATAAAAATACAGCAAAAGTCTTATTATAATAAGCTTTTAAAAGGAAGTGAAAATAGCACTTATATATTTTAGATTATACATAGCATAAAATTTAGTGCCCCATATTATTGAATTTAATATAATTTGTTACCGATTCGATTATTGACCGATCATCAGATGGCAAGAGACAACCAATTCTGCTGATTAATTGATCACGATTTTTAACCTATTTAACAACACTAACAGAAGTTTTAGGCTTGTTTTTCAATAAAAACATATAAATTATCTATTCTGATACTTTTTAAATTCTTGAGAAAAACCTATTTTTTAGATTAGTTTAAAACAAATCAATGTACGAAAAGATGCAAAAACAAAACCAAAGCCAGATAACAAGATATCCAAAGCCTGATTGTAAATCACTAAACTCTCTCTTAATAATTATTTTTTGTGTATAATTAATCCAACCATTTTCCTACCTTGCTGCGCCACCGCAAGCTTTTCCCATCACAACCATAGTCATATACATGAAGTATCTCTTCCCCAACCACAATGTCTCTCTTAGCAAACAATCATAGGTATTCCCTTCCATTAAACACTCTGAGTTTATGGTGGAGTTTGCATCGTCCTTGCCATCATTTACAAACTGGCAGATACATGTATGGTTGTTCACTCCTGACAGCATCAATACTACAGTGTACATAAAAAGAAATCAAATCTTAAATAAGAAGCATATAATTACTGGTATTTTTGCTTGACTTAATTAGAATTGTTTATAGTTATTTCTAGAAACATTACTGCCATACATAAATGTTAAAATATTACATTTAGCTGCAGGTCTGTATCTCCTGGTCTGAAAAAAAAATTTGGATAAACGTTGCTTCAATTTTTTTTTTTTACATCAGGAGCTACATACCTCCAGGTTCATGTAAATATGTATAAATCGTATTACCAAAGTTCTTTTCCATTATATTTATAGATAAATATTTTGTTTTCTGTGCTTGTCTTCAGTCTCTCCTCCCCATCCTGTCCTTTTAATGTTTCTCCTGCAGGAGAAAATCTCCACTGACATGACTGGTTGTGCTAATAACTCCAAAACCTACATTAAAACCACAAGCACCTGTGTGAAAGCATTGTTTATATGCAAAGAAATTTTTTGGATTCATAAACATCTACATTAAGCCCCATTCACAACTGGCGTACGAGCACTTTACAACTCTTTGCGATCGGAATGTTTTAGATTCGCACGAGCTCTCTCATATATTGCATGAGGTCTCGCATTTGTTGCATGCGTTTTAGTGCTTGCATCAAGTCTCCTTAAAAATTGTGGACATGCACACTATTCAGACGCGACTGAATGCGATCCAAATCATCGCAGTGCAATGCACGAACAATATATAGTACGAACATTTTACAACATTTTGTATACTCGCAAGAGTGCAGGTGCATGATTTTTAAAGGTCATAAGATGAATCGCTGCTGTAGAGAGAGAGAGAGAGAGAGAGAGAGAGAGAGAGAGAGAGAGAGAGAGAGAGAGAGATAGAGTTGAATGTGATAATAGTCTACCATATATCATATGTGCATGTTCTAGTGAGAACATACATTAAATTGGTAAACAACAAAATATTTACAACCATCGACCATTTCTAATGCTATCATGTATGAAACATGTCATGTTATTCTAATAAATCAACAATTACAGGGGGAAGGGCGCCCCGGGTGCGCATAAACATTAAAAGTAATACAAGTATCAAAAAGTAGTTTTAAAAGTGTTGCTACATTGGTCATGCTTCTGGATTGAATGTTCTTGAGAGCACATTGTGCACAACGCTGTGTAATCAAGACATACATGTTTTGCCTGGTCAACAGATCACACTCAGCCCAACGGGAATCTGCAGACACATTGTTTACATTATTATTAATCATCAAAAGCCAAAATTTTTACAAACCTGATAATATCCGAAAAGCCAAACGAGAGTGATACTATGATGTCACATTTGTAAATGTGGGTCACAATTGTAAATGTGGGGTGAGCATCCCGGTTGTAAACATGGAGGCCTGACTATCTTACCTATAATAAGTCAATTCGTACATAGAATAGTCGGCTATCTTTCCACTAGCTATACAAGTGAAAAAGAGCAAGTGATCTTAATTTGCTTTTAATTCATTTAGGTAACAAGGGGTACATGTACATATATCTACATTACGTACATAATTAATTTGAAACAATATTACTGGTACATATAACTGTAATATAGAAAATTCTTCATGTCGATCTATTTACATAAAGCGACATTCTTCGGTTAACTTTTCTGTCCATTTTCATTAAACTAGCTATATAATTACAGGGATTTTTCAGCCTTTTTTTATTTTGAAAATGCCAATTTTTTTGGAATTGGGAAAATTGTATCGACAATTTCATGCAGTTGGGAGAAATCATATGTTGCATACATCATGATTTCTGAATTTATCATCATAATGGAAAATCAAAGAGCTAGACTTTAATTGAATAGAATCTAATTAACTTCACAATATAGATATATGTATAATATTCCTATATTTAGTTATTAGAACAAGTCTTTTTCCCTGAAATAAACACCTTCAACACTGGTCATAAAAGTATTACATTATTAAGAATTTATCAACATCCCCTTTTAAATTGAGAATGTATTTTTCTGTTTGAAATATTTCATAACATTTAACATTTACCTTTTACTTTTATATCAGTCTAGTGTGTGTAAAAAAAACCATGTACCATTTACAGTACTGTACTGTATACCACAAAATAACGATGTTTTAGAAAAACAGAGGAAAATCGGATTAAAAGTTGGCGATGTTTACAGCGTGTTTGGAAACTTTTATGACTGCAGTTTTGCTAAATGGGTTTAATCATTTGTTAATACTGAACATTTATGGACATTCTGGTTATTTTACGAAGTATTTTTTGATAAGAAATAAACATAAGAACTATTTACCAGTTGGGGGAAAATACTGCTATACTAATTGGGATCATAATTTGGACAGCTGCTGAAGTGAACATATTTTGGGAATGGGGACGACTTTTGCTCTGGAGAAGGTACTGATAAATCCTTGAATTACATATTACATCAAACGTACAGTGGAAATGAAAATCATGCTTTTATTGTAAACTTCGTTTCGAATGTCCTCGAAGATTAATCAACATTTGGTGTAAAATAGTCAAGTTGCACACATTATCGCCCTATTTTATTTGAATATTTAAAAAAAAACACTTCATAAAAACATTACTTTGTTCAATTGTAGTAGGATTATCAAAAGTACTTACCATAAAATGGCTTTGGTTCCTAAAAGGCAACACGCTGGCGTTAAAAGGTCCATTGTTTTAACCCGAGACGTTCCGAGAGTACTCGGAACAAATGGCGGAGAGCACTTGCCAAATGTTCAAACATGGTCAAGAAATTAACGACTTTTTTTCTAGTTAGGCTTTATACATAAAAAGTGAAAAAGTATTTTGAAAACAAGTTCATTTAGAATAATTAAAGGCTAAACAAATTATATATGTTAGATTTTTTGCAATATTGCAAGTTTTCGTTGGTCTCCTAAATGCAGAAAAATAGTCATTGCTAATTATACGATGGAGGCAGATTGAATTCCTTTTTACGAAAAAATATAGACAAAAGGCAACTATTGGATGTCAAATAATAGACACATTGATGCATTTTAGGCAAAGACACACCGTTCATTCATTTAAAGATAAGCCAATTACATTTTAGACAAGGTCAAAATAATACGGAGACCAAAATATGTCTCCCTAATCTACTGGTCTCCCTAATAAAGATAAAATAATACAATCGGTCTACCAAATGCATAAGTCAGGTATATATATATGTATGTATAGATATATATATATATATATATATATATATATATATATATATATATATATATATATATATATATATATATATTGGAACTGATGCAACTATAACCGCCGGATTTGTACCGTATGTGGTATTTGCTGTATCGGGCGATTACTAGGGAATAAGCTTAACACTCGCTATCTTTTCCACATTTATTCCAGATACCTTCCAATCCGTACACATTAAAAAGGGGAAACTCGCTTATTAATAATTAATTCTAACTTAATATTAACCTACATATAACAGTGAGGGAAAACTCAGTGGATTAGACGGGTGACTTGTATTTTTACTCTTAACCTCTTATTGTCGAGCTCTGACTGTCTGAGACTAACTCATCTTAAATCAATATAAAACATATAATAAGATTCTATGATTTGACCCTCTAAATAATTGACATGTATAAATCATCCAATCAGAGAACATTTCTTTATTTCCTGAACTTGCAATCGCCCAGGTAAACGCCAATTCATTCACCTGCGTTAATCCGGTAATTCTTATGTAAATGCATTAACTCTATTGACGTCAAACACATATATGTGATTCGAAACCATTCTCCTTCAATCTCGTCCTTCTAATAAGTATATTCCCTAAAGCTACACTGGATTATTTTGATGTCCTATTTCTTTGTTACAGTTAAGACATTTGATATACATTAATTAACATTCTATCACATCCAGTCAGGAAAAATTTCACGAGAATTAGGAAGGGTAAATAATGTTAATTCACCAACAAGCTAAATCTATAGAAAATGGTCGCAACATGTAAAATATATAGTTTACATGTCACTGTGTAAAATGTTCCTTGGAAATGACACCTTTTCCCCTGTAACTGGCGTTGAGTGACTTTGAACTGAACAATCTTAATTAATACTCACTTTATCTAAGTAATCCGTTCATTGAAGTAACTCTTAACGTTTACTTTTCTATTGTTCGCAGAATTTTGTTTCAAGTTTGCGGAATTTTAATAAATCTTGTAAAACGAATACCGATCGACTAGTGCATTTTTTGTGGGCATACATATTGGGGCGCTCAAGTAACGCACATAATTGCTGTTAGTGCTTTACTTGAGCGCGCCAAGGGAGCTTTAGAGGCCATGATAGAGACAAAAACAAAAGACAAAACTTCGCGCATTTTGACGTTCAGCGTTTTTTAGGGACGCAACAGGATCGCTTTTAGGACGTGCCCCTGGTGTGACAGGAGTTAAAGTGACAAATCCTGATGCCATATTTAACTATAACATGGCGTTAAAATGCCCAAGCGGTGAGTATATTTAAAAGTTGAATTATTAATTTATTTTTCTGGAAAGATAGTCTCATAACTGCAGCAGTTTGTACATACAAATTGAGCAACGCGTGTTGGTCCGTTATAAAAATTTGTATTCACACACCGCTGCAGTTATGAAACTATATCTTTCTAAAAATAATGATTTTATGGTTATATTTATTTTACATTTTTAACTGCTTTCCTTGCAAGTATGATTTTTACCCTATAATTCATATTTTTAAATCATACTTTATCCTAAGGGTAAGTTTTTATATTTACATTAGCAAATATGCTTCCTATATGAACCTTTATAAAAGCGGAAGCTATATTCTATATGAATGTTTTCGTGACATCACAATAATAGCCGCACGCACTAATTGCTTGACGGTTGCAATATTGTAAACGAAAAAACACCGTAATATTAATGATTCTGAACGTTTTGCCATTCTCAAATGTAAATATAAGTAATAAACAGCAAGATATGAATATGGTTGGTACGTGATCAAATCTTCTAAGAAGCCCTTCGCGCTTCACAGGATTTAATCACGTGACAAACCAAGTTCATATTATAGTGAACTTTTTAAATTGCTGTTTATTTCATAAAAAAAGGAAGAGCCACTGTGACAGCTTTGATTTTCGCTTGTGACGTTGGATTTGACAGCGTTCAACGTTGGTAACATCATAATAAAACTCCGCGTCGACATTTTAACATTTCGGTACCCTATGCATGTTACAATGTTGTAACTGAAGTAGCTTTCCATACACTTTGCATGAAAAAAATATGTTGAATGTAAATATGTTTGTAATGACGCAGTACTAGTATGGATTATACAAAGTTTACAACTGGCAGTAAATGTTGTTAACTAATAGTTTCCTTCCCAATTAATAAAGGTACATGTAACATATATTTATATGTATTTACACAGTCCATGTGCTTAGTCCCTGTCTCCCCTCTTATATTCAGTATTCTAACCTGTAAAAATATCTTTTATCTACAGTATTAAAACATTGAGTTTTCCAATCAGGAAATATTTTTCTCTAATAAAACCTAGAACAATGTAGAAAGTTACTTGTAACAATTTTGTGTGAACTTTGTAAGTCACTGCAATATAATAATTACAAGAGTTTATGGTTTTGTTTTTATTTATATTCTTATTCATGACTTTCACAGCTTTGTTACACACTTGCATTTCTTTTGGATTTTTGGAAGATCTTGTGGTTTGACAGATGAACTATTATAATCATTATCAAACAGTAATAATTCTCAAAGTCGTTCTCAAGTGTAAATAAATAAGGAATAATGTAAAGTTCACAGAGATAAAAAAAGTATATATGTGATTAAGTAGCATGTTTATGCTAAGAAGCTCTTCTCATGATTTGGACACAAATTACAAATTTCGTATCACATTTATATTTTTTTACATAAAGGAATTGAACCTGTACATTTACTAAACAGCGAACATTAAGTGTGATAAAACTGATTCATAGTTATGCCCCCCCTTCGAAGAAGGGAGGGCATATTGCTTTGTTGCTCTCTGTCGGTCGGTTGGTCGGTCGGTCGATCCACCAACAGTTTCCGTTCATTTTCTTTGCAGAGGATGAACATATTAAAATTAAAGGAATTTGGAATACAGGTTTATCATGATAATATCTAGGTCATGTTCGATATTGGAAACGATCGAGCAATTTTCGACAAAGTTATGGACCTTGGACCTCGAAAAATTGCAGTTATTAGCAGTTTCCACTCATTTTCGTCGCAGAGGATAAACATATTAAAGTATTTAGTATACAGGATTATTATGATAATATCTAGGTCAAGTTAGATATTAGGTACGATCGAGCAATTTTCGACAGAGTCATGACCCTTGGACGTAGAAAAATTCCAGTTATATGCAGTTTCGCTCATTTTCTTTGCAGAGGATAAACATATTGAAATGAAATTTGGAATAGAGGCTTATCATGATAAAATATCTAAGTCAAGTTCGATTTTAGGTACGATTGAGCCATTTTTGATAGAGTTATAGCCCTTGGACGTAGAAAATTTCTAGTTAATTGCAGTTTTGGCTAATTTTCTTCCAGAGGATGAAATACTGGTTTATCATGATAATACATGTATCTAGGTCAAGTTCGATATTGGGTACGATCGAGCAATTTTCGACAGACGGACGTAGAAAAATTCCAGTTATTTGCAGTTTCCACTCATTTTCTTCGCAGAGGGTGCATATATTGATATAAATTTAGTATAGATGTTTATCTTAATAATATCAAGGTCAATTTGTTTTGGGTATGATAGAGCAGTTTTCGACAGAGTTTTGCCCTTTGACTTAGAAAAATCCAAATATTTGCTGTTTAATATGTTCATTTTCTTTGTGGATGTTTTCAAGGGAGGGCGGCATAAGTGTTTTACAAACATCTCTTGTTTGTATAAGTATTCTTTTTAAAAAATAACTCCAAATTATGGATAAATGTGTAAATGTTCAAGCCAGGGGAGGATTGTCAGGTAAACCAATTTGCACAGTTAACTACATAAACTGCTTTTTCAAAACAAATTGTAAGCATAAAAATGATAATGTTAGTAAATACTTTGACAGTCCAACCTCTTCCTCCCTATCAATTTAGGTCTAGGAAAGTAAGGTGATCAAATGTGTTTTCCACTTAATTAAAAGTAAGTTTTAAATTGATTTGAAAACGTTACTAGCTACTCAGGTACTATTTGCCAACTAGTGAAAACAAGTGCATTCGAAGGAATTAAAATGAGGTGACAATTTTAAACGTGAGGCAAGTAAAACTATAGACAATATAGACAATGGTTTTCTACGGTCGAAAAACGACCCGATCCGTTATAGAATATTGATCCAGGTGAAATAATTTGATTCCCTCCGGTCATTATTCTATGGGGTTTACTTTCGTATTACACCTAATGAAATAAATCTTTGAAAAAATCGTCATATAAGGGACTGTCTCAAAAGCTTCATAATATAAATCAAATTGTATGAGATAGCTAGAATATCTAAAATTGTGTGATTATACATTTGCTTTATCCAACTCGTTCAGGAGGTTATATATACACCATTTCAACTCGTTGGATAAAGCAAATATAAAATCACAAATTATAGATATCCTCTATATATAACTACTGTATGCATTATTATCCTTAAGCACAGTATCTAAAGGGTTAAATTTTGATATATAAAAAAGAATATGTGCATGAATGACTGAATTTTTCGACATAACCAAAGTCTGCTAACTGCAAATTCGCATAATACTGTAATGTTTTTATTAACTTTAATGGGTTTTTTTAAAGTACATGTAATTTTATAATGATGATTTAGTTCTAACCAATAAAAATCCATCATGAACATGCGTGGGATTTAACACCACAATGTCAGTACAATGCATATATATATATATATATATATATATATATATATATATATATATATATATATTTATATTTATATATATATATATATATATATATATATATATATATATATATATATATATATATATATAAGAAGCACTAAATTTAACAGCAGGACAAACAACATTAATAACGTGTCTCACAAGAAAACCAAAGCACCCCGTTGTAGACGCTTTGTACGGAAAACAGTTCCAACAACAGACGGGGATAATTCTAACGCTAAGGTTTGTCCTGTACTTAACGTTTCTAGTGTATCTCTTACCGAATCCGAAACATCACTGCTTTCCAAAGGCCTCAACTTTTGCCCTACACCCCGGGAAGTAAACGAAAGAGCTGTAAGAGAGGACACTAGGGCTTTTTTCCGTAGACTTAGACTGAAAGAACATTTCTCTAGAAAAGACTCCAGTTCTGATGTAGGTGACAAGTCCCAAACTTCTTTACAAGACCTTGAAAACCATAAACTATATAGACCTAAGAGCAACTGGGAACCAGCCCCTGGTAAATGCGGAGCCTTAGAATCATATATAGAAGCTGTCGAGTCAGACATCGAGAAACTCCTTTCCAAACAACAGAGACACCCGGATAATCTAAATAAAGAAGAAAGATCAGCATTACAAACCCTAAAGAACCGGGAAGACATCGTCATTAAAAAAGCAGATAAAGGGTCAACAATTGTTGTGATGGACCAAGACAAATATCTTGCAGAAGCATACAGACAATTGTCAGATGAACGTTTTTACCAAAAGCTTGACACTGATCCTACAGATGACTTCTCAAATACTATTACCAAAACATTAGATACTATGTTTGAAAATAATGAAATTGGTTACAATATTTATTCTACCCTTCTTCCTATCAACTGTAAGCCCGGCCAATTTTATGTTCTTCCAAAAATTCACAAACCTGGAATGCCAGGACGTCCCATAGTAAGTGCCATTGGACATCCCACTGAAAAAATTTCAGAATTCATCGACCTTCATCTCCGTCCACATGTTGAAAATTTACCGTCATATCTTAAAGATACAACGGATTATCTTAACAAAACGCCATCTTCAAATCTTCCAGATAATACTATTCTCGTGACGATGGATGTCACATCCCTTTACACCAACATTCCGCATGACGAAGGTATTGCAGCCTGTAAAGAGGTATGGGACGCTAGAGAGGTTCAGATCCCTTCAACTGAATCTCTCACCAAGCTCCTAGAGCATGTTCTAAAATTCAATAATTTTATGTTCAATGGAGAACACTACCTTCAAGTCAGTGGCACTGCTATGGGCACCAAAATGGCACCATCTTATGCCAATATATTCATGGGTAATCTAGAGCGTAACCTACTAACACAGTCACCCTTCAAACCTCTTAGTTGGTTGCGCTTCATAGACGACATCGAAATGAAGTGGGTTGACAACAGAAACAACCTCGATGATTTTATTACCTTTGTCAATTCTTTCCATCATTCTATCAAATTTACGACTGAAATTTCCTCATTCAACAACACGTTTCTTGACACTACTTCAACTTTAGTCGATGGTAAACTCGATTTCAATCTTCATACTAAACCTACAGATACCCACCTCTATTTAATGACGTCTAGCTGCCACCCACCTCATACGTTTAGAGGCATACCAAAAGGCCTAGCCACCAGAGTCAGACGTATTTGTTCAACTCAAGAACTATACTCTGAGCAAAGTCAACACCTAAAATCCCACTTATGTGCCAGGGGCTACAGCTCGCACTCTGTACAGAATGCAATTGATGATTTAGCTAAAGAGGATCGTTTATCCCTTCTGAAATATAAACCCAAAAACGAAGAAAACAAGGTCCCATTTGTCACTACTTACCACCCTGTCCTTAGGGGCCTAAATGCAGTCTTAAAGAAGAACCTACCAATCCTTTACAGCAATGATAAAATGGTTGAGGTTTTCAAAAAAACCCCAATGGCAGCTTTCAAGCGCCCTAGAAACCTTAAGGACATGGTGGTTAGAACCAAACTAAAGAACCCTCTGCCTAATGGTGGCTTTAGAACTTGTTCTGACACCAGATGTCTGTTGTGCAAACACAGCTCTGATGCAGACGACTTCTCTAGCCCCATTACTGGCCGTACTTACAAAATTTTCGCAAATACTTCTTGTCGTACGGACAATTGTGTATATCTCATCAATTGTAAATTTTGTCAGAAACAATACGTAGGGGAAACAGGAGACCTCCGCAGGCGCATCAATAATCATCGTTCCACCATCAAAACTAAGAAAATTAAAGAACCCGTCGGGGAACATTTTAATTTAGATGATCACAAATGGGAGGACATGATGGTGTTGGTCATTGATCACAACCCTAACTGGACAGATGCGGAGAGAAAAAACAAAGAAAAATTTTGGATGCATAGACTGAAGTCATTCCGCCCTGACGGCATTAACAAATTAAGTGACTTCACCAAAATGAACATCAACTAAGTACTGATTTGTTTTCGTAGCAATATCACCATCTTCATCTTTTTCGGTCCATGTACAAACTATTAATCATGTTATTTATTCAAATTATTAGCTATTTCCTTAATCGGTTTTGTTCTTTTGCTTTATTTCACTTCCATTAGTTTTTACATTCATGATTATTTATGTGGTCTTTTACAGGGCCAATCTTCCCTACAAACTTTCACTACGAATTATCTTACTAGTACAACTTAATTAACAGCAACCCCCAATTAGCAAGTTAATTCGTTCGCGTTATCTTTCAGCACTTCTTCACAGACCGTCCGCTGCGTCGGACGGGATTTTTCTTTCTCGGGCTCGAATTCTTAAATATAAAGATGTAGCTGCCACGTTTTGATCCGGTGTTTAAACATTATCTAGTTTTTATATATTATTTAGTTTAGTTTAGTGCTAGTTTTGTAGATGTTTTTCTTCTTTCTTATGTAGTTTTTATTTTGTTGTCCTGAAGAAGGGACGGGTTGTCCCGAAAATTTGACAATATTTTACTTTATTGTTCGTGTCGTTGGTTATTTTTAGTGCTTTAATATATATATATATATATATATATATATATATATATATATATATATATATATATATATATATAAGTATATATAAGTCTATTATGATCATCTAAAATGTATGTACTTATGTATCTATGGTGATTGTTCAAAACTCCTGAAGATTATAATGAAACCGGTAGAGTTTTGAATCGGCTTTCTGTTATTTTTTATTATATATATATACATATATATATATATATATATATATATATATATATATATATATATATATATATGTGTGTGTGTGTGTGTGTGTGTGTGTGTGTGTGTGTACGACTTGGAATCCTCTCTTGAACTAACTCGGTTTAGTTGATTTTCAAAACGGGAGAGAACTGTGTCGAAAAAATGGTATACTATTAAGTTCAAAATTCATTATTTAGTATATCATTTTGATGAAGATGTAAACAATTTTGCCAAGATATATACATATATCTGTGGCAAGATTTAATGTTATTTACTCTAAATATGTTTGATAATAATATATCTATTTATTTCATGATTCGCTTTGATTTATCTTTTAAGAATTATCTTCAAATAGGATAAAACGCAAAACTGGAGAAAAAAAAATTAAAAACTGAGATACCTATTAACAAATTGTTCATATTGATATTTATTGATTATTTAAAAAATAAACTCAATATCTACCCACTAGTATGTTACACTCAAATAACTCGAATACCCTGGGATGGGGCAGTCTACGCTTTATAATCCAAGTTATACGAATGATATTATTAAATGCAATCGGCTCAATATTCAAAAGTAACATCAAGCGGATTAGTACGTTTTCGACGTTGGTGCATTGTGACGTGTCTTGTGACGTGCAATACAAATTTTACTTTGTTAACTTTTCTATCCAATCAACTGTCACCTTACATTAACCAGAATTATTTTTTTTTTAAATCAATTGATCTATAACTTGTCGGATGTTTAAGCTATCATATCTACGTTTTAAAAGATTTTCTTCCAATAAACTAAAACGTGTATTCAGTATATTTAAACATTTATATTAGTCAACATGTCATATCTTCCACGTCACAATGGTCATTGCATGATATTGCGTGATATCAAACACTTTTAAACGAAGTTATATTTCTGTACGATTTGACTTTTTCAAACTTAAACAAAGATAATAGAGGCAATGAAAACAATTTTAAGGATAAATGTATGAACTTATTTGTATGTTGTCAAATCTTGTGAGAAACCCTCAGTACTGTACAGGGTTTGATCATGTGACTAACTAAAATCAGTTTAACATTTCTGTTAGTTTTGATTAGCAATATAAACTGACAAGAGTATTATTGTGTCAGCAGATGTTTTGTAATTGAAACTTTAAAATTACAATTTATTGATCAGCAATATTTATATTTATTGTTTTCATTCAAAATGCAAAGTTTGTGCTAGTCAATTATCGTTTTATAATGAAAAAACAAAATTTTAATGACGTGATCTACCGTCATCTAAGTGTCAAAGCGCGGCAGATGTAACCATTCATGTGAATTTCCTTGAAGAAGAGACCCCCGTGGTGAAGCCCGTTTACCCCCCTGCGCCACCGCCACCTGTCGCACCCGTGTGACTCAGTGAAAAGTTGTTGTATTGATGTGATTTAAGAATATGATATTTTTATTCCAACATTTTAAAGGGGCATGGTCATGATTTTGGTAAAAAAATTTATTTCTCCGATTTAAATATTTACAATGCTTCAGAAAGGCAATTAAATCGGCAACAGAAATTTAAGTGTCATTTGTTAAATTATAAGCTAGTTACAGGCTTGAAAATCTTCGCTGTGTAAACAAAGCGTTTGTTTACATTTTGAACGTTGAAGTAAAAATATCAGTTTTAAACCTAAAATGAATGTTTTAAATGTTAGGAACTGTTTATCTCTGCTTACAATAAATAAAAAGATAGACAAATAAGCTGGAAACAGATTTTTTTTACTGGTATATTGAACCTATGTAAACAAAAATAGAGCACGAGCCTTGTTTACATGACAAAAACTTGGGAGCCATGTATCTTGCTTATAACTCTACGAATAGCTCTCAAATTTTATTTCATTATTAGATATGCATTTCTAAAGCATTTTAAATAATAAAAAAACATAAAAATAGAATTTGACCAAACTCCTGACCATGCCCCAACAACGTCATCCGCTAATTGTTTGGAGTTATATTCAGGAATTCTCGAAACACGACCTAAAAGATTATTAAAAAGATGTCAAGAGGATTTTTCCTAGAAGTTTGTTTTGAATTTATAACCTATATATATCTAAAGAATTTTTGATAAGAATTTATAATAAAGATTAATACATAATCAAACTGTAGTAGCACCAACACATTACTTATTAGGTTTGTTACTGACTGACTACAGAAATATATCGGATCAATCAAGCTCATAAAAGACTAAGACAGAAATATATCGGGCTGATCAATCTCAAAAACAGCGAGGCGAAGTCCCACCATCTATGAGATTGATTAACCCGATATGTATTTCTGTAGTCAGTCATGATTGTTTTGTTTTCCTGAGGACCATAAAGTGAGACAGTTATTTACAAATAAACGATGATCTACGCAAATCCCCAAAAATTGTACATACATGTATCGTCCAACTTTACATAATTGAACTCTTCAATATATTCATTCTCACATTCCAAATACTCTTTGAAAAAGTAAGAAATCTTTGCTGTATTGTGGATTACAATATTTCTTTGCGAACCAAATTTAAACATTTTCTCTCACAACAAATGTTGACGCTGCAATTTTTTTGCTCCAGACACAACAATATGACGTCAATTCAAAGGGCAACTACTTACATAACAGTGTTATACATGTACTAAGCCTAAATAGTAGTCAGGGTTTGATAATAGGCCGGAGACGAGTGCACTATATAGCAAACTCTGACTTCTATTTAGGCATAATACATGTACATGCAAAACACAACACTATTATTATTATTTAGCTGACTGTTGTATAATGAAGTGCCTTAATATCAGTAGCTGTGACGTTTGAATGTTGTTTAGTCCCTAAAAAATATAATTGCTCGGAAAAGCAAGCGGTTTTTTTCATATACTTCAATTGATTTCTTTGATTATTTAATTGTCAGGTTGTTATACAATAAAAAAAAATCAACAGTCAAACGTCTATGTTCTTAAGGGAATGAGAGACGATTGACCTTACCGAGAAAAATCGATTTGTTAAGCAGACAAAATTCATCGAATATTTTCTTGAACATTTTATATCAAGCGTCATTTAAAAAAGCGTTTTAAAATTTATAATTCTAATCGATCATGTACAATTTCTATAAAAAATATTAAATCATTGCGTTCAAAACTTTATTACAATCTTCAACCATAGATATACCAGTTAATAATGAAGCAATTTTGAAAAGATCAATAATTTTAATTGGTTGAAGTCAATTGTATGTTTTCACGTTCTACTTATATAGAGACCACAATTTACACCATGGGCTGTTGTAGCGTTACATTTGCGCGATGGGCGTGAAAAGGCAATGTTTTAAGGGTCGATAGTTCGAAACCAGTCCTCGTAATATTTTCGTTGAACATATTCGCCATGCTCTATTTCGGCACAGTATGCTTACTCAAAATAAACCCTTTGTATACTCTACGAAAATAGATGAGTATTGAATATAAAGCACCAATATGACAGGAAGCGTGACAATCTTATTTAGAATTGATTTCAAACGCCAACTACTTCAAATATTTTAAGAACTTTGGGAACGTAGTTTCGGTATTAAATATTATTAAATGTCGTGATGTGTAGGCGGCAAGTCGGCCAATGACGGCCATGTTTCCGAATATTAATTCTCACCAGACATACATAGAGATATATCCAACAGCCACGTGCCATTTATAAAACCTATGAATGTGTGACATTTCAGTCTGGGAAAACAAATGCATATTTGAAACAAATCAGTTTTGATTCTTTATACTTTTTGTAAATTTAGAAAAATAATTGATACATTTGGGTATAGAACAAGCGATTGTAAAATCATTAATACCTATTTGTTACCCTAATGCCATATTATAAACACTTACTCAAATGTTTTTGTTTTGTTTTGGGGTTTTTTAATGATCGATATTAACTTTATCAAATCGCTATCTTACATATATTGGGGATATGAAATACTAAGTATATATGAAATATACGATGGAAGATCGAGTCGTCTACTCTGTAGCATCTACTCACATGGATTTGTTATGTTCTTTACTTCTTGGCGTTTAACAGATAATTGGAAAAGACAGTGTGACTATCAGTAGTCAAACTGTAAAACGCATAAGCATCAGTTGTGTCACATGAAGTATAGTACCATGTAATATATACACATTTAATTTGTTCTCAGATTTCTTCTTTACAAACAATTGATCAGCTTAAAGACAAAGTAATTTAGCAGTAACGATAACCACAAGCAGCTACTTGGTCTAAGTCTAACTTGAAATTAGTATAGCATTAAATCATGATTTTTTTTAAGCATACACTCTCATAACTGCAGCGGTGTGTGCATACAAATTGAGTAACGCGCGTTAGCGCGTTATGAAAATCTGTATGCACACACCGCTGCAGTTATGAGATTGTATATTTCAAAAAATCATGATTTAATGCTTTTATTTACATTTTTTTAACTTCTTGCCTTGTCTGCAAATGTGATTCATACCTTAAAATCCCTATCTTATCCTAAGGGTAAGTTAATATTAATTTAAGAGCCACTGTAACAGCCACAAGCGTGAACTTTGATTTTCGCTTGTGACGTTGTAGTTTACAGCGTTCAACGTTTGTGACGTCATAATAAAACTCGTCAATTTGACCTTTGACTACTTGTGGCATTTAGAGGCATTTGAAGATCACAGAATTTAATGGGAAAACACAATAGAATGTAAATATAACCATTTTAACAAGAGTTTTTACTTCGGGTAGTTGAGTCAAACTGCAATGTGACGAAGGCCTGTCTATTTCATCGCTGACTACGCAGCAATGGCTCTTTGAAATCGACATAATATATCTGGCTTTTGAACTAGAACTACACAACTGTGTATATTTTACTGAATGCCAACGTCATTTTTAACTTGTTTTGACGCAAGAAATAGATAGTTACATCCAACCGAAAGACAAAGGTCTTGTTAAAATAGTTTATTATGAACAATATTGATACATGTAGTATGGCAGATATTTATCAATGCTTTATTGACAATACATGTATAGTAAAAATTCCTTCGAATCTTCGACAGATGGGAGATAGCCTCACTCTGATGTAATCAAAATGCAATTTTACAGTGTAAATACCATTTGAAAAATCTAAAACGGGGAAATTATTTTAAATATAATTTACTTTTATTTATATGTATATCGACAGGTACCCCATACCACCTTGAGATATCATCCGGAAACGAAAATTTTACACACATAATAGACAGAGAGATATACAATGAGAGGGACGGACAGACCCAAATCTATATTCCCTAGTGTCAATAAAAGCGGGGGGACAATATCCATTTCAAAGTTAGTGTGTTTTAAAAATGGCTACAAAGTCATATTTATATTGAAATTTATTCATAACTACTATTGAAAAGGATATTTCAATCATGAATCTATCACAGTGCAAAAATGACAGTTCTGTAATCAACTTTATTTTGAACTTTACTTTCTAAATTCAACCTTTGTTTTGTCATGTGTTCTAGGAATGTATTATTTACAAAGTGAATTAGCCGTAGGCACCTGGCAGTCTCTTTATTCAATTGTTATTATGAATCAGACAGATGTTTTCCCCAAGAACTGCTAATCTCTTCAAACAACATTGCGTAATTATATGCCGTTCATGTCGTAGCCATCACGACTCATTGAGTCTATCTCATTACCTAATACCTGTGAATCTTTTAGTCTCTTATATTTACTGAATTGTATTTGTAAATCTTCAGTTCGGAGGCCTGACGCATTACCGGCCACTTTCGTCTGTGTCCCTTATTTGTTTGTAATTGTTCATCTTTTAAACTCGATTGATAATAGATACGGAATCCTTCATCACTTGGTTCTATCTCTCTGGAATTACATATCGGTGAACCCTTGGGACTACGGCATACATAAACTTTGTTTTTATCTAACGGTCCACAGCGCGCCTCAACCTTATTTTTACGCCAGCACCCCTCTCCCCCTCCGTACTGCACACGCGTACGACGGATGCGTTTTCAGAAGAATTTCCGTAACACCGAAAAAAAAATCGGTTACAGTTTTATTTCAATAGTGATGGCAAAGGGATTCTTATATGGAGATACATCATCAACAACTACACTGAATTAATTCATTTCAATATGGTTGTATTTTATTAGTGGTTGCCACAGAGTACGCGGTTGAAGAAAAGACCGCAACTGCTTCGACGCAGGGAAAACTGCAACAAACTGACCCTCTGGTACCACCCAATCCCGAACTTTAACTATGCAGTGACAGTTAGAAAGGGTAGTAGATAGAGTTAAATTTCTAGTAGTAATGGCGAGATAGTATGTAGGCAGCAAAAGCCTTCTACCAATTTTCCTCCCTATACTATGACTATGCATATCGACTGTATATTGACTGTTATTCATTAGTGTGACTATAAATTATATATGTTGTTTGAATTAGTAATGTTGATTAGTTACTTCAATGTTTTCGCGTGTGAATGAACGAATCCTTTAAAAAATGAATACAACTTTTATTTTAATTCTTAAGTTGTGTGCATTCCGTGTTTTCAATGAAACTTAACATTTTGATAGATCAGGATATATTTCATACATTGAAACCTTAAAGTAGAAAACAAGATTTCAGTTTACATGTACGATGTGAACAATGTACTGTAATTTAAAGATTCATGTACTACAATACTCGCTGCTCTGTACACTAATATAATAATTTAAGAACAGTCTGGAAAACTTCAAGTGGTGTGTATTCCTCGTTTGCAGACATATTGTTTTAGATTGATTTGATTTAGTGTTGTCCGTAGCAAAGAATCAACATCACAAGACTAAGAAAGGCTACATTAAGAAAATCGTAAAACATGATAGATGATCGATAACATCCACAATGCTAAACAGGTCACATGTAATACATTTCCTTCTGTATCGGAAAATATCACTAAATATTGAAACATCCATAGTGGGTGCTCTAAAAGGATATTCAGTCGTGTCAAATGCCTATTGTGTCCAAGACCGCAACTTCTTATCGAGGTGGTGCAGAGTTGCTATCGAGGGGGACAATAAACTTGCCTACGCGTTTTTTTTCCTGCAACGCTAGCTACATGTACCTTCATTCCCGCATAAAATACCAAATAAAGAATATTTTTCACGTGTAATTAAAAGTTTTCTTGCCTAAAGTAATAATTGATATTATCGAATATGTGGTAAGCCTCTATCGGTCGCAGACGACCATGGGATATTGTGTCCTATTTTGTCTTTCTCTGACAGCAACGTTTGTACCTGAAAAGTCCTATACGGGAGAGACATTCTGTTCCGCAAGAGTCACATCTGTGAATGGTTTCTGATCTTTCGGGATTCAGGCGCTGCTTTTGTTGTGTTTGTTTTCTGCTGCATGCACAAGCTTTTCTTCCCCTGACTTGATATGTCTAAGTAGTGTGGACCTCCATCTGGGTCGATCTGCTGCTAGGTCTTCCAAAGATCGCACGTCAATATCAAGGACCTTCATGTCTCTTTTTACGACATCCTTGAATCGAAGTTGTAGGCGCCCGATGCTTCGTTTCCCAGATCTCAATTCTCCATACAAAATGTCCTAGGGAATACGTCCGTCATCCATTCGACGCACATGCCCGAGCAAGCGTAATCTGCGCTGTCGAAGCATAGTGAACATGCTTGGAAGGTTCGCCCGAGACAAGACTTCGATGTTAGGCACCTTGTCCTGCCATAAAATGCCCAGGATGCGGTGCAGACATCGCAGATGAAAGGCGTTGAACCTTCTTTCCTGCCTGGAATACGTTGTCCACGACTCGCTACCGTACAGGAAAGTGCTGATTATGCAGGCGTTGTATACGGCCATTCTGTTACTAGTTTTCAGTGTGGGGTTTGTCCAAACTCTTTTTGAAAGTCGAGCGAGAGTGGATGTAGCCTTTTCGTCCTGGTGGTAGTCGTCGATGGCTATAGCTGGCGCTGTGGAAGTATCCTGGATTTGAACGTTTGTTTTCTTTAGGCTAATAGTCAAGCCAAAATCCTCACAGGCCATTGAAAAGCGGTTTATCAACGTGTGCAGTTCTTCCTCGGTTGGGTGACAACTGCTGCATCGTCGGCAAATAACATGTCCTGGATGAGTCTATCGCGGACTTTCGTTTTTGCTTTAAAGCGAGAGAGGTTAAACAGATTACCATCTGACCTGGTACGTAGGTAGATTCCTTCAGTCGATGCACCAAATGCATGTTTGAGGAGCATGGCAAAAAAGATACCAAACAGCGTGGAGGCGAGGACACAGCCTTGTTTGACACCGCTATTGATGCTGAATGGCTCCGAGGAACTACCGTTGAACTGTACTGTCCCCTTCATATCCACGTGGAATGATGTCACTCTGCTCAGTAGTTTAGGAGGGCATCCAATTTTTGGGAGGATCTCGAAGAGTCCATCTCTACTGACTAGGTCGAACGCTTTGGTCAGGTCAATGAAAGAGATGTATAGCGGCATCTGTTGTTCTCTGCATTTTTCTTGAAGCTGCCTAAGAGAGAAGATCCTGTCGATCGTAGACCTCTTTGAGCGAAAGCCGCACTGTGACTCTAGGTATACACGATCAGCCAGCTTCTGCAATCTAATCAAGATCACTCGAGCAAACACTTTGCCGACTATGCTTAAGAGGGAGATGCCTCTATTGTTGCAGTCGCTTCTTTCTCCCTTGTTTTTGTAGAGGGTGATGATCTTCGCATCCCTCATGTCTTGTGGCACGCTCCCATCTTCCCAGTACTCACATAGAACCTTATGTAGGGGTGACAACAAGGAGCTCTTGCACTGTTTAAGCAAGTCTGGAGGGATTCCATCGTTACCAGGAGCTTTTCCTGAGGCCAGGTTGTCAATAGCCTTACTTATTTCTTCTGATGGTTCTACATCAAGTTCATCCATGGTTGGCAGGCACTCAATGGCGTCCAGGGCTGAGACAGTCACAGTGTTCTGAGTAGAGTACAGGTCTGTGTAGTGTTCAACCCATCTCTCCCCTGTTGGTTTTTGTCTGAGAGTACTACGCCAGATGATGACTTGAGGGAGCTGTTTTGCACTGGTTTGGTCCTATCGCTCTTTTAATGCCATCGTACATGCCCTTTGCGTTACCAGATATAGCGGCTTTCTGGATGGTCTCGCTGAGTTCTTGCCAGTATTCATTTGCACAGAGTCTAGCCATCCGCTGGACTCTGCCTCTGGCAGCTCTTAGCGACAGAAGGTTCTTCTGACTTGGTGTTCTTTTGTATTCCGCCAAAGCTATACGTTTGAATTCTATGGCAGGAATCATCACAGAGGACTTTGCCTCGAACCAGTCTAATGTCTTTGTTGTTCTTTTACCAGTGCTATGTATGATGTCCCTCAAGGTTCCCCACCTTTGCTCAGTTGAGATCCCTTTTTGTATGAACTCCAGTTCCTGCTCAAAGGTTTCTGCAAACTTCTGCGTGAGCTTGGGTTGCGACATGTTGCTGACGTTGATGCGAGGAATACCCTGTTTCCGTGAACAGTGGAATATTTTTGGCTGCATCCTGATTTTACAGCACACTAAAGAGTGGTCAGTATCGCAATCAGCGATATGATAGGAACGCGTGTGTAGAACACACTTTATAGGAGAGCGTCGGACTATGATGAGGTCTAGTTGGTGCCAGTGTTTTGATCAGGGGTGTCTCCAAGACACTTTTCTCCAAGACACTTTGTACTGAGGTTTGGTCATAAAGAACGAGTTAGTTATGCAAAGGTTGTAGTAAGTGCATAGTTCAAGCAAGCGTTGACCGTTCTCGTTCATTTTGCCTACACCGAACTTACATTGTACCAAGGCATGATGGCCACGAGTCATTGTCTGCGCCGACTCTGGCGTTGAAGTCGCCCAAAAGAATGAGCAACTCTTTTTCAGGGATGTTCCTTATCACTGATGACAGCTTCTCGTAGAACAGGTCTTTTGTTTCATGAGGTGACGTCAGTGTTGGTGCATAAACACTTACAAGGGTGATTGGACCTGTGGTGGTATTTAGGCAAAGGGTAAAGAGTCGTTCTTATCCTTCGCCATCTGGTTCTACCGTACTCAGTAGGCTGTTTTTGACTGCAAAGCCTACACCGTGCTCTCTTGGCTCATCAGAGGGTTTTTCCTTCCAGAAAAAGGTGTAGTCCTTTTCCTTCAACGTACCAGAGTCTGCCAGCCTTGTTTCCTGAAGAGAAGCGATATCTACGCTTTGTCGAAGGAGTTCGTTGTTTATGACTGCTGTCTTGCGCATGTCGTCTATATCCTGCATGTCCTTGGAAAGTCCCATCAACATTGTCCGGACATTCCAGCTTCCCAGTTTAAGAGCTGGTCTCTTTCTTTGTGTATTTTTGTTGCTTGGTGCGTATATTACAGTCTACAGTTCGGATCATTCCTAAGCCCCATGCACCCACTGAGGATAGCAGACTGTGGCAGGACAGTACCTTATTGACTGGGGACTGCCCAGCTTGAGGCGGGTTGGTAACTGTCCAGTGAGACACGAAGGTCTCTCCCACCGTCGAGAACAAACCCTGGCGCCAAAGCTTTACGCCAATCAAGCTGCGGCTTATAACCGGTAACTGCTGCTCTCCGTGTTGTGTCCACACTTAAAGTGAGGCTGGAGTGTCCTCTCCAGATGGTAGGATACAAGCCAGGGCGGTAAATATGGAAGACAGGCTGTTGCCCATGCAGCAGGTCCCCATAATCCACGTCACCAGTAGACCCAAAGGAGCAACAGGTTGCTACAGTTTGGCACTAGTGCCGTCGAAGGAGTTGCCAGTGAAGCGTTCGTGATAGCGCTGGACTGCCTTAGGGACTCCATCTCCGGAATTTTCTTGAGGTTTACTCCTGAAGCCTTTCCCAGTATTGAATATTGCTGCAAGACAGTGGAGGTTTGTGATCAGGGTTTTCCTTCCCCTAGATGAACTGCCATTCCAGGCTGACGAGTATCATCTCCCCAAGTAGCCTTCTCGCGTTCAGATTCTAGCCCTTTAGAACTAATTATGCTGATAAGAGAAGGGGCATGGGAAAGTCACTGGTGTCTCTTAAAGTATGAACTCTTTGGAGAAGATTAGGTTGTTCTTTCCTCAAGACACGTTTTCAGAACGACTTATCAAGATAGCTAACTACAACGGAAAATTAAGTTGTACTGCGTGCGAGACCTAATAGAAGTTATTAAGAAAGACTTGGCAATGCAGTTCGAGGCGGAGAAAGTTAGTTCGAACCAGGAAAATTACTGTAAAGTCACGCATCATTGAGCTAAAAAGATTAAAATTTTAATTTGAAATTTGTATAAAATACACCTTTTTGAAAAGAAATACTACATGTACCATTGTTCTAGTAAACGACTTAGGGGGTGTTGATAGGCACAGTTTCAAGACTAAAATGTTCATTTAAAAATTATCGAATATATTGCCAATAAATTACGGATAACTCTGGAAATTATAAGTTTTAACTTTTTACAATTTTACAAAATCTGGATCGATGTCGATTTGTTTGAAAAAATATTGGAGTTCTAATTTTATTACACCGTGTTGATACATTGCCAAAATATAAGGGTGGTTGTACTACAGAATAAAAATAAAACATTGTTTTATTGGCATGGCAGATATACTCGTACATTGATAAAAATGTTTATTATACCTCTGTAAATATCATAGGCGTCGGAACCGGGGGAGGGGGGGGGGGGTTAGTCCCCCACTTTTTCTCGAAGTAAAGATTATTGTTCCTAAATTTACCTTGAAAGATTGAGAAGTTGGTTTCAGAAGCATACTAACACCCCCCCCCCCAAACCCAACCCCCGGATTAGGAATTTCATGATTTTGGTAAAAAGAAACATATATTAGGGTAAATAATTTTTTTTTCATTTGGAAGTATAGGTATACCCCCCCCACCCCACGGATTAGGATTTCCATGATTTTGGGAATTACTTTTTTCTCAATATTTCTGAGGATTAGTCTAGCCCCCCTCCCCCCCCCCCCCCCCCCCCTTTCAATTTGCTTCAGACGCCAGTGAATATTGTTTGTGTAAAATTTCAATGCATAAACATGATATTCTGTCAAACCTTGAAATAGTTTCCGTGCCATCAGCCCATGGTGAATAGTAATCGAAACTATTTACGGGCAGCATTCGACTTCCCTCTAGTCTTTAAACTCGGAACACCTCTGGTGTAATCCGAGTCGCTACATTAAATGAAAGTCAGAAAAATCACCGACCAATGAAGTTTTCTTCGGTATAAATAATAGCTTTTTACTGACCACCCTTACAGAAATACCAAAATCAATTGTTTGCGGCAAATTTGCAGCAAATTTGTTGCAAACTTTCGGCAAACTGATTAGTTTACCAGAAAACTTTAGAACTTGTTTGCCGATCTTTGCTATTAGTAGCAAACTTTTGGTAAACCTCTTTTTTTTGCCAGATGTTTACCAGACACCAAATTATGTTTACAGCTTCTTCGCCAGAAGTGGCAAACTTTTTGGCAAACACCTAAAAATTTACCACAAACTTTTCTTCTTTTTCTCTGTTTTGTTTACTTTCTGAGCTTGCCAAACCTTTACCAAAAATAAGACTTATACAATTTTACACATTCAGCACAACTTTAAGACTGTCAATTATAATGAATTGTTTTTATAATTTTGTATAGAGAAAAAATAAATCTAATTAATATTTTCGGATTTAAGTTTTATTCTAAGATAGTCTAAATTAAAATTTCTATTATTACGAATGTAAGATCAACTTTAATGGCATGATGTTTCATTACATTAAAGGCAAAATGACCCCCCCCCCCCTTTCCAGACCCAACGTAATACGTGAACACCAACATGTCCTGCCTGTTCTTCTGTTATGTTATATTCTTTTAGGAATGAATTCAATATTTATTTGTTTTATACGATATAAAATGGTTTGGGTCAGTTTACGCTTTATAAACCGCGAAGCTGTTTATAAAAAAGCGTAAACTGTGTCAAACCATTTCATATCGTATAAAACAAATAAATATTGAATTCATTGCTTATAATTTAATTTTTTTACTCTTCATTGTAGATAAAAACGGTCATTTGACCTTTAAAATGACGTAAAATTGTTCAAAATTCAAACGTAACGTCAATCGTATTGATATGTTTTTGGCGTTAGTCTTACTATGACGTAGACAACATTCTTTATACGATATAAAATAATTTGTTAAGCCAATCAGAAAGCGCGTTACAACCAGAATTAAATTATTTTTTCCTACGTTCAAATATTTGTCAACTTAGATTTGAGTATCTAAACAGCCTTATGTTGAATAATGAAGATTGAAGAATTTTCCGTATGCTGTTCAGTGTTTGTTTCCACTTTTTCTTTTGTTTTAATGTTAAGCTACGCGCGCTCTGATTGGTCGATCAATAGCTAGCCGCCAATTTTCACATTCGATGTTATCAGGGTGTAAGGCTGTATACAAGGTAAAAAAAAAACCATTGTCAATGGAGTGTTTACTTTTGGAAAATCCACGGCTAAACATAGGAAGAATATAAGTGAATGCATCGAGTCTCAACACCCAAGGCAACTGCACCATCTGCGTGATCATGAGCACGTTTTTGAAAAAAAAGAAGGGAAGTAATGAAAATAAATTCGTTGAACGGCAGTTTCAACAGTTATTGGAATATGAAACGGAAGATTGTGATCTTTTATAATGAGTTTATTAGTTTAAGGCCGTCTCTATGACAATGCCGGGTGTCGAATCAAGGGAAAACGCTTGTTATTTACATCGTTGTGATGTATGAACATATAATTTGAATTTAAGATTTATTTAAACAACGTCAAATTAAGGACATTATCATTACCTAGTGTATAAGTACATTTAATATGATCTACTTTTTATTACTAAAATAAAAGAACTCACATAGTCCGAGTTAGTAGTGCAAATTTGTAGCTTAATATAGATTGAGTAAGTATATGATAGGCTAACTTATTTTTCTAAGAAACTGCTTTAAATTTGAAAACAATAATCATTGTGCTTATATGAAATCCAATTATTTTCCCAATAGGTCTGCCCTGGTGACCGGGTTACACAGACGTAAAGAAAATCATGCATGAAAAACTAACTGACTGCATGATTTTATGATCAAATTATGCAACAAAAAGAGTGAAGACAGACCTTGTGTAAGACTAAGTAGAAAAGCATATAAACAATTAAGAGAGCTGAAGTCTGACCATTCCAATGTAGATATCTTAGTCACATTCAGATATTCGGCTATTTGTGTGATATTGATGTGTGAAATTAAATCGGAGAGCACAGGAGATTGCCATAAAGAAGACATTGGAAATGCCCACCAAAAATACCTTGATTGATCGTAATATGACCATGCAGTGATCATGCAGGGCTTAATAATGAAATAAATGGTTTGAACATCGCATATTATGAACTTTTGTCCAAGTCCGTCTGTGCATGTTGTGATCAAACTGCATTCAAATTTATCGATCTGCAGTAGCAAATCATCACCAATCGGTTTAGTACTATTTGTCAAAATTCATTATGATTTGTTCATCATTGTTTTTGTTTATATTTGAAATTTATCGAATGCAAAGTTTAACATTTAAGGTTACTATTTTAAACTTGTGTCCTTTGTCTCTATTGTTGCTGCAACTGTTAAAGTTAAACAATTTTGTTAATCACCAGTAGAAGTTACTTGTAAATTGATTGAAAAGCACAGTACAGTGTTTAACATGTATTAGTAACTAATTATTAAATGATTATTAGTGTCTATTAATTGTTTTTCTTGTTTTAATATTTTAAAGTTGCTATTTTTATCTGTAAGCTTGCAGCAAACAGTTTGCAAAAACCTAACTTGCATAAGAATTCTGAACTTTCGGCAAACAGTTCGTAAGAAGCTTATTTGCATACGAATTCTGAACTTGCCGCAACTTTACCGCAAACAGTTTGCCAGAAGCTAATTTGCATACGAATTCTAAATTTGCCGCAAATTTGCGGCAACTGTTTGCCAGAGACTTATATTTTGTTAAGGGTGATCGTTCGGGTATCAGAATCGTGCGTGTCGTTTGTCAACAAAAACGTTGCTACTACTGTATAAGGTCATATATCAATTTAGTCTGCTGCCAGAACCACGTTTGGCTGTCCTTGTAATCATTTTTATGTTTACTTTCGTGCTTTTTTATTTTCTTAAAAAACCCCTACTTTCAATTGAGATCACTGTTTATTATTTACATTATTTACAAACCTAAAATATTAGGAAATGGATTTCGAGAAGATGGACGACGGTCAATGAAGTGCAAGGAGCATACATAAATGTTTTTCGGGAGATTTTCCCGTTTTGATGCTGCAAACCACTTTAAGGGAATTTCCTCGTCTTTGGGCAAATTGTGAAGTTTGTATGGCCAGCAACAAGGACAATCTTGATGTAGCGCATTATAGGTGTTAAAAGAAATGTTTTTCACAAATGTAATTTAAAGGCGGTCAGATCACGTTATCAAATATGGATGCGACCGGTATTATGACGTCAGATTAGAGAAAAAGTTGTATTTATACATGTTTATATATTTTAGAAGTTAAATGCATGGTTATGATGTTCATGAAGCCCTTTGTTGTTATATTCATGGTCCCTGGGTCAGTGGTTCATGCCTTAAGGCCATTTTTCTGTATCCAAGAGATAAAGTCATAAATCATTATAACGTTCAGAAGCGTTGCAAATCCCAGTTGGAGCAACTCACAATATCCTTTCCTTCCAACCAAACTTCCAGGGTCTGCGACTGAATATGTGTAAAATTATCGATTCCAAACACACGTTTGACTTTTCGAAGTTCGGGTTCCGACATATTGTGAGTTGCTCCAACTGGGATTTGCAACGCTGATTCTCATCGGACAGATTTTTCCTCCAGACAGACACTTCATTGGTTAAAAGCATTTATGAATATTCATGTTAAACGTGGGGATTTCCCAGGACGCAGTCACGGGTTTGTGGAAATAGAATGGACACACGAACCGTGGCTTGAGACGATGCACCTACTTACGGTGATCAATTGCTGTTTGTAATCCATAACAATTTCAAAACTTCATCTTGTAAAGAACGCGGAAAATTGTCACATCAATTAACAATATCCTGTGCTATGTAAACTTGATTAAAACTTGAAACTGTGATTTTTCTGAATAATTGACAACTAAATACCTGAAAGTCGAAAGTCAATATGCAATATTTTGTACCATAAAATTGCATTTTTTTTAAAAAATATCTTAAGCTGCTTGGTCCGATTTTAATCAAATTTTATGCACGCTTTTACACGGTGGTTATGCTTAGTATATGTATAATCATATACATTGCAGTAGTTTTTCTAATCAATTAAGCCAAATTTCAATGAAGAAAAATTGGTACAAAATTTGCTAACAAAACAAACGACATAAAAGCGTACTGCGTTATTTCGCCTAATGTTAAATTTCACCCCTGACAACGAGACGGGTATGATTGTATTACGACTTTGACATCGCTTTAAATAAAGGCCAAAATGATCAGACAAATTACAAATAAACATGTGTACTGTACATTTTGTTCGCTAATATTTCTGAGGTTTGCTTTCTTTACAATTGATGCATAGCATGCGGTTTGAATAACCCAAATCATTTGGGGAACGAAATCAAACGGTTTCCTTTTCTAAACATTCCCGTGATGCATTTTGGTTTGTTTTTTCGTTTGCCCAAAAAGAAATTATTTTTATTTACTTTGAATATTTCTAACTCTGAAAGGAGACCGATTCTGCTTGTGTAAAAAGGAGAAAGTCTATAACTTTCTAAGATAAATTGTTTGTATAGAAAAAAAATGATACTGTATTAACAAAAAATCGGACCAAACAGCTTTAAAACATTCTGAGTGTTGTGGCAAAACGCTTGAAGCTATTGAAAATCGAATATTTTAAAAATGAATTTGTATTGCATTAGTAATGGTTGTTTAAATTGATTTAACAAATACGATCTCTCATTGTTTTCGGCAGAATTTTGTTCGAAAATACACTTCGCTTTCGCAACATAAAGTTATTCGTCCGTTGTTATCTCAAAAAGCAAGAAATAGTTCAATTTATCCTATTGTATGCATGTTTGTTTTTGCAACTCATCAACAATTCATGACAACTGATATAAGACGTCGATCAATCCTTTGTGCAAATTGCAGATCAATATGTCACAGAATGGATTGTACGCAATGACAATGAAGTCAACGAGGCAGTAAAGCATATAAACGGATTTTCCATTTAAAATCCCCCAGTGTTTGATAGCGTATACCAATAGTTAGTTTATATCAAGCAATGACAAGTAAATCATAATGGGGAATCCATATTCTAAACAAACGACAAAGAGAATATACGGGAAGAAACAGCATAAAAGAAGTCGGAAGACATCTTGTATGACCTCTAGAAAAAGTAAAAAGAAAAAGAAAGAAGGATCGGCCGATTCTCATGACGAAGAATCAAAGGTAAGAAACCAGTACGAATTGTAAAAAATTGTAAACTGTATTCCGTTTTACTTAAACATAATTGCCACATGTTATATATTAAATAGGCGTATATACACCCTCTATCTAATTATTCATTTTTTATTATGAAAGAAATATGAAACAGAAAGTGCCGGTGATGCGGGTTTACTTTCTTAATAGAAAGGTGTTTTAAATGAGGCTTTGAGAAACATTATTCCGAAACGTTATATATCAATATTTACATTTGCATATGTTCCCTTATATAACACTATTTGCGGATTTCGCTTTTAATCCTGCTTCACAGCAGCCTTGTGAAAGAGGCTGCCTTAGTAGTACATATGATTAATACAATGACCTCGTGAGAACTAGTTTCACGATGAAAACCAAAACCGACTGAAATTAACTTAAAACATACTTTCACATACAAAAGCAAGATAGTTTTAGTACAAAGTAATAAAATTCTTTTTAAAATAGTTTATTTTTCAATATATCTAATTAATATTTTGCTTTTTAAAATATTCGTCTGCTTTCACTTCTCAAATCATGACTAAATACAATGAATATGAACAAGAAGTTTATCTCTTGTTCAATTCTGATATTTTAGCGTCATATGATCTCATATTCATGGCTGCTGCAAGTGTTGAAGAAGCTGAAAAGTCGAAAATACACCCAAAATATCAGCCCTAGGGTGCCTCTTCCCTAAAAAATATTCAAATCAACGCCAGAGAAACAGCAATCAATGATTTAGGATTCCAGGCAATCAAACTTAACAGGAAGAAGTACTAAATGGGGAGTGAAACTATTAACTACTGTATATCTTTGGCCAATTTGAAAAAAAATAATTTTTAAGAAACAGTTCTAAACTTAAATGAAAATACACACCTTTTTACATACAGGAACCGATTATTTAAATAACAAAAAAAAAAAATTTAAAAGAAGAAGATTATACATGCAATACTAATAAATATTTGGGTATATCCTTTCAATGAAGGCATATGTATGTTCTACAGGTTTAATTCAAGTACAACAAAACATTCACCAGCACATAGGCGTATCAATTTCTCTTTTTTTACTGCACATAAAAAATGAAGTCAAACAATGTAAATATAATCCAAACCAGCATGGAAAACAATAATATCATTAAAAAATAAATTCATTTAAGGTTTATAGATTTGCACTTAGGTTTTTTTTGTTGGGGGGGGGGGATCCTTGATTTCAAAATTGTCAGTCCAGAAGTCTTTGCTGCTAAATTAAGGAGATTCTATCGTGTAGCCAAACCAAAATCAACTTCCAAAAGGTCACAAGAACTAACAGATGTACAAGCTAAAAATAACCTTACAAATTCTTTGAAATCCATCTGTTCTGCAATCAATCGGTATATCCAAGACCTATGAAAATATTATTTGGGACACGGGATTTAAATTTGTGAACCATGCATCGCACGGAAAGTTTAAAGCAATGAGAAAATCTGGTGAATCAAAGGCCACCAATCACAAATCTGTCATTCATCCTGAAGACCTAACACAAATTTATCTTTGATTCATACCTGCTTATTATCATCGTAACAACGCACATTGAAAATTTGAGCACTTTGAAAAAACATTCAAAGTGAGTTAATTAATTATGGAACAAAGTTAACGCTTTATAAAAAAAAAATAAAGTTCGTTGATAACGTCGATTTTAACGCACTTAAAAGAAACAACATGTGCTTATAAACAAACATAATGTGAAAAAAGGATACGTTAGTTATGTTTATCAAAAACAATATGATCTTTTACGAAAAAGATAAATCAGACACCTTTGCTTAATGTTCAGTTTAAAATTATAAAATGTTTGTCAATGTAACTTTTTTTTTTATAAGAAGTTGTTTTTTTATCTAGCTTTAAAAAAGAGTTAATGTTCATACACATATAGATTCTTAAGCATACAAATGAAAGGTTTATTTTTGGCACTATATAGTGACGAGTAACATGAACGTCTTTTTGTCACTGCATTGGTACCGCCAGTGTCCTCCAAAAAGTCATTTTGCTATCATTTTTTTAAGCATGTATATTATTATGAATGAAGTATGTAGATGATTTTCAATTCATCAGTAACATATAAACTTTTGTGTCAAATTTCATGCTTGTCTCAAAATGAAATTATTTGCTGAAAGTTTGACCTAGTACGTACATGACCTTGAAGAAAAATTTTCAGCCTGATTATACTTCTTTTTTATCATTTTCTTATATATAAGTGACACCAGTAAGTCCGCCTCTCGCTGCGCTGACTCATCCCTGCGAATATTATTGTCATTCAAATTTAGAGCACGTGGTTTTATTTGACTCTTTCAGTTTCCAAGTAAAAATTTTGCCTCGTGTCTATAGTCTCTATCCTAGAATGTAGGTACTTGTATTCAAATATAAATCCTAGACTTTTATTGATTTTTAACTTTACCTTCAATAATTGGTAGATAAAATGAGTTCTAGAAATAAATGTGACAATAGAAATATAGGTTTTTTAACCGGGTTTTCCAACGGAAAAATCCGGTTATTAAAATGGTGAAAATGGCGGGCGGGCGGGCGGATGGCGGGCGGGCGGGCGGCTGCCAAAAGGGTACCCTCATTGTACGGATAACTCCTCCTACAGTTTTCAAGATAGGAAGTTGTTCTTTTGCAGATTAATTGTACATATATCAGAGGTGTGCATATTGCTAGGATTTTGATTTCCGATAATTTATCGAAAAAATACTAGCTTTTGAACTTAGTCATTTTTTGGCAAAATATTGCATATAGGGAACCCTCATTGTACGGATAACTCCTCCTACAGTTCTCAAGATAGGAAGTTGTTCTTTTGCAGATCAATTGTACATATATCAGAGGTGTGCATATTGCTAGGATTTTGATTTCCGATAATTTATCGAAAAAATACCAGCTTTTGAACTTAGTCATTTTTTGGCAAAAAATTGCATATAGGGTACCCTCATTGTACGGATAACTCCTCCTACAGTTCTCAAGATAGGAAGTTGTTCTTTTGCAGATCAATTGTACATATATCAGAGGTGTGCATATTGCTAGGATTTTGATTTCTGATAATTTATCGAAAAAATACCAGCTTTTGAACTTAGTCATTTTTTGGCAAAATATTGCATATAGGGTACCCTCATTGTACGGATAACTCTTCCAACTGTTCTCAAGATAGGAAGTTGTTCTTTTGCAGATCAATTGTACGTATATCAGAGGTGTGCATATTGCTAGGATTTTGATTTCTGATAATTTATCGAAAAAATACTAGCTTTTGAACTTAGTCATTTTTTGGCAAAATATTGCATATACATGTAGGGTACTCCATTTCACTGGATAAGGGTTGACATGGATTATGGATACAGTTTACATAAAAGAAAACCCGGTTTGCTGTCACATTGACAGCTTTTAACTTGTTCTGCTCTTGGAACAATTAACACGCTTAGTAGCGATCCCCCTAAGGATTAATGTTCGATGTTTATATTTTCAATCACGTGTAGAGTGGTCGAATACGAACGACAACTCTATTCTGGATATCATCGTTTAGGTTAAATAGCCGCTAGATGATGAAATATGACATATATCCTAATATATATATATATATATATATATATATATATATATATATATATATATATATATATATATATATATATATATAATAGCTATTAACTCAAAAAGCATTAGAGATTATAATATGAAATTTTCATGATAGGTAGACTGTAGTTTGAAGTTGTTCAGCATGTTGCGCCATTTTTTGGAGCTCATCTAGGCACGAAAATTGGGTACGAACTTTCAGTTAAAATGTTCATACGGCATGATCTGTATCTTTTTAGCAGTTGATATTTTTTTTTAAAAACATACATAACAAAAGTAGTAGATAATCAAAAGTTATTTTCAACAAAATCAAGATAAAGGAACTGGCCCTTTTATTAGGGGCCAAAACCCTCGTAAACTCTATTATAAATAACATAAAAACGATAAAGACATTGTAATGCATTATAGAAGCATTGATCGTAATTATATCTAGTAGAAAAACATCATTGCCACGCCAATTTATTACGTAATTAGGGATATTTAGGGGCCAAAGTACTTAAACTTTGACGCAATATATCTAGAGAAGTAGACATATTTTGCTAGACATCATAGAAGAGAAAATGTTTGCATTAATGATTTAAATCTATTCCATTATCAAAACAAAAATATTTTAATGATATCGTTTAAAAATTGATCGGAAGACCTACTCGTTACTCGAAACGAGATCGTATCTAGTATCTATTTGTTTTTGTTTGCAAAATAACTTTAGCGATGACTTTTTAAAATACTTATTCACGTCATGTCTTTAAGACGAAAGCTTGCATTTTTTGCATATAGACTATGAAAAAAGAAGGCATAAAACTGAGTATTTGTCTTCACGTCGTAAATGAAGGATTGATAAAATCAAGCTAATTTATTTTTTCTATAATTCAGTGTACCGTTGATTTCTCTACAAAATGCACGCGATAGCTGCTTACAAAATTCAGCTTTTGCTTATAACAATAGTACACTGCACCAACACCTATAGTTTGTACACGTCATAAAGGAAAACATATTTCATACTCTTAAAAATTATTTTATTTTCTGGAAACACTGTCTTTTTTCTCATACTCAGAGAGAGAGAGAGAGAGAGAGAGAGAGAGAGAGAGAGAGAGAGAGAGAGACTTTTATCCGTATTTAAAAACTCGAAATGCGTGGCAATTTCAGCATTATAGATCTTGATCTGAGAGTACATGAAGACTGATCCATTTAATTCTGCTATATATTATGATTAACATTCGACGATGATAGGTTTCAATGTTTTAATATTTGTTTAGTACAATGAAATATGAAAGAACATTTGTTTAATCACATCCCTAATAATGGAACAGAGAGAGAGAGAGAGAAAGAGGGAATGATAGACAGAGAGAGAGAGAGAGAGAGTCTTATCTTAACATTATGCACAACTGCACATCAAAATGCCAGACTTTTAGTACTTTGATTATCAAAAGTACGAGTGGCATGACTATATCGTCTTGCTGTCTGACAGGAATCTGACGCCACAATTTAGTGTAACAGTATGAAGCTAGAGAGTCTAATTTCAATATATTAATAAATACATTTAAGCAACATTAGCCTGTTTTTGCTTGTCATTTATTTTAAGTGTTACGTACACTAATGAGGCAGTTTTGAATTTAGATGATCACAAACGGCATAAATAGCTATTAACTCAAAAAGCATTAGAGATTATAATTAATATGAAATTTTCATGATAGGTAGACTGTAGTTTGAAGTTGTTCAGCATGTTGCGCCATTTTTTGGAGCTCATCTAGGCACGAAAATTGGGTACGAACTTTCAGTTAAAATGTTCATACGGCATGATCTGTATCTTTTTAGCAGTTGATATTTTTTTTTAAAAACATACATAACAAAAGTAGTAGATAATCAAAAGTTATTTTCAACAAAATCAAGATAAAGGAACTGGCCCTTTTATTAGGGGCCAAAACCCTCGTAAACTCTATTATAAATAACATAAAAACGATAAAGACATTGTAATGCATTATAGAAGCATTGATCGTAATTATATCTAGTAGAAAAACATCATTGCCACGCCAATTTATTACGTAATTAGGGATATTTAGGGGCCAAAGTACTTAAACTTTGACGCAATATATCTAGAGAAGTAGACATATTTTGCTAGACATCATAGAAGAGAAAATGTTTGCATTAATGATTTAAATCTATTCCATTATCAAAACACCAATGTCTACCCCATAAGGGATCTACAGGACCGGCCCCTAAAATATTCAATCATTTGTATCTCAAAAATGAACAACAATTTTTGATGGGTGTAAGAACTAATCAAAGTGCTGAAGAACTGACGGGAGTTGATTTTGTCGATTTTTATTTATTTTAAAATCAATGATATGTTATTTTGCATGACAAGTACATGTAGTTTCAAATTTGAATTACGCACATTTTTATAATTTGAATTTTTTGACTTTTTCGACAAGAATATCGAGAAACCCCCATTTTATAATCATGTTAAATAATATTTAAAGATAAAATGAATTCAATCAAACTATGTATCAGTAATATAAATATTTCTCGAAAATTGTATGGATCCAAGCAATATTGAACTCTAGTCTCGTTCAACCAAACGCTCGGCTGACACCGTAAATCTCCGACAAGGATTTACGGAGACAGCCGAGCGTCGAATTGAACGAGACTAAATTGAACTCTGGCGTAGGAATACATACGACTACAAAGAATATTTATTTAATTTGTTCGTACCATTTAAAATCTGACTATTTTCAAGGTATTTATTAATAAATTTATTTGACAAACAATGCTTTAGCATACATTACTTCAAATTTATCAGTTATTTTCAAGAACTAAGTCTTGTCAGCAGCAATGTTTTGTACTGAGGTCCAAACACTGTTTCACTTTTGGTTTGTCTGAGTAACTGCATAGGAGAGTTGATTAAAATCAACTCCAAAAAATGTTGGTATTCTTAAGACCCTTTCAAAGAGCTAAACCCATTGATGATGTAATTAAAGATTTTAGGGGACTAAAATCTTAAATCTTTAATGTGCTGTATGTAAAAAAAGCAAAACCCTTTGTTAAGCATTTGAAAGGAGATTGACAATCGTATTCATTATCTGAAAGGGAGGGGTTGATTAGAAATTCTGAAATTTCATTGATATTTTAATGATATCGTTTAAAAATTGATCGGAAGACCTACTCGTTACTCGAAACGAGATCGTATCTAGTATCTATTTGTTTTTGTTTGCAAAATAACTTTAGCGATGACTTTTTAAAATACTTATTCACGTCATGTCTTTAAGACGAAAGCTTGCATTTTTTGCATATAGACTATGAAAAAAGAAGGCATAAAACTGAGTATTTGTCTTCACGTCGTAAATGAAGGATTGATAAAATCAAGCTAATTTATTTTTTCTATAATTCAGTGTACCGTTGATTTCTCTACAAAATGCACGCGATAGCTGCTTACAAAATTCAGCTTTTGCTTATAACAATAGTACACTGCACCAACACCTATAGTTTGTACACGTCATAAAGGAAAACATATTTCATACTCTTAAAAATTATTTTATTTTCTGGAAACACTGTCTTTTTTCTCATACTCAGAGAGAGAGAGAGAGAGAGAGAGAGAGAGAGAGAGAGAGAGAGACTTTTATCCGTATTTAAAAACTCGAAATGCGTGGCAATTTCAGCATTATAGATCTTGATCTGAGAGTACATGAAGACTGATCCATTTAATTCTGCTATATATTATGATTAACATTCGACGATGATAGGTTTCAATGTTTTAATATTTGTTTAGTACAATGAAATATGAAAGAACATTTGTTTAATCACATCCCTAATAATGGAACAGAGAGAGAGAGAGAAAGAGGGAATGATAGACAGAGAGAGAGAGAGAGAGTCTTATCTTAACATTATGCACAACTGCACATCAAAATGCCAGACTTTTAGTACTTTGATTATCAAAAGTACGAGTGGCATGACTATATCGTCTTGCTGTCTGACAGGAATCTGACGCCACAATTTAGTGTAACAGTATGAAGCTAGAGAGTCTAATTTCAATATATTAATAAATACATTTAAGCAACATTAGCCTGTTTTTGCTTGTCATTTATTTTAAGTGTTACGTACACTAATGAGGCAGTTTTGAATTTAGATGATCACAAACGGCATAAACAAAGTTTACAACCTGTGATAGAAATAGGTTTATCAATTTAACTTGTATATTTATTACAACACTTTCAAGACCAATCTAAATTTAAAAAAAATGACAATCTTTTCCCCTTTAATGCCAAGCGTTTTAGTGACAGACATAATATTTTTTTGAAAGTCTTGCAGTTGAGCTCCAAACAAAACTGGCATAATGTAGGGTATGATTTGTAATGCCTGACAATTTTTGGAAGATCAGGTTTCCGAAAATAATGGTAAGACCAGAAGCATGAAAATCTTCCAGCAGTCCATAGGTTTACCATATTTTCGTACATCCTGATTATCTCTCCGTGTTCCATTACAGCGGAAATTGTCCAAATCATTTTTTTCCTTTATTAAGTTTACATAAAACAATTTACAAAACTGTGGTCATAGATAGCTTATACAAAAATATGAATTTCAATTTAAATCATAATTCATTTTCAAGTATATAGGTATATAAAAAAAAAATATTATGCACACATTGTTTGCATTTAGCAGTGATATTTTTATTCCATTTGCTCACTAAAAGATTATTACATAACATATTGTTCAGTAGTTTGTAATTAAACTCCGCTAAGACTTTGTCTATGGTATTTTTAATTTTCTGTTTGTATATTGATTTCCATACATTTTTGCTTTGCAACCTAAATTCTTTTTCGAATTTAGATTGTGTACAATGTGCTTGAAATTTACGTTTTATGAATCTTGAATAAAAAGTTTTGGTGTTGTGTTAATGGAAAATTATTGGTATTTGTTTTGTTTGTAAGTATGGAATTTTTGAAAAATCATATTTGAGTTTATAAATTTGGTAAAAATTCGTGTTAGTATTTTGTATTCACATACTTTTGCGCAATGTATCGAATATATCTGACGAACTTTTTAAAGTTCCGTTCTCTTCAAAAATATCCGTTACATATAGAATTCCGGTTTAAATCCAATTTTCAAAGCAGATTGTCTTACCTTTAAAATTATATATTTTATTTGACCAGATAGGTTGTAATAAAAACGATTCGGTAGAAAAGGCTGATATTTTGGTGTGGGTATCATCTTTACATAAATTATAGCATACAAAAGATTGCTTGTAGAACTCTGGAAAGTTATCAATTATACCATAGTCTTTGGCAACCGTCTCATTTGTTTTCATCAGATATTCAATATCAATGTTTGTAGCCTTACAAAAACTGTTAAAAAATATTTAATATGTGTTCTGTACTGAGTAAACGTGGAATCCACATAGCTCTTAGGGCCGTAAATTTAGATTCTGTATCAACAAGGCCTATTCCTCCCTCATAAACCTCACCTATGATTGTATTTCTTTTTAAGGTCTTCCGTTGGAAACGGAAGACCTTTCTATTATTGTGCGGGTTAAGATTTTTCTTATTTTTCTTTTTTTTTTTTGTTTCCTAGACGCGAACTTTGAGGCTTCATATCTTGCTCATTTCTGAACGGTTTTTGCTCAAATTTTCAGGACTAGTGTACTTTACAAAACACTATCTTAAGCAATTCATAAAATTTAGAATTCCCTTTTCGTTAAAGAGTTATTCCCCTTTTAAAATTTTTTAGGGCCTTTTGTTTCCAGACAAAGGCTCCGAGACTATGATAGCAGGGAATAGGAATCCAACGAATTTGAATAGCAGAGACTTTGTAGTGGTGCACATCGGTTTTTGTTTTTCGATTACGTTCCTTATTTAGAAAAAGGTAGGGGGTCAAAAAACAGTTTTCAAAAAATTGCAAAAATTTAGACATATTTTCCTTTATATCTTTTTAACGAAAAATAATTTGTTAAAACATGTAGAATAAAAGTTGTGCAGAATATCAAGGGCTTTCATTTGACACCAATAAAAAAGGGCTGTCCCCTTAAATTAAGGACCAATAGCCCCTAAAAGTTTTTGCTTAATAACTCAAAAACGGTTAGGATTTTGATATGGCTGGCGCTGGAAAAGTTGTTTGTTAGGATCTCATAAAGGTCGTAACAATATTATTTTGTAAGTGATTTGTGTAGTATGAGTGTAAAAAGCTTTACATGTTGACATGTATCTGGTTTCATTTGACAAGTAAACGAAAGTCTTTGTGCGTAAAACTGGCATAAAGTTGCCGCAGAAAGTATGCTGGTTTATACAGGAGGCAATAATTTATAAGAATATTTTTTTTTTGTTGGAGTACATGCTTTTTTTAAGGAGTTTAAGTCATTGTTGTTGAGTTCTTATAGTGCACAATCATTAAAAACGGCAATTGGAAAACAAAACATTCTTTTTCTTTTCTAGTAAACTACAAAATATGGAATTGAAAAACTCTATGCATTACATTTTATTTATTAACACCATGCATTTAAAATCTACCTTGAATCAGAGCTGTGTGTATGTGTACTATTACGTAAGTTCTCCCTCGCCCGCGGCCGAGAAAATCGGTCACCATGCTCGCGGCTGGACTACCTAGCGGTCAGCGGTTATCTAATACACGAGAGCTGTGTCTCTCATATACATGTATGAGTTTATTTAGCTGCAAACTCAAGAATTGGTTTCGTTTTGATTACACATAATTTTTTATGGATTAAACGATTGGGTGTCAATTAAGAAATCGTTCAGTTAATTAATAAAGGCAATGTCATTCTCAATCTAAAGCAATAATAGACACAGATCAATTGTGGGTTTTAAGTTTAAAATAAATAACTTCTATTTGATAGAGTATGGTCATTATACTGCAAACTTTTCAAATCTTCCTGGGTTCTGAGCTGTGCCTGTCTGTGCGTTGTACATGTACCTTTACGTAATATATCCTTCGCCCACGGCCGATGAGATCAGCCACGGCTGCACTACCTAGCGGTAATTAAGCGGTTATTTAATAGACAAGATTCTCACACCGCGACGCACACTTACATGCATATGTACGTGTTTGAGTTAATATAGCCGTAAAAACGGGAGCTCCATCTTGTATTTATTCAATTGAACATTTGAGTGTAAATGAATATTAATGGGCGATATTACTCCAAATCGTACACATCGTAAGACATAAATTAATGGTTAGTTAAATTTGTTTATGTAAAATATTTTAAAAACTGTACATATAATGTTTTAAATCACCCCCCCCCCCCACACACACACACACAAATAGTAAAGCTTTAAATGGTGATCATCCCTCGCACATGGCTGAGGAGAACCGGTGCGACGCGGAGTGGACAAGTAATCCGCGGTCGGTTTGTGTTCTTCTACATGTACCTTATCACGCGTTCATGTTTCATGTTTCATATTTTGCACGGACACAACTATATTTTATTATGTTTTCAACTAGTATATTCGTTTAAGATGAAAAGATAAATTCATTAAACTTGTACAGTTGATTAAGCATTGATTTATAGATAGCGTACAAGGTAGTTTAAAAATCAAATTATAATCAAAGTTCCATGTAACATGTTTGCGGTATGTGCTAGCACGATAAAAAAAATGTCCTGAATTGAGGCATTCGATGATTTTTTTATAAAAATTTTCACATGAATTTTAAACAACTTTAGATTAGATTCTATCGGTCACATATTAATCACTTCTGTAGTTTTTCTACATGGTCGTTCGTTTCTTTGTAGAAGCGAACTCATTGCTGCCCCCCCCCCCTCCCGTCCCGCTGACAGGAGCTCGCGCTGGATTTTTTTAATTGTCAAGATCTATCGAAAATCATTTTTGGTGGCTTCTTTTCATGTGTAACATTTTGTTTCACTTTCCCAACCGTTAGTTTTTTCGGTCAGTCTGTGTAAATTCAATCGCCACGTGCGACCGAGAATCTTGTGTCGCTTCAGCGCACACAGCTCTGAACATATATAGCCCCAGGTCATCAATTGTTATATAATTGAGTAACAGTTGAAATTGTGCTTTTACATAAAATAATAAATAATAAAATCATCCAGAAAAAAAGTTACCGTAACTCAATAGTCAATACCAAAAATAAAATCCGTATGATTGCAAACTGAAATCGGTTTTTCAGTATTGGGCGGGATTTGATTTTTCTGCTAACATTAGTATTTTTATTGGTTTCAGAGATTACGATGTAAAAACACAAACAGTAAATACACCTGATATTATTTACATTGATAATGTTGAAAAATATCTAAAATTAAATTAGTCACATTCGTAAGATAAAATGTTCTACGAACAACCGATTATTGTTTTCCTATGTCGTATCATTCGTAAATAAGTATGTTCTGTACATATATATACATGTACCTCAGAAAAAAAATCAAATGATTACACGAAAAGGAAAGTTGTAATTAGTATTTCGGATTTTTTTTCTGAAAGTAATTTCACATTGTATTGAAAAGAACAAGAAAAATAAAAATGATTTAATTTTTTGACTCAATATTCGTATATATTACCGGCGCTTCGTACATGTGTAACGGCGTACAGTGTATAGATTATTATAATCTGTTCGAATTAAATACCATGCGTAAAGATTCCCATAATAATTACCAGTAATTGCATGACTGTGTACATTGTAGGCAAATCCCTGTGTGTTAATTACTTCTAAGACTCTTTGTTTTCCGTTAACAGTGGTTTAAATAATTTTCAGATAATTAATAAAAAATTTGTAATTTAAATTGTATGCTTCATCAAATACTTCTTCCAATTACATTGAAGTCATTAATTTTCCATTGACTATTGACAAAAAAAAAGACGCTTGACCATCCAATGAAAACAAATACACAGGTTCAGCCAGGTGCAGGAGACACCCGATGTCCGAGGTTATGTGTGCTGCTTGTACAAAGTCGAATGGTCTCAGTAAGAGTTATCGATGTAAATAAATAAAAAAATATATATGCTTATCAAAACATGATCGTTTAAGTTACAGCGAAGTACATTGAAGCGTTTATAGGGGTTTACTCCAGAATGTTTTGACTGACCTTTGTTCAATCAGATCGTAGCTGGGCGGAGTTAAGACATTGCCGCTCGTGACTTGAATGAGAGAAAGAAAAGAGAGAGAGTGAATTGAGTAAATTATAAGTGGTGCCGATAAAGGAATAATCATTAGTTAGAAACTTGCAAACAAATTAATTAATTCTGTATATAAAAATTACATGAATATCCTATATTGTATAACTTTAGAGCGTTTTAAAGAACGATTGTGAAAATTCCTTCGGCCGCGCGACGTCGACAACATGATCATGGATAAGAATGACGTAGCTTATATCCAACTAAATTTCCTAGCATGGAGTCCGAGAATACGGACATTAAATATTTTAAAATGCGAACGAATGATCACTTATGAACATGATGAATTTAGATGTAGTGTAAAGGAAAGGCAACGAAAGCGGATGCTTAGTGGAAAAGTAAAACGTCTAAGGTAAAGAATGTTTCACACTGAGTAACCATGAAGAAAGTTTTTATACAAAGTAAATTTACAACCTATGTTTAATTCCAGAAAGATTCGTCAAACTTTGATTTGATTATTAACGGTTACACTTGTAATAAAAACAGTTTTTTAAATATTCGTACCGTCTTCGATGTTTGACATTACCTTATCCTATTACTGATCTATATATAGACATCGTTGTTCCTTGGTTAAAGAATTTCAAAACACTCCAAAGTTTCATAAATTTATAAGATATACTATACTATGTCCCGAGTTTTTTCTTTCACCACTTTTTGTTTGATATTTCAATAATAGTAAATACCTTAGTGCTCAAACTACGTTCATCCACTTACATGTATATGAAAAATGTCCAGATTATGTGTTGAAACGCCCCCCTCTACCGCTTCAGGTTTCAATACACATCCCAATATTGAAAGTCTACGGGGATTTTGCATTGCATCAGCCATTAATAAGCCCGGCCGGATGATAACGTTAAAAAATTGCGCGAGGTATCCCGATTACTTCCGAATGAAGAAAAGATGTAAACATTTCCCATTATAAATATCCGTAAGAAAATTGTTTTCGTTCCTGTGAAATTTTATGAGTGAAAATTGTTCAATAAAGATATCTTGGATATATTCCCTTTCATCAATTTCAGTTGTGTTTCTTTTACAGGTATGTGTATTTTTATTAAAAATCATCAAAAATTGATGGAAGCAATAACTTGGGACATACTATAGACCGTGATTTGTCACTTTATACGATAACTATTGTTGATAGATAGTTCACTCATCTGCGTCATCTATAATTTACTCCATTAACCAGTTAACCTTCTCTCTCTCTCTCTCTCTCTCTCTCTCTCTCTCTCTCTCTCTCTCTCTCTCTCTCTCTCTCTCTCTCTCTCTCTCTCTCATTAAGTCACGACCAGTATTGTCTCAACTCCGCCTTCTACAATCTGATTGGACAAAAGTCAGTCAAAACACTACATAACAACTTTTCTGGAGGAAATGCCTATTAAAAGCTTCATCATTTCTTGTAGATTTTTTTTCATGAAAATACCACATGTATACAAAAGAGTTTTGCCAATCACAAACAGTTTAAAGTAATGTAAAACACGGGCGCCATTTTGAAACAATTAAATTGTCAGAGAGTTCCGAATGAAATCTGATGAATGTTTCACGCGGTTCTCGCACACTTTGCCCGAAACAGTAAACGGTTTACACGAAACGCTTCACAATCACACGAAACGCTAAACGGTCTATACACGAAACGTTTCTCGCACGTAAGTCGCACGTTTTTGGTGTAGTAGTACGTTTCAGGGTCTGTAAATTTTGTCATCACGCAACAATTCTAAACTTGCACATAGTTTTAAAAAATTTAGAAATATTTTTAAATAAAGAAGTTATCTTAAAGAAAAGGTTACGTGTTTTGTAGGCTGGTTCGGTTTTTAAATCAAATTGCTGATGTACTGACGGGAGTTGATTTTATCGAATATTATTTATTTTAAAATCAACGATATGCTAGTTTGCTTAGCAAGTAGTTTATAATCTGCATTTGAATTATGCACATTTTTATAATATGATTTCTCTGACTTTTCCGATAAGAATTTCGAGAAAGCCTCTAATGAATCATGTTGTGTTATATTTTGAAATAGAATTGATTTCATCAAACTGTGTTTTGGTATTCCAAATATTTCAAAAATTTAATGGATCCAACCAATAATGAACTCTAGTCTCGTTCAACTAGATGCTCGGCTGTCTCCGTTAATCTCCGACAAGTAAGCGATACCAGGTCACGTGATAGCTTGATGATGCGACCTCTAAATATAGACTGACTCTCTACTTGCCGGAGATGTAAGGAGACAGCCGATAGTTGAACGAAACTATATATTGAACTCTGGCGTAGGAATACACACGACTACAAAAAACTTCTAATTGTTCTTACCATAAAAAATCTGACTATTTCCAAGGTATTTATAAATAAGTTTCCTTTAAAAAATGCTTCAGCGTATATAACATCGAATTTATCGATTATTTTCAAGAACGAAGTCTTGTCAGCGGCGATGATTTGTGCTTAGGTGCAAACACAGTTTCAGTTTCGGTTTGCTAGAGTAACTGCATAGGAGAGATGATTAAAATCAACTCCCCAAAAACACAATTCCTGACATGAATCATGAGTACATGTAACAATGCTTGCTACCCTCTGAAAATTTAACTCGCCATTAAACATCTCATTTTTTAAAAAATGTTTGAAACGATTACATAAACTGTGTTCGACAGATAGTTTTCCTAAAAAAATTTCTTTCTTTTTCAAAACACGTTTTATATACAGGCTTTCAATCACAACACATTTTTATAACAAAAGCAGAACTGAAAGTTTAGTCATTATAATTTATTGACACCATATCACATACATTTTCAACTCGCAGCAACAACGGAAGACCTACTCGTGGCTTTGCCACGAGCTCTGCTCTAGTTATCCTATCTGTTCTATATCACATGAAATTAGATATAAGCCTTTTAACATTTTTTATGAAATCATTGTCGGGTATTTCCAAAATGCTATCTACATATATAAGTTTGGAGTTTGCTAATATGTTTACTATAATTGTGCATCTTCCAAATATTGTTAGTTTTCTTTTTTTTTGCAAGATTAAAAAAAAAAACGTTTCCATTTCATGAAATATTTTCATCCAGTTTGTATTGTAACACTCAATTTTATCATGACCAATGGGTATTCCTAAGCATTTAACTTATTGGTTCGTTACATGTATTCCTTCGACATTGATGTATTGGTCTTAAAGAGTGCCAAGAATGGTGTATTCTGTTCTAAATAAAAACAAGTTTTGATCCCGCGAGATTTCAAAAGATGTCAATGGCTTTAATGGCTTGTTTTAAAGAATCTATATTCTTCATTGATAATGTCATATCATCTGCATGTTGGATGTATTTAATTTCTTTTTCTAAGTTTTTAACAATAAATCCGTTTATTAACCGATTGTTTTTAACCGGGATTTCCAACGGAAAAATCCTGTTATTAAAATGGTGAAAATGGCGGGCGGGTGGCTGCTAAAACGATACCCTCATTGTACGAATAACTCCTCCTACAGTTTTCAAGATAGAAGTTGTTCTTTTGCAGATCAGTTGTAAATATATCAGAGGTGTGCATATTTCTAGGATTTTGATTTCTTATAATTTATAAAAAAAAACAACAACAAAAAACCCAGCTTTTGAGCTTTCACTTGTTTATTTTATCGGATAAGATTTCAGCGACGAAAAGATATAATAATGCTTAAATATGTCAACCTTGTCTAATTCCTCTATGCATTTGACGTGCTTTTGAAATCCATCCATTAATTTTCAATCGAAATATTGGGCTTTTATAAAAAAATTTTATCTAATGAATAAAATTGGTTCCGAAATTCAAAGTCTCTAACGTTCTGAATAAAAAATTCCATTCAAAATATTCAAAAATGTCTAGAATTAGTCTAGCATTTGTACCTTTTAAACTTCCTTTAATGTACGCTGTTTGCTTATTACTTATATATTCATCTTTCACTTTTTGCAATCTGCGCGCAAATATAAACGCAATGATGTTATAATCCGTGATTGTCAAGCTGATAGGTCTGTAGTTTTTTAATAGATATTTTACACCTTGTTTGTGGATAAGAGAGATAACTTCTAGGCGTTGAGAGAAAGACATTTCTTTTGACTGGAACATTTCTTTCAACATATTTTTAAAAAAGTGAAGATAGTTGATCCCAAAAACATTGATAGAATTATGATGGCAATCCGTCAAGCCCGGGAGCTCTATTACTTTTCATACTCATTACTGTATCTTTACATTCATCTAAGGTTGGAAATTTATCACAACTGTCTTTAGCTGTAGTAGAAAGAGTTTTAATATTACTTGATTTTAAGTAATTTTCAATGTCTAAGTCGTTAACATTTTTTGTATAGTATAAATTCTCATAGAAATGACACATTTCACCTAAAAGTTCGTCATTTGTTGTTAAGTTTTCCTGTTTTTTATTTTGTACTTCGTAAATTAGGTTTTGTGTTCGATGTTTTTTTCTGGACATAAAAAATATTTCGTGTTCTTTTCACCTTCATTAATCCATTTTCCACGTGATCTCATCTGAGCACCTTTAGACTTTCTATCATAAAGTTCGTTTAGCTGAGTCTCTAGGTTTCTTTTCCTAATTATATCAATTTCATTGTAAAGCAAAAACTCTATTTTATTTAGTAATCTAAAGATAATTATTCAATTTCTTTTTCTATATCTAATACTTTCCTTTTAAATCTGTTTGATTGTTTAACGGAGAAAATTATAAAGAATTTGTTAACCTCCTCCTTCAAAATTTCCCATTTTTGTATAAATGTCTCATGCGTATTGGAGATATTTTTTATGATTTATGAAATTTGCTCTTTGTATTTCTTATTTTCTAGAAGAGACGTATTAAGCTACCAATAACCACCCCTTTTTTATTATTAAAAATATTTAGATCAAATTGTATCGATTGGCGATCGGACATTCTTTTGCCGTTAGAATGGGTGCTGGGAATTTTTTGTGATGCTAAATTATTAGTTAATAAAGGTAAGTTTTCACTCATAAATACAAAATCAATCCTACTTCTTGGTGTTTTATTTGCATCGCACCAAGTAAATCCATTGGAGTTTTCATTTTTTTCTTCCTATAGATCTAGACATTTTATTTGTTTAATAATTTCTTTCAAAAGTGTTCAACTCTTATCAGTTGTACTATTCAGCTTACAGTTGAAATCACCACACAAGATAGTATTTGATATATAATTCGAGTTATTATTAATAAATGCGTTCGTTCTTTTAAAAAAAATGTATTCGGTGGTATTCATTAGTAGGGGCATAAATATTTACCAAAGATAAATAAGTTTTCGCCTATTTTTATATTAATGAAGATTTTGCGTTCATCATTAGTGATATTTAAATCTAAATCTTTCTTAAGTAAAACTGATAAATATATACTATAAGTAGAGTCTGATTATGATTGTATGAATTTTGTCTACATACAAGCAATTATGTAATAGACAAGATGTGTCGCTCAAGTTTTTTTTCCCTTCTAAAAGTGATATATATTAAATGAAAAGAGGATGGTTGATGATTAGGTCTTGCAGTAACACCCCCCCCCCCGAAAACAATGTTTATACACATGTAGGTTTCCTTATGAAAAGCTGGCAATATAGTGCTACTTTCAGTTTGTTTTTGCATGCAATGCTACCCCATTAGAAAGCCACATGTATATAGTAAATGTTCCCTCTTTTTATACAGTCCGGTCATGTTTATTGTCGGCCACTTGTGACATGTTTAACATTTGGCAATATCTGATATTATATATTTTTTTGATTGGATGTAATAAATGACTTGCTGCTAAACTCTTTAGATTTTTTTTTTATTAAATATGGCGCGTGAGTTTTAAGAAAAAAAAGGGAGTTAAATATTATTATAAATATTATTAATTTATAACACCCTTTTCACCTTCCAAACGACATCTAATTGAGGTATAAATTGAACTAGTTTATAAATGTTAAAACTTCATTTTCTACTTCTAGACATCTTGCTAAAGAGTGCAATGAATCGATGATGTAATGAAACGAATGTAAAATTATTTTTTAAAAATATTATTTATATATATGTTGCATTAAAAGCAATGGCATTTTGTCTAACTAAAAGCAAATGAAACATGGAAGGCAATGGTGCGAATATAATGTAAACAACAAATAAAATGTTTTTTTTTACAGCCCAATTTCAGTTTCTTTGCAAGAAATTGATATGGTTAGTCTGTCATGAGTAGAAAATCTTGAAGTGTGAAATGAAGCCGTGTCCTACCTATTGTTATTTTTTGAAAGGTGATCAGATGCCCGAAGTGTCGTGAAGATTTTCCACAGCTCGAATTCTACCAGCATTGTGCCAGAAATTATGACAAATACTCACAATCATGGATAGAGCACAGGTCAGAAGCAGCCAATACAACTGCAAGGCATGAAACAGAACAGGATTTTCAGGACCTTGAAACAGATGTCGATAACTTTAGGGACAAAAGTAATGCATAACTTCATCTATGATTAATGATATGTAAATAGTGTTGTGATGTGTATGTACTATGTTTCAACAGAAGTCAGGGTTTGATACATAGTCTGTACAAAATATGTTTCAAACTCAGATTTCTATTTAAACATGGATTTTGAATAGATCTGACCACACTCCGACAAAAATTAGCACCTCATTGCTTAATTTTGAGCCTATGTGCAATTAGATAATAGAATATTACCATATTTTTTTTTTGAATTTTGCAAACGTAGCTTGCGCCCCAAAAATTTAGGTTAATTAGATTGTAAATACAAAATTGGTTTGTTGTGTAATCACAGACAAAAACACTAAAAATGGAAATATAAGTGTGATGTTGTCCATTGCATAAAATAATCATCGAAAAAGCAACTGTTTTTAAAGTTATTCAATTGATTACTTAATCTATTTGTTGCTTTACACTAACGTATGTGTGTGCATGTGTGTCTGCGTGCTTGAGGGCGAGTTATCCTACAAGAATAACTTTCAGCATTTTTTCACAGACCGTCCGCTGCGTCTCTTATTTCTAGGGGTTTTGCTCTTCAGTTCAATATGTAGTTGTCAAGTTTAAGTCAGGTGTATATATAGTTTTTTATAGATTTTTATTTTAGTGCTAATTTTGTAGATGTATTTTTCCCTCCTCATTTATTTTTTAGTTAATTGTCTCGAATAAGGGACGGGTGTAATATTTTTGCTTATTAGGTTAGTTACTGACTCACTACGGAAATATACTGGGTTGATCAATTTCATAGATGGCGACGCGAATAGTCATTAACTAACCTAATAAGTGTTTGCTTTACCCGAGGACTATCAAGCGACATACATTGTATTTATTCACAAATAGTGATGATCTACGCAACGCCATGTACAAGATGCTTAACATCTCGTCCAATTTAACTCATTTAAACTCTTCAAAATTCTCAATCTCACTTTTCAAATACTCTTTAAAAATATTTGCTTTACCCATGTTTACTTACAACGTTTTGTATCTATTCAATTTCAAATGTTTTCGACGCTGCAATTTTGTTCTGCTCGCGACAAAGCAATGTGACGTCAATATTCTAAGTGCAACTACTCAAATTTTATAGAATTTCAAAGGGCAACTGCTCTAACTTCTTTAAGAACTTACAGCATGCAGCTTTTTTATTAAATACTATGAAATGCCGAAATAAGTAAGCGAAGCGTCGGCCAATGACGGCCAGATTGCCTAATATTATTTCTCACCGAATGAATATAGAGATATATGAGGCAATCACGTGCTATGTTTAAACCAATGAGAGTATGATATTTCAGTTTAAGGGAAAACACACACACACACACACATATATATACATGTATGAATATATATATATATATATATATATATATATATATATATATATGCTTTAGGAGGCTGCGTGGTGCGTGATAAACAAAACAATCATCTAATGTAGGTCAAAGTTATTAAAGTTTAAGGAAGGAGTCTTTTCTGGTTTTGGCTTGTCAAACGTAAATTTGATTAATTGTTCATTAAATCAAGATGAAAGGAAATTAAAATAGTATATTTTTCTTTCTTTTTTACTATCATACAACTTGGCATAGAAAAATGTAATCAATGTTTAGAATGGAACAAGGACTATATTTTTGGCGTAATATTGGCGTAGGAAAATATCACATGTTGCGCAATTCAGAATTGCTGCAGATGATATAGATAATGAGTCTGTTTTAGCATTTTAAAAACAATAACAATAATGTTGGATTTTTTTTTTACTAATGTGAACTAATGATATGATACTTGGGTTTCAGAATATGTTTTTAAAATATGATTTGCCTATCAAATTACATTTTTATAAGCTTTTTAAAGCGCCCATTCTATACATTGATTTTTGTGAAAAAATCCCTAAAATCAGTTTTTCTCTCTTTCTCTTATGAAATGGTCAATATATTAGCTTTTCTGTCAATTTATATCTTTATATAAAGTCTTCATAATACATAAAAATTAGAAATATTTTATAATTGGAAGCATAAAAAAATAATCAAAATTTCTTCAAAATTTAAGAAAATTAGAGGAAATGCGGTCTAAGCAATATCAACTTTAGTATAAATATTTATCTTAATTTAGTAGTATAAGCTGATAGACACTCTCATGGTCTATGGTTTCATTGAAGATTTGAATCTTCAAATCTTAAACAAATGTCTACAGAACTATAAAGAGCTACACTTATTTTAATCATTCTTTACGTTGAAGAAAAAGGTAGTGACCTTGACCTGACCTTTATCCGAAAACAAAAAAGGTCAAATTTAATTAAACTGATAGAATCATTAAGTAATATGATCCGTTTGACTGTGTCAAAATTTCATGCATTACTTATTATAAGAAGTATGTTTGATAATGAAAAGACTCCTTCCTTAAGAAGTATTTTATTTTAGCTCTTGAATGTTACCATTTTTGTTATAACTTTATACAGAGTTTTTCTCAATACAACCAATACGCTATATCAATGGCAACAACCAACCCTGTTAGGCTTTCTAAACCTGTGTATACCCTCCAAAAAGACAGCATAAAACTAATAGAGAAAACAGACGGTTTACAAAATAATTTGAAATTATTTCCATTTTGTTTGCACGATGGCATGCACATCGTCTATTTTAGGAGAAAAAAAGAAATGTTTAAAGTGTTAAAATATATTTCAAAAGATGTTTAATTATTGCATCGATTGTTGCTTTATATTAGCTTTCAGCTTGATAAGCATTAATTATAAGGGACATTATACGTGTAGGTGAAGAAGAAGAATCTTACTTGAGCAACAGTTCACCCACTCCAGTCTTTAACAAGGTATGATAACACATTTGTCATAACATCATTACTTGTCTGTATCTGTTAAGTATATAACTGAACCTGTATCAAGTATTCAGCATACTGTATCATTTTTTACGCACATTATCTTATCAATACAATGGGCAGTGTATATATTTTTATGATGTCATATTTCATGTGAAATGCAACATCAATAAAAAGAAAAATAACAAGTTTCCTGTTTGAAACTTATTGGTATCTTGCTTCAAGTGAAAACAATTTTTATGGGTTTTTTTCTGATTAATCATAAATTTGAAAAACAAAATGCTTTTAAAAGTTTTTAAAATCGTTTAAAATTAACTTTAATACCTATATAATTTAATTATTATCACTGTGATATCATCAAATATGTTTCTAAATGTATCTATTCGTGTTTTTTTTTCTCATTGACCACGTTTTCAAATAGAAATAACCGTGAGTAAAAACTGCACAACAGTACTGATTTGATTGTCTATGATGTTTCTTTGTTGAGTTGGTTTCACTTTCTTTTCTTTATCCATTATCCGATTGTAAACTTCAAGTAAATGAATGTAAAAATGCAAGGTCTTTCACCTTTGTAACTAATAACAATTATTTGTTTTGAAGGTATATTCATGTAAGAGAGATACAAACATCGGACATGTTGAAAATTTGGTATGTCACTTGAATGTATTATGTTTTTACTGCCATTTTATAATTTTATGCACGTAGTTATTTCAGTTGTGAACTTTGTACTGTTTTGTGGGTTTTAAAATGTGTTATAGTTCCTTTGCATTATATACATGTAACTTTCTAATTATAAAAGTGATTTAATGCTGATAAATAGATGCACGTTTAAACGCTAAATTGTACGTGAATTATAATGTAATGCAATGTATATACCATGCTTGTTGTAACCTGGTTTCTGTTGCTTTTCAATTATAAGTTAATCATCTTATTTGTTATTTTCGGTCAATGCCTTATTTTAGTGCAAAATATAAATACATGTACAACTGCTTCTTTAACAAAGGTATAATAGCAATATTAACTTACTGTCGACATCGACGTAACTTTGTACATGTTTTACCTATATTTGTCTAGTATTATTAATTATTTCGTTCAAGGTACACTTAAAAAAACATAGTTAATTACCTATTTAAGAAGGTACATACTTTACTGGTTACTTTTCATTGGAGAAATACTAAACGATAATAAAACGTTAAAGTTCTGCAAGTGCATTTACGGGTGAAGTAAACCGTTTTCTATAACGCACGTTGTACGTTTGAATTAAAAAGTGTTATATGATGTGATAAGACATGATTTTTGGCAAAATGTCTATCCGAAATAGTAAAAGAATATTATTATTTTGTAATTTTATCAAATTAATCTGTTTCCCTAATAAATATATCCCTTTTGCTATTTTAGTACATGTACATGTATGAAGAAAGCAAACGATCAAATTGACTATGAAGTTTTCCGTTTCTTTTCTTTCATAGACTGTTAAATACTTGGTAGCCACACTCATGAGGAAATTTTGCAATAAGTGACTTTTTTTTTTACATCTTATCCCAGTTTCAAAAATCATGCAGCCAATGAGACCCCTTTAGATTTAGCATATTGTAACGGTATAAGCGGAGACACTTCAGATAACGACAATAACTCTTTAAATAAAAAAAAGAAAGAAACTGATAGATAATTTAATTTATATTTATATTAATACTGATGTCTATTTGTATGAATAATATGTGTATTGTTGCTGTAAAGTCATTATACGCGTTTGTTGTAAGGTATATGAAGCATATATAGAATAGCCATACTAACATATTTTTAGTTCGCTTCCGCATGAATTGGCAAAGTGTATTCATAGGAAATTGAACGTCGCAGATTTCCAATGCAAACATAAGGGAAAATATACACTGAATATAAACAAAATTAACAATTAACAACACATTTCAGGCACCTAGAAAAATATATGAAAAATTACAATGAAAAAAAAATGGCTGCATAATTGGAAAACATCTCTACACTGCCACTAAATAAATTTACAGATTTTATCCTACTCTAGGGCTTAGTCCCGGCCCTAGATATGGTTGTAATATGGTGATTAAAGCCCCTTTCACAATTGGCGCACGAGGAGAAGCGACAAAATATTCGTGCGACAAACAAGTTAGATAAGATTCGTATACTGTTGCCAAAATAATCGCATATGAAAAAGTATTCGTTCGAAACTCGCACGATTCAACGCGACGGTTGTGTGAAGTAATTGCATTGAATCTTGCGATATATCTTGCGTCTATATGCAACTGTTGTACATGGAAAGCGAGTGTTGTAAGATAATGCGATAGGATTGCACGAAGGACCAGATGATCAGAAGATTAAATGTGCACCAATGCGAAAGAATGAGCGGAACTCGTCCGATCATGCGTTTCATTGTACGAATGTTCGTACGAGTAAGAGGGGGTATTCATGTATATACCACACGTTTCCGATGCTTATCTGTAGATATAGTTAAATGCAAGAGAAGATACCGCCCAAGGAGATAATAAAAGCAACAGCCAAAAACAGGACTAGCTGTGGCCTGAAACAGATATGCTTATACATGTAAAGTGTTAATCGTATAGAGGGACTATTTGCCCCCGTTTTATATTTATTAATTTCGCTCTATTTGTCAGTTAGCGGATTAAGACTTGGCGAATTCCAATGTCTCACATTATCTCTTACCACAAAATTGTGGGGACTAATTCAAGACGAGGCAAAAAAGTAAGAAGAAGCGAAAATATCACTTGGCGAAAATAACACTGTATTCAGTATATACCAGTGGCAAAGAATGGAAGCTAAAACCGATAAATCTTGCAATGATAGTAAAATGTTGCAAGATTACATGAGACACGTTGAACAACAGTCTTATGGTCGCACAACACACGAATAAATAGGTGCAATTTATCTTACGTTCTTTAACAATCGTGCATCACTCTTGCGAGTACACAAAATGTTAGAAAATGTTCGTACTAGTGTTCATGCGTTGCACTGCAATAATTTGGATCGCATTCGGTCGGGTCTAAATAGTGTGCATGTCCACTTTTTTTAGGAGACTTGATTCGACCACAAAAACGCATGAATCGTATACGATAGCTCATGCGAAGCTCAAAAATTTCAATCGCAACGTGTTTTAAAGTGCTCGTGCGCCAAATGTGAATGGGGCTTAAACCAATACAATCATCATCACCATCATCAACAGCATTTTCATTATCATTTTCACCATCGTCTTCGTCTACTTCATAATCAACATCACCATCATCGTCATCATCATCGTCATAATCGTCTACTACTAATTACAAACATCAACATCACCATCATCGTCATCATTTTCAGCTTTCATCATCTACTCTTAAATTATCATCATCGTCTACTTCATCGTCTTTCAAATTCCCCATCGCAACAATACGACATTACATTATGTTTACAATACACATGTACCATAACACCACAATATTATCTTTTAGCTGTATATCATCAGTAGCATTTATATAATTATGACTATATTATATTTAAAGGCAACATTCAAAATCAGTATGTGTATACTGACATTATATTTACTTGTTTACAATTAGAGTATTTCAAAATGGCGGTAACCAAATGACGTCAGACATTCGGTAGCTAATATAACTCAGCCTAACTTTTAAATGAAAATGTAACATCAGAAGTAAAAAAAAAATAAAGCAAAGAAAAAACCGTTTAAAACCCTTTTCCTGATACAGTAAAAGAAACCCTTAATGATTGAAAAAGACAAATTCTATTCAAATACTCTCGCTGAAGTCACATCTGGTCGCACACAAGGTAACATTACGGGGAATTATAGCCAAGGTGACTATAACGTATGAATATTTAAAACCAATTAAATACTAACTTTACATTAATTAAACTTTTACAAGCGAAAAAATACTCACCACGCTCTTCCGTGCCCTTGTTGGAATGTTGCTATAAAAATGCTTCATTAACACGGCCCCCTCCTCACATGTGACTATCTTGCTGGACATCTCTGTCGAGTATGAACAAGCACATAAAAGAGACCCTTTCACTGCATACACTCGAGCGGAAATGAATAAACATGTAGGACTAATTCGGGAAATGAAATTGTATCACGCTATTGGTATTGGTACATTGTGGCCGGAAGCTACATTAGCTGTGGCTTGCAACGAGCTCGTTTCTATTTAAATTAAACAATGCCAAATAAACCATATTAAATAAAAATGTTAAAAGAAAATAATATGTTTGCAAAATTTAGTAAATGATTATATTTTGTGGCGAAAAGTTTTTCAGACGAAAACAAACAATTTTCATAACTCAGTAGTTTTAGAGTACTGGTACTTTAGCCTCTTAATTCAAAAGCAGACTAAACTTCCAGATAGTTTGTGTATTACGATATATTTATGTTGTTCTTAAAAAATACATTTTTGAACAATAATTTAATATTTAAATCGACGTATTTTGGCATATTTAACTGATATATAATAGAAGTTAGAAAAAAATAACTCCAATTTTTGCCCAAAATTAGATTTTTTCACGTCATATCTCATTTTTTTGTTAGATCTGACCCCTACTTTTTTTTTACATTTATATGAGTCATTGAATGTAATATGCATATTTCTATGTAAATTTTTGGAAAGATGGCATAACTATTATTTTTTTAATTTGCATTATAATTTGATTGCTTCAAAATTTTATAACAATTTTTACATTTGCTAGTGTATCCATTATGTACTTGAATTTGAAACCATCAGTAAAGCAGGTTTTTTTTTTAACTTCGACTTGAAAATAACTTTTAAAGTCACAACATGTGTTCACCTTTATACTGTTTTAAAATCATAACCAAATAATAGTTCAAACAACAAATATTTTTTGATTTCTTCAAATAATCAACTTCCATACAAAATTTAAGCAATAATTTCAGAAAAATCATCATTTCTGTTTGAGGCCCCATGGTTTTTTTTTTGAAGTGGCATGTGACATAAGTCACAATTAATATGAATGAACATCTTAGGTCCTAATCGTTAAATTCAAGATGTCTTTGGATGATTGACATTGCTAGTATTTCAGGTGCCAACATCCATAAAGAGGCCGACTGAAGTTTTCATTGCGCACGTGTTTGCGCATTCTGGTAAAATACAGACAGTGCATATTTACTTTTAATTATTTTTATATGATTTATAAAATTGAACACGATAAACAAAATACAAATAAAAATATTAAGATTTTTAAACAAATTTTGTATTCTTTTTTGTTGTAGGTGAGCGTTGCCATCGTGCTTTTATAACGTTATGATAAAATGAAGCTTTGTAGGGGTGCGTTGTAAGAAATAACCAAAAAAGTATAAGTCATATGTCTTTGAAAATCTATACATAGAAAACTGCTACCCTCAAGGATACTTTTCATTTGTTTTGTTTTTTTAAATCCATTTTAGCAATCTTCATTTGAAATATTTTAAATATAGAGAAAACAACTGGTGTGTTTTAAAATTTTGAGATGGCCTAACTGAAAACCAGACGGTATAATTAAGTATTTTTATATATAAGATAAAAAATTATGTTACTAATCACATATTACATTTCAGAAAAAACTACAAGTGTAGTGGTTTTTTATCTGTCCCGAATTGCGGAAAAAAAATTTCTTATACATTCCTATTGTATACGTACCAGTATTTTGAAACGGCCTCCAAATAGAACCAAGCGGTCGATTTTCTCAAAACTTTTCAAATAATCTATTGTTGATGTAAATTGCATATGGTTAAAAAATAAAGAGTTATGATATTGAGGTGTTTTTTCACAAAAAGCCAAATCGTCCTCCTTAAGTGATCTCAGGAAGTGTCCCCAAAATATTTGACATGGACACTATTTAGACGCAATGAAATTCGATTCACAATTTTTGCAATGCATGATTATAAGTACAAACGGCTACGATTTCTAAATGTTGTAAAGTGAATTGCAGCTGTACGTGTGTGTGTTTTTAACGTTTTTGTGGAATCTTGCAACATTTCACTTTTTATTTGTACGATTTGTTTGACATGTTTTTTTACATGTTACACGATTACACGTTTGGGCCTCCCCCTCCTCTAACAAATATGTCCTTTAATACGTCGCTGAAAACATAAATCATTACAATTTATTTTTTAGTTTTTTTTTTATTCAATGTTTATGAACAATACTGTTTTTCAGTAAAAAAAAATATAAACATTTACTGTATTTTTTTTTTCTAATTAAACCTTTTTTTTAATAACAGGCAATGAATGGAGGCCATATGGTGAGTCTTTTAGAACAATAATTTAGGATAATATCTTTTAGATTTGGATGCAAAGACCGTATTGCTTTGCTTCTTTTCTCCTATTATTAAGGTCTTCCGTTTCCAACGGAAGGTCTTATTGTTATTGATTTGTTTCTTTTCCCCTATTATTAATTTATTTTTTCTTTGACGTATTCTCAAAAAAGCTTCAGCCGATTTTTTATTAAACTTTTAGATCTTTTTAAGCACAACATTTTTAAGAAATTCAAAAATAATTTATTTGGTCGTCACTTCCGGTCCCGAGATATTTACGATTTTTTGATTCTGCTTGTTCAGAATTTGTCTCTTAAAATTTAAAAGATAGAATGTTAAAATTTTCAGGGACGGTAGAGAGTCTTTAATCGCAGTGTCTCTCGCATATCCGAACGTCGGCTGTATCTTCCGGTCGTCACGGGAAAAAAATGAAAAAATAAATTTTTCAACGTTTTTCTTGATTTTTTTTATGTGTTTATTCAATACAGACGCTCTCAAAACTTCTGAATAATTATGAAATTTGTTTTAAAATCGATCTACAAATTCTCAAGATTTTGGGTTCCAAGGTTCAGAAGCGACAGTCCGCGTAGCTCAATCGTTTGAGTGGCAGACTTATGCCCAGGCAACCTGGGTTCAGTCCCTGACTGCCGAATATATATTCTGTCTTAATTAATTGTGTTTTGTTTAACAATTTTATCTTTAAAATGTTGGATTTGAATGTTTTTCTGTTTTATTATTGTTTTATTTTTGTCATAAATAAAAATAATAGCGGCTTTTTTCAGTACACATATACAGCTCTTTTCTGTCAGCAGCTCGCTAAATTCAGGCGCTCGTCGAATTGCTGGCATAAAAGACATGCCGCCGAAACACCCCTGCAGTTCGACCACATTAGAGTCAGCTGGGTCGCTGTGCTTGCATTAAAGAAATGCCGCCATCTAAATGAGTGTATGCACATATTTAGCAATGTACCTACGTTTTAAGTATTCTACATGACTTTAAGATGACGACTGTTTAGTATGTATTCACATTTATTCACATACATGAACATAGAAACAAGCATGCATGCATACATGTGTTGCTTATATATTGTATATGTGTTTGTGTATGGTTACAGATAAAAATATGTTGTCTGTTTGGGATTAGGCCTCTGAAGTATACACACGGAACTATACACACGACCGGGTGACTGCGACAAGGTGGGAAAACTGACCACCTGTGTATGTGTGTTTGAGCCTAGGAATAAACAGTTGTAAACACTGATCACGGAATTACACTGTTGAAACAAAAAGTATAAATTTTCACGTTTGATTAAAAAAATCAATTACGGCAGGGTTAATTGGGATTGCAATCACTTAAAATCTGTCAAAACTTTATAATTAATTAAAAAGTACTTAATACATGTAATGTTCCTCCATAAGCGGGATTTATTATATCTGTTTAGTGATTAAGCATCGTGGTCAAAATTCAATAATTTTATATTTTATTAACCGATTGCTTAACATTGATCGTTGAAATGTAGAAATACCACTTGGGTAGTTATTTTATTTGCCGACATAGCAGATTTTTTTTTTATCACATATTGTTACAGTACCCGCAACGTTTTTTTTTACAATCCTATCCTATCGTATCGTGTATCAATCCTATCGTATCGTGCTTGTATACTGTTCTATCGTGCGTTAATCCTATCATTTCGTGCGTGTATACTGTTCTATCGTGCGTTAATGCTATCCTATCGTGCGTGAATCCTATCAGGTTTATCGTTTAATTTCAACAATTCTTCCGTTTATCCTATCGTGTTAATCGTTTAGTGCCTTTTTTATAAGCAAGTAAATTTATTACTAAGTTGCAACTCGTTCGGGGGGCCGTATACGAATATTTATCGAACAAGAATTGTAAAATCCTATCCAACATTCCGTCAGGATACTAATTTTTAAAATTTTTAGATCAAAATTAACCAATATTATATGTAAATCATATCTGTTAACATTGAAAATGAAAAAGGAAGTTCTTAGGAACAAGGTAACATATTTACCTGTATATCGAATATATTAAATCGTACGCAGAGTGTATACCTGCGTAAACATTAACTTTTATGCAATATAATTTTTATATTTTCATAGTTTACAGAAACAAAACTATTTATGATATAATTTATATTTAATTAACACCCGAGTTGTATTTTAAACCCGTTATTTACCGTGTGATATATGATTTCAGGCTGAAATGTTCTCAGCAATCAGCTAGGGTGTGTGGTAATGAAAACAATGTTAACAAATCATACGCGGAATGTGTATCTGAGTAAATATTTATTTAAATTGCCTGTAATAATTCGTTTTTAATGCATCATTTTCTTATACAGAAAATGTACTTATGATAGATTTTATATTTACTTTATACAAGACTTGGATTTATATAATTAAACCCGCTATTTTCCGAGTGATTTAATCTCGGGCTGAAATATTCGCGGCGATCGGCAAGGGTGTTCGGTAATGAAAACAATTTAAACAATACAGAAAATTTATTGATCATGAAAGCTCAAAATTTTAATTGAAAAAAAAATTAACTTGTCATTTTTATACATTCTATAAATGATGCAGCAATGATTAACAACTCGGCAATTGTTACTGAAAAGAAATTCCACGTAAATCTTTATTTGTACGTGTTCTCTCTCAAATTCTGTCATTATCAGTTTGTTCGTGAATATCGTTTAAATCGATCATACGTTTATCATGAACATCGTTTATCCTTTTCTATCGTGTATCAATGCTATCATATCGTGCGTGTATACTGTTCTATCGTGCGTTAATCCTATCCTTTCGTGCGTGTATACTGTTATATCGTGCGTTAATCCTATCCTTTCGTGCGTGTATACTGTTCTATCGTGCGTGAATCCTATCCTATCGTTTATCTTTTAAAAAAATACCGTTGCGGGTACTGTAGTCAACAAAGATAAACCTGAGACAAAACGAAGAAAAATCGATGTATAAAAAAAACACATAAAAAATAATCAATTTATTTACCAAACGATTTCTGATCAATTCATCTCTCTCTCTCTCTCTCTCTCTCTCTCTCTCTCTCTCTCTCTCTCTCTCTCTCTCTCTCTCTCTCAATTTCAATGATGATTGTTATTCTTCAGCTGCAGTGCATTTTACACAACCTACAAGTAACGTTATGTCATGTTACGATACATACGTTTTAATAAAGCAGAATATATATCTTTGTTCTAAAATTGATTCACGTTTGAGTGGTAGACTTTTATCCAGGTGACCCAGGTTCAATCCCCGAATGCCGACTCATTTTTCTTCCTTAATTGTTTTTCGATTCAACATGTTATCTATGAAATGATGGATTTTAATAATTTTTGTTTAAATTTTATCAAATGTCACGGTAACGACACCCTTTCCTTGTATTAAGATATGTCTGATGAAATCTTTTGAGAGACTTACTGGAATTTGAGAAATGATATTGAGAAATGAAAGAAACTGTCTCGATAGCATTTTTAAGGTGTATGCAAACGCAATGAGCGTCTAGTTTTTCATTTTATTGAAACTGATCATCTTCGCACTTTTTTCTTACAGATAAAGCATTTGAATCGGTATCGTCAACACAATACTATGCTTAATATACCGATATATTTATTATTATATCAAATAAAATTAATGTGTTCATTATATCGTCAATGTTTTTGTTTACAATTTTTAAATTAATGGCTTTTATTTTGATCAATTTCCTTATTTAAAATGTTTTTATAAAATCCTTCCTTTTTATATTTTTTAAACTGTGCACTTTTTCAATCAATAGATGAGTTTCCCTCTCATATTCAATTTGTTTGGTGACAGAACATGTTACTCAATTAGAATCAACTTTAATAATAACGCCTTTATTACAAGTAAATAGAAATATATGTTTACTCATTGTAGAATGCAAATATTCACACGAAACTTTATTACATTTACCATAAGACAAGTTGCTGTCCTTTAAAAAAGGACTACAATACGTGGTCCATTTGCATGTGTTTCCAATGAAAATGTGGAATCCTTAAAATTCTCAGAGATTCCATCGACTCTAGCCCTCTGCTTTAACCACTCAATTTGTACGTTGTATAACGTATAATATATGTATATATAGCCCTGACTTTTAATCTCAAAATTTAAAGGGCTCATACTTCTACAATAATTATGATCTATCTATGAATGAAGTTTGCATGTATAGTATCAGGCATTTGGTGAATTTTACTATTTGCGCACACATTACGATTTGCACTACTTCGTTAACTATGCAGTGACAGGTTTGTGTAAATTACAGTTTCATAATTTGATGCATTTTTTCTTGAGATTTAAACATTAATACAGTGACATAATTATTCAATCATACTTAAATGCTTCAACAAATTTAATCGGGAAGTTCTCTAGCCTCACCTACTATAAAAGTAGAGTTAAGTTACATGAGTATTCAGAAAACAACAAAATATTGCAAATTATGCTATATAATGCATGTTGCAGTTTCGGCATAACATTTACTTATTTCATAATACTGATAGTTCATATCACATCACATCATCATTTTTTTTAAAAAGGAATACTGTGTTTCTCTACTGTTTACCTACAACTTTACAATTACAGCGCCTTTGAACTTAAGGACGTTGTTTACTCGGATTGTGAAAAAGTTCAATTTCATGAGTAAAACTTGTTTTAAATACTAAAAGTATCTATGAAATGAGTTATTATTGACATAACAATAGATAGTTTTACTAAATTATGGAATTAGGCTCTGACAAAGTTTGACCTTTAGCGAAACAGAGGAAATTCGGACTAAATTTTTAAGATTTTGTTTTCCACTGAAATATTTTTGGTAGTACTATCATATTTAAAGTTAAGATTTTATTTGTTAGTCTACATAATTTTGCATATTTTCTGTTGGTTTTATTTTGCTTTTTCGTTTAGATAAGCGCATGGCACACACTACAAAAATATTGAAAAATGCTTAAAAATGATTAAAGACACCATATCTCAAAATTTTGATCATTGACCTCATATAAATTTCATGCCAGCAGAGAAAGGTCAACATACTTAGTTTAATACTAAAAATGTTTTAGCATTATCATCATTCAGTTTTTTTGTTATATTGAATCAAAAATGGGTAGTAATTTGAAAACTGATAGAGGAAATTCGGACTAGAATATCTATTAAAAATTGTGAATGAAAACTTAATGCTTTGTATCTATTTAATGTCACTACCATTCATAAACTGTATTTCATTTGTTAAAGAGTTAAGCAATTTGTATTATTTTCACAATTAAGAAAATCTCAATTCATAGTGTAAAATTTTTATGGATTTTTCTTAAATTTTCCAAAAATATTCAATGACCATTAACTCAAAAAGTAGGTCATCGACCTGCTTTTTTGAAAGTGATGAATGACACTACCATGTAAGGTCTATAACACACAATAGTTGGTTTTTCATTATCATCAGTGGAATTTTTTTTCATTCTGAGTAAATGTCATCCTTAAGTGTAGATATGGCACGGAATCCCGATCCCGAATCAGATAAACGTGTGCTAGCCTGGTTCCATGAGCTACCCATTACGCACAGGAACCAGGCTAGCTCATGTGCAGGCTGAATTTTCCCCATAGCATCCGGTTAAACCTCGCTTATATATTTTCTGCGTGGACCTCAGAGTCCACGCAATAATTGCCACCAATCGAATTTGATGTACGTTAAATTCAGTTTAATTGAATGAAGTGAATATGGATACAAATAATTTAACTTTAGTTATCACGCAGCACTGTTGATGCTTACTATGAAAATATCAGCGGATTTAAAGGTTCATAAAACGATGCATCTATCATTACAAAATATGTAGTATGTAAAGTTATTTCATAGATATAAATGTGATAATAAATGAATCAGTATAATAGTAAATGCTACTTTGTATGACACTAAGTGTGTTCCCCTTAGTAAATAGTCACGTGACATGTGTTCATAGTTCTCTCGAATGGAGGTCATAAATAAAATTCAATATTACAAGGGAATATCCTTACTTGAATTAAAATTTTAAATGATAGTTAAATTTTACTGTTCTGGTAGATTCTGAAAAGTGCTGCTGCTTTGTATAGAGTTCATCTTATATTAGAATAAACATCAAAGAAATGAGCTCCGGATGGAAATGACATAACAGTTGCTTAATATTTTACATATTTATTTAATTTATTTTATAGATTATATCAAAGCAGCAGCACTTTTTGATAAACTAAACATTCCATTTATTAATTTCAAAAGATCGTAGTGATCTGTTTAGTGTATGCCCTTGTAAAAAGCGAAATTAGATAGGCTTCCTGGTGTGAAATACATCGAACTAAGATTATGCTTTTTTCATTTATGAAATTCATTTTCCCGTGTTGAAATATTCTTTGATCCACCACCCTCTACAAAAAATATGCGTCAAAATTTACAATATGATGTCACATCGAAAAGTGCACCGCAATCAATCAGTTGTTTATATTAATCGTTGTTGGACTTATTTGACTACAAAGTTGCACGCATATGTAATTTTTAATGTTTTCGTACCTATGACAGTCGGAAATAACTTCATTTATTAATATTTTTTACGACGTGTTGTTTTGTAAGATGACATAGTTAACATTCCCCGTACTTTCTGATCGGCGCGACCACAAAACCTTAACAGTGCTGCGTTATGTATCCTTATACGTTGTGACTTGTAAAGTATTATTCGTTTTATTTGCACTGTGCGATAAAATTCTGTTCCGTACTTTACAAATCAAGAATGCTAAACTACATGTATTTGGACATTCTTAACTTTTTTGCTAGTAAGACAAAAAAATTAAAACATGCTACAACTTTTACGCGGAAGCACCTTTTTCAATTGCTTTCATGACCTTCTACGTTATGGGACTAGTTGCTCTATTTTTTATGGTAACTGTATCGGATGTTAATTTAACTAAATGTGTGGCGAGCCTTGAAGTTCTGTATTTCTCTCTGTCTCTTTTTACATTTAATAAACATATATAAATAAATCAACAAAACAATACAATATTAGACTGAGAACAATACATGTAGCATGAATAACTTACCACATTGTTAAAAATAATTGATACCAACACATTCATACATATTCACTTATATATATATATATATATATATATATATATATATATATATATATATATATATATATATATATATATATATATATATATATATATATATATATATATATATATATATATATATATATATATATATATATATATATATATATATATATACAAACATATGTTCACACTGTACACAATCTGACACCAAACGACAGAATTCAGATAACCTTAATCAACTCTCTTCTCTTGCACTAATTTTTTAAAATCCACCCATTTATCCCTAATACTTATTTTGCAACCCAAACTATACTCTTTATTCGCTAAACTAAACTGTACTCTATCTCTATTTAACCCCTTCAAACTATTTCTTCTTTCCTCTCAATCATCTGTTTTCGCAACTGTCTTCTGCTTAACTTACTTCCTCTAGTTATAAACTGACAAAAAGTAAACGCTGGGATAAAAACGGAAAATGGATAAAACATGAACAAATTACCTTGACCTGACAAAACAGAACATACAATGACGTTACTAGGAAATTATTCAAACTTATAGAATTATAAAGGTACCCATAAACATATATGTACTTATTAGAAATGGACATGACATTGTGAAATAAATATTCTCACAACACTCCCACGACCAACAATGTCGTCACAAATTTAACCAGTCTTTGATCTTGTTTTTGCCTTTTGTGCGACCAAATTGTTTGGGTCTCGTTTTCAGCGGCTCTCTAACGTCAAGTTCATTTTTGGATTCGGTCACTGATTGATCTTTATAAGTCATACTCCTGATACTTGCGGTACTTCGATTTTCCACTGATTTCTCACAGATTTTGGTCTTTGTTTCATTGGAACACTCAATCGGATAAAGTAGGTTAAAGCGTCTATTGAGAGTCTTCTTGCTTGGTAGCGGTACCTCTCCATCTTGGCTCACTGTAAGTTCACATGGACGTCATATTTTCCAACTTTCACGTTGAAGTTTATCTGTAACTAGCACCAAATTACCAATCTTTGGTTCCTCGCTGCCCTTGATTCTTTATTCTTTTAGTCTAAATACTGCTCTTTTTCGTAAACTTAACAGCTATTCATCGCGCCAAGTTTTCCGAAAATCCCTCTAAATGTTTTTGTCCGTTCTTCCATATCTGCAATAACTTCTCGTCACTGCTGATGTTGTGTAAATAGTCGGAATAATCTGTATCTTCTTCATTACTATCTGGAATACCAGTTTTAAGATTCAGTGTCAGGAAGTGAACATGGGTACAGTAAGAATTATATATGTTGCAGTTGATGTCATTTCCAACATAAACTTAATGACCTTGAATTTACCACTGCTTCTCTCTCTGCTAAAAAAGTTCTTCGTTGTTCGTTGGTAAGACACAGCTTCCCAATTGTTTTCTGAAGGCATCTCTTTACTATTCCAATAGGAAGCTCATAGAAACCACCCATCCATTGGGCAAGTTCTACTATAAATTGCCACTTGATATCTTTATTTGCAATACAGCTCTGAACATCTAGATCTCTGACTGCTGAGATCCAGGTTTCTTCTAAAACATCACTGATCAACTTAAATTGTGACGCATTATCTGAAATAAGTTGTTTCGGCTTTCCCCATCTCAATTTATAAAGGACCTCTTCTGTAGACATATCTTGCATAACCTCTAAATGGATGGCTCAAACTTCTGAACAGGTAAACAAGCAAACCCATACTTTCTTGGTGACGCCGTCTGCTTTCACATATATTGGACCAAAATAGTCTACTCTAGTATAGGTAAATGGAGAGGACTCATTCAGTCTCTTTCTAGGTAAGGGCGGAATTATAGCCATTTTGTATTGTCCTCCTTCATGTCTTTTGCAGATTGTACATTTCCGCAGAAACCTGTTACATGGTGCTTCTACGGAAGTAAAATAGATGTTCTACCTTCTACCGTCAGATGTACAGCTCCTAGTCTACCAACACATCGAATGATTCCATCTCGGTCTAACGTTAATCCTTACTGATTAACTAAATGATGTCTCTTCTTCTATGTTAAGGCAAGTTTTATATTACTCTAACTCTGAGTTTTTTGTTGACGCATCACAAAAGCACAACATTTTGTAGGAAACTTCTCCTGGGAGCCAACAGTATCTTGGAATCTGAAAAAGTGGAATTTCTCTTAAATCTGATACAATCTCTTTATACTGCTGGATATCTTCTTCTTCAAGTTGTTCATTCCACTCAAGATTTTTTTCCCTTGATGAAATAGTTTTGCCTTCAAAGTATCTGGAGTGAAAGTCTAAGAGGGTCAAATTTTGATGCAACTGTTTGTAGTTCTTCTCGTTTGGTCACTGGTACTGGCATGCTTTCATAATTCCCGGCTGGAACTGAGAGTACATCTTCTGTAAGACTGCAGGTCACTCCAAGTATTTTAATCTTTTTTCTTATTGATTGATCTTCAGGAGGTATAAGTCTGTAGAACTCCTCAACGTTTGATGCCTAGTCTCTCAAGTTCATAGACATGCTTTTGAAGACTTCCTTGGGTTTCTCCTTCCGCAATTGTATCAACTCCTGTAATAACATTGTAAACATAAATATTAACCTGGAAGTGTTCTGTTGACTTACTTTCATAAGTACTGAGCTGATGGTCTTAACCAGAAAAGAATTGTGGCATCATGACCTTTTTCCTGTAGACCAACTTGCAAAAATGCCCTCTCAATATTACCTTCCATTGCTATTTTCCTAAGTCTAAAGTGCAGTAAAAGTCCTCATAAGCATTACTGGTCCTCTGTGTAAGCACTCGTTCAAGCTGGAAATTTTAAGCTGCGACTTCGCTGATGCATCACACACAATTCTTACTTTAGTAGTTGGTTTTGTTAAGTCTAGTACTGCATGATGAGGAATGTCATGCTTATTTCTGTCTCTCCGTTGCTGCACTGAACTTTTTCTTTAATCCCCTTATTACACTGGTCCTGAATTATCAAATCATACTTATGCAGTAACTCAGAGTTACTCTGCAGCTTGATGACTAGTGAATTCAGTCTCCCATAAATATGCTAGTTCTCTATTTTCGGGAAGTTCTGGAAATTTTCCCTTTTAAGGTCATGTGACTTGGTATCTGTTGTTTTATATCTTCAATGTGCTATCGAAATTTCTCAGGGCTTTTCCGTTAAATGAGGTGTAAGGAGAATCGTTAATTCCAATTGTCTCCAGATTCCAAAAATTATCAATGAAAGGTTTTATGGATAGGCATTCATCCACTCTGGAAATGAGGCAACATTTTGTGAGAAATGAAGTCCAATTGGTTATCCTCATAACGTCCTCGTCATCTTCATACTATGATCGCTGCATTCTTGCAGTGAGACTCCACCCAAGTGTAGAAGCAAGTAAAAAACATCCCTTTTGGATATCTATTCTTTTTTGTAGTATCAAATCCAGGTATTAGTCTTTACCTATAAGGGTGTCAACTGTCGAGTTTTCAAACTTCACAGGTAGAGTATCTGCTACACGTAACTATAGATTTTTCCACAGTTTTTTAAATCTATCTTGAATGTCTTTGAAAATTGGTTTCCTCTGGACTAGTCTTGTCATTCTGGGTACAGCATTGGCATCAATACTTAAAAATTAATGTCCATCCTTGAATTTCAGTTTCAAGGAAACTTTAGATGTTTTTACTATTTTAGGCCTTTCCGCACCAAAGGTTACCAATGACATCTTCTCTAGTGTATGGTTTTTTAACTGTAATATGTCAGCTAAGAAATCCGTTATGTTTGAAACCTCTGTTTTTGCTGTCTGCGTCAAATCAATATCACCTTATGGCGATAAACCATTCTCTTAATCCCTTGAAAACTTTGAAGTCTTCTATTTTGCTTACTTCTTCAGTTAGGTGTGAAAAAAAATAGAACTCGTTTCAAAATACTGTTGAATTTTCCACTTGATGAGAGTCTATGTTTTCGTCAGGGGCTTTTTAGAACACTGAACATGTGATGTTACATAATGTATAATGGAAGCCAGTTGTGTTATTTAGAATGCACGTTGTAATGAAGTATAATGACCCCCGTAGAATAATGACCGGGGGTCATTTTTCTACGTAGAATAATGACCCCCCTTGCTGAAGAATAATTGGATTTTTCTGAAGAAAAAAGACCCAGGGGTTATTTTTCTTCATGTTAAACATGAAGAAAAATGACCCCCATAAAAAAAATGACCCCCCCCCCCGTTAACATGAATAGAAATTGGTTACCCTGTATCCAAGATATGACTTTGAAGTTACTTTATTTTTCACTCTGTTCAACTGATTTTGAAGTTATAAACACCGATCTTGTAAATAAATCACTGTATATAGTTTTTCCTGTCCGTAGCAAGCACACGTAAAACACTCTTACATTGTCACAAATTGATTGTTAACAGTTACGTTACTTCTCTTGTCGACAAACGGCGGGAAATAACGCATATAGAAAAAATAAATATACACAATGAGGATACTGTGTGATAATTAACGAACAATAATCATGGAAGAATAATTCTTGTAATAATATACGCAATATTCATTGCTGAATGAATTGTCAATCGAAGAATGATACATGTATATATCTTTATGGAAAAAGACTAAGGGGGCAGGTAAGGTAGAAATATGAATACTTCTTATTTACATTTCTTGGGGAAAGTTATTTTTTTTTAAAAGCATTCTGCGTTAGTTTTGTTTTCTTCTACGTAATACATGAACATCATTTGTTGTAATGTTGTATTTGTGATCATGGATAGACTTTATTCTTTAAGAGCAAATTTGTGAAGAGTACCTGACTATAGTAAATCTTAATAGATAATAAACACTTTTCGATTATAATAAGAAAAGATTGTTTCTAAAAGCGTTGATAAGAGGTTAGGACCAATGTTACGGGTTTATATCCCGCTTGATTTTGATCAAACGATCTTTATTGTATCCAACGTTACCAATGATCATACAAACTATTGATGCATTAATCATCGTGGTATTAACTAAACTTACTAAAGTATGCCGAAGATAAAGTAAAATATATTTTCTGTACGAGTACTCTCAGTACTTTGACGATTTTCCTTATTAGCCGTTAACCTCTACTGGCGTAATGGCTCTAACTTAAGCTTGGTTATAATGCCTAACATTGGAGTAAACTTTTCATAATTTTGGTTTCATCATTAATTCTGAGTGATGCACTTGTATACCCAGCAGTTTGTATTGCGGAAATCATCAATGCAAGTATAATATTCATGAACAATATGAAGAATATAGAAGATGAGACGGCGAAGCGCGAATACGAAAGTGCTAAGTTGCGAAGGCGAAGAAGTGATAGTTACTACTACCGCTTCTTCGCCTTTGCAACTTCGCACTCTCGCCTTCGAATCTTCGCGCTTTCGCCTTTTAGCTCACTGAGACGAAGTCAATGGGAGCATATGCTATACCCCAGGCGTCGGCATCCGGAGCTGGTTAAAGTTTTAGTTGCAGCTCCTGTATCTAAGCTATTACTTGTCCTCTCTTCACCAAAGTTACATGGAGGATTGTCACAATTATGTTCCAACCATACTCCCTTACTTTTGGTTGAGTTCTGGTATCTAAATTTTGTTTGAAATGTATTTCCATACTTTTGAGTTATTTATATATTTTTGCTTGCATGAGTGGTCACTGGGTGTAGTAATACTACTGGAGAAAACCTGTTTAACAGGTATTATTTATTTTTAAATCAACTTGCTTAGTGGTTTGAAGAGTGAGGTTAGATGTATTCTGGGCGACAAACTGTGTGGACGTGTCTGTACTCTTGCTGAGATATCTTGGGCGTTTCCCCGGTAAAGAGACGGCTGGTAAGTGACAGGAGTCTGGAAGTGCATATGTACACATTATGGCGGACATTAAATTTGTGTGAAGTAGATAATGATTAGGCATAGCCAGCACTGTTAAACATATATATGTTACATGTACACATTAAATTATATCTATAAACATTCATAGTTAGCGCGATGGCCTAGCGCATGCGTACCAATAATACATGTAGCATGGATTAATCGGAAAACGTTAGCGAGTACGGTGCCTGTATTAAATTCTATGTAATCGACCGAGACTTGCTGAATGCAATCAAAAAAGGCGAAGGCGAAAGTGCGAAGATGCGAAGGCCAGAGTGCAAAGTTGGGAAGGAGTGATAGAAGTATAGCTCCTTCGCCTTCGCACCTTCGCACTTTAGGCATCAAATGTTCGCGCTTCGTCGTCGCATCTACGCACTTTTGCTCTTTCGCCTTCGCACTATCGCCTTTGCAACTTCGCATCTTCGCCCTAATGTCGAAGTGGCCCTATCGGAACACAATACATATATGTAAATGTAATTGTTAAGATGACAACCATACCCCGATGCAATACGTCAATATCTTGTTGTAACAGAGACACGTTATGCCTCTGCTGGGGTTTGAACCCGGGTCCTCTGGCACGCTAGTCCAGCACTCTACCGATCGAGCTAAAGGGTTAACCCACTAGCCAGAGCTAGTAGGAATGCCATATACTTGACTCTACCACATTGTCCCCCTCCAAGGAAAGAGGCGTCCCGACTCTCCTGGAGTGCCAATGCCTGCGAGGCAAAGTTCTGGAAACAATCTCTCTCACCCGCCAGAGAATACCCAGGTCCCAACGTGGGCGCCATTTCTGTAGTAGCGTTTTCTTTATATATGTATAAATGAAAACTCCACGTCTCAGGTTCGATGGATTTATTTTAATTTCATTATGAACCCTGTAAAAGGTCAACAATAGCGTATAAGCATTCATTATAACAATAAACATATTATATTAATACAATGACATTTTTATAGAATTATACATGAATTAATTTCTTTAAAAGTTGACAATATATACTGAGTAAAATATGCAAAAGAATCATAAGAGTTATTCCCCTTATATCAAAGTGATATAACGTACAAATTTATATAAGAACCTGATCGTTGATAAGTTCACGTACACAATTATAAATAATAATCATATGAGTTATACAGCTCTTATTCATAATAAATATAATACATATATCTATACATGTATACCTGATTATGGATCAGGGTTCCAATTAGGTGTATGGCCCGATTAATGGGTGAAAATACTGAATGGCCAATAGCCCTATTAATAAACATATAAAACCGATATACAAACTTCATATACATGTACTTTGATTCAAACAAAGTTTAATTTGATCACTACTAAGTGAAACTCAGTATATTGCATTTAAATTACATTAAAAGTAAGAAACAGATTAATTAACTGAATGGAAAATAAAGAATTAGTATGAAAAAGAAGTCAACTTACAGTCAATGTCCTGGAATCTTTCGTAATTAATTAATGTAAATATATATATATATATAGTCAAATAACCCAGGAACCAAGATTGACCTCACAACTGGCTGAAAATATTTCTCGTTCTGACTGACCAGTACCAAGAACTTGGCGGGAATCTCCCTCAACCAATGAAAATCAAGGATTTCAATAACTAGCCTCAGGACTTATATGAATAAGTAAAATAAAAACCAAAACTATTGTATGCTTTTATTATTTACGGAAAGTCATCGCGGATATTCAAAACGCGAAGTATAGAAATTATTGGTTGCATTTGATATTTAATCATTTAAATAAAAACAAATTAAAAATAACACTCTACCACATTGTTATAACGGAAGGATTTTTATTTTCTAAGATATACCCCTTCTTTCACTTTAAGTTTATTTGAATATGAATTATAATTTCTGTTACTTTCTGTAAACTTCATCAGTAAAAATTACAATAGTGTAAAGACTATTTCACAAATAATAAAAAAATGTACTGAAAAACTTTAATCTACAAGAGGGTCATTATTCTACAGAGGTCACTTTTCTTCATGTGGAATGTGCTCATTTTTATGAAAATGACACTTATTCTTCAGGCAGAGGGGTCATTTTTCTACGTAGAATAATAACCGGGGGTCATTTTTCTGCGTAGAATAATGACCGGGGGGTCATTTTTCCACGTAGAAAAATGACCCCCGGTCATTATTCTACGGGGGTCATTATTCTTCATTACACACGTATCTAGTATCGACCTATTTTAGGGTTGAACCCTAAACCCTGTACAGATTATATGTAGTACAATGTACAAACTATGCTGCAACATCTTCGCGGGTGAAAATTTTTAATGAATTTTGTCCTACCAGATTGTAGTATGCAAAGTTCAGAGAGAGAGAGAGAGAGAGAGAGAGAGAGAGAGAGAGAGAGAGAGAGAGAGAGCGAGAGTAAATGTATCGGTACGATTTGAGCATGTAAATACGGTATTCAGGAAAACAATTTATAAACAATGTTTTTTTTCAGTAAATTCATGTAATGCTTGCACATACGAAGGTTGTTCAAAAAGTTCGTAAACACATGCAATTTTATTCAAAATAACGGCGTCATTATCTGGAAAGTATAAAATATTTTAATATTGAGTATAATAATATATATGTATAAAAATCAAAGCGATGTACACATATGCGTATGGGGTTTTACTTTTCCACTTTTCCTAGAACTACAAATGTAATTTTACCAATATTGGTGTAATCGTCTATTTGGTTAAAGAGAATTCTAAATTGATAGTTTCATGCCTTTACCACATTTGAGGTGGAATATGTGCAGTTAAATCTGCAAGAATACAAATTTCCAAACTTTTCTTCAATCCCACACGTGTAAGGGAGAGCTAAATGCATTGTTATGTTATAAATAAAGCCATTTATCAAAAACGTGAAACTTATAACCCAATGGTCGGGGGGGGGGGGGGTGCAGATTGGAGGGCGGGACCAATATGGCCGTTTAGTAAAAATGTATCAATTTTTTCAAAACATCTACTCTTTACACGAATCAATCTCTCTATAGCCCGAGTAAAATGTTTGAACATGTACATAAACTATGCTTTTTAATTCTACTTTTTTTGCCAATGCAATAATAAAGCGCAAAAAATGAAAAAAAAGTATCTGTTTTAATACTCAGCTTGATTAAGTTGAATTCAGTTTATTTCATTGTTGTATTTGTTTGTGTAAATAGTTGTTTTTCTGGACTAGGTTTTGTTCTATATTTTAAACCGAGAGTGTTGGCACGGCTATTTTAAGTACAACATGTTCGGTCAGTTAAGGCTTCTGCTTGTCAAGTGTGTGGTCACGTGGCTGAATTTGTCATCTGGTGTGGAATTTTTGGCGAATTCCAAAAGTTACATGTATTCTTGTAGACTGGTAGCCAGAAATACTGTGAATTTGTTTAGGCATTTGCTTTTCTCCTGCCAAAAGGTTTGTGTATATATTTTGTGAGTTTCATGATATATTTAAGCAGGTGTGGACTTTTGTTACATGTATTTTTGTTGTGGATATGCTATTATGATAGTTATTAAAATAGGTAATTATTGTTTCAGTGCATGGATGTTTATATCGTTGAAATAGGCGTGTCAGTGGTGAAAGTAGCTGAAGGCTGAGCGTAGCATACGTGTATGTGAGTCAGGACTGGGACCGAGAGGAATTAATGGAATAGGGTGTGACGCAAGTGGAGCATACGGGAGCTCGTGTTTTATGAACATTTATGGTCAGGAGGCCCGTGTGTGGATAGTCTTTTAGTGAGACACCTTCGAGTCCGGGACTGGAGACAAGGCATTTTGTTTACGGGGTTTGTTTGTGTGCTATTGAGTGGTGACTATTTTTGTATGGCTAATGCAATTATTTGAAGCCAAACTTTCAACTCTATATGACGATTAAACGTTATATAAGATGAGCTAGTGATAACAGTTACATGTGACTATTCAATTACAGATAACATTTCCATTTCATTTTGGTGAAATTAAATATAACACAGTATTGATGAGTTTGATTTGTTGGTTTATTCTAACTGTTGCATACTGTTTTATTTTATGTAGATGGTTTTTAAAGCATTTTTTAAAAAAGATACTCACAACTAAATGTGTTTAAAGTGAATTCACTATTGTTTCATAGTCAGTGTTATTTTGATTTTCAATTTTTAAAGTTATATTTTCTCTCTCAGTAGAAAGTAAGTGTTTGTCAATGTGAGTAGCTTCATATTTTACTATTTAGATTTTTTTTATAAATAAATTTATTTTGCTTTGTTTAGTTTACTATTTGTCGTTTTCGCTATTACCACCACAAAATCCAAAAATAACTTCAATGAACAATATGTCTCCTAATTTTCGAAACCGAATTTTTTGTTTGATATGTACTGAGAGTTGTTACGATAACCCCTTGGCAATGATAAAATTCACACTATTTCAACATTTAACAAGATGAATTCTCTCCCTCCAGAATTTTACTCAAAATTCTGTTTTAAATGCAAATGGCCTACATTGCCATGTTCTTGCAAAGGTGTTTCTAATATACAATCATTTTCAAATGGTTGATATAAATTCTACTAACTTGAAACTTTTTTTTAAATATGACAATTTATGGACGCAAAATTTAGTTCGAAAGTTACCGATTTTACTAATTGAAAATATTTTGGTTTGGCTAGTTTATTTTTCCGCGCACTAGTTCTTAGAGCTTTCTTCCCTCATTTTAAACACCCCTGCGAATGTTATTGTCATTTAAATTTTAGACCTCGTGGTTTTATTTGACCCTTTCAGTTTCGCAATAAAAATCGTGCCTCGTGTTTATAGTCTATTTTAGAGAATCTAGATACTTGTAGTCAAATATATATTCTAGAGGTTTATTGATTTTAAATTTTATCTTCATTCATTGGGGGATAAAAAGTGTTCTAGAAATAAATGTGACAATACAAAAAATCGTTTTTTTCTGCTGTTGCGACACTTAACATGCGTAGTAGAGATCCCCCCTAAGAATTAAGTTTCGATCCGCGCCTGACCTAGTAATAACATCTGACCTAGTAATAACATCAATAGTGAAACAAACTTTACTATTTTATGCAGAATGTTTCTTGAAAATGGCTCGATACACTAAGTTTTTCTGCAAAACATTCACCCATTATTTTTTTAAAAACATAGCCATTATGACAGAAATTCTGGAGGCAAAAGCTGATCAAATCCCCGAATTTTCTGATTTATTAAAAAAACACAAAAAGTCCGTCTTTGTTGAGACCACGTATGACGATTTTTGGGCATCTGGGCTGGACAAAGAGGCCACCATCCACACTCGTGCATCCGCTTGGCCGGGAACAAACAAGCTTGGCATTATCATGTCTGAAATCGCTGGGCACCTACGTCGCTCTCCGGGTCGTTCTCACTCTGCTAGCGGACCAAAGACCAGGACCGCGTCGAAGGATAAATCTAAAACTCAACAGATCTCAGAGATGATACAGGACATTCGCAAGACTCAAAACTCTGGCGGCTCAGGAACCAAAATAACTGCTCATACAAGCCAGGTCCGCGATTCGCACGCGCGCACCGCCGAAGGTTAACGCTGGACTCGATCCTTACGGACTCTTACAGGAACTCTGACCAGTATTGTGACTTAAGGACTCAGATTATACGGTAAACTACTTTGGACTTTTGCTTATTATCCATTGTTTCATGAGTAACATGGCATTGATTAATTTTATATATGTTAATGCAAGAGGCCTTAATACTAAAGAAAAAAGATTGAAGTTCTATAATTGGTTATATGATTCAAAGATAGATATAGCTCTCATCCAAGAGACTCATTTTATTCAAAAGAACGAGTTTAATTACAATTGTAACTGGCGAGGAAAATCTATTCATTGTTTTTCAGACGCTACTTATAGTAAAGGTGTATCAGTTTTATTTAAGAAATTATATAAACAAAACAATAAAAAAAATTGAAGTTGAGGGTATTGGAAGGGTATATGAGCAAGAAAAAATACTAGATTATGTAAAGAAGTACTATGAAAATTTATATGCAAGTGAGGACACAAATTTAGTAAGGATTGATTTAGATTAATATTATTTTTAATTACAGTTCACCTAAGTTAGAAAATGAGTTGTCAAATGGTCTAGAAGATGTTTTTTTTTTTAGAAAAAGAGGTATTAAATGTCATAAAACATATGAAGAACAACAAATCTCCTGGGAGTGATGGGTACACTGCTGAAATTTTTAAATTCTTTTGGAAAGATATTAAAAATTTTGTTGTACGAGCCATTAACTGTATATTTTTGAAGAAGGAACTCCCCATCTCACAGAGACTTGGAATTATCTCATGTCTACCTAAAGGTGATAAGCCTAGACAGTTTTTAAAAAACTGGCGACCAATTACTCTTTTAAATGTTTTGTACAAGATTATTTCAGGGTGTGTTAGTTTTAGAATTAAGAAAGTATTAGATTATTTAATATCTGATACACAGTCTGGATTTATGAAGTGAAGATACATTGGAGAAAATACCAGATTTATATATGACCTATTATCTTACACTGAGTTCAAACACATACCTGGTCTTTTAATACTTATAGATTTTGAAAAGGCTTTTGATTCTATGTCGTGGTCATTCATATACCAAGTCCTTAAATATTTTGGCTTTGGAGAAAATATTATTCAGTGGATTAAGGTTTTAAATACAAACTTCCATGCTGCTATTTTACAGTGCGGCCATTTATCACAACAGTTTGTTGTACAAAGGGGATGCAGGCAAGGATACCCTGTTGCTCCATATTTATTTATCATGTGTGCAGATATTTTAGCAATAATGATTAAACAAAACAAAGATATTAAAGGTATTTTTATTAATGATATTGAACATAAGATATCGCAATATGCAGATGACACTTCACTAGTCCTTGATGGTTCACCAAAATCACTTTTTGCAGCTCTTGAAACCATATAATTTTTTTCTAGTTTTTCTGGTCTTAAAATAAATACATCTAAGACAAAGATTATTTGGATTGGATCAAAAAAAAATTCAGATCAGGTTTATCATCACACAAGATGGAAACTGGATTGGGGGTCAACAACATTCAACCTTTTAGGAATTCAGTTCTCAGTAAATCCTCATGATATTGTCGATATGAGTTATAATTTACAAATTCCAAAAATTATAGCTATGGTAGAGCAATGGAAACGACGAATTCTTACTCCCATTGGTAGAATTACTGTTATTAAAAGTTTGCTCATACCGAAACTAAATCATTTATTCATTTCACTACCAAATCCAAAGAAAGAAACAATTTCACACCTTAATAAAATTTTGTTTGAATTTCTGTGCAAATCTAAGATTGATAAAGTTAAGAGGTCAGTCATTACACAGGACTATTCATCAGGAGGGTTGAAAATGGTTGACATTAACAATTTTATAATATCTCTCAAATGTTCATGGATAAAAAGGCTTACAAAATCACACAAACCATGGATGGATTTTTTATTTACCATTTATGGAAATGAGTTTTTACAGAATTTGTTTGATTTTGGTGATAGTTTTGTAATTGAATGTTTACACAAGGTAAAAAATGATTTTTGGAAAGATGTGTTAAATTCATGGTTAAGTTTTATTATTACCTATATTGATCACCCAAAGGCAAAAGATAATCTTTTAAATTCTCCGGTGTGGTACAATTCAAAAATACTCATAGCAAATAAATATGTTTTCATAAAAACCTGGTACAAGAACTGTCTAAAGGTCGTACAAGAACTGTCTATAGGTCATACAAGATTTTTATGATGAAAATTGTAATTTTTTAAGTTATGAAGAATTTAAATGTAAATACAATCTCAAGAATACATGTATAATGCAATACAACAGTGTTAAATCAGCAATTTTTAGGTTTTTTAAAATGTCTAACATTGACAGGACTTCTGTTCAAAGAAATCCTTATCCATGTATACTATTTTTTTTTCCAAACAATCATACTCCATGAAAAGTGTACAAAAATTATTTACAATGTTTTGAACGAAAATGTGGTTGTTCAAATTGCTGTAACCAGATGGAAAACAGATCTGGTTGATTATAATGTTGAAGATCTTACTGTATATGATACTTTTAAGATTTGTTTTAAAACTACCAAAGATTCTTCTGTACAATGGCTTCAATTTAGAATTTTACACATAATTCTTCCAGTTGGATACTACCTTAAAAAATCAATATTAAAAATACTGACACATGTGGGTTTTGTAAAAACAATGTGGAAACAATAATACATGTTTTTATTTCCTGTGAGAAAATACATACTCTGTGGAGTGAACTTAGTTTATACATTTATAGAAAGACCTCTGAAAGAATTGGATTTAATATGTCTAATATTATACTTGGCCAACTTCCATTGTCATTTCATAACAAAGTAATTAATTTTATAATTCTGTATATGAAACAATATATTTTTTGTTGTCTTATGTTAAATAAGACACCAAGTCTGATTGGTTTCCTTTATCATTTAAAACTAAAATACAATATTAAAAGATATGCTGCAATACAAACTGGTAAACTACAATATTTTGAAAACTTATGGGATAGTTGGAAAGATATCTTGGCTGCTGATATCTGATTTATTTTTATTACACTGTATCATGAATATTTTTTTTCTATACTTAATTTTTTCCCATGTAAGAAAGTAACCACAAAATAATAAATTTCAGTGTTTATTCATAAGTGTGTATGTGTGTGTGTATATGATTGAATGTCTCTTTTGCATGTCTGTTTCTTTGAAAAAGAAATAAATTATAAAAAAAAGAAAGATTTAGATAGATATATCATTAATAGGCACAGTTCTAATGATGGACGCAAAATCTTAATTAATGTAAAAATAGGCGAAACTGAATTAGCCTTGGTAAATATCTATGCCCCTAATAATGAATTACACCGAATTCAATTTTTTTAAAGAATGAAAACATTTATAAATAATAACTCGAATAATATATCAAATACTATCTTGTGTGGTGACTTCAACTGTAAGCTGAATAGTACTTCTGATAAGATTTCAAAACTTTTGAAAGAAATTATTAAACAAATGAAATGTCTAGATCTATGGGAAGAAAAAAATGAACACTCTGATGGATTAAGTTGGTGCGATGCAAATAAAACACCAAGAAGTAGGATTGATTTTGTATTCATGAGTGAAAACTTATCTTTAAAAACTAATAATTTAGCACTACAAAAAGTTCCCGGTACCCATTCTAATGGCAATAGAATGTCCGATCACAAATCGATTCAATTTGATCTAAATATTTTTGATAATAAAAAGGGGGGTGGTTATTGGAAGCTTAATACGTCTCTTCTAGAAAATAAAGAATACACAGAGCAAATTCTGAAATCATAAAAAATATCTCCAATACGCATGAAACATTTATACAAAAATGGGAAATTTTGAAGGAGGAGGGAAAAAAATTCTCTATAATTTTCTCCGTTAAACAATCAAACAGATTTAAATAGAAAGTATTAAATATAGAAAAAGAAATTGAATATATAGAATCTTTGCCTTACAATGAAATTGATATGATCAGGAAAAGAAACTTAGAGATTCAGGTAAACGAACTTTATGATAGAAAGTCTAAAGGTGCTCAGACACAAAGGTACACATCTATATTAGAAAAAGAATTTAAGTTGGAAAGCAAAAATGTATGGAAATCAATATACACACAAAAAATTAAAAATATTAAAGACAAAGCCTTGGCGGAGTTTAATTACAAACTACTGAACAATCTGTTATGTAATAATCTCCTAGTGAGCAAATGGAATAAAAATATCACTGCTAAATGCAAACAATGTAACGAAATTGAAAATTCGAAGCACCTTATTTTTGATTGTGTTGATGTAGAAAAAAATTTGGAAAGCGGCAAGCAAGTGCTTTAATTTTGATATTAATTGGAAACATATTGTTGCGGGGTTCTACCTGGAAGAAACAGGTCACAAAATTATATAATTATTTTTTGTCATTTATTGCATATAGAATATACAAATGTAAAATGTATTGTAGACTTGAAAATTCGCCCGTATCAATTATATTGATAAAAAATTCATTCAAAGAGTATTTTACGAGACACTGTGCAGTTCTGAAAATGCTAAAAAGTACAAAAGAAAATGAGCTTTTTCAACTTTTGATAGCTAAACTGTGATATTGGTAATTCTTTTCAAAACAGTAATACACCCGATACACATAGGGACTGTCTATGTGTATTAGCGCTTTACCCGGGGACGTAGTGATGGACTGTATGAATACGTGTGTGTTATGTCCACCGGGTAAGCCAGGGGTTTAACTTATTTTATTACGTAAACCAATGAATGTAACATTCCAATAATCGCAGGAATTATTATGTTTTCGTACGATACATTATGTGTTATTATATTTATCACTGTGTGCATAATAATGTCTTCATTTATATATATATATATATATATATATATATATATATATATATATATATATATATATATATATATATATATATATATATATATATGAAAAAAATCACAACACCGAAATAGTTTAGAAATATTTCGGTGTTGTGATTTTTTTCATATAATACTACGTGTGTGGATTTATAATATTTATTTTTGGAGTATATATATATATATATATATATATATATATATATATATATATATATATATATATATATATATATATATATATTCTTGAATTATGATTTCAATTGAAATTCATATCTACGTATAAGCTATCTATGACCACAATTTTGTAAATTGTTTTATATATAATCAATAAAAGAAAAAAAACATGGTATTGCACACCACAAGCATCAAACATGGCTATGATTTTATTAAGCAACCCAATGTTTATAGTATCAACTACTCTACACGTGGTTGATCACGAACGTTAACTCTGTTCTAAATATCATCGTTTACTTTGAAAAACCGCTAGATGGTGAAATAAGACATACATCTTAAAAGATGTTGATGTTTTAACATAATTCAAAGTAGATATGATATGAAAATCGACTAGTACTTACGTTTTTGAGAATATTATCCGTACACTAATACTTCCGCTCGAAATTTCACAGGAACTGAACAAATCGCGGTGAAGTCTCGGGAACTTTCATTCGAGCACCTCTGGATTTATTACATACTTAGCAAAGATAAAGACAACTTTCCGAACACATTCGCAGGGGTCTTAAAGTGTAGAATAAATTTTCAATTTGAAATTAAACAGAAACAGTTAACATCAAATAAGAGCAGTGCAAGAGGATATTATTCATCTTAAAGAGAATTCAAACTAAGTAATAATGAGTTAGACTTGTGAAACATCAAAATATGCATCGAAAAATATACAAGAAAGGCCCATGAACCAAAAACTACGGAAGCCCATTTAGGACCTATCAAAATATATTTTTGAATTTGATATAACGAGTTCTTGAATTTGTTAAAACGAATTTAAATCGTTATAACGAATTGTTGAATCCGTTATAACGAATTAAATTTGTTATAACAAATTTTAGGAATTCGTTATATCGAATTTACTCTGTTATAACAAATTCGCTGAATTCGTTATTTCAAATTTTTAAATCTGTTTTAACAAATTAAATTTAAAATAACGAATTCTTGAATTCGTTATTTCAAAGTTTGAATTCGTAATTTCGGGTTTTTTTTAAATCGGTTATAACATATTTTCATTCAATTTGTAATTATAACAAATTTCATGTTTTCGGGAACAAATTCAACGGGGCGGACTTCATTTGTCCCATATCGGTGTACGACGAAACGGCGAAACGGTAAATGAAGTAAACTGGCGTAAAAACAAAAGTAGAGGAACATATTGTCACAGCTGTTGCTGTAACCATGGTAACAGATGTAACAATTCCAAAAGACACCTTACTTTATCGGCTTTGCTAGATTTCCTACATAGATAGAAACAAAATATTTAAGAACAATATGTAGCAATGCAAAGAACTGTTACATATGTAGCAACGCATTTTCACCAAAAATATTGTGCAGGATATACAGATATACGGGTTTCTGCGCAAAATTCCAAAAAATTGTTTAGTCAATGCTCTTAATTATTGAGCATGCTGATTTATAAAAGTGACATGCAGTCCAGCCAATGTCGAACTTATGTCATAGAATTTATTTACCAGAATTTAATGCAAAAACCGCATCGAAATCGATGCAAAAATAATGGAGTTACGCCTCTTGAAAGTTCCTATTTTTGCCTCTTTTAGAAATCTAACCAAGAGAAAATGAAATTAGGCGATAACAAGGCTTCAGTGACGTCACGAGTTCAACACTAGGGAAATTTCCTTACAAAGCTATACAAAATAAATTCAATTTTACAGTAAAAACTGTAAATTTTTACAAACTGACAGACGGAAAGACTGACGACAAATTATATAGTTAAACTCACTACAGCTTTTAGCAAAACGGAGCTTAAAAAGCGTTGTATTGAGTTAAGCATTTACTTATTAAAATTCAGATTTTTCAATATGATTGATATAGGTCTGATGTTTTGACGTATCTAGTTATTTTAAGTATTGTAAATTTATAAAGTTGTATCCGTAATTATTTTGTTACAGTCAGATTTCTTATTAAACGATTTTGAAATTTGCTATTCTAATCGCCTTTTACCGATGAATAGGATATCTTTAAACACTTGTATAGGCAGATTTATGTTCATTATTCATATTTATCTGGTCGGAGCGTGTTCAAATCCAATAAAGCTTGAAGGGAGTTATGATAGATTTGATATGCACGCTCCGACCGAAATAATCACCTCATAATATTCAAAGAATGATGCCTTTTTGCTTTAAATTATATTATTTCCAATTTCTACACTTCAAAACAACATTTCAAAACCACTGGGTTTTTTTTCATGCATAGCACATGTTATGTATTATTGCAGCAAATACCGTTTTTTGGTTATGCTGTAGGACACGCTTATTTTGTGTCGCTCAATTTTTATGAAATAATTGGGCCATAGGTTTCAACATTTATTTGTAATGTTATCACAGTAAAGGACACTTGAAAAATATAAATATGATATTTTATATGCCAGGCATTATAACCAGGATGTGCGCATGCGTGAACCAACTTTCCATCGGGATCGGTAAACGTTTGGGAGGAAATTCGATAGCTTCTTGGAGAAACTAAAAACTTGGAGGAACTGATGATAGGTGCCAAAAAACAAAAAATCGCGACTTTTATATCATATAGTCATTAAAAGTGATATGAATGTAATGTACCTTTGGTTTACACTAAAAAAGTTAATTAAATATTTGCGAGGACAATAAAGGCAATGTTACAGGAAAACAATAGACAGGTAGCTTCAAACGAGTGGGTTGGTGGGGGTGGCAGGGAGAGGCCTGTCCCCATGCAGTCCCCCCACCTTTTCCTAGCATTTTCGGAGCATGTAAAAAATTGAAAGTGACTGGGAGGAAATAAACAGTGAAATTTAAGTTTGAGGTAAACTTAGCATTTCTATAGCTGTGTACGATTTTCGAATTTTTTGAAGACTCTTTTTTGCATGTCAAGAATTGTTTGGCGATTCTCCCATCCCACCCCCCCCCCTCTTTTCACTTGTAACGATGACACCTGCCGGAACAAAATATCACGGTTTCCTTACATATACATTTGTACAATGTACCAGTAAAAAAAATTGGGTTTTATATATAAACCAATTTTACTGTATCTCATACAATATACCATTCACCAGGTTCTATAAACACTTATGCTTAAATTCAATATAAAAAAATTCAAGGTTAGGAGGAGAGGGATAATTTATTTTGTTTTTCTTTTTTCAGGGGGAAGGTTATTGGGGAGGGGTAGGGGTGGTCAGAACACCGACCCCATGTAGCTCTATCCATAACCCCTCACCAAGGCCTGTGTGTCCATCACCAGGGTCTGTATACCCATCACAAGGGTCAGAGTACATATTACCAGGATCAGAGTAAGTACTACAGTCATTTCATGCATATCTTTTACAAATTTATGCTATGCTATGGTATGCAATTTTAATGAAATGCTATGAGATTTATATGCTATGCTATGAGATTTGTATGCTATGCTAGGAGAAATTGAAATGAAGGGCTTAATGATATGGTATGGTATGCTATGCTATGGTATGCTATGAGATTTGAACAAAAACGCCTCCATACACAGAAGAGTTCCACACATTTCGAATTAAAATAATAAGAAGCCAAAGCTTACCACAAATCCATTATGTAAACATTTTTTTTTTTCAAATAAAAACATTTAAAACCGAGTTAAAAAAAAATGTTGTATGCCATGCTATGGTATGCTATGGTATGATATGACGAATGCGATTCTATGAGATTGTATGCTATGGTATGAGATTCAAATGCTATGCTATGAGATTTCAATGCTATGCTAATAGATTTCAATGCTATGCTATGCTATGGTGTATGTTGTAAAAGATATGCTTGAACCGACTGTACCAGAGTCGGTGTACGTGTCAACCGGGAACCAGATTCAGTATACCTATCACCAGTACACCAGGGTCTCAATACTTATCCCGAGGGTCAATGTGTCTTTGTGCTCATCACCAGGGTCTGATTACCCATAGCCAGAAATCCACGTATCATCACCAGGGTCTCAATGCCTATCACCAGGGTCTATATACTAGTATTAATAGGGCCGGAGTGCACATCACTAGCGTCTGCATACCCATATCCAGAATCAGTATACCCATCATCGGGTAAGATTACCTATAACCAAGGTTATTGTACCCAATTACAAGAGTGTGTACATGTATACGCGTAACCAGAGCCAGTATACCCATCACCTGGGTCTCAATACCTATAACAATATAGGTTTTGAGACCCTGGTAATGGGCAGACCCTGGTGATACGAACACCGACCTTGGTGATATGCATTAAGACCCTGATGATGGGTTCTAATGACTTGGTGATGGGCACACAGACCCTGGGGATACGTACACTGACCCTGGTAATAGATATAGACATCCTGATAATCGTAATATTGACCAAGGTTATGGGTATACAGACCCTGGTGATACGAACACTGACCTTAGTGATACATACACTGACCCTGATGATACGTACACTGACCAAGGCTTTTTGAATGCAGACCAAGATGATGGGCACGCAGACCCTGGTGATACGTACACTGACCCTGGTAATAGATGTAGACATCCTGATAATTGTAATACTGACCCAGGTTATGGGTATACAGATCCTGGTGATACAAACACTGACCCTAGTGATACATACACTATGCTATTAAAACATTTGAAAATCCTAATCCGTGGGGGTATCGGGAAAGGCGTACCTTTAACTTCAATTCTACAGTTTATTTTCTCCCTTTCATTTCAGTTTTTACCTGGTCCCATAATTCACCTTTTATATGTTAATTTAAGAAAAATATTTGCTGCGGAAAAGCGTGTGCTGAAGGGGGTAGTTTAGCTCGTCCCCCTGCCCCTGCTCCACTCAACGCCCCCTCCCCTGTTGTTTTCCTGTAACATTGCTCTTTTTTGTTCTCTCAAATACTAATATTTATACAACATTTTGGTGTAAATCTAATGTACACAACATTCCTATCTCTTTTAATGAACATTATAATGTAAATTTCAAATTTTCCTTTACGTTTTTAAATTGCGCGAATATCATTTCGAAGTTCCTCCAAACAGCTTTCGAATTTCCTCCCAAATGTTTACCGAAAAGTCGGTACACGCATGCGTACATCATGGTTATAGTGCCTGGTTGTACTTTATAAAATCAAAGTACTGAAGAACTAATGGGAGTTGGTTTTATCGATTATTATTTATTTTAAAATCAATGATATGTTATTTTGCATGGCAAGTACTTTCCTATATGTATTTGAATTACGCACATTTTTAATAATATGAGTTCTTCCACAGGAATTCCGTGAAAACCCAATATGAATCATGTTGTATAATATTCAAAGATCTATTCTATCAAACTACGTATCAGTAATCGGAATAGTTATGATAAATTGTATGGATCCAAGCAAAACTGAACTCTCAGCTGTATCCCTCAATCACCGACAAGCAAGAGAGACTCTCTGCTTGTCGGAGATTTACGGAGACAGCCGAGCGTCTGGTTGAACGAGCACTGGCGTAGAAATATATAAAATGTACGACTTCAAAAATTATATAAATTGTTCGTACCATTTAAAATATAACTATTTACAAGGTATCTATAAATAAATTTCCTTGAAAAACAATGCTTAAGAACTCATTTCATCAAATTTATCAATTAGAACGAAATGTTGTCAGCAATGTTGATTTGTACTTAGGTCGAAACACTGTTTCACTTTCGGTTTGCCTGGGTAACTGCATTCATGTAGGAGAGTTGATTAAAATCAACTCCCAAAAATAGCCTATTCTATACATGCTCTGGTGGAAAGTTTGTTCATGCATGCGCACATCCTGGTTATAATGCCTAGCTACATCATATAAAATATCATATTTATATTTTTAAGTGTCCTTTACTGTGATAACCCTATATTGGCATAGATCTGCCACCACTTGTCAGATAATTATATTAACTTCTCATATGATAATGTCGACTTGTCAGATATTTATGTCAACTTGTCAGCTCTTTATGTTGACTTGTCAGAAAATAACCATAGTGACTAGAAACTCAATATTTTGTTGTCAAGGCGTGTTAGTGCCACAAACTGCCATGTACTTGTCATCAAAATATCATATAAGTCGACATATATATATATCTGACAAGTTTACATAATCATCTGACAAGTCGACATAAAGATCTGACAAGTTAACATAATTATCTGACAGAAAAAAATAATACGGTAACTAGTTTAAAGAAAATTATCATTCATAGTGTAAGTCGACTTGTCAGATAGTGATGTTGTTTTGTCAGATGTTTTGTCGCCCTGTCAAATAATTATGTCGACTTGTCAGATAATTATGTCGACTTGTCAAATAATTATGTCGACTTTTAACATGATTATGTCGACCTGTCAGATCCTTATGTCGACTTGTCAGAAAATATTTTTTCAAATGGATGGCACAAATTGGGCATTGAAAGGTTAAAGTGTTGAATTCTTAAACACGTGAATAAGTGACAAGTCGACTTAAAGAACTGACAAGTAAACATAATTATCTGACAAGTCGACATCAAGATCTGACAAGTCGACATAATTATCTGACAAGTGGTGGCAGATCTATGCCACCATATAACTTAGCCCAATAATTTCATAAAAAACGAGCGACACAAAATGGGTGTGTCATACAGCATAACCGAAAAACAGTATTAGCAGCGCTGTGTAATAATACATAGCATGTGTATTCATTAAAAAAAACAGTGGTTTTAGAATGTTGTTTTAAAGTGTAGAAATTGGAAATAATATAAATATAAGTATTAAAGTAATAAGGAATCATTCTTTGAATATTATGAGTTGATAATTTCGGTCAGAGCATGGTCATATCTATCATAAATCCCGTCGAGCTTTATTTGATTTGAACGGGTCCCGACCAAAATCACCTGAGACTAGTATTACTAGATTCCTTATTCTTAAATCAATTTTACTCCAGACCGGTATCTTTTTTTAAGTATGGCGTAATCTCACGGTTTGGTGATGTAATAAGATGAAAAATGCAGATATATGTAAATAAATCAGCATGCTCATTGATTGATAGCATTAATTAAACAAATGTTTGGAATTTTGCACAGAAACCCGTCGAAACAAATCTGTATGTATTGTATTTTTGGTGAAACTGCATTGCTACATATTGTTCTTAAATATTTTGTTTCTATCTATGTAGGAATTCTAGCAAAGCTGATAAAGTAAGGTGTCTTTTGGAATTGTTACATCTGTTACCATGGTTACATTTACTTCATTTAATACCATTTCGCCGTTTAAAGCCGATCAATTGATCGGCGCATTTCGTCGTACGCCGATATGGGAAAAATGAAGTCCGCCTTGTTTAATTTGTTCCCCAAAACATAAAAATTTGTTACCACAAATTGGGTGAAAATATGTTATAACCGAGTTTAAAAAAACCGAAATTACGAATTAAAACTTTGGAATAACGAATTCAAGAATTCGTTATTTCAAATTTAATTTGTTATGACGAATTCAAGAATTCGTTATTTCAAATTTAATTTGTTAAAACAGATTTTGAAATTAGAAATAACGAATTATGTGAATTTGTTATAACAGATTAAATTTGTTAAAACGAATTCCTAAAATTTGTTATAACAAATTTAATTCGTTATAACGGATTCAACAATTCGTTATAACGATTTAAATTCGTTTTAATAAATTTAAGAATTCGTTATATCAAATTTAAAAATATTTTTTGATAGGTCCTAAATGGGCTTCCGTAAAAAACTATGTTAGTACCGCACAGTTTACTTTTTGTCTATAGTGCACATGTGAAGGTTTTATATAGTTTTTATCTTGACCTGAATGTCTTCATTTGTAACATGACATAACAAATGTAACTTTTTTTCTCCATTTTTGACTTTTTTGCTTAAACTTGGTTTATCTTACTGAAATCATTGAGCAAACAGAAGAGTTTTACTATTAATTTATTTAATGAACAATACCACAAAGAAAATGTTTGCTAGTTCAAAGCTGCACTGTAATTTTCTTTTCAAAAACATAAAAATAAGAAAAATGACTGATGTTGGTCGATTTCTAAATATTGCATCAGTGCTGACGTCATATATACCTGTATCACCAGCAAAGGAAATAAGATGAGAACAATAAATTTAGACGCTATATATTTCATACCACCTCAAACTTTGAATATGTAACATAAAAATTGAATCATGGGAACCAAAATTGAATCTTATTTTCTGTTTGAATTTTCAATAGTTTCAGGTTTAAAGTACTACAATATCATTTGTGTTTTGTTTATGATTGGGTTCAATTAATGTCGTAAACACATGAATTTTTATTTACCCCCTACAGAGCATTTCAACGTAACAATCCAGTTCTAACCAGATTAATGATCGGTTGAAATCATCACCAACTAAACACAAAGCAGAAACTGCACGAAATGAAAATGATCATGTACGACTCAAGTTTCCATTCATGTATTAGACAAGCTTGCTTTTTTTAACCTTGTGCCCGGATGTTTATTTACTTAAAAAATAAATTAATTTTTATGCTTTACGATGAGTGCATCAGTTTGTTCAAAAACAGATGTAAATATAATCAAAGTACTGAAGAACTGACGGGAGTTGATTTTACCGATTATTATTTATTTTAAGATCAACGATATATAATTTTTCATGGCAAGTTGTTTCCAATATGTATTTGAATTATGCATTTTTTTAAAAATATGAATTATTCTCCGACAAGAATTTCGCAAAAACCCCATATGAATGATGTTGTGTAAAATTCAAAGAATTAATTCCATCAAACTACGTATCAGTAATCGATATTTCAAAGTTGTATCATTGTTTGCGAGCTTTCCCGTTGATGTCAGCTATTCATTTGTTCTTGATACAGTACAGTTTTATGTGGTGTATCTGTGATAGATCACACTCAATAATTTCTGATAGATAACACTCCATAATTTTTGATCACACTTTATTCTTAAAATAAAATCAAGAAAAAATAACAAATTTGTATTTATTATTTACAAACTCATGTGCTACATGAAGTTTAACAGAACAGTTACTAAATGTTTAAAACGAGATGTAAACATTATTTCAATTGATCATTGTTTTCCCTGCTCACACAGCCACTCAAGGCCTAAAATTATAACACAATTATCAAAAATGGATTTTGGAACGGCGCCTCTTGTTACCATACTGTCGGACTGCGGATTCAAATTTTCCTTCCTGTTATTTTCAGACTCACTCATTTCAACCATAGTTGTTTCACATTTCATTTTCTTCACGTTGGGGGGATTCAAACCTTCGGATACACGCTCTTGTAGTGCCGAATTAGACCGCTTGTATTTTCTAACTGCTACTTCTGACCTGTGACCTGTTCGAGACATAATTTCCTGCTCATCGATTCCAGCTTGGTATAATTGGGTGGCACAGGTCCTCTTGCCTGAGTGGTTGGTGAAGTTTCCCTCCAGTTCCGCGTTACCTGCGATTTTCTTCATTAGTCCCTTGAGTTTGTTGACCCCCAGTACTTGTTCGCCATAGCGCACACAGACATTACCGGAAAGGGCTAAGGGCCGGCGGTAGAGAGGTCCCTCATTACTGAGAGCGTCAAGATAGGTACGATAGAAATCGGCAAGGCATCGTTCACCTGAAAATTAAATAAAAACGTTGAATGTTTCTATTCATAATTGTCTCTACACCAATAGAAAAAAATATATGACCAGAACCTTTGTAAAGTGAGATAATTATTGTAAAAACTACTAAAATAACGACAATTTGCCTTCTTGGCAGTAATGTTTCAAGTCTTTGTTGGATAGCTGCAGATGTTTTAGTCCTCCTTTGTATGTTTTACATGATCTTCCTGTACATCGAATAAATTTCCCTTGCTTATCTTGTCCAATTTCAAACTGGGAGCACTCTAAATTCCGGTGTTCGTCAAACGCCCTCAGACCGAATATCTTGCAGTTATAAAAGAAAACTGTAGAGCTTGAGAAGAGTGTAACCCGAATACTCCACTAGTCCAGATTATCTCCTCATCTTCCGGCAATATCGGATCAGCTTGTCGTACTTTGGTACCTAAGCCTTTTGATAATACATGTAACTCCTTTATGCGCGCATCTAAAACGTTTCCGGAAAACGGCAAACCGGTGGTCATGTTCATCTAGAACATTTATATTATGGATATTTTCCTCTCGCGTATGTCGTAGTAATTCGCATACAATGAAATATAGAGCACGCTCGACCGAGTCCGTAGCCTACATCAAAGTTAGATAAGGAACGATTCAGCCGAGGTCTGCCGAATGAAAATGTTGATAGATCACGGGTAACTCAGTGCAATGAGAATATACAAGAATCACGCGCTATTATTTTACGTGAAATTTGATAGATCATAGGTAACTCAGTACTCGAGAACAATGATACAAAACATATAGAGTAACTTGTTTAACTCGTGCATCTTCAGATATCAGACTCGGGGGACAAGCCCCCCTCGTCTGTTATCTGAAGATACACTCGTTAAAAAGTACTCTATATATTACATATAGTACGGGTCCAATCAATGTTGAACTATAGTCTCCTTCAACCAGACGCTCGGCTGTCTCCGTTAATCTACGATAAGCAAGAGATACTCTCTGCTTGTCGGAGATGTACAGATATATATTGAACTCTGGCGTATGAATACATACAATGTACGACTACAAAAAATATCTAAATTGTTCGTACCATTTAAAATGTCACTATTTACAAGGCATCTATAAATAAGTTTTCCTGAAAAAGAATGTTTTAGAATACATTACATCGAATTTATCGTTAATTTTCAAGGACTAAATGTTATCAGCGGTGTTAGTTTGTGCTTAGGTCCAAACACTGTTTCACTTTCGGTTTGCCTTAGTAACTGCATAGGAGAGTTGATTTAAAATCAACTCCCAAAAATTAAATGCCTCTAAATGAGTGAAGCCGCTAGGAAGGTAGCGATTGTTGAAGAAGAAAAAGTTGAATTGCAGCTTCTGTGCGTGTGCTTTTGCGACCATGAGACTGTTGCATAACTTTTATTTATAGAATCTTGCAACGTTTCATTTTCATTGTATGTTTTACCATGTTTGTATCGGGCCTCCTCCTTCTACAAATATTTCCTTTATTACGTCGCTAAAAACATAAATAATCACAATCTATTTATTTCTTATTTTATTCAATGTTTGTAAACAATATATATTTTTATATTAAGTACTAGTCTAAGAGAGAAATTATACTGATTTATTTTCTAATTTGACTTTTTATTAATGACAGGTAATCTATGGAGGCCAAACGGTGAGTCTTTTAGAATGATAATTTAGAATATTATTACTTTTCATTTTATTGAAATTGAACATCTCCTCACTTTTTCCTTAGAGATAAAGTATTTGAATCAGTATTGTAAATACGGTACTATGTTTGACATACCGGATGTATTTATTTTGATTGGGACTATGTAATACCACGCCGTATGTATTCAATTAAATTAACTTTTTGCACTTAAAACATTTTAAAGAGTCTTCTGCCCTTTAAGAAAATTAAATAAAATCATTTACTGAAATTATTTATTATAAATTATGCATTATTTTAGCATATTCGAAGAAAGGGAAAGCTTTTGCAACTGTTTACAAAGAGAAATTACTTGTTCTAAAAAGATATATCTAAAAACGCATTTTTCCCATAGACTTCAATGGTAACTTCAGTATATGATAAATTTGTTAATATTATTATTTTTTTCAATTTCTGTAATTAATTTTTATTATTTTATAAACCCTTTAAAATCACACTAAAAGTTTAGTGATTACACTTGCAATCTATTAGATATGAAATATGATAGTTATGGATGGACTACCTTAATCTCTACAATAATCCAACCTTCTAGTGATAAGCGCTGGCGATTATCATTCTGACGTCATGAAAAAGTTCACACAGAACTGACCGTTTTCGCTACTCTTTAGGTTAATATAAGGAAGTATAGTTTCAGATGTAAAAATACAAAATTAAACGTTCTTGCTATTCTTGCTATTCTGTAAGTTCATATACGAACACATATTAAAGTTGAAATATTGCGGAATGGATTCTTAACCATCATCTATAAAACTATTAAAGCGATCAGTAACTGACATGATCGGCCTTAACAACTGGCCGTCTCATGTTTCTCAAGACTTAAAACATTTTGTTACAATTGTAACCGGGTCTTGATGCAGGATGGCTTATGAATACCACGTCGATTTGAGGTTTCGATTCTTTTTTATTACAATTGTTTGGATATTATAGAACAATAAAAACATCAGGATATCACCCTAGAACAACACATACATGAACATATAAGCACACAGCAGAGACAATACAAACACAAATTTTGCAAAGACATTCACACATGTAACATATTTTTACTATTATATATATATATTTATATACATTGTAATTACATGTTTCAGCAAAAAGCAACGACTTGATAATTTATTTTAAACAATATTTCTGATTGGTTGAATATATTTACCGTTATTGATATAATTTAAACTATTCATAACAATGAAAGAACCATATAGTTACCAATTTATGGAACTGAGTGCAGGTCCTTCTTGACCAGTCTACTGCATTACATATCATGAATGGATGATCACCATATATGACCTGTATATCGTATATTTACTTAAAATTTGCATTCTGAACAATTTAATGAATAAAACGTATTCTTGTTGCTTTTGATAATAATCCATTACACAGTTACACACATAAAGTTTATTAAAAAAAATTCATTCTCAAACTCATACCATTTTAAACAGATTTAATCTTTTTTTACTTATATCCTTAACATATACTTTCGCAATTACCTATTACAGTGAAAAAGATAATTACTTACAAATCTAAGATTGAAACTTATCGTAAGCCTTGAAGTTGACAATTTCACACCCGTATTCAATCCTCATCAAGTCTTGTAGAATTAATTACAAAACCAGATCACAAAAGAAATGCTCCCGCCACCTTCAGCAGTGACCAATACTGACCAATCAATGCATAAAATAATATAAATGGAATCTTCCAAAACCATTTCTTAGCAGTATATATTGAGACTAAGCCATAATTTTAAAAGGGGTGATTAAGCTTATTCAACACATATTTTTTATAGTGCAGCGCAAAGAATAAGATATTGCATATTTAGTGAATGAATGAAATGTGAATCAAAATACCTTGATACTATATAAACTAAAAGTAAAAGACACACTACTACAAACTCTCACCAGTGAGAAACGTCTACTGGTATTTAAAAATAATTGACAATTTGTTTATTAAATTTGAATGCAATTGAGTACTGTATATACAAGGAAATATTCGCCCCCGTTTAATTATCGCCCTTTTCGCCCTCCTTGTCAGAGGGCGAATTTAAGACTGCAAATTCTACGTTGCAAATAATATCTGTGTGAACACAACTGCATCTGGACGAATGCAAGACGGGGCGAAATCGCTTGCATGTGTAAATGGGCGAAAATTACATAGAGCGAAACAACCGGTATTCAGTTAAATGAACTTTTCTTCTACACGACTTGTCACTTCTAACATCTGTCTCAAAATGTGTAAATCATCAGTTCGCCTGATATCAATTTGGTATAACTGATAATCGGCTAATCTCCTCGGCGGGCGTTTTACTCAAACATATTTTCTCACTGTATTTTCAGTATTCTTTTCCAACTCACCCGATCTAGCTAGGCTCAAAGCCATCTCCCTCCTCAATTTTGTATTGCGCGGTAATCGTTTCTGGCTGAGTTGCCTCTTTTTTACAGTTGTTTTTCTCGAACCCTCTATGGGAGTTCTTTTCTGTACCGGTAAAGCCAACGAAATTTCATTCGCTGACTAAGTTGACTCATTTTGATCTGCAGCCTCATTTTATTGATCTATTTATGGGTTTTTTCTTGTTATAATATATGTGTCGTTGATCTTGGCTTTAGAATGGGTCTCTTTTCCTCATAATCTGGGTCAATACATTGGATTACGGTGTACGGTTCCTTTCTTCCCTGTTGCATTTTGTCTTTGCACCACATAGACTGGTACATGTAGGTCTTTTTTATCATAGTGCCTTGTTTTGACCTTGAGCTATTTGTTACTTCTCTGGCCAGGTTGTAAGCTGTTTTAATTCTTGTCGCAAGTCTTCAATATACTTTGCAAAGGATTTCCTTTTTGTTGATTCCGAATGCAACGTGAATTGACAAGGTTCTTTCCAGTACTCTCGTGCCTTGTGCTGTTTCAGACCTGAACCATTCTTGGAAGAGTTCCAAACATATGAAGTAAAGTTCTATAGAATGTTACACACATATCATTACCCATGGGATGGTAAGGGGTGGTTCTCGATTTCTTTATCGCTGTAAAGTTACTTAGTTCTCTGGTGATATTGCCGTCAAAATTCGCACCCTGATCACTAAGTACCCGCCTTGAATACCATAATTGGTTATGACACTGTTGTAAAAGGCATCTGCTGTTGTTTTATCTGGTCACAGCAACAGCAAACCCAGAAAAATGATCTGTAATAATCAGTATTTGCTGGTAGCTTCCTTTTGATGGCTCAAATATCAGGAAGTTCATGCACACCACATCATGGGGGTATGCTGTCTGGATGAGCATAAGATGTGCTCGCTGGTTAGTTGGAACCTTCCTCAGCAGACATATATGGCAGTTCGTGGTCTATCTATCAAAGTAACAATTCATACCATTTCAGCAGAATATATCACGAACCAGGGATTGTGAATCTTCAGATAAAATCTCTACAAAAAAATCTCTTACTGAATAGATTAAAATATTACTTTCATACATTTGTCTGAAATGTAATACATGACATTAGTTTGTTAAGTCAATCTGCATGAGAGTTCTTAAATCCAGGTTTGTATTGATTTTCTAAATCAAAATTAGCAAATGAAACCAGCCACCTGTGGCATGCGGAATCTTATTTGGCTGATTGCCTTGGGTGCAGTTTTATATCAGTTGTTAGGTGATGTGAAGCAAGTCATCAGTTAAGCAATTTGAATCCACAAACTTAATCAGAGCGAAATTACCCGGTCTCAACCTTGAGTTATTAGCGCTCAAATAGCCTGTTTGTTACAATTCAAGGATTATATGTGTGAACATCAAATGGAAGACAAAAGGCATAAATGTATTGCAAAATAAACAATTAATAAATAAATAAACAAAATTTGAGGGCATCATACATGTACCGACCTCTATGAGTGTTATGGTGCAGAAATATTCTTAGTTAAACAAGTCAGATCATACGACTTTCGTCATATGTCTTGTAAATTTGTCGATTAAAATAAAAACAACAAACGTTTGATGCATGCATAGTACAGAGAATCAGAAGTGCATGCATATGCATGTTTGTTTAATAAGAGTATTATGCTGGTGTGCTGTTTTCTCAGATTTAAGGTCTAGAAAATGTTTAAGTTAACCTAGCATTTCCAAATCGCTCAAGATAACACATTCATAAAAGAAAAACTAGAGCAAAGAAAATCGGATGTGTTTAAGTACGACTTAACAATTATTTTTTTTTCGGTACGGGTTAATTTCACTTTGAACTTTACGCTATTTTTAAAACCAAGAGCACGACATTAAAATTTCTGGAATTTTCAGTTTTTAAACCCCGATATCTCTGTATTGCATCGTCGGATTTTCAAACAATTTTCAGCGTTAGATTCAGCTTAATAAGCATTACAAATATGGCATACGTTTTTTATTTGATCGAACAATTCAAATTTTTGAGGTAAATTGACAAATGTATAAGCACAAAAAATAAAGCCTCTGTCTGGAAACCTTTTTGAGTAACACCGCGGACAAAATGACTTTTCGAAAATTTTAAAAATGACGTAACGTTAAAAAACGGACGTGATGTTGCTGTGGAAACTTCAACATCTTTGAGGTAATGTAAATTTACATGATCCCTAAAAGTTTCATGGAAATCAGTTCAAAACTGTTTTGGGTAACGAAGCTAAAAGGGAGTCAAAAAAGAAAGAAAAACAGTCGGGATCAAGAATCTGCGTTTTCATTTAATAAACTTCGTCCGACTTTCATGCACGCTTGTGTACACCGTAAGTATTGCTGTTGTGCGCCTTTAGCTTTTGAAAATTAGTAAGGAAAGACATGTGAGGCAATATATTTTACATCGTTGTTTTACAATAATTTGTAGGATTTGTTAGGATGTTAGCTTTGTATATTGTTAACATAAGAATAGATATCATTCAAAACGTACACGGGTTGAAGCTGACATGAATACGTAAAAGTCATTTGGTCGCCATATTAGTTTTAATCGCCCCTAATATGCCACTTGGGGATATATACCGGTCGAGTAGGTTACCTTCGGTTTTTTTTCGATCAAAGCATTCAGGTTGCACGGACTTCTAAATTCATAAACTACACATTGTAGTAAAATTTGTGTAAGAACGAGCTATTAAAGAAACTCTAAATCAATGAAACATAAAATAGATATATTCTTTGAAAGAATGAAAGAATTTTCAATGTAACCGTATCATTTTGAGTGCATAACGTCTGCATATTTTAACTCCGGCGGCAATTCCTCCAACACAGTATTCGTAAATGATAGTGAAATCCAAGAAAGTAACAACGTAACGTCGTAACCATCGGTTTCTAAAAAAGCGATTTCGTATATTAAATCCATGCTGTCATTGCACGATCTGCCACAGTGTGTGGTTTGCGCATGTGCGATGTTATAACAGACACAGGAAAACGGTCAACAGCTATTGAAGATTTTTGAAATATGTTTACATGTATCAGTCTTGTTTTTTTCGTTCATTGGATATCCATAACTAGTGCAGTAGTTGTCGGTGAAGCATGAATATTGCTATTGGCCTTATATAGGGGTGTGTTACGACTACATAACAATAGAACTCGACAACTAATATGGCGGTATTCGGATATATAAGAGAAATAATCCGTATATATGAACTAGAGACGAGCTCGTTGCAAGCAACGATTAGGTTTTCCGTCGTAGCTGCGTCATACTTGTGACGTATTACAAAAAATTGATAGCTGACCATAGTACAATATTAGATGTGTAAACACTGAGAAACAAAGTATTATATATCTGTGACCGCGTAGATTGGTAATAGAGAATTCGTCTGGATCTGCATCGGTCGTGTGCAGTACGAACCGGGTGAGGGAATGTTGGCGTAAAGTGTATAAGGTATAATGTTGTGGCGCGCTGTGGGCCGTAAGCTAAAACGAAGGGTAGGTTTGCCGTATTCCCAAAGGTACACCAGACCAGTATACAGTTCCAGAGAAATAAACAGGCAATTGATGCAAGATTCCACATTATTGGACGAGACTCAACGATGGCAACATTATAACAATTTAACAGACAGACATGTTACAAACAATTCGGATATGGCCAGTAGTGGCCTCCGGACTCAAGACTCTGGGAGAGTCGGACGTGGCCGGGGCTGGCCGCCGTATTCCAGACTGCGCATTGACAATTGTACATAACTATTTATAAGAATCTTAACAATGAGTATAAATTGACAGGTAATGAAATTAAGTAAGCTGAGTGAAAGGTTCACAGATATAAAATAATTTAATAAACTCAGTGAGTCTTTCATGTCCAAGAAATGAAAATCTGATAATTGCACAATGATGTTTTAAGAGATTAACAGTCCTTGAGACATGACACTCTGTCTCTTTGAAATCACATATAAAGTCTGAAAAGTGTCGATCACTAAATAAAAAAGTAACTTTGTAAGATATAAACTGTGAGAAAAAATTACGAATTTTACAACTAAAATCAAAAAAAAAAATTATAATTGAACAGTGCATTTTGCACGATGATACTACATGTACATGTTTATAAGCAAATACAGATCTTAACACGTTGTCTCTAGTTTGATTCGTCGCATTTTATTCACAGAGTGGGACTGTGGTTATGCCCGGTACGAAGGTAAAAAGACCATTGGCAAACGTTTTACACGCATTTTTATCGAACGCAAGCGCCAATGAATCTCTAAGTATATATGCGGAGATCCTGGAAATTTTACAAGGGGTTTTGAAGAATAATTTTGTATTTCGATGAGGGGGAACATGCGCGGATCAGACAATTTTTCCGAAGTGGGGGTTGAAAGGTCAGACGGTTATTTGAGTTTATCAAGGGATGTCCGAGGCATATTTGGTAAGTTTATAATGTACACGTAATTGAAAGAAATTTCGCGGGGGGGGGGGGGGGGGGGTCTGGAACCCTTCCCCTTCTAGATCCGCGCACGGAGAAGACCGATGCCGGTAATTTTACTATAATTTTCACCATTTTTATTTAAATATTCATGTTCATAATTATCAGAAAACCAATATAACCTTTCAAAGCAGTTAAAACTTAAGATACGAACCATTTAGTCTCGGTGAGTATTGCGTCCGCGTACGAAAATAATGGCAATTTTCAAGAAATTCCGATGGACGATCTGTGTCCTAGGTCGTCCATCCGATTCTTTTTCTGACTAAAAGCTACAGACCTGCAGTTAGAGATTGTCAAACTCTTATTGATTATGTCAATTTGTTTGTCTCAAAGAATCATTTTTTAAATCAATAAGGTTTTACCTTAAAAAAAAGAAAGAAATCGGGCACAATTTTCAATGTTAGCATTTTACAATTTTATGGTCAAATAAAATATCAAGAAACAACTCTTCATTGCTTTATCCGAAATATTGCATGAAAAAATTTCCATTGCACTTTTTAAATTACAATAGGATATTCAAAATGAACTTGGATTAACCGCTAACAAACAGGCATAAAGAGAGACTGAGAACCAATTTCTTCTCTTTTTTTTTTACATCAAAAGAAATTCAAAAATAAATCAAAATATATTTTTTCTTTGTATGCGTTAATGAAAATGTAGATCAGCAAGGGGTTCTTTGTCGTGCAAACACCTACTTACATATATAATGTAACAGATTGTTAAACGGGTCTACAACGATGACAAATATCGAAAAGGCAATATTGTGGGTGAAGGATGAATGTGTAGTTTGTTTTTTAAGTTTATTTTTGATACATGTAATTATATTTATCTGGATCGGTTATGTTTGTTCGTTTGTTTTGTTTATTAAAGAGGGGAATAAAGAAATGAGTAATTTCCAAGCACGTAGCATCGTTTTTGAAAGTGGGGGGGGGGGGATGGGGCAAACTCATCCAACAAATCTTGACAAGCAAAAAAAGATTTTTTTTTTAAAAGAATTTTCCAAAATTTTTAAAATTTCACTCATAATATCATGATTTTCATACCATTTTTTTTACATGCTACAAAAAAAGGGGGGGCAACTCCATGATAATTCAATTTTTTATGTAAATTTTAAAAAAAATAGTTGCTGCGAGAAAAAGTGGGGAGAGGACATCTTTATGTCATATAACATGTGAAACTGATTTCATTCCACCCACAAGCTTGAAATAATGAAATAATTTTAATGAAAACAATATAAATAGACGTCATAAATCCCATATCAAACGACATATTACCACTTGATTCTGCGCGTCTTTTTAATGAATTTATAAACAGCGGCAAATTCTAAAATGTATTTTTAAAGTTAATGTTAGCTGCAAGTCTGTAGACCTTGTATGGAAAATTTCGGATGGTAGTCAATTTTTCCGGGATACAGACCGAGCGGTACATATGCAGTTAAGGTAACTAAGAATGATTCCAATAAAATACTTTGATGAGTAATGCAAGCTTTTAAGAAAGCAATACTTATATTTGTTTAAAATATAACACCCAAATACTTCGTCTTACATTCGCTATTTGTAGAACAAGCAGAACCAGTATCAGTCTGACCGGCCTCACCATATACATTGTTGGAATTTAATTGTCCTAGCATTGCATTGCTCTACATGTACACAATTTCTTATAAAAATTAAACACTTAAAGTGTTCATCTATATGGCTACACATAACGTACACGCGTGATTCAAAATAACCAACACGGAATACGGTAAAGAATTCAGTCATTGATTCTACATTTTATAGAACTTGTAAAAAAACACATTGCGGGTCTGATTGTTTTTTGATATGTCAATCTATCAATATACAGTTTGTTAATTATTTTCGATTGCTAAGACTACAGCGTATTTGATGAACATTGAACAACATTTTTTCCATGCCACTTTTTTCCATGGAAGATAGCGAATGTATACAAGTATAAAGCATTTACAAAATTTATTTAATTACCTCTTTAGAATTGTGTATGGAATAAATAATTTATACGTTGCTGCTGAAGGTTGTTTGGTATTTTCGTTTGTAGATGTTTTGCAAGTAAAAAACCTGAAACGCGGGGCAAGTCATAATTAATATCCCTGATAACCGTAACTTAAAACTAGCGGCTTTGGATTCAAATATTATCGTATACGAATATTAAGTTCACTTTTAAAAACCATCTCCACGATGATAATTATATTATATCCATCGCAAATCAGTATTTCTTTTTTTGCTTTAAAAGAATTGTTCTATCGGGAGCAATCCCGCGTTCGTTTAAATTACCAGCGTACATTTGTCATGTCAGTAATACACATCGTGCTTTATAAGACGGCCGTGTATACGTATTGTAGAAAAGTTGAGTTTAATTATCATGCATTGGAACCATTTTATTAACACATCTCCCAGTACTGAAACAATTCAAAATGTCTCTGTTACAGTAACACAGTGGGGCGACGCGTTAAACGTGTACGTCCAGCTCTACAAGCACATGCACTATCGTCTAGGCGACGGCCTGAATACAGCTAGCGACTCTCCTATCGATCGGTTACCTGAGTCTCGTAATGCATCTAAATGTAGACAGGGGCACAGTTATGAAACAAACAACAAAAATAAGGTCAAAGAGGTTCATCTATATGAAATGAAAATGTACATATGACTAAAAACATCTGGGAATTTTATGTGGAATTATTTTTGCGCACTACATGTATCAGTTAGTGCATTACAAGAAGCCCTTTCATAACCTCATAAACGTGCGCACCCCCACAAAAATGGACCGAACTGACAACAATTGTTTCTGCAAATACTGACTATAAATTACGAAAACATTAAATTGAATACTATAAAAGGATTCAAAATTAATTTCTTTACAACTTTGCTTCAATAATGCATTAGAAATGTTTATTCCTTTTTAAGTTATTGACAAGAAACTTTGGACGCCTCTAACTCCCTAATTATAAGGGCAAGCCCTTTTTTCGGCATACCGAATGAAAGGTCTGAGTAAGACCAAGAACTTTTAAAATACATGTTATAACAAATTTTTATCAGGTAGAAAACTAACACGGATAATACGCAAATTTTTTTGATTTTTTTTTCTTACCTTTGTTTCAACATCTATACCACCCCTTTTATTTGCATTTATATAATAAATAAAATATATCTCGCACAAATTCAATGTATTAGCTTCCAAACCAGCCCATCTTTGAGACTCTGCTAGTCATCGTTAAAGCTAAACCTCCTGGACAAAAGAAGTCGTTAAATTTTACTAAAAGGGGAATAACTCAAAACCGGATAGGGATTTTTCTCAACTCAAATAAGCAATGACAACATCACGCAGCATGTTAACAGTCCTGAAAATTTCAAAACAATCGGTGAACAAACGAGCGAGATATTAAGGATCAAAGTTGGCGTCTAGAAGAAAAAAAAATAATAAGAAATTTGAAAATTTTTCAGAATAATAGTTAGGTTTTCCGCTCCCAGCGGAAAACCTTAATTAAAGTCAGCCTTAAATATACGCCCAGTTTTTTTTATTTGATAATACGATCTCTTCTATGATCAAAGTATAAAATATAAAAAATGGTGTACTCCTTCTATATGAAACAGCATTTTGCTTTGAATGTCCCAAGGTCCTGTGATATTTCAGAAACAAATGCACGCTAGACCATGATGTAGTTGAAATTTTTCAGAATGAATGTAAAGAATTCGTGAAGTTCTGTAGAAAATGTCTATTTCACACACTAGTCTGTTTTATCAAAAATTAATACATGTTTCATATTATTGCAGAGTAAAAATGATCAACCAGGGGGCAGTAGATTAAAGTGGCTAAAAGTTTGGACCAAAGATCAAATACACAAGAAAGCCGTCGGTTCTGCATGTTATAATGAATTAGTGGAGAAAGGTTTGTAATGAACATTTCACGAAACTTTAAATATAAATTTAATAACTTTTGTGACGATTAGTTTTTATTTGTATTATTTATACGTTCATAAGCATACTCTGTTATTTTTATTTTTTTTGAAATTACAAATTACATCGAGTGCATAGAAATAAAATCAGAAAATATCAAGGTACAAGGTAAAATAATGTTTATCGTTTAAACTTTCAATCACAAAAATCACAACTTACATTTTACAAACTGATCATATATCTCCAAATATTAAGAATGGTTTTAGGGGGAAGCGAGAATTTGTATTTTGTAAAATTTAATTAACATATTAATGTCTCTCTCTCTCTCTCTCTCTCTCTCTCTCTCTCTCTCTCTGAAAATTCTTTGTTCTGTGATGTTACTTGATAATTGTCAAATGGTACTTAGTTGACTATTGTTCAAGGTAAAACAAATTAATGTTCATTAAATCTGATTGTTAATTTAAAAAAAAAGCATTTACGATATGACAAACAATTAAAAATGTGTACATACCTATTCTACTCTGACATACTGTTTGGATTAGAAAAAAAACAACATTAGTCATTGACAGCATTTCAAATTTCAAAACAGAAACAGTAATCTATAAACAGCACATGGAGGTCGCACCTAACATATCTTTATCATATTTTTTCATAGCATACAAACACTTAAGGTCAGTAAGGGTCTTGCTGTAACTTTCTATGGAAATATACCCTATATTAGTGTACATGTAACTGTTTGCAGAAATACGTCGCGTCGTTCAAGTCCATGAAAGGCAGGACAAAGTTATCAAGCCTACTGTAACTACCATATAGAGTAAGCTTGATAACTGTTTGGAATAAACCTAATGGCCATATATGCTTCTTTACAGCCAAGACAAAGTTCAACATCGGGAAGGATATTAAATTAGTGTTGATGGACGATGGGACTGAGGTAGATGAGGAGTACTTTGAGGAAGTCCCTTGCAACACAATATTAATGATCCTTAAAACAGGCGAGGTGTGGGGAAAAGGCAAGTAATTAATATATCTATGATTGCATTTTATTGCAGTATATTTATATAGTGTTGCATATTACAAATGATAAAAAATAACAAAGTAAAAATCACAGGTTAATAATTTATCATTATTATACTCTACTAAACACATCATAATTGTATACATTTGTATTTGTAAGCAAAGTTACCATATTATATTTGATTTGCTCTTGGTAATGGACATTAGAATTTTAAGACTTTAAAAATTACAATGTATATGTTTGCACTAAGGTTTTTTTTTTATTTCTGATACTTTTGATGGTTGCATGTATCATGTAAAAGCTTATATAATTACAGTTGATCAACATAAGTCGTTTATGTGTTAGACATTTTTGTAATTTGATTTGATTTGTATGATTGCATATATATATATATATATATATATATATATATATATATATATATATATATATATATATATATATATATATATATATATATATATAATCCAAAAAGAGTGAAAGGTGATATCACAAAGTATAAAAAATCAAAAAAGAAATAGAAAATGAACAGTTCCAACATTTCTATTCACTAGCGCTTTCTGGATTAACATCCTTCTTCAGGTGACGATTATAGATTTATATATATATATATATATATATATATATATATATATATATAAAGCACGGATAAATTCACTTTTGTTGGAGCTCCATCTTCCGCCCTTACCGAGGCTTGAACTCATAACCTCTGGAACCCATTCTCCTAGCAGTGAGCGGCCACCGCACTCCAAGACAAAAATCTTGCTTTCGATGATGAACGAAACCTAGCGCGCTGGCCGTTATATATATATATATATATATATATATATATATATATATATATATATATATATATATATATATATATATATATGGATACGATTTTCTTGAGAACTGCATTACACAATATTATATGACTATGAATTAATCCTGTTATATACGGGCCTTTATTATATAATGTTTGGCATAGGAAATTCTCGCAAAATTTTTGACATATTTATAAACAGGATCTATTCGATTGCAATGTCCAGATATTTTGTATACGACTCCATAAATCTGATTTTCATCATGGCAAGTGTTGCAATGTGGGCGATGAGCCTCTTGTGGCTCCTTGGACATTGCACGTTTTCCAATCAAATTCGCATTACAATGAGTAGTTTTTATTCACGTTTATTTTATCATTACTACATTCAAATAGAATTTTATTATCAACGTCAATAATAAGTCAGAAAACAAGATGTTGAGAGTTCAGGAAATCATGTGTTCATTATAATGTTGATTTTATCCTATCTAGAGACGATTAATTGACTTCTATTACTTTTAAGACAATTAATTGCTGTTTCTTTTTATAGCACAACCTTCTTAGTCTGCTTTTAGTTCAAATATATTTGGACATCCTCCTCCCTTAAAGGGTTATGTTTTATGGAAACAGCAGTATTTACATAAGAAATAACAAGTGTTGACTTTTTTTTTCTTTTGATTTATCAGTTTCAAAAACAGAAGTGTTTGGACTTCCTGATAAAACCAGGAAAACCAGGAAAAGAAAGGGCACAGAGACAGAGGTATATATATATATACAGAACACGAATAATAGAAATTGTCAATTTTTCGGGACAATCAGACCCTTCTTCAGGACCAAAAAAAAATTACATGAGTAAAAAACAAAGAAAACAAAATCTAAAGCTACTACTAAACTACTATAGAAACTTTATAAAAGAACAGCTACATTATAAACATCTTTGTTCACACTCTTAAAGAAGGTGTTGATACTGCCACCGATCGCTCTATAGTAATCAATCGACTACCAACTTCACGCCTGATTAAGTTAATTAGCTAATTAAAATGATGTCCGAATTAATAAATGAAAATTTGAACCATCAAATATGTTAACTGGGCCTCTTTCAGTTATTAGTTTCCTTTCCTATCTTTTATTTGTAAATCACTTTCTTATAATTTCTTAATTTAAATCTCTTTTTAATCAAAAATTTGAGTCAAAATGATAAGTGCCGTACGAGTTAACTACAGGGGTTCATATTTTCATATATATCTATTTATTCGGAATTTTGACATAATAGAGCTAATTATTTACACACTTACAATGTAATTGATAAATATAATAAATTAGAGTAATACCATATGACGGCTCAGAGTGTATGTTTTAAGCAGTTTTGTTAACTGACTTCAGTGTGCGCTTAAAAAAACCGAGTGCATTTTTTTTTCGCTCATGTATAAGGAGTAGTTCATTAGTTATAGCATACCACCTCATCCGATTCTCTTACAGTTTATCAGTAATACAGCTTTCAGTAAGCTGAAGGCTATGATCCCGGATGCTAACTTTTGTATAAGATTTTTCTGTAAATCTAAATTATAAAAATTAGAATTAAAAGTTATCTATTGATGTACGAAAAATCCAATTTAAATGAATTGTTCTCAATGATTTGTAATTAAATGAATTGTTCTCAATGATTTGTAATTATAAGTCAATATAAATGCAAAACCCTGACATTAAAAACAGAAACATTTTGCTTTCACTGAACGCAAATAAATATGAAACATTGAAGAAAGTAGTTGCTGATTATTTCTTCCCAGAGTAAAAAAAGGAAAGGAAGCGTTCTTTTTGTTCGAGTAACACTTCTAGAGATATCATGTAACTTGTATTATTTATTTATATTCAGATATGTTACTGGTTATAGGTAATGGATTCCAAAATCAAATTTTCGGAGAATGAATCAGATTTTGAGTTATCTGATGCTTCAGACCTCACCACTGATATACTTCCACAACCAGTGTCTACCGGTGATGCAAATGTTGGTTCCAGTGTAGTGGTAAGCACAAAAATGAATGATATACTGTGAATTTCTACTCATGTTAAATACATGGCACATTATTAATATTTCTGTATATTAAGAACACATTTACGTCAATATAATGAAGGAGTAAATATGAATTATGTAATCTGTTGATTCTTTAATCATTGACGTTTGGGAAATGATTCTAGATCTCCTATCTTAGTTAATTTCAAACTTGCTTAAAATATGTGTTCCTGCATAGGACTATACATGTAAATGATATAATAATTCGCCACTCAGTTGACCTATTACTATCTGTGTTTGTCTGTCGGCGTTCATACATTGTCGGTCGTAAACTTTGGTACAGCTTTATCTTCTTCTCTGGATCCACTGAACCAATTTCAACCAAGGGTAAAGCAGAGTTAAAAGTGTGAAATTTTGAGCCTTTATCCCTATGAGGTTTGAGAAATGGGACTTAAACAGTCAAAATAATGCAATCTTTTAATAAATCTTCATCTTTATTCCTGGATTAACAGCCAAGCTGCTGGCACGATTCTAATAAACATTGCGCTCCTTACCAAAATTGTCAAAAATCACCCCAGGCCTCTTCAAAAATTGTTAACTCATGGTATCTGGGTTAAGGTTTCTGGTGGTAGGGCGGGGCTTTTATGATTAAATAGTGAAAACACATTATTTCTTTGAAAACCATCTCCTTTGCTCCTGAATATTAAGCAGATGAACTATAAGTTCATAGTTATACACCTGGGTAATAATGCGATGAGTTACTTACATAGTTATTATGAGGAGGAATGTTTTTTTCTAAAATTATGAACTTCAAGGCCCTGGGTCAAGGGTGGTGGTTTTAAGGCAAGGGGTCTTACGATTATATATATTAGGGTGGTATAATTGTGACCCAGTATTTTTTTTTTTTTTTTGTTGGTACATAAGATTTGTTCAATTATGTCGCTGAATGTTATGCTGCAACTTTTTGATACTTTTATTAGGATTAAGAAAGTTTTTTTTAATCCTGGAAAATTAAGACTAAATTCAATAACTCTGTTAGTATAATAAACATGAACATACACTCTAAACGCCACATTGCAGTTGTTAAGGTGACCGATTAGGCACATTGACTGCTTGTTAATTCAAGTGTTTAATGTATATCAAATTCTGACGTTATATTTTAGAAAAGTTGATATATTATTTCACCTTTTCATTGACTTTTTGTACTCACTGACAATATATGATGTGAGAAGTGGCACTGTTTTTGTATATATTTTAACAAAATATCAATTGATCAAAAAGAATACAGATCAAAACGTAAGAACATTTTGAAATTTTTAGATATCTTATTCTTAAATAATTCCGCTGGCAACTGAATTTTGTAATTATGTACTAGTATATATTTTTAAACAATGGATGAAATCTACTTATTAATTTTCGCTCGCATTGATCAATTACCAAAAAATCATATTTTAACAAGGAATTGAAACGAAATTGTTGGATGCAAGTACCTTTCGATTTTTAAAACAGTGTTCTCATCCTTATTCTTAAAGTGATGTATTTTAGTCATGTTAATTGATTAATCCTAGCATCAATCATTGCATGTGTATTTAATCGCATGTCCACCTGGAGAGTTATTTTCTTAGAATATAAACATACCTACAGGTAGCAATGACCTGGTGTTCTTTACGTTTTCTTTGAAGTGTGTTACATCATGTTTCGCCATTGCCTAAGAACAAACATATTATTTTACTTTATTTTTATCATACAATCATTGACCAGAGCTCAGAACAAACAGTGAAATTTGTTATCTTATGACATCATCAATCAATCAAATCCTATTATGTCAAATAATTCTAAGTAACAAAGACCAAGCGATACAAGAATTATTACACCTTCGTTCTGGCGTGTTACAGCTGTTATTGATAAAAAGAGTAGGTGAACAAATCTCATAAAGTTCAATTATGAATACTTGAAATATAACAATCTAGTAGTTTAGAACGAGACAATATCCACATAAATAATATGTTATTTGAATAAATGAAGATCAATCGCATCGTTTAAACATACTTATAAGCCTCATGTCAAAATGACTTTCGATGCACCTTTTTCTCTTGGTACGTTTATTAATGCAATACACCGCCATGAAAATTAAATTGCTTTTATTTTATTTAACGTTATTGCATTCAGTGACATTTACTATATAAATAATTTTTTTTCTGATAATTCTATTTTTTTATTTGACAGCATACAGAGGTGGGTAAAGACCAATACCGGTATAACTTTCATAAAAAATGGGCTAATTCAAACGCATTACTAAATGAACTAACATTACAAAGCACATAAGAGATCCAGTTTTTGTTAATCATAATTTCTCGTTGAAACCATATGGTGTATTGATTTGAGTTGTATATCAAAATATTTCATTTACAGATTACATGCGAGATAAATATTAGATGCTTAAATATCTTTTATTTTTGTTAAACTTCTGCTTTAAAAAAACTGATACATGTATAAACACATCCTTTAACTTTGCATTACTATTGAACAGGCTAAAGAAAACTCTACATGCGGGTTTTCTTTCTGAGCTTTTTGCGACAACGTTTCATGATTGTCTGAAAACTAATTGATTCATTTTCTTAATTTCTAGCTCACCTGAGCTGACAGCTTAAATGGCTTTTCACATCATATTTTGGTTTTTTTCTGTATGCCTTGTTGACGGTGTCATTACGATATTAGGAGTGTTATAGCGTAAGTTGGTTAGTTTGGGAATATAGGAAAGTAGTGACCTAGATTATTCATGCGCTTTTTGACCTTTTGATCCAGGCTGATGCTATGCAATGTAAGAATGGATTGCGAAAAATTCTGCTTTTTTAAATAGTGTTTACCTCATACATTAGGTGTATATGTATACCACCCGTGTAATAAATCACGTAAGCCACTCATTGTGTTCCTTCTGACAACGCGATGAAAACAGAAGGATTTCGTTGTGTTTCTCTACAAGAACTTACCAAAAAACTCACAGGGCTGCTTTTTAAACAGAACTTACAGCTTACGACCAAATTAATGAATGCTAACTAAAAACAAACTAATCAATGTTTCATTCTCATCGCTGTAAAATATTATCATGAACATCATTGTAGTGTATAGATATGGTTCTGTCTGAGTTTTGGTCTTTAAATATCATTCCATGAGACTGAAAGTATTTGCGACTCTGTCATAAGTACGTTCATAAAACGCAGCCCTGGATATTACGTTCACCACCAGTTAGCATCAGCACTCAATATTTTCAACTTAGAATCATTAGTCTATGTTTTATAAAACATCAATAACTGTTTCTCTTCAAGTCAATTCAAACTAATGCATTCGAAACTGTGAGTATGTGAACACACTTAGCTACCCAAGTCTTCAGTATTTTCATTAAATTAATTTAGAACTGAATTCATTTTTTTTTTAAACTTTACATTTTACAAGCTAAATTAACTCTGAAATGACGTACTAAATATTGTATTGCGCAAAGTCACAATAACTGCACAACGTTGCATCATCAATTAGGCTAAAAGAAGATAAATTCGTGTCAAAAAAGTTCTATTCAAAGCTTTATGTTTTATCATAATTTAATCAATCATATGAAATAAATATAACTGGTCGATATGCCTCGTCAAAATATTTACACACCATTCAAATTCGTTGGATAAGGTAAATATAACCTCTCTCTCTCTCTCTCTCTCTCTCTCTCTCTCTCTCTCTCTTTCTCTCTCTCTCTCTGCTTAAATAAATAAAACAGAATGCGACAGCCCAAATTAATTAATTGTTTACTGTTAGCGCTTTCAGCCATGTCTGCTCTTCAGACAGTTATACAAATTAAAAATGTTGTTTGTAACGTTGTCAATGACGCCATTTTTTTTTTGCTTTTCCTCTCCGCGTCTGTCCAATGTTGTCCATTGGACAGACGCGGAGAGGAAAAGCAAGGGAAAGTTCTTGATGCACGTTGTCAATGACGCCATGTTTTTTTGCTTTTCCTCTCCGCGTCTGTCCAATGGACAACATTGGACAGACGCGGAGAGGAAAAGCAAGGAAATGTTATGGATGCATATATATATATATATATATATATATATATATATATATATATATATATATATATATATATATATATCACTGAATCAACAACACAAGGCATCTTTAAGTGTCTGGTCTAATAAAATGATACTAAGCCAGTTAACTGAATGTATAAAGCACTAAACATGCCTAGCGATATGAACGATTGATGGTGTTAGTGAAGGTTGCAGCTGATTATTCTGGAGTTATCAATCGACTGCCAACTTCATGCTTGATTGAGTGAATTTGTTATATAAAAAATTGACATCCGTGTTAATAAAAAACAAGAGGCCCAGGGGCCACATTGCTCACCTGAGCAACAATTTCCTTAATTCTGATCAAATTAGCATTACAGTATCAAAATATCTTGACAACTAAGTACAGTAGATCTTGCTAAAAAAAAAAATAGAAAATCTGCCAATTTTTATCCACCTCTTTTTTTTGGTAAATACCAAGCCCCTTTTGTTGTTGTACCTGTAAGAAGATTTTTCTCTATTCCAATTTACCCCCCCCCCCCTCCCCTCCATTTCGTGGCCCCCCTTTTCTCTAGGGAATCATGGTTTCATCAAACTTAAATCTGCATAACCTGTGCTTTCACACTAAGTACCGAGTTTTGGATCGAAAACTTTCCCAAAATATTTTTAAAGATTTTTCTCTATATATTCCTATGTAAAAATTCAAACCGCCATCACGGCCCAGCCCTATCACTAGGGACTGTGATTTTGCAAACTTGAATTTACACTATCCGAGGATGCCTCTACACAAGTTTAGGCTTGTCTGGCCAAATAGTCTTTAAAAAGAAGATATTAAAGATTTTCTCTATATATTCCTATGTAAAAATTCATCCCCCATTGTGGCCTCACCATACCCCATGACTATTATTTAAACAAACTTGAATCTTTACGATCTTGGGATGCTTCCACTTAAATTTGGGCTTTCCTGGCCTTATAGTTTTGAGAAGAAGATTTTTAAAGATTTTCTCTATATATAAAAATTTATCCCCCATTGTGGCCCCGCCCTACCCCCAGGGACCATGATTTGAACAAACTTGAATCTACATTATCTGAGGATGGTTACAATTTGAGCTTCCTTGGCCATAAAGTTTTGAAAAGAAATTTTTTTAAAGATTTTCTCTATATATTCCTGTATAAAAATTTATCCCCTAATTGTGGCCCCACCCTACCCCTGGGGACCATGATTTGAACAAACTTGAATCTACACTATCTGAGGATGCTTCCACTCAAATTTAAGCTTTTCTGGCCCGATAGTTTTTGAGAAGAAGATTTTTTAAAAAAAAATTCGATATATTCCTATGTAAAACTCTTGTGGCCCCACCCTACCCCCGGGGACCATAATTTGAACAAACTTGAATCTACACTACCTGAGGATACTTCCATTTTAATTTGAGCTTTTCTGGCCCGAAAGTTTTTTAGAAGAAGATTTTTAAAGATTTTGTCTATATATTTCTATGTAAAACTTGATCCCCTAATTGTGGCCCCACCCTAGCCCCGGAGACCATGATTTGAACAAACTTGAATCTACACTACCTGAGGAAGCTTTCACTTTTATTTGAGCTTTTCTGGCCTCATAATATTTTAGAAGAAGATTTTTAAAGATTTTCTCTATATATTCCTATGTAAAACTTGATCCCCCCATTGTGGCCCCACCCTACCCCTGGGGACCATAATTTGAACAAACTTGAATCTACACTACCTGAGGATGCCTCCACACAAGTTTGAGCTTCTCTGGCCAAATAATTTTTTAGAAGAAGATTTTTAAAGATTTTCTCTATATATTCCTATGTAAAACTTGATCCCCCCATTGTGGCCCCACCCTACCCCCGGGGACCATGATTTGAACAAACTTGAATCTACACTATCTGAGGAGGCTCCCATTTTAATTTGAGCTTTTCTGGCCTGATAGTTTTTTAGAAGAAGATTTTTAAGGATTTTGTCTATATATTTCTATGTAAAACTTGATCCCCCCATTGTGGCCCCTCCCTACCCCTGGGGACCATGATTTGAACAAACTTGAATCTACACTACCTGAGGATGCCTCCACACAAGTTTGAGCTTTTCAGGCCGAATAGTTTTTGAGAAGAAGATTTTTGAAAAATACCAACAAATTTTCAATAATTCTCAATTATCTCCCCTTTAAAGAGGGCGTGGCCCTTCATTTGAACAAACTTGAATCCCCTTCACCTAGTGGTGCTTTGTGCCAAATTTGGTTGAAATCTGCCCAGTGGTTCTTGAGAAGAAGTTGAAAATGTGAAAAGTTTACAACGCCAACGCCGACGACAACGACAACGCCGACAGACAACGGACAAATTGTGATCAGAAAAGCTCACTTGAGCCTTTGGCTCAGGTGAGCTAAAAACTTAAAAATCACGGCGCTTTTAATTTTGATCTTTATCTTTTTATTAATCTAAGGTTTTGTGTTTATAATGAGTTGTAGTTTGATTTAATTAAAAGAAAAAATGAAAATTAATCAAAAATTAAGAAATCGCGTCCAAAATATGTTCATTCCTTGTCCTCTCCGCGTATGTCCAGTTGTGATTATGGTCAATGGTTAATACTGTCATGTTTTCTCATTTGTGGGCACTCATATAAAAATGTTTCCCGACGGGCTCAATGATTTTTGGATTTTATGGTAGAGGGGTGGTTATTGATTCTTCTGCAGAGGTCACATTTTTCACCAATGCTGAGAACCAGCTTCGCAACTGATGAGATAGATGAAGTTGTCTGTACCACAAGACGCAAGACGTGTTGCCACATATCTCGTAGGTGCTTGCCGTCATTTTTAGATAAATGTAGCTGTTATAATGTAAATATTACCACCTTATTGAAATGTTTCACTGCAAAAAAACGTTGAAATTCTTATACATTAATACTAGTATTTGTTTTAGATCTCAATACCTACAATTTAAACACTGAGGACTTGAATAGTCAAGTTTGTTGACACGAACAATGTTGCAAATGGTCGATGCTTTGAAGTGACTCAAACGAGAAATACTAGTAGTTGTCAATGTTTTATGAAATTAAATATACTTATAATAAGTTAACAAATATTGATTATGTATTGTTGGCATCAATTTTTGTGTATAAAAACACAACAACAGCGTTTTGTTCTCATATCGTTGTCATGATTAACTCCTTCGTACGTAGCTACATGCTTAACGTGGATTGCAGTTTTATTAAATACACATCTTTGTCTTTCTCCTCATTTTTATAATTTGAATTTCGACAAAATCAATTTTAAAACATTTTTATTAGTAAAAACTGTGATGTGGAATATACAGGAGAAAATAAAATAACTAGGTCAGCGAAGCGTAGAATCGAAAGACTGGGTCAAAATTGGTTTTGCCAAGAAGTATTTAATATAGCATCACCCGTTTGATAAGCAGAAATTATCATAAAGGAAGTATATATACCACACGTATAAGTTGTGTGACAAAAATATGCAGAGTTTGCATACAAACTATAAACAAACATACAAAATATACCATTTCCATTCCGAAGCACTACTAGCTGAAATACTAATATTTCTTGAATAAAAATTCTTGCGATTGCATATTGCTAATATAATAATGTATATGTGTGCGAATACATGTAACAAAAATAAAATTACGACTTTTTTCAAAGAACGTGCACCTAGGTACGTGGTTTTTTAATATGTTTACGAGTTCCCCAGAATACGGGTTTTCTGTGTATGTCTTCTTTAGCATTACTCCAGGGTACAGGTTTTATAGGTTAAATATTCTCTGGCATTCTTTAACGACATAATTATATATGTAAAAGTTAAAATATAAAGTATATACAAATAAAATATACATATAAATGAAAGGTGACAATAACAAGTATAGTATTACATAATTTGAGTATACAAGAAAGGAGCCTGCAAAATATTTTACTTTGTGAAATTGCTGACTTCTGCAATGGCATTTTTCAACTGCAGTTAATTGTTATGCTTAAATCAATGCAAACTATCGAACCAAAAACTCGATATTTTCTCTTGTTTGTTCTTGTAAAATGAGTCCTAGGTTATTACTAATTTACATTTTTTTTAATGATAACTATGTATGAACTTACTCATAATATTAAGGAAGTATTTTGTTAAAAGTTAAAGGAAAATGTTTAGTCTTCCAAATATTCGTGTCTTAGTTTATTAGATTGAGACATCGATTTGGAAATCATTTTGGTTTGCAGACTGTGTCAGGCTTTGGCAATTTTCTGAGCATAAACAAAGGATATTGACTAACTTTCTCGTGTGTAAAGTCAAAAGATAGAACAATGTCTATAAACAATATCAATTCTTGTTTTTGAACAATACTCAAGGATACACTTTTCTAAATTACTTAGAATGATTGTAAATGTATGATTATTTACATAATTTTGTGAAATATTCTGTCGATGTGTTAGCAATTCATTTCTACACCATGCATATTAATCTATATAAAATAAACCTGGAATAACAAATTGTCGAATGCTTGAGACAAAGCTGTAACAAATGTAATTGACTATAATTCCATTTACATTCTTAGATGTGAACGTTTTAACAATTCTTTAAGTGTGATGATTACTTAGTTAGTAGTGTAATTTTTTATGAATAAGTTTAATTACAGACATATTTAGAAACAGGTGATATATCTTCGCCCTGCTCCCGGAGAGACAAAGTGAAGAATAAGGCTCATATTTCATTACCACCACCACCACCACCACCACCCCCTCCACCGGTTGTACCTATTTGAATAAAACAGATCAATGATCATATTGCAAGTAATTTATTTATATACTTTTATGTAATATTGTTGATCTGTCTAGGATTGATAGAAAAATATAAAACTTGGTTGTGTGTATGTACTGCCATTTATTTTTGCTAATAAGAAAAATTAGGCAATAAGGGGAGGTCTTCAAACAGTCATAATATCCATTACCAGACATTGAATGTAAGTTATAAAAGGTGAGCAAATGACCTCCCCCATATTAAACAAAGATGTATACATTATAACATGTACCAAATATACATGCAACAAAAATATTGTTGAACAAAAACAGCATTTCATACATCAACAGCAACAAACATGTGTAATACATTGCAAAAAAAATCCCCAACTACAATGGTGATGAAGGGGAAGGAGGCAGGGTTGACTGCGGTGTTTACAAACTTGTTGACAGCTGACAGTTAAAGTGACGTAGTCAAAACATCGCGCGACTAAATGCCGCACTCTGATTGGCTAATGTAGACAAAAAGGAAGATCAGCTAAATACTCAAAAGTACTCAAAAATTAGAATTACAATTATATTACGACTAGACTACTATTTTTGGTACCAGCATAAAAATAACATATCACAATTTACATAAATGCTATTATTTACAATAATGCTGTATTATGTAATATTGTTGATCTGTCTAGGATTGATAGAAAAATATAAAACTTGGTTGTGTGTATGTACTGCCATTTATTTTTGCTAATAAGAAAAATTAGGCAATAAGGGGAGGTCTTCAAACAGTCATAATATCCATTACCAGACATTGAATGTAAGTTATAAAAGGTGAGCAAATGACCTCCCCCATATCAAACAAAGATGTATACATTATAACATGTACCAAATATACATGCAACAAAAATATTGTTGAACAAAAACAGCCACCAAAAGCAAACAGCAGGTTTGCACAAAAAGACCCCACACAAAGTGGACTAGCCAGATCATGGTAGTCAACAAATGAAATATGGCAGTACATACAACACATATGGCAATGACTTACCCCTGCCTTATATGGAGATATAGATATTAATATATCATGAAGGCACAGATTAACCAAACCAGTTTGAATACCACTAGGAACATCTTATTTTTAATTACCTTGCAAGTATAAACACATCAGTTGACTTCTGCCCTGTGTTAAAATAACAGCCGCTATATAATATACATGTTAAAAGTTTGTTATACTATCAAACATGTTTTAAAGACAGATATACATGTAATCAAACATTTTCAGATGAACCAGTAGGCACATATGTTACTCAAATGACAAAATCAAACAACAGAGACAATGGTTAAAAAAAAAATATACAGCACATAAACACATCAGTTTACTTCTGACCTGTGTTATGTTATGTGTAACCACATCATGCACATAGTATAGATAAATGTTATACATGAATCACACTTTGAATAATGTCCAATATAAGACAAATGATAGGGAATTGTGATGAGAACTGAATTTTGACATACAACAAATCTATGCATTGAATTAAAAACACAAACAATGCATATCAGATACAATTATAATACACAGCAGTTAACTTCTGAACTGTGAAAATCTTACAAGAAAAATATATATACATAGCATTTGCTATACATATTCAAAATGTAAAGCTTGACAAACGTGTGTATCTGCAAATAGCATCAGATTTTCATCTTCCCATTTATTGAATGCGGTTTTCAGAATAACCCAAATGTGCTGCATGAGTGTCTGCCCCTATCCTGAAGCTGTGACCCTTGTATAGAGCAGGGTTCAAACCAACAAAATCAATAATACTAGTAAGATTTTTCACTGCAAATGTTGGACATGGCAATACATTTACCTCTTAATTCTTCAATAGGTTTTTGCCAATCTACAGCCAAAGACTCCCTAAAGTTTCTGAAAGATTCGTCATATGATCTCCAAGCAACATCCCCATGCAGTCTTTGCATTTCTCTAATAAAGCTCATGTATTTTAATAAATGGGGACTGCGGTGTTTACAAACTTGTTGACAGCTGACAGTTAAAGTGACGTAGTCAAAACATCGCGCGACTAAATGCCGCACTCTGATTGGCTAATGTAGACAAAAAGGAAGATCAGCTAAATACTCAAAAGTACTCAAAAATTAGAATTACAATTATATTACGACTAGACTACTATTTTTGGTACCAGCATAAAAATAACATATCACAATTTACATAAATGCTATTATTTACAATAATGCTGTAATATGTTCCTTACATGTTCATTTATCGTCTTTATAACTCAGCATGGTTAAGGCTTCCCGACACAGTTTAATGCTCAAAATATGCATGTTAATATGATCTCAAGTTATTCCTTATAAATCTTCGTTTGTTCATTAGGTTAACTTTTCTAACAAATAATCAACATCAACGGAGTCCATTTCATGGCTTTATACTTAGTCACATGATCAACAGGTCACGTGGCGCTATATTTAGAAATACAAAAATCGACACATTCATCGCCTCGGCGCAGGTGAAAGATGCTATCAAAACCGTGTTCTTAACACATTCAAAGTTTCGTTTTGATCGAATTTATTTAAATCTTGCTTGGAAAAAAAAGGCAAGAGCTATTTATAATATATTTTTGCCAAACAATGCAAACATGCAGTGTTAAATCAGGGTATCTTCCCAATATGTTGGTAAATTTTAAGAAAAAGGTCGAAGACGCGAGTTTACCTATGCAGGATATATGTTCCTTATCAAAATTGCTTTTCTTTTATCGTATTGTTAAGTTAAAACAACCCAAGCAGTCACCTGCGCCAGTCGCTTATTTCACACATCCCTAATTCTCTCCTTTTTTCCTCAGGTTTTAAACGCACAAAAGACCAAGTTTCAGGGGAAGTAACACATCAACAAGGGCAATAATGAGGACGCAGACTGATGAGATACCAATACACAAACTCTGTCAATCTATACTATACATCAATAAAATTATGTCCATTTTTTGTTTTATTGTGTTTGTTTTTCATATTTCAGGGAATAAATAAGGTATTCACCGTTTTTAGTGAATATTTATAGGAAAAGACTAATATTAAAAAATAAATCAAATACATGCAAATTCCAGTTAACGTTAATATTTTACTTCAGCTTTTACAGATTTCATTAAATTAACTTATGAAATATTATAACCAAGATCAGATGCAATAATTTTTGTTTACCAAAATCAAAGTATGACATTAATCTGTTGCAAGTTTTGATAAAAAAAAAAAATTAAAAATTGGTAAATATCAGTTATTACACAACTGTATATATTTTGTGCAGGACTCCTAATGGCTGATTTCAAGGACATTAAAAAGACACTTCAGTAATTTCACAAATATCCTTTTAAGTGTAGGTTTTCCAAGACATAAATGATAATGATTTTACAACTTATTTGAAAACTCCAATTCCTCTAAAAAAAAATTGAATTTCTTCAACTTTGCCAAAGTCATCCTCTCCAGATCAACAAGAGAATCGAATGTACTTGCATGGGGAAAAACATGCTCAAATCATTCCAAATTACAGTTCCTGCAATTCCTGTTCCTTTCGCCATAAAATGTACGACATTATGTTTAAATATCCAAGAATGCAATTGCCCGTGTCCGTTTTTCAAAAGAAAATAAAAAGTCTTCAAAAGTATGTAGCACAGTCCAAGTATTATAAAAGGAAAAAACAAACATGGAGAAAAAACAAATTTTGTGGAAAGCTTTTCATTACAAAACTGGGAACAATTATCCAACAGAGCCAGGCTGTGACATACCCTAGAAAACTGTATACCATGTCAGTATGAAATTGAAAGCTCGTCTTTACATATTTTTCATATGGGTTAGACAGACAATAGACATTACTAAAATGAACTCACATGACAGAAGCACTGGTGGCAGCCACGGACCAACCAAACACAGCAAAGGAGTCCATTAATGTGGCAAAAACAATAATAAACGCATTAAAACCAGTATTTAAAAAACGGGGCAAAATTTCACAAATGAAGTAGCTTAGAGTTTACAATTAACACTAAAATTGTCCTATGAAGAACAAGAGGCCCAGGGGCCACATCGCTCACCTGAGCAACAATAGACTTAATTCTGATCAAATTAGCATTACAGTATCAACCTATCTTGACAACTAAGTACAAAAGATCTTGCTAAAAAAAATTGAAAATCTGCCAATTTTTATCCACCTCTTTTTTTGGGTAAATACCAAGCCCTTTTTGTTGTTATACCTGTAAGAAGATTTTTCTCTATTCCTATATACCCCACCCCCCATTTCGTAGAAGAAGAGTTTGCTCTATATATTCCTATGTAAAACTTGATCCCCCTATTGTTGCCCCTCCCTACTCCCGGGGACCATGATTTGAACAAACTTGAATCTACACTACCTGAGGATGCTTCCATTTTAATTTTAACTTTTCTGGCCTAATAGTTTTTGAGAAGAAGATTTTAAAAGATTTTCTCAATATATTCCTATGTAAAACTTGATCCCCCCCCCCCCCATTGTGGCCCCACCCTACCCCCGGGGACCATCATTTGAACAAATTTGAATCTACACTACCTGAGGATGCTTCCATTTTTGTTTGAGCTTTTCTGGCCTAATAGTTTTTGAAAAGAAGATTTTTAAAGATTTTCTCAATATATTCCTATATAAAACTTAATCCCCCTCGTGTGGCCCCTCCCTACTCCCGGGGACCATGATTTGAACAAACTTGAATCTACTCTATCTGAGGATGCCTCCACACAAGTTTAAGCTGTTCAGGCCAAATAGTTTTGGAGAAAAAGATTTTTAAAAAATACCAACAAATTTTCAATAATTCTCAATTATCTCCCCTTTAAAGAGGGCGTGGCCCTTCATTTGAACAAACTTGAATCCCCTTCACCTAGTGGTGCTTTGTGCTAAATTTGGTTGAAATCTGCCCAGTGGTTCTTGAGAAGAAGATGAAAATGTGAAAAGTTAACGACGACTACGACGACAACAGACAACGGACAAACTGTGATCAGAAAAGCTCACTTGAACCTTTGGCTCAGGTGAGCTAAAAACGAAAAACAAGTTCAGAAAAACAAAAAAAAATCAGGGAAAGATAAAAATGACACAGAAGGAGGGCGATATAGATCTTCAATATTTTCTTCCTTCTGGTAAATCATTCAACCAACATGATAGAGATAAGTTTGTAGCAGGTTTCTGTCATATGAAGACTGTGAAGATACGGTCAAAATAAGAGTTTTGAAGGAGAAAGAAAAGAGGTTAAGCCCAAACTTCATCATGGTCCTTTTCATTCATATAAAATGTACCATGATCAACTCAAGAATAAATTATCAAAATTTCCCAAATCCAGGCCAATAAAACTGGACCAGACTCGCCAAAAAAATTAATTTGAGCATCCGTGGAAAGACCTCGCAAATGCAGGTCAAGTTATAAAACAGTATGCAACATCAAACAAAATCATAAGAAAAAGATTACTTGCGGAGAATAAGAAGACATGAGAAAAAAATAAATTATAAAATCTCAGTCCCAACTCAGCGATCTGCTAAAATTTTCGAATCAATTGTAAAAAAAAAAACATTCAGAGTAAAAAATGACATGGGAGAGGTAAAAGCCCCGAAACCTTACAAAACAAACTTTATTAACAATGATGTGGAATTCGAAGAGAAAATTACACAAATACAGGGCAGAACATATCCCTTTCCAAAATCATTTCAAGTGAAACAGCCAGACTCCAGAAAGCAGGGTTTGTCAGGTATACACATTTTTGTGTCCATGGAGAGCTTAAATGACTTTTGTAACAGAATACATAAAGCATCAAGTCATATAACTGCTTCAAATGATCTGAGAGAGAGACTTCAAAAGCTGCAGAAAATATGGAAACTGAAGATGTGGCACGATCACTCTGACATCTTAAACTACCCATACATTAGCTTCATGACATGTTTCTTGTATAACCCAATAAACTTCTTGACAGATTAAAAATTCAGGGAACAGCGTCCAGAACAAAAAAAACCCAGTTAATATGCAGTCTACAGTAGAAAGGCCACAGCTGTATATCTTTGGGATATCAGGTAATTTTTTGATGTATAAATCACTGCATAGACCTCCACAAAAACATTCACTTAATTGAAGTCAATAAATACTATGTACACTGTACATTTGAGAGAAAAACCATCACGTTTTTAAGGAATAAACTGTACCTGGTATCTACACTAAAAAGAGGAGTCACTTCTCCTTCATATAATCAATAAACGTTTATAAACACATGCATATACATTTGTACAATGTTATAAAAATGTTGTAACTAAAAACATCAAAGAAACATGAAACAAATCGTTGTTTTTCTTGCCATTAAAACTGTTAAATCTATTATAAAAAATGTTTTACAAAACAAACATTTTAAGGCAAAAAATAAATTCATGACAATATCTAGTATTAGCTATTCTTGCACCCAATCAATGCTGCATGTATCATTTATGTCATAATGAGAAAAAGAGAAACAGAGATAGACAGAGAATGCACCTGGGATATAGACAAAATAACCACCAGGCAAACATAACCTTGCTTAAAATATATATACTGTAGAAGCAAAAATATTTGTTGACGATTCAATTTCGTTCTTTTTGTTGGTAGTGTAATCAATGAAATTAATACCATGACGATTTTTCAACCCAAACATTAATAAATTCATTTTTGAGATTACAATGTAACGAAATGGCAAAAAAATGTATTTGGTTAAAAACTTAATTTTAACCGAACAAAAATATGTGTTCTACAGTATACAATTACAGTTTTTGATCTGTTTGAGGCAAAAAAACCATAAAAATTGTAAGCTAAACGTATGATAAATATTTTGCAGGAAGTAGCGACAAGGAACAGTTGACTAAAAGATCTACAGAATGCTAAGCAGGTAAAGAACAACAACCCGATCCTCAGAGTGTTTACTGGTGACAAGTTTAATTGTGAATGTGGTGTTCCAACAAGTGAACATAACAACTTCATCACCTGCTACACCACTGAACCTCTAATGTTGGAAGAAAGAAGAAAGCATGTTGTAGCTGGAGAGGCATGGCGAAACATGAGTACGGGAGTTGTCAATACATTCCAGGATTTAAAGAAGGGTGGCATTTTGCTGGAACTTGAAACCAAAGGTATATGGCCAAGTGATGAAAGAAAATGCACTGTTCAAGAAAAACTAAATAAAGTGCTTCATGGAATAGCTCGACCACCAGCATTGTGCTGTCTTGATCCAAAGAAAACAACCTCTCGACTTAACATTGACATCTATGAAGTTCTAGCATGTGAGTCCCTGCATAACCTTACAAATGTCATCCAGAATCTGATTGAAGAGCTACCCCATCATACTGAAGACAACAATAAACAGGAGTTCCTTCCTTTCAGCGACACAACTACTGTAAATTCCTTATTTTACGCGAGTACTTAATTCCGCGAGTCTGCTGTTTTGTATCAAATCGCGAGAATATAAAATCGCGATCAGCAATTTTTTGTTATAATTTCCTATAGTTCAAAACTGTCTGAAAAATAAAAGCGAGATTTTAAAAACCGCGAGAGTTGCTACTCGCGATTTTACGCAGAAATTAATTCTTCGCGTTTAATTAGGAATCTACAGTATAGGCAACAAAAATCAGCTTAAAGGGTACGACGCTAGGCTTTATGCTGTGAAGCTTGCAAAATTCACACTTCAAAAATTTGAAGAGGACAAGGTTCAAGAAACCATTCCAAATCTTGCAAATTCTCTTGTTGAAATTGTCACTATCTGCTACTCTGATTGTGTCACTCGTTCTCAGAAACAACTTCTTCGATTATACAACCAATGCTTTTTATTTTGCATTCTTTGCAAAACAGTAATATGGAATCCACAAAAATAGACAGCACGAAAATTTATGGAAACCATTCCCACAGTTTTACTGTCCATGTCCCGAAACTGCCAGACTTTTCAGCTTAAAGTCTATAGTGCCAGAGCAGGAAGGGTGCACGTTTGGAACTCTGAGGATATTGTCTGAAAATACTACAAACAGGCAACCAAAATATGTTGTGGACAACGCCATGATTAGAATTCAATTTCAAGCCTTTCATAGCGACCATACACAAACAATTGCCAAACAAAATTCAACAATTAGCAAGCAGGCTAAACTACTTCCTCCTCAAAAGCGGACGTTGTTGAATTCAACATTGCTGAAAAAATGTCCTTTGTTGGTTCAAAGTCACTTGGAACGCATTCCAGATTCCTTCTTCCTGATAGAAATTTCTGGTGGTCGGTGGATGCTCAGGGCTTGACTTTCAAAGATGGTCCAGGCGAGGACAATAACAGAGCAGAGGGACCGCAGCTGCACCACTTCCGCTCAATTTCATTGAAAGAAGAGATAACATGGAATCAGCAGAAGTGGCAGGAATATCTTGTTCTTTATGCATCATGAATACTGCAGCTTCCTTGCCATAGGCTGCAAACCTACAATAATGGGAGAGTCAACTATATTTATCCAGTACAAGAAGGTGTTTAACCCTAACATAAATCATTATCAAAAGGAAAATAATGACATATTTGTTAAAGTGACATTAAATCAGATCCTTCACTTTATTCTGAGAACTAAATGAAAAAATTGTCTTTAATTTCGTTTTGACGTATTTTCAAACAAACTTTTGTATACTTTAACTTACCTTTTTGCAGCAGCTGCAGATAGTGGCAACAAAGACCACCAGACACAAGAAGAGAAAAAAGTGGCAGAAAATGGATACAACCAGCCAATTCCTGGTAAGCATCTTAAACATTCTGATTTCTACACTATAAACAAAAATATTAACAATTAATGTCTATGATATCTGCAATTATTTCACAAAATACAATCTACAGTATAACAACGTCTTACCTAGATCTAGGTGTAGGAAATCAACAGCAGCTGGTGTCACGCCAAGCATCACAGGGTTGCGGTCCCCAGGATGTTGGGCGTGAACTGCTGGATAATGGTTGGTGTCTAAAACATAATTTTGAAATATAATCATGTTTACATATGCATAAATGTTTCCCTTTATGAACATACAGATAACAAAGACATTTATTTCTGTGTCAACTTTTTTAAAAGAGAAAAAGAAAAATTAAATAATATTTACCATCTTACCTTTTAGCAAATGGACAGTGTAACGTGCACCGAACTAGTAATCTAAGATTAGCCCAAAAACTTTCCCCAATTTTAAATATAGCGTTACTTACAAAAGACACCAGTCAAAACGATTAACGTTTACACATTTAATTGATTACATATATATCATATCACACAAACGATTAACATATACAGAAAAAAAAATAATCTTAACAAAGTTTCACAGTTACTCAGCTGATTGAATGGCGACAGGACGGTGCAGTTTTACGGGACGGTACGCGCACACGGACGAATCACAGTTTACAGGAAGATCACAGTTAACAGACGGAGCACAGTTCACAGAAAGTTAAAGACGGTCAAACAGTCACAGTTATGTGTAGATACTGCACGGCAAGGCTGAATTACCGAGGAGTCCTCAATGTCTTTCCCCTCCGATCCCTGGCGTCTCTCTCCCCTCGCAGACGACATTACACATCCTGTCGCGCGCTATGACGTCACACATAAACATAAAACAGCTGATTATCATAACAACAGTACACAAGTTTGCTGACTAAAATAGATGAACATGATGTAGGAAATCAACACCAGATAGAGTCAAGCCATACATCAGAAGGTCACGGTCCTCATAATTTTGGGCGTGAACTACTGAATGATGGTTGGTATCTAAAACATAACTTTTAAATATAATCATATCTGCATATGCAAATCTTTTCTGTCAACTTTTTTTTACAGTGAAAAAGAAAAAAATAGCAAATAATATTTACTTCACAAAATACATAACACCATCTTACCTTTCAGCAAATGGACAGTACACAGGTTTGACGACTAAAATAGATGAACATGATGTAGGAAATCAACACCAGGTAGAGTCATGACATGCATCAGAAGGTTGCTGTCTCCAGGATGTTGGGCATTAACCACTGGATGATGGTTGGTATCTAAAACATATTTCTTCAATAAATTTCATTTCTTTTATATTATAATAAAAGTAGAGGCTATTATATTTTGCTAATCAGTGTAGGCTCACTACATGAAACTTCAATATCAAAACAATCAACACTGCATGAGGACGTACGTGATTGCAATATTCATTTCAACTGAAATAGAAGCAAAAGAAAGCATGCTCGCATACCCCACGCTCTCCCATTACTTGACCTTGTGAGGAATATTGATGAAGTTTGCGTAAGCTTTTGCAAATGAGAAATATTTTTTTTAGCAGCAGAAGAAATTACCAAAGCTAACTACATCTGCCCTGGTGATATTTATGTTGCTGAGAAATAGTGACAGTTAAATATTGACAGTTAAAAAAACTAACATCATTTAACCTCTGACAGTTTACTCATGTTACCTCTTACCAATGACAAAGAAGACATGATGAAATATTGGACTTCACAGGATTTTATCATGGGACCAGCCAACTTCATATTTAAGTAGATTTTCAACATTGCTGTTCATTTCTTTACTATTTCATTCCCTTGGTAAAATAGATTATTTTATTCTGCTTTTTTTTTTTACATAATTAATACTAGATACAGGGTATTTGCATATGCAATACAGCTAACTTTATAATACCCTTTATCAGCCTCAAGGCTGATACAGATCTTGAGGCTGATATGGATTCAGCTGGGCCAATACAGATCCGCATCACACCACTCTCGTTACTATCTTGATTTTTTTCACTTAAGAATTAGGTAGAAATTTAAGACAATGATGTATACATCACAAAACTGCTGACATATTTCACGCAATATAACATCTTCATTAAACTTACGCATTGAACATGTCTTCAATATGTTAAATTACTACAAGTATGTACAGTTGTAATAAATATAATACATACCATTTTCCATATAACACCCTGTATCAGAGTGAGACACCAATATCAGCCAGAGGGCCGAATGCTCCAGGGCTGATATTGGTCGAGGGCTGATACAGGGTGTAATATGGAAAAGAGGTATGTATTATCCCTTCTATATGCAGTTCTTGTTTGTTAAATAGAAAACATGTAAACTCTGTGCCTCTGATAATACTTCAACTTGTTAACTATGAACATCGTACTATCTTAAAGCAAATAGAATTGACGACATATGCTCAGATCACCATGCACAGGAAGAAGAAGTAGGTGCATCCGTGGACACGCCCATTTTGTGTCGCTCATATCATATGAAATTATTGGGCTGGGTTATCACAGTAAAGGACACTGAAAAATATAATATAATATTTTAAATGATGGAGCCAGACATTATAACCAGGATATGCACATGCGTGTACCAACTTTTCGGTAAACGTTTGGGAGGAAATTTGAAAGCTGTTTGGAGGAACTTGGAACTGATATTTGCGCAATTTAAAAAAGTATAGGAAAATTCTATTTTTACTTTAAAAATGTTCATTAAAAGTGATAAGAATGTTGTGTATATTAGATTTACACCAAAATGTTATATAAATATCTGTATTTGAGAGAACAACAAAGAGCAATGTTACAGAAAAACAACAGACACTTAGCATCGGAGTAGGGGAGGGGTGTGTTGAGTGGAGACGAGACTACCCCCTTCAGCACACTTTTCTTAAATTTACACATAAAAGGTGAATTAACAAGAGTTGCCTCCCCAATCCCCCAATGTTTTTGGGACCAGGTAAGAACTGAAATGAAAGGGAGACAATAAACTATAAAATTGAAGTTAAGTGTTCATATAACCCCCTACCTTCACGGATTATGATTTTTAAATGTTGTAATAGCATAGTGTTTGTATCACCAGGGTTAGTGTTTGTATCACCAGGGTCTGTATACCCATAACCCTGGTCAATATTACGATGTGTGCCCATCACTTGGGTCTGCATACAAATTACCTGGGTCAGTATACATGTACGTATCATCAAGGTCAGTGTACGTATCACCAGGGTCAGTGTTCGTATCACCAGGGTCTGTGTGTCCATCACCAAGTCAGTAGACATATCACCAAGATCAGTATACATATTATTAGGGTCTATGTGCCCATGACCTGGGTCTCAAAAACCTATATTGTGATAGGTATTGAGACCCAGGTGATTGGTATACTGACTCTGGTTAAGCGTATACATGTACACTTGTATTTGGATACACTAACCTTGGTTATAGGTAAACTGACCATAGTGATGGGTATATTGATTCTGTATATGGTTATACAGACGCTAGTGATGTGCACTCTGACCCTATTGATAAATACTAGTAAACAGACCCGGTGATAGGCATATAGACCCTGGTGAAACGTACACCGACCCTGGTGTGGGCATAGAGACCCTGGTAATGGTTACGTGAATTTCTGGCTATGGGTAAATAGACCCTAGTAATGAGCACAACGAAACATTGACCCTCGTGATAAGAATTGAGACCCTGGTGTCCTGGTGATTGGTATACTGAATCTGGTTATGCGTATACAGACCCTGGTGATACGTACACCGACTCTGGTAATACGTACTCTGACCCTGGTGATGGGTATACAGACCTTGGTGATGGGCACACAGACCTTGGTGAGGGGTTATGGAAAGAGCTACATGGGGTCGGTGTCCAGACCAGCGATACCCCTCCCAATAACCCCTGTCCTCCTTACCTTGGATTTTTTTACATAGAATCTAAGCGTAGGTGTTTATAGAACATGGTGAATGGTATATTGTATGAGATACAGTAATATTGGTGTATATATAAACCCAATTTTCTCTTACTGGTATATGTAAGGAAACTGTGATATTTTTTCAGACAGTTGGCATCGTAAAAAGTGAAAAGAGGGGGGTGGGGTGGGAGAATCGCCGAACAATTATTGACATGCAAAAAAATATTCAAAAATTCGATAATTTGTTGACCGTGGGGTTAGCCTTAGAAAGGCTAAGTTTACCTCAAACTTAAATTCCACTGTTTATTTCCTCCCAGTCACTTTCAATTGTTTACATGCTCCGAAAATGCTGGGAAAGGGAAGGGGCAACTGAGTGGGGACAGGCCCCCTCCCTGCCACCAACACACACCCACCCGTTTGAAGCTACGTGTCTATTGTTTTCCTGTAACATTGCCTTTATTATCCTCGCAAATATTTAAATCTATTTTAAGTGTAAACCAAAGGTACATAATATTCCTATTATTTTAATGACTATATGATATAAAAGTCGCGGTTTTTTGTTTGTTTGTTTGTTTGTTGTTTTTTGTTGTTGTGTTTTTCGCACCTATCATCAGTTCGAAGTTCCTCCAAGAAGCTATCGAATTTCCTCCCAAACGTTTACCAATCCCGATGGAAAGTTGGTTCACGCATGCGGAAATCTTGGTTATAATGCCTGGCTTTGTCATATAAAATATCAGATTTATATTTTTCAAGTGTCCTTTACTGTGATAACATAATAAATCAATTTTGAAACCTATAACTCAATAGTTTCATAAAAAATGAGCGACACAAAATGCGCGTGTCTTACAGCATAACCGAGAAACGGTATTTGCTGCAATAATGCATATCATGTGCAATGCATTAAAAAAATTAGTGGTTTTAAAATGTTGGTTTGAAGTGTAGAAATTAGAATATAAATATAAGCAAAAAGACATCATTTTTTGAATATCATTAGTTGATAATTTCGGTCGGAACGTGCATATCAAATCTATCATAAAGCTTTTTAAGCTTTATTGGATTTGAACACGTACCGACCAAAATAAATATGAATAATGCCCATGCAAGCGTTTAATGATATCGTATTCATCGGTAAAAGGCGACTACAATAGCAAATTTTAAAGATAGGCACTTTGAAGAGACGTAACTCCATTATTTTTGCATCGATTTCGGTGCGGTTTTGCATTAAATTCTGGTAAATAAATTCTATGACATAAGTTCGACATTGGCTTGGCTGCAAGTACCATTTAATAAATCAGCATGCTTATTAATAAATATTATTGACTAAACCATTTTTTTTAATTGCTACATCTGTTACAATGGTTACAGCAACAGCTATGGCAATATGTTCCTCCGCTTTTGTTTTTACGCCAGTTAACTTCATTTAACATTTCGCCGTTTAACGCCGATCAATTGATCGACGCAGTTCGTCGTACGCCGATATGGAACAAATGAAGTCCGCTTCGTTTAATCTGTTCCCCAAAACATGGAATTTGTTACCACAAATTAAATGAAATAATGTTATAACCGATTCTAAGAAACCGAAATTACGAATTAAAACTTTGAAATAACGAATTCAAGAATTCGTTATTTCAAATTTTATTTGATAAAACAGATTTCAATATTTGAAATAACGAATTCGGCGAGTTTGTTATAACAGATTAAATTCGCTATAAAGAATTCCTAAAATTTGTTATAACAAATTTAAATCGTTATAACGGATTCAAAAATTCGTTATAACGATTTAAATTCGTTTTAACAAATTCAAGAATTCGTTATATCAAATTCAAAAATAATTTTTGTTAGGTCCTAAATGGGCTTCCGTAATTTATAGCTAATGATATTGTACCATAACTTTCAAAAGTAAATGTCATGCATACATTTATACAGTTTACAAATATAATCAAACAAAAACAGTCTGTTTACAAATATTATATTTGTACAGTCAGTTTGATACTTATGTAACGTACCGAGCTACTTGTACTGCCAGGGGAAGGGTTCGTGCCTGGTCTTTTCCAGGGTTTTGGGTGAACACTAACAAAGTCTTATAATATAATGATTTTCTATTGATTGTCAAAAATGATTGGTATAGCCTAACCTTACTTAGGTTAATAATCAACAAGTAATTTCAGGGAATCTAGAATATTTACAAACACAACAAGGGTATAATAAACAAATATATAATTGACACTGTGTGTGATGTACTGGTGCTGCCTTGTTCAGGTCGGACAGTACACACCCACAGTGACAATCCACTGAGGTCAACCACTCAGCTAAAATGACTGACCGTCCTCAGATTACCGCATATACTGCAGGCTGCCTTATTCAGGACGGACAGTATATGTGGTAGCCCTTCAACCACTGTGCACACTGTAGGCTGCCTTATTCAGGACGGACAGTGGGCACAACGGCCTGGACGACAGTCTGATCAGCCACTATAGAGAACAATGGCTAGCCTCTCTGAGGAAAGCCTACTGTGACACACTGGCAAGCCAAAATGACTGCAACCTACAGTACCAAGAGGACAACCTCTCTATGGCCTATCAAAAACACTTCACACCGTTACGAACGGGCAAGCTCTGTATTGACACAATACCTTTTATTAAACTTCACTAACTTCTCTCTTCTGCTGATCATCTACTAAGCAGCCGACAGCTGATTCACTGTCGTATTCATACCTTGTATCACGTGACATAAACAAAGGAACTAAAAGAAAAACCGGTCCTGGCCGAACCTATAATATCCGGAATTATTACACTTACACGTGTGTACTAACAGTTAAAACCATATCATCAAGACCTTGGACTTTCAGTTGGACGTAACTATTCAGTTTTGGGTCAAAACAAGTTTAAAATGACGTTGGATTAAAGTGATATATACAAATTCCATAGCCTTGGCTCAACAGCCAGACAAATCTCGATTTCAATGAGCAATGGCTGAGTGAGCTACAATGAAATAAACAGGCCTATGTCTCACTGTTGTTTTAAACCAACTACCCAAAGCCCAAGCTACTAGTATTGTTTAAATGGTTCTAACTGTTACACAATCTATAAACAGACAACCAGTGCAGATTATTAAAATGTAGAAATACAAAATTGAATATATTGTGGATTGGAAAACCCCATCCATTTCAAGTGTATGCATCCAAACAGTTTGTTTAATTGCAATACTGGATTTTCTTTAGTTTACCACTTCTACTCTCAGCCACAAAGAGGTTGTCATTGACGTCCACACACAAATCCCATGGATTCTTTAAATCGCAGTTGTCAATGAAGCGGAGGAAATGACCGTCCTGATCCAGGATGTGGATACGGTCGTTGTCATAGTCTGATGTCAGAATCCGACTCTGGTTGTCTGTTGCAATGCCGCGTGGTTTAATTGTGGTTCTGGAAGGAGGGCCAGTAAAAGTAAATCTGAGTATTCCGGCCGAATTGACCAATACTACTGCATTGGCTGTATAATCAGCAACACATATATCTTGATTTCTGTTCTCGTTTATGTATTTAATATCATAAGATGAATAGAGAGGTTGTCCATTGCAATTATACTGAATAGTTTGTTTCTCTGTGGAACCAGAGTAACGCACAACTTTTGTTGGTTTTTGATCATCGCTGTCCATGACAACCAGGAGGTCGCCAAATGAAGTACTACAGATATTGCGAGGTTTCCACCCCTTTAATCTAATCATGTTTTGTATTTCTGTGTTCTTCACTATGTTGATGGATCCATCATAATAATCATCATAAACTAGGCCCCACTTTGTGTAACTGCTATATCCCGCGGAAAGTTCCTTGGCCTAGTTTTGACTGACTTGACTAGTTCTCACTGCAAGTTGTAAAGCCTCATGATATTGTCAAAACAACTTGTCCAGACATGTTCACCACTAAGACATGACACACTTCGTACTTGGTTTTGTTTTTCATAATCAGTGTATATATCCTTGATCATTCGTGGTTTATCAATCAATGGTTTGTATGAGGCAGAGGTGTCGGCACCTTGAGCATTACGTATGTATTCGTGTGCTTCAGTCTTGATAGACAACCAAATTTAAACTGTTCATATATCTGTTCTTTGTTGATCTTCTGGGGGGGTAAAACTTGGTAAAGAAACTTTGAGATTTGGGGGCAGTTTTCTAAATTCTGTATTTCTGGATTTGTAGGCAGTGACGAGGTTGATATCATTAGAGTTCAGTAATTTTTCTAGGTCAGTAGTACATTGTACGATTTCAGATAATGATGCGTTTAATTTCATTTCCTTGTTTATTTAGGACAGTCAATTGTTTAGAATCAATATCTTCAAAATTGGACTTAACATTCTTTATAATAATGTCTACTTCCCTGTGCAAGTTTTCTCCATGTTTATCTATGGCAGATGTGAGTTTCTGCGAATTTTTATTTAGATCAGCTTTCTGAACTGATATGTGAGACACAATCTCCTGATATTTAGAATTAATGGATATTTTAAGTTTTTGTAAATCTTTTTGAATGGCATCTTTTTTGTTTTCAAAGTATTTCAAAATCTCAGTAAACTCGTGACCTTTGTGTTCAGAGGAAGCACATGTTGCACAGATAGAAATATCACATTCTTCACAATAAAGTTTACATACTTTTGTGGAATGTTTCTGACATTTCGTAATTAATCCACGCTTATCAAATGAAACAACTTTGTATTCTGAGGATTCATCTAAGAGATGGTCCCTTACACAGGCTTTACATAGATGTATGTAACAAATGCCACAGTACGAAGGCGGACCGGGGTATCGCAACATTGACACCTTAACACGCCCTGTGCACTACGACGAGGGTCCATAGTCAGACAACTTTTTTACCGCAGGAAATCCTGAAAAGAAATGTACACTTTTATAAATTCACCATTTCATTATTCCTTACATTCGTTAATTACACATTACTACTTGTGCTACCAAGTCAAGATTCCTTTTCTTACTTACATGTACATGCATAATCAGAGGTTACAGTAAATGTATATTAAGTGTACATATGTGTGTGGAAGAATGAGCGGGTTATCAGATTAATATCTCACTAGTTCACCAGTCGGAGGTATTACAATAATAGATTAGTTTGTTTAATTCTGTATGATTGATATAAAATCAATTCATGCTTAAAGTAGATCCAGTGTTCTGTGATGTCACACTTTTTTGTAAAACTTTGAATTCTTTTAAATTTGTGCAAGATAGTTTTATTTATTTTATGTGAATATAATCACATGGATGTAATTAGAATTATTGGTAGGTTCAAGATATTTTTGCACTTAATTTTAAACTAAATTTCCAAATTTTTATATATTTTATCTATGCAAAGGGGAAATAACTGTATTTCTGACTTTTCTCTCAGTTGTATGTCTAAATGCTATAGTTTTTCTTATTCCAACGATTAATTTTAAAATATTTTTGTAATTTTAGTTTTCTGATAAAGTTGACATTAAAATTAAACAAGAAAAACAAATTTCTGCCTACAAGATTTTACTTTTAAAAAATAAAAATACATTTTTCTAATGCTAAAATATGCTTTAGTTTATGTTTATCTGGCATCTCAAAAAGTGTGATGACATGTATATTTTCTCTAACAGTTGATGACATTTAAGTCTATTAAGTCGAAATCAGTTCGGTTTTTCAACTTTCCTCAGAGAATTTTACGAGTATGGAGCTACCTTAATATATAGTTTTTACAGACAGCTTAATTAATCAATTTGAATACTTACTGTTATTTATGTACAAATATAACAAACATCTCAATCAACTGACCTACATTATCGGTGTAAACCTTTGTCAAATATGGCTACCCCAGACTTTGTATTTACTTCCTCGTCTGTTTACCTGTACAAGATCACGTGATTATTAACACGGCAGGTGATTTAGGGGCGGATCTAGGAATGACTCTCTTTCCCGGTCCTTCACTGCGCTTTTATTTTAATGTTTCTTTAGTTTATTTAATAAGCAATAACAAAAACATAACTAAAAGAGTCAATATTCATAATAATAATTTATATAATTATACTTCAATTTATACTAAAAAAAATAAAACAGACCAATAATTATCTCAGGTTGTTTTGTGAGTCCATGAAGAAGATAGGTATACGGTTTATATTGACATTTACTAACTCAATACTGATTAGTATTTCTAATAGTTTTTAGCACATAAAATTGGGTATTTTCCCTATTTGTTTCACATTAACTTCTTACTGAACACTGATTAAGAAATAGACTGAGTTACTTTTCTTTAACCTTAGTCCAAAGGGTCCTCAAAACCACGTAACTTTTACATTTTCTAACAGAATAGCTATATTTTTACTCATTTCTAAGTTTTACACAGATAAAATATAACTTTTAATTATTACCAGTACTACTATTTCATTCATATTTGGATACTTTACCCAAAGATGTGATTTACACTTAAAGGTTTCCATGCGTTTGCATGAGACACAGCACAGTCCAGATAACTAAATATATATGTAGATTTACAGCTTTCAATTAGAATATAAGATATATAAATGTAAGGGATACTGCATCTTACTACAGTTCATTTGGTAAACTAGAAACAAGATAAATATTACATCTGATATTTCCCTTTCAGAATACTTATCTTCATTTTGCCAGACGCACAAACAAACAGATTGTAGTTGGATGGGGGTGTATAGTCCTTCTATCCGAACGATTTATTTTGCAATGGAACGAGGAATGCCGAAAGGCTAAATAAATGATGAGCAATGAATCAACGCAAGTGAAACATTTCACTGAGACTCCTACGTTTATCAATTGTTACTCGTTATAAATTTTCGGTTTACTTTTTCTTTGAAAAGAAATTGGCAGAAATAATAGTGAGTTAAAGTATTTAATGTTTTAGTAGTAAAATTGTATAACTTTTTAATATTTAGTAAAATCTTAGTACAGTTTTAAATGTTGCATTTTTTTGTGGTCGATGGTATTACATGTGCTTCATAATTAATGATTTGGCAGAAGTTGATCCCTCAACTATCTTTATGTGTCTAGCATATGTTATTATATTAATTTAACTTGTTGTATATATGTTATCTATATGATAAAGTTCATTGTCACTTTCTTAAATGATCATTCTTTATTTAACTAGTTGGTTTGGTTTAATCATTTTAAAAACAAACACAGCAGAATCATGTGGAGGAAAAACAACTTACACAAAAAATTCTTATAGTCGTAGTATAATAATGTTGGCTTAAACTTTATATAATCTCTTCTAATTTTGTACTGTTTTATGTTTTTGCCAATCATATCGATTGATAAGAAATAGAAAGTTCGAGTACTACATGTTAATTGTATACATTAAAGACAAATACATTAACCATTGTACATGTTTAAGTATATAAGTATAAATATATAAACTTATTAGCAGTTAAAGGTATGGCACAAAAGCCAAATAACTTGAATAACATTAATCTTGCTTTTTTAAAATTTGATGAAATTCAATTTACTGATGTAAACAATGTTAATGTGGATGTTGTTAAAGAAGGTCTGAATGGTCATGAAATGTATGTATCTAATCCAAAGATTAGGGGCTCTGCATAAAGATATAGCAAAATATTTTCAATATTTTAAAGGTAAAATACATGGATTGTTTCTATACTAAATAATTGATAACTTAAACTATTATATCTAAAAATTGAAGGTTATTCCAATGGTTAATTCGTTGACCGCCTTATCTCCTTAAGTATAAGTACATACATGTACATGGAAGTAAATGATTTATTCAATTTGACCTACGTACAAAAACACGTAAATCAGGAAGTAAATGCTAGGGCATTAGAATAGTTCTTGCCGATTGAACAGACCTGCAAGTTTTGTAATATTTGTAACATTTAACGATACGCAGAATATATGCATGTAAGTTAGTAATCCTTTTACATGAAATGAAGGTCCATTTCAAAGAATATGAGTTTAGATATTGCTAAATATTGTAATATTATTGCTTAGATAAACACGTTTAGTAAATAATATGAAGAAAGTTAATGTATGTTTAGTACTGTATTGGATAAAAACGAATGAAGAAAAATGGTTACCGACGTTAAAAAAACATTATTATTCTATAAATCGCTGGTACTTCGAATTTTAAACACAAGTATAGATCCCAGAAAAAATTACACAACATCTGCATCAATGTCAGTTAGTATGAAAAAATACTACATTCTAATATTTTATAACACCGCTTTTATACACTGTGAAAGTAAAGGGATGGTTGAACTTCAGAATAAAACTAAAATATTGTATTTTGATGGATATATCATGTACTTGTAAAATCTGCGAATTACTCAACACAAAGATTCTGTGTGAAAAACAACAAGCAGAAAGTATCTGGATTGGTTAAATTAAATTGGTGAGATATATACATGTAAAATCACCTGTGCTGAAACGCAGACTTTATGCTGTCTTATTTTTATAAAGATTTGATATGGCGATTTGTTTGAAAATATGGAAGTTCTAATTTTATAAAACTATATTTACACACTGCCTTAAAAAATTGAAGGTTGAACAAATCATTGTGTATTTATGGACATGTCAGATAACAAGCAGAGATTATCTTGATATTATAAATTTCTAAAAATCTTTTACGGATTGGTGAGACGTATAAAAGCAAACGTGCGGAACTGGAGACTTTAATTCGTCGCATTTTCATAAAGAGAAAATATAAATGTTTAGTGTCCATTTCAGTTCGTCCTTTTAGACATCTTTCTATTTCTTGCAGTGTTTTAATAATCCATTATAAATTGATTTATGAAAATAAATGTAAAGTACATGCAACTTTCTTTAAGACTTATTCATTGTACAATGTTAAAACAGTAGCGGCAACGGTCCTTGCTAAATTATGATGATATTTATAATATCGCTTTTAAAATTAATTCACTATCAGGTGGTCTGAATAAGATTTCCTATCTTCAACAATTATATGAATTTTCAAGTATTATCTTCTCTGTTCATGAATATCAATGTGTTGTAAAAGAAACACATACGCATACACCGAGAATTGATTTTTGTAAAAATATGTCAATAACACTTGTTTCAAACATAACCATTTTTGAAAAAAAATTCTCTTACTTTTTTACCACAAGATTTTAAACAAAAATATTCTTTTTTGCTTTCAATAAGCAGTTTCGTGCTTTTCGAGCAGTAAATTGAATAATGCAGTGTTAGGTGTGTGCGTCTCCAGACCCTTTCAACTTTTATTTTCAAGCGCTTTGCAGGACGTGGGTCGAGGGGGATACCACTTTGTGTGTGGTCATATCGTAATTTCCTTTCTTATGGTGGTATTGAGCACCTCACTGTTGGGACGTATTATCTATCGAAAACAAAATTAAACCAATAAAATCAAGTATAAAATTTATTAATAATTTCTTTCCCAAAATTTCCCAAAACAACGTGGCGCAGTGGGTTGAGGGTTAACTATGGATCATTAAGTTATGAGATCGAATCTCCCATGGGATTTTAAAATGTTACACTTTCTACAAATATTTTAACTTCCTTTTTTTGTTAAAGGATGTAACAGTTGAAAATTCTAAACCGGTTAAAGTATTTTAATTATAATGCACTTTAATCCACATTAATATCGACTGATGTTCTATACCACCTTAACAGAGGCGCGTATGTGTCGACAACATCCCGCACAATAGAATTATAGTTTTCCACGTGGTCTTCAAGCGGTATTTCATCTGATTTCAAGAAACTCATTGAGGACGTATCTAATATTCTCTGTAGTAACTTTACGAACTTATCGGAAACTCAATTGTTTTATAGGTTCCTCTGCTTTTGAGACATCCAAACAAAATAGATGTCATTGAGATCTCCGGACACATTCCCTCTAAGATTGCATGATAAAAGATCCTTTACCACCGGCTAAGACAACATAATGGGGTTAGACTATCTGGTGATAAGCAAATCAATTCCCCTTATACTTAATATTTGAGGAATTTTAGTTACAAAACGTTAATAAAATAAAACAGAATAAATCTTTTAGATATTTAACTACATGTAACTTCTCAGCTAGTAAATGTATTTTTATTTGTATTCAACACACAAAAAAAACAAACAAAAATAAGAAACAAAGCGAATACCATTTATTGCTCTAAATATTGTATCATATCTTTTTCAATAGTAGATGTCATGCATAAATTAACACAGTCTCTAAATATTGTAAAATATAGACAGTCTGTTTACAAATATTATCTTAATTTATATAGTCAGTTTGATACACACACGTATGAGTAAACAGCTAACTTTTACACAAAATATAAACAGACAACCTGTTGTAACATTAGACATCAGTGCAGATTATTAAGATGTAGAAATACAATGTTGAATATATTATGGATTGGGAAACCCAATTTTCACAACGAGTACTCTAAACGTATTATATTTGGCGTGCACGATATTTGGCGAAAATTAGTTTTTGAACAAGTTGGCGTGGATTTGAATTAGCGTATTCTTGAATGTGACTATTCTATTACATGTACGCATGGCATTTAGCGATGTACTTGATTTAGCAGAAGCCGCATTCCGCCAAAAGCGCTAAATAGAATATACAGCCAAATGTAGTACGTTTACTGTATTTTAACAAACACATTTTTTAGTTGCAATACTTGATTTTCTTTAGTTTACGTCGTTTACTCTCAGCCACGAAGAGGTCGTCTCTGGCGTCCACACATAAACCCGATGGACGGTGTAAATCACAGTTTTCAATGTAGCAGAGGAACTGTCCGTCCTGGTCTATGATTTGGATTCGATTTTTGTCCCAGTCTGCTGCCAGGATCCTACTTTGGCTGTCTGTTGTAATGCCGTACGGTCTAAACGACGTCTTGGTACTAGAAGGAGGACCAGTGAAGGTAAACCGGAGTTTCCCGGCCTGATTAACCACCACTACGGCACCGGCAGTATAGTCAGCGACACATATATCAAGGTTCTTGTTCTCGTTGATGTATTTAATGTCACAAGATGAATAGAGGGGTTGTCCCTTATCATTAAATTCGATCGTTTGTTTCTCTGTGAAGCCAGAGTAACGCACCACTTTTGCTTTTCCATCATCACTGTACATGACAACAAGGAGGTCATCAGATGAGGTACAGCATACATTGAGAGGTCTCCACCCCTGTAGTTTAATCAGTGTCTGTATATCTGTATTCTTCACCATGTTGATAGATCTATCTTCATAATCAGTATAAACTAGGTCTCCATTTTGTGTAACTGCTATATCCTGTAGATAGTTCCCTGACTTGGTTTTAACTGAATTCACTAGTTCTCCCTGCAGGTTGTAGAGTCTCAAGATTTTGTCAAAACCACTTGTCCAGACATGTTCACCACTAAGACATGACACACTGCGTAGTTTATTTTGTTTTCGATAATCGGTGTCTATATCCATAACAATTCGTGGTTCATCAATTAATGGTTTGTATGAGGCAGAGGCGTCAGCACCTGGGGCATCCATTGTGTATTCGTGTGTTTCAATTTTCATAGAAAGCGAAGAAAGAGAACCAAAATATTGATATAGCTGTTCTTTGTTGATCTTCGGAGGGGTAAAACTTGGTAAAGAAACTTTGTGTTTAGGAGGCAGTCTTCTAAATTCTGTATTCCTTGATTTGTAGGCAGTGACAAGGTTGATATCGCTAGAGTTCAGTAGTTTCTCTAGATCAGTAGTACATTGTGCGATTTCAGAAATGGTGCGATTAATTTCATCTTCTTGTTTATTTAGAACAGCCAATTGTTTGGAATCCATTTCGTCAAGATTGGACTTAACTTTCTTTATAATAAAGTCTACTTCTCTGTGCATGTCTTCTCCATGTTTATTTATAGCTGATGTCAATTTCTGCGAATTGTTACTTAGATCAGTTTTCTGAACCAATATGTGAGATGCAATCTCCTGATATTTAGGATTAATGAACTTTTGTAGTTCTTCTAAATCTTTTTGAATGGCATCTTTTTTGTTTTGAAAGTATTTCAAAATCTCAGTAAACGCGTGACATTTATGTTCAGAGGAAGCACATGTTGCACAGATAGAAATATCACATTCTTCACAATAAAGTTCACATACTTTTGTGGAATGTTTCTGACATTTCGTAGTTAATCCTCGCTTATCAAATGGAACCACTTTGTGTTCTGAGGATTCATCTAATAGATGGTCCCCTACACAGGCTTTACAAAGATGTATGTGACAAATGCCACAGTACAAAGGGGGGACCGAGGTATCGCAACATTGACACCTTAACACGTCCTGTGCACTACGCCGGGGGTCCATCGTCAGACAACTTTTTTACAGCAGGAAATCCTGAAAAGAAATGCATACTTTTCTAAATTCACCTTTTCATTATCCCTAACATTCGTTCATTACACATTACTACTTGTGCTACCAAGTCAAGATTCCTCTTTTCTCTTACATGTACATGCATAATCAGAGGTTACAATATAGGTATATAAAAGTGGGTGTAAGAGTGAGAAGGTTATCAGATTAATGACTCACCAATCGGAGGTATTAAAATTATAGTTTGCTAAATTCTGTATTATTGATATAAAATCAACCCATGCTTAATAGAAAGTTTTTACAGACAGCTTAATTAATCAATTTTAATCTTAAATGTTATTTATGTACAAATAAAACAAACATCTCAATCTACTGACCTACATTATCGGTGTAAACCTTTGTCCAACATGGCTACCCCAGACTTTGTAACTACTTCCTCGTCTGTTTACCTGTATTAGATCACGTGATCAGTACACGGCAGGTGATTTAGGGGCGGATCTAGGAATGACTCTCTTTCCCGGTCCTTCGCTGCGCTTTAATTTTAATGTTTTAATTTATTTAATAAGCAATAACAAAAACATAACTATAAGAGTCAATATTCATTTGAATAATTTATATAATATTATACTTCAATTTATACAATAAAAATAATACCGACCAAAAATTATCTCCGGTGATTTTTTTTAGTCTATGGAGAAGACAGGAATACGGTTTATATTTGCATTAACTAACTCAATATTTATTAATATTTGTAATATTTTTATGTTACATAGAAGGAGTTTTTAGATGATTTTCTTGTATTTTCCCTATTTGTTTCACATTAACTTCTTACTGAACACTGATTTAGAAATAGACTGAGTTACCCTTCTTTAACCTTCGTCTAAAGGGCATCAAAACAACCTAATTTATACATTTTCCAACAAAATAGCTAGATTTCTACTCATTTCTAAGTATTACACAGCTACAATATCATAACTTTTAAGAAATACCAGTTAGTTTATTCCTGTTTGGATACTCTACCCAACGATGTGGTTTACACTTAAAGGTTTCCATGCTCTTGCATAAGAATCAGCACAGTCCAGATAACTAAATCTATAACTATGTAGATTTACAGCTTTCAATTAGAATATAAGATATATAAATGTAAGGAATACTGCAACTTACTACAGTTTATTTGGTAAACTAGAAATAAAATAAATGTTACATCCGATATTTCCCTTATAGAATACTTTCGGTAGAATATACATATACATGAATTTTGGTTTATCTATTAAAAGGACAAATACACGATATGAGATTGATTGTTTTTATGCCAGAAACGGTATACTTGTTCATTTTGAATGATTGACAAATATTTGAATTTTAGAATTGTGTTGCTTTATTTAGAGATAAGATATAACTCTGGAATTTGAGCATTTAATGTTCACTCATGATCATCGTACCTGGGCAGAACAAGTCAGGAATGTCCATCATATATACCCCTTTAAGATGATGTTAAGCAGATTCTTTGATTGGGGCTGCTTTTGATAAGGAATAAGGAATCATTCTTTTAGTATTATGAGGTGATAATTTCGGTCGGGGCGTGATCAAATCCAATGAAGCCCGAAGTGCTTTATGATAGATTTGATCACACCTCGACCGAAATTATCATCTCATAATATTCAAAGAATGATTCCTTATTACTTATATTTATATAATTTTAAGCCATCGTACGATTATATATGTAAATATTAATAAGCAAACCCCGCTGGTGCCTCGATTTGGCGTCATTTGTATTATGAGTTATATAGTAAAAAATCGATACGTAGTGTTATCACAAGCAAAGACACTGGAAAATGTAAATTTATTGTTATAACTTTGACTTTACGATCACGCTTTAATAAAACTGTTTCTGAAAGAAAAACTGAATTTGGTGATTACTAAGTTTGTGCTGGCCCTCAAATGGATCCAGAAGACGGAAGAGTTACAACAGCGGAAAAACTTTACAATGTATTTCCAAGGATAATTTCAGTTGCAAGTCTTTAGCTCCAGGTCTGGAAAAATTTGAATGGTGATTAATCTTTTTTTTTCAAGACAGAGAGTACATCTATGCAGCTAAGGTAACTAATACATGTAAGCTTTTATATAGGAAAGCTATAATTACTTGTTAAAAAAACACCTTTATAATTTGTCTTACATTCGCTAATGTAGAATAAGAAGAACCAGTATCAGTCCCGCCCATACAATTTAAATTGTTCGACTTTAATAGCGCCAGTATTGCGATAGTATTGCTTTGCATGTAAAAAAAAATTAATTTGTTACTTTGTTTTTCTACGCATGTACAGTTTTTTGTTTTAAATTCTTTATTCAGTTTACTTTGTTATGCACCAAATTTACACGGTAATATATAAGCTTTCAAAACACTTATATAACAAATCTTAGTTTCTATAAACATATTTAGACTATTTACATCTAGCATATATTTTTTTTAATATTATATATTTTAATATAGAAATCTACAACATCTGATTGCCCCGGGTAAGGACAAGCAGTTGAATATTAACTAAAAAACAGATAATAACAATTGAATAAATTTCAAAAGTTTACCTCTATATATTTTTGTTTTTGAAAAATTCATTTTTTTTTTTTTTAAAGTCCATTTCTTTGAGAGAGACCTTTTGAAAAATTCAAAAGTGTGTAAAATGATTGAAAATTTTCCTTCATTTTACATGTCAATTTTTATTTATAAATACAATATGATACATATGATATAATTGTATTTAAAAATACAGATTTTGAATTTTTTTTCTAAATAGAATACTTTAATGATGTGTTTCCAGCATACATCGAAATTCAAAATATAATTCAATCTTTGCCATAATCTTTGTACAGATAGACAATCAAATAAAACCTGCTTAATGTCTACTTCATTTTCACACGAACATAATTCACATTTTGCATTAGACCTTGATTTACATTTGTTTTGAAAGGAATTACAATTCAAAATATTATTTAACAACATATAATTAAATTCACTAAGTCTTTTGTCATACATGTTTTTAACCTTTCTTTCATAAATATCTTTCCAATTGTCTCTGCTAATATTAAATAATTTGTTTAATGTAGATTGGTAGCAAGGTGGTTTAATTTTTTTTATGAAGCAACTTTACATAGTAGAATTTATATCTCTTATCGAATATATCAAATGTTCTCTTATGAAAATTATAAAAATTTCTTTTCAGTATTGTTGTATAAAAACAACACCTCATATCAAAATCCTCACTTTTTTTTTTAATTATTTTCTTTAAAATATGCGTTTCATGGAACAAATTATTTTTTTTCTTTAGATCATTTGAAACTTTCTGTAGTGTTTTGAATTCACCATTTTTGTTAAATAAATCTTTAACAAACAAAATTTTCTAAAATTCTTGATTAAGGAGAGATAAAATCGACCCTATGTAAATCAGTTTTGAGAAAGCTACAGAATTTACTATACAATTTGTTCCAAAAATAGTAAGTTTTCTTCTTTTGTTCCATGATTCAAAACCATTTTCCTTATCATCGTAATTTTTTTCCAGTTTAAATCAAAACATCGTTCTTTATCATGTCCAATAAAAATTCTTAGACATCTTACAGCATCGTTTGTGACATTATTAGAATGTTTATCTTTAAGTTTTCCATAAATTGTGTTTTGTTTAAGTTAACTTTAGATCCCGCATGATCATAAACAGACGTTACTGTTTCAATGGCTTTGTCTAAGGAAAGCATGTCTCTAAGTGCTAAGGTAACATCATCTGCTTGTTGTGGATTTTTTATTGCTGTACTCATTTCAACAATTTTTATACCCTTTATATCATTATTAGTTTTAAGTTTTATAGCTAAAATTTCTGCAGTAAATTTTTTACCCATTAAATAAAATTATCTCCAAAATCAAATTTTTTAAGTACTTTAAATAAAAAGTTCCATTCTACCGAATCAAATGCTTTTTCGAAATCTAAAAACAATAATAATCTGTCTTTATCATACACCATACAATACTCGTAAATATCTAAAATAGTTCTGGCATTTGCGCCAATAAAACGACCGTTGATGTATGTAGTCTGTTCGTTACCGATTAAATTATTAATAACTTTTTGTAGCCTTCTTGCTATTATAAACGCAATAATTTTGTAGTCAGTGTTTGTCAAACTAAGAGGTCTGTAATAATTTAATAGATTTTTAGTATCTCCTTTTTTGAAAAGAACAGTATTTAATGCTAAACGTTGTGAGAATGACAGTTCTCGTATTTCAAATATTTGCATTAGCACATCATAAAATAAAGGACTAATAAGTTTCCTAAAACATTTGTACAACTCAGTTGGTAATCCATCTAACCCAGGAAATTTGTTATTTTTCAGCTTCTTTGCATTCTATAGATCCAGAATCTAGTATATCTTTTTCATTCTTCTTTAATTTTAGACAGTTAAAATCTTCTAAATAATCACATATTTTTCGTCTTCATTTTTTTTAGTTTGATACAGATTTTCATAAAATTGTGACATTTCTTTTAAAATATCAAAATTAGATGTAACGGTTTCATTTCCTCAACTTAACTCGTAAATAGTATTATTTGTTTGATGTTTCTTTTCTAGTCCTAGAAAGAAATTGGTTTTTTTTTACCTTTACTAATCCATGTTGTTGTAGATCTAACTTTTAGCTCCTTTAGCTATTAAATTATATAATGCATCAAAATCTGATTTATGTCTATTTCTGAACTAGGTAAGATTTCAATATAATCTATTTCTTTTTCTGTTGATTTAATCTTAAATCTTATGTTGTTTTTAGACTGTTTGGCATATATTAAAGAGAAATCCCGAACCTTTACTTTGAATAGTTACCACTTAGAAAAAGCGTCTAGAGTATCATCTAACTGATTAAAGATATAATTAATACCTTCTGTATAATTTTCTTTTTCTAAGTGGGAGATATTGAATTTCCAGTAGCCTGAGCCTCGTTCTAATGTATTGAAATTGGCACATATTTTAAATTATCAATGGTCACTCATTCTTGTGATATTATTATTATCATACCGAATTAAAAAAAAAAAGTCTTGGTAAGACCACCAATTTTTGAAATACATATAATAATAAATTGTTTGTCCCCTACCGGTTTTCACCGGAGGGGACTATAGCTTTCCTCTGCGTCCGTCTGTTCGTCCGTCTGTCTTTCCGTCTGTCCGTCCATCTGTCTGTCCCACTTCAGTTTTCCATGTTTTTTTTTCTTTATGCGTTAGAGGAATAATATGATTTTTGCTGAACAGCTTCAAAATGTTAAACTACGGATCGAGTTTACACTTTTGTAGCGTCTGGTTGACATATTTTCGAGAAAATTGTTTTTTTTTATATTACAATTTTTTAATGATCGGGTTGAATAAACGAAGAAAATATGTAGTCAGTAATAATATCATGCATTACTTGAACCATTCCTTGTATTGTTTCTAACAAACAAATAAGTTCTGTATAATAGTGTCAAGCATTTTGTTGTAAATTTAATCGACAGGGTTTTTTTTTTTTTGTATTTTTACAATCGGGTTCGTTATCGGGTTGGTCTGTTGATTCGGGGTACAGAATACGATAAGAAATGATATTCTGCATAACAATGCATTGTTTTCACAACTTTCTGCAAACCGGTAGGGGACGTATATTGCTTTTGCAATACTCTCAGAATGCCTGTTTTTGATGGAAAACTAGAAAGTAAAACAAGTGATTTTTTGGCAATATTTTTAAGCTTATATTTCAACATCTATACCAATCCTTTGATTTACATTAAAATAACAACTGGATAGTATCTTGCACCTTTTCAATGCATCTACTTTTAAACCAACCAATATCAGAGGCTCTGTCAGTCATCGTTAAAGCTAAAGCAATCTTACATAAAGGATTGTTAACTTTTCTTAACGGAGAATAATTTAAAACCGAATTGGGATTTGCATCAAGTAAAATATGATACGACAACATCGTGCAGCATGTTATCAGACCTGACCAAAAAAATGGTGAACAAATGATAGAGATATTAAAGATTATAGTTGGTAGGGGGAAATAGAGAATATATCTGAACTATTAAGGTCATTTGTTCGGAACGGAAGACCTTAATTCAAAATTAAAACCCCAAATTGTGTCTAGGTCAATAAAAATTCCTATAGAACACTTAACCGAATTACCGACCTGTTTAAAATGTTATTTTCATATGCTATAAATACATGAATGTTTTTCGAAGGGGGAAATCCAGTCGATGGTAATATTAACCGGACCGGTAATTATTACCACCGATTGGATTTCCCCTTTAAAAAACATTTATGTATTTTCTTCTAAACACAACACAATTGCAAGCATACCATAATGGGGATGTTCTTTTCTAAATTAATGAAATGGGTAAATGAAGATCCTGAACATGAAGTTAGAGAGGTAAGAAAAACTACATTATCTTTATTTAATATCGTTTGATTTCATAGTGCATTTTAACCTTCATTCATATAAATGCGTTGGAATGTTTGGAATGATTAATTATTAATTACTAATTAGAAGAAGTTTTGAAAGTTTAAATCTACATAATAGAAACACGGTAAGAATTGAATAGTTAGAACATTTGTATATTTGCTACTTAAAGGTATACTCTAGTTAAACGGTTACTCGGCCATTTACTTGGCACGCCTATACTTTTAAATTAAGGCATTTTTCTTGCAAATAAACTACAAAATGCCTGCACCAGAGTACTTGCTTACACCTTTGGTATTTGAACACATGTGAGATGAAGTCCGTAAGGTATATTTTAATTCTAACTGATAAATTAGTATTGTGCAATAAGTCTTAAACCTACTTTCATTTTCGATAAACAAGCCCGAAATAGCAAAAATGAGAGTAAGGTGGTGGACACGCTTTGATAGATCCAAGTCAGGGATAGTTTCGTGCATATACAAAATTGATGTTACATTTTTGTATTTCACCAGACCTCCAAAGAAACAAAAACAACCCAAAAATGTTATCACATTTTACGTGGTTGTCATGACCTTTTATTGTTATAGTGCAATATGCAACTGTGAAATGTATCCACCGATTACAAATGTTTTTAGCGGCATAAAAATATGATAGAAATATGATTGAAAACAACAATACTTCCCTAAAACGGCATTCTATTCAAGATAATGCCATGTCCTATATTACCAAACAAATGGACACCGATCGGCTTTGCTACTCATATCCATAATGAGTAACTTCTGGCCATTACGTTGAAAATATAAAATGAGAAAGCAGAAACCAATGTAAAAAAAAATTAAAAGCTATTTCAACTTAAAGGGGAGGGGTGTGCAATGCTTCTGTATTAATAAAAAAGGGGCAGGCGATGCTCACCAAAAAACGTGATGTCCTAGAATGTTCCGAAATCAATGAATAGGGAACAAGAGAGAGGCTAATTAAAGTTTTGCCTGATTACTTATAGTTACTTCATTTTTTTGAAATGTTTTTAACATTGGTTCATTGTGCTGAATAATCTGGTATGTCGTTGGTACTGGTCGGAAAAACCTCAAAAACCACCTACATTTGACTCCTTATCAAACAGTATTTGTTGTTTCCACGTCATTCAAACTTCTTCCCTGACAGTGAAAAGACCTATAAAAAGATTCAACAATAAGACAATAAAATTCCTTCATTACTACACAGTTTGTTTTGCCATAATTTTGAAGAAAACATATTAAATTCATCAACTAGTAATGTAAAATCAGCATTTAAGATATGAAGAGCATACAAATTACAATTGTATAAATAAACGTGCAAACCGTGGTTTTTAAATTTCATCGCAATGCACTAGAAAAACGGAAATTATTCTTAAAATTGGGTTAACTTGTAACTCTGTGAAAATATGTCCTGCACAGTAAATGTAAGCAAATTGTACCTGTGCAGTGAAACACCTGTTCATTCATTTGCTGTTATTTCCCCTGTCTGATTTCATATAGTTCTCGATAACTGAATATACAAATGATTTTTGAGAATTGATTTTAATTAACTCTCCTTTGCAGTTTCTTTGGCAAACCGAAACTGAAATAGTGTTTGGACCTACGCACAAATCTATCATCACCACTGACAAGACTTACTTCTTTAAAACAATCGATAAATTCGATGTAATATATGCTGAAGCATTTTTTAAAAGGAAACTTATTTATGATTACCTTCAAAATAGTCAGAATTTGAATAGTACGATCAAGTAAGATATTTTTTGCAGTCCTATGTATTCCTTCGCCAGAGCGTTCAACTTTATCGGCTGTCTCCATAAATCTCCGACAGCAGAGGGTCAGTCTATATTTAGAGGTCGCGTCATCAAGCTATCACGTGACCTGGTGTTGATAGAGAGTGTCTCTTTCTCATCGGAGATCAACAGAGACATCAGGGTATGTGGTTGAATGAGACTACATGTAGAGTTCATTATTGCTAAGATTCATACAATTTTTGAAATATTTCGATTACTGATACATAGTTTAATGGAATCAATTATATTCTTTAATATTACACAACATGATTTAGAAGGGTTTTTTTCGAAATTCTTGTCGGAAAAGTCCGAAAATGCTAAATATAAAAATGTGCGTAATTCAAATACAGATTATAAACTACTTGCCAAACAATATTTTAAATCGTTGATTTTGAAATTAATAATCGATAAAATCAACTTCCGTCAGTACTTCAGTACTTTAATTTTCTTCTGGAATTGAAAGAAAGACCAACCAGAATAACTTTCTACATTGTCATTAAAAATCGATTTTAAAATTATAAATATGTATTTTAGGGAATCATGTACAAATCCAGGTATGTGTAATGCAAACATTCTACAAATTTTAATTTTCTCACGATTTAAAAAAGAAAAGTTACATAGATATGTGAAAAAATGAAATTGTTGCCTTGATTAACACACAATAATATCCAAATTTTAAGAAACTCTTAATGATATCCCCATTAGACTTTCACCAGGGTAATGGTAACGTCATTAAAAAGAACATTTTCCAAAGTTTTTTCTTAAACCTGATTAGTAGAATCATCAATTTTTCAGTAGTTTTTTTTTTTTAAGTAGGAAAATATGTCAGCAGCCTTCGCCCATAATAAAATGCATTATAATTTTATATGTACCTTCATATAAAATATATCCGTTTATTTGTGGGCGACTGCTATGGGGACATTTCCCTCCTCAAAAACTATAAGAAAAAATGTTATTTTTTCTGTTGTGACTACTTGAAGGGAATAAGACAAATGTATAAAGTCATTATTTTCGTTGTGAAACATAAAATGAATAAACTGTTACTTTATACTCACATGTTTAAAAAAAATAAGACATTTACCACACCGTTTGTTTAAGAGGTCATCTCAAAGTTTGTTAATTTTTAACATCGGACCCTATGGAATTTTGTGTGAAATGTATCAATTTTGCACATTTTTTTTTTTTTTACATCTTTTTAAAACTTCTGCCCTTGGGATTTCTTTTTCCTTTTTTACATATTAAAGTTATTCCTTTAAGGCATCAAATGTTTAAATAAAAAAAAAACACTTTAACCTTTACCCTTTGTCCCAGATTTGTCAGATAATGGCTATTTTTTTTTTTATTTGACAAAGGCGAAAATGGTGATCTTTATTTAAACAATAAAACGCTTTCTTTGGAGATTCATTCGGGATATGAAGGCAGCGACATTGCAGGAAAAATACATAACCCGCGTTAGCGAGTTATTTTAATTTTTCCTGCAATGGTCGCTACCTTCATTACCCACATAAATCATCAAAGAAAGCATTTTATCCTTTATATTAACATCTTTCTTTAACTTATTAATAAATTGATTATGAAAAGTTAGTAAAATGCACTAAATTACTGTTAATGTAGATAAGTACGTTAGCTAAAAAAAACAGCCAGATCGTCTCTTCTGAGACTTTGAGTCTCTCATCATCATGATTATTTTGTGCAGTGTAGATTCAGACCAATCGATAAACAGGGCGGGTCAATTTCAGTTTGGCTGTTTCTATAGAGCTATGAATTGACTATATTTTTCCGTAAGAAAAAGAGGACATTATACATGGTAGATGTAATATAGTATTATTAAAACATTCAGACATATTTAAGGACGTTGTTTACTCATGGCTTGAGTTCTCAAATTTAGATTGTTATAAAGTTCAATGTCATGAGTAAAATTTGTTCTAAACACTAAAATTATTTATGAAATAAATTATTATTGACAAACCATTCGATATTTTTACTACATTATGGAATTAGGCTCAAACAAAGTTGGACTTTTAGCAAAACAGAGGAAATTTGGACTAAAATTTTCAGATTTTGTTTTTCAATTAAATATTTTTGGTAGTACTGTAATATTCAAAGTTAAGATTTTATTTGTTAGTCAACATAATTTTGCATGTTTTATGTTGTTTTTTCTAACTTTTTCGTTAAGATATTCGAATGGCACCCACTACAAAAATATTGAAAAACGCTTAAAGACAATAAAAGGCACCATAACTCGAAATTTTGATCATTGACCTCATATAACTTTTATGCCGAAAAAGTAAGGTCAATATACCTAGTTTAATGCTATACATGTTTTAGTATTATCATCATTCAATTTTTTGTAAAATTGAATCAAAAAAGGGAAGAAATTTGAAAATTCATAGAGGAAATTCGGACAGGAATATTTATAAAAACTTGGAATGAAAATCTTAATGCTTTTTGTCTGTTTTGTCTCACTGCCATTCATAAACTGTATTTCATTTTTGAAAGAGTAGAGCAATTTGATTTCTTTTCACAATTAAGAAAATTTCAGTCATAGTGTAAAATTTTTAGGGACTTTTCTTTAATTTTCAAAAAATATTCAATGGCCATTATCTCAAAAGTATGTCCTTGACCTAATTTTTTTTTAAAGTGAAGAATAGCACTACAATGATAGGTCTTTAACACACAATAGATGGTTTTTCATTATCATCAGTGGAATTTTTTTTTCATTCTGAGTAAACGTATACCTTAAATAATAAATAAATATATACCATCACATATTAAGGGTCAATAATATAAAATGCATGGCTACTGTCTTGAAACATATGAATTAAGCTATATTTTGGCTGGTTAAGAACGTGGGAGAGGGCTAGGCTTGCTGAACCGTCTTCACGTTTTCGACCCGAACCTAAATATAGTTATCAGTGGGACGGACAACTTCGGAATGGACATTTTTCCGGCGTTGCGCACCCCTTTACATTCACACTATCGACCAAAGTTAAGTACCAAATGGTGGGGTTTTTTTATTCTTAATAAATTTATGGGGGAAAAAATTGAAACAGTTTTAGATAGTTTTTTAGATATTTGAACTTAAACGTTCAAACCCCATGGGATTTTAGCTTGGAAAAAATACCCCACAGAAAACCCCATGCAAACCCCGTGGGGTTTCGCAATAAACCCCAATGGGCAGAAAACCCCATGAAAATAATATGTGTGGTTTAAAAACCCACTTTTTTCTTAAATAACAGTTTAGGGTTTTTAATCCCATAAAATAGATGTCATGGGATTTATTATCCCACATATTTATGGGGTATTTTATCCCATTTATTCATAATATAAAATTACAGTGTACTATAAATTTTACCAATCTATTAAAATACCAGTACTCACAGCGCAGACAGTATGTTAACTAAACCATAAGTTACTCGAGACTGATTTATTCATGTTTGCATTAGTTTAATGACTCTAGATTTTCTCTTGCATTGAATTATAATCCACAGATGCTGGTATTGTCTTCCAAAAATGCCTTTTTTTTCAAATGACAAGTGTCAGCATCAGAGGTATGCTATGCCATCCTTTAATGTGCCTAAAAATATGTCATGAAAACTATGTAAAATATTATGTTTAAAGGTTATAACTAATTCAAAATAAATTTTGCCCTGCTTATTGTAAAACTCTTTAAAATCTGACAGGTTGTAAATATTCATCAATACTGAACGACATAAAAAAACAAGATATAATATTATTGTATATACCAACGTTATATGATCCACTAATTACGGCATAAATTTACGGTTTATGCAATCATAAAGATTACATATAATGTTTAAACTTCTGTTAAATATCATAACATATTAAAACAGTCTTAAATCTATGGTCTCAGTAATTCAAGAAAATTCGGTCCAAGAATAATTTATTACCTATCTTTTCACTTAGAAATTAAAGAATATATAAACGTATACATTCAAAATGAAACTGATTTGCAGTCAATGGAATTACCTTTGAAAATGGACAGAAGAAACACAAACTTGGCAACACTAGCTAGCCCTACCAAGTACCAAGGCAAGTGATGGAGTTGAAAACCGGATGTCGAAATAGTTACCGACAAATCGGGACACAGATATTTCGATTAGAGCAGTCGATCTTTCGTGAACTTAAAAGTATAATGCCGTTTAAAGAACTCGAAAATCCTACGAGTAATTTAACATCCTGAACACCGTATTATTATATAAATTATTCATCTAACTATAAATATGATGAATTTATAATCATTAGGGGGTGGGGGGGGGGGGTACAACAATATTAAATGCAGTAATAATAAATATACAGCAGTGTGGAAAATGTAATATATCACAAGTAATAGCTTTCCAAAAAGCTTGCCTGACTAAACAAAATTATTCAGTAGAAGCATGCATGTATCAATTAGGCTATCATATTAGAAATGAATTTTAATTTTCGCTGCTGATCATAAATTTATAAACGGAATTTGCAAATTAAGGACGAAATGTCAGTCTTTTCCTAGATCTAGAACATGTAAATATATATCAATTGAAATTCATTTATTTTATTAATTCATTTTTTAGGAATGTACATATATCATATAAGTTTGGGTAAGCTTGAAAGCTGGAAAGTAAATAGTCTGGTTTTTTTTAATTGTACATGTATTTGTTATATCAATTAAGATGCAAAATCAACTGAAAGGCATTTTTAAAAATTTCCAACCATATGAAATATGAAAGGGTATACAAACACATTTTGATTTTGAATGTGTGTGGGCAGCTTAATCAAAATCATCTTGACAAGCAATTAAAAAAGGGTGAATTCTCAAATTCATGAAAAAAACCCCTAACTGTAACTTCTATTCAATTGGAATTCCTTATTTGCAGTTTCATTTATTGCATGCTCCTACAAAAGTGGAGGGGGGGGCAAATCCATGATATTTCCATTTATCCTTTAAAGTTCAGAAAAGTGCCAGCTGCCAAAAATGTGGGGAGGGGGAAGCAGCCTCCCTCACCCCAACTCCCGATGCTACGTGCCTTTGATGTAAACACATGGTGTGCTCTGGGGTATTCGCATGATCCCGATTAACGGACTCTCCAACAAAAACTATGAATGAGACATTATGGCGCGAAATCCTGCTATTACCGAGAGCCATTGGTAGGGGGGTTAGATGAATTTTTGACATTTGTTTTGTAACATCTATATTCATGTATATTATACTTTGGTTCGGATGTTTTGGAAGAAATCTATCGAATTTAGAAACACATTTGATTAGTAATTGTTAAATGTAGTAATGTACATTTAGTAAGACATGCGAATTATGATCCCTTTTCAAGATTAATGAAATTGCCCAACTGAACGAAAATCGGGTCACACCCCGCTTTGGCGATTTAGTTCCTCCAGTAAATATTCCAGCTGTATAAATATATATTTGTTTTAATCCAAACTGATGACTCTCTTGTAATATTGATAATCCAACACCAATTGGTACTTACATTGTACCGTAATAGACAATATGTTACAACTTGTTGCGATGACCCCCCTCCCAAATATGGTGGAATGCTGATCAATTCTTAAATCAGGATTACACATGTATACTGCATGGTGAACGTCCCTTTTACTTGAAAACTCTTGCTCGCTGTTGTTATTACATGCCATATAACATTTTTCATCAATTGTGAATGTAAATGCTGACATCTTAAACATGCATCGATTAATCTTTTTTGTGAAATATCATGATATTCTTTGTCCCATTGTCTGCACTGTTTTGGAGATTGCAACTTTTAAACCTTAGATATGCCTGACGGGGGTACTTAAAGAAAAATCGCGTTGATTTTTTTCTTTTCCTTAGAGTGTTTTAGTGTAAGAGTATAAATTTTGTGAGAATGTCCAGGAGCTATTTTGGACAATAAAAAATAGATACCATGGCTATAGAACATCAGAGCGTTGTGACAGAATCGGTGCCTTTAAATATACTGTAGCAGCCTTTCCCAATATTGATTTTTTTTTTAATTAATTCATAACATGTATACCGATAAGTACCTCTTATCTATTTCTTCCCCACTCTTCCCCATGTACGAGGGTTGTCCCAAAATAGCGTAGACAAGTGGCGTTATTCAGTTAATCGAAGACAAAGGAAGATGAAATTTGTGCCACAAAGGGTTTAAGAAATTAGCATTCAAATAATGTTTTAAAAGCAAAAATTGTTTGAGATTAAATTAGTGAAATGAAAGCATGTTAGGTCAGAAATTCAACATGCGGCGCAATGTCAAAAACAAAAAGTTAAAATCAACATGATGAAATGAAAATTGCGAGGAAAAGTACATTTCGAATGAAAAAATGCAAATAAAACATACATAGATATTTGATAATTATTCTATTATTCACTCAGAAAATGTTTTGACTATAACAAAACTTTTGAATATTTTATAGCGCGTTTTGTGACAAGTTGAAAAGTTAACTCGTAATGAAATTATGATGTCAGCGTTTAAGGCGGCGGAGCAGTAACTGATACAATTTTGTAAAGACCATGAAATAAATCCTAAGCGGCTTTGGAAGTAAATGAAATAAACAAAATCGATGAGAAATGCGTTTTGTGAATAAGTAGTTAAACAACATTGAAAATATTTGAACAAGTATGATGACAATTAGTGGAAAAAAGAAACTCCGAACGATATCAATGGACGTCAAAATGTTGAACGACACATTTCGGCAAGACGGACGTTAAACAACAAGTAATACAGGGCAAGTTTGGAGCCGACAGATCGTTTGTACTTAGAAAATATTAAAAAAAACAAAACCAAAAACTAGAAATTTATGTTGAATGTGCACTCAGGGTATGACTTATCTCAATCATGCAAAAGCTGGAATTTTGTTTAAAATCACAGTTCCCATTGCAATTAATTTGGCAAGTATATATAATGGCTAACCTTTTTACAAAATAAGCCAGTGCTTGAAATACATAGTCATAGAGAACAAATCATGCAATCTTTGGAATGATTTTAAAGCTTAATCATGAGAATACTTGGAGTGATTTTACACCGGAGTAATAACTGAGTCTAAGGCCGACGAAAAGGCATCATAATCTAAGTAAAAAAATGAGGCACATTGCACAGTTGTATAGTTAAATATATTCTCACGATTTCATGAACTGAACAAGACCAAGCCCTGTGTATGTACATGTGCTTTCTATTCACTATCCAAATTTCAACACACGTGTATACACATCATCGGAACGCTGTGTATATACTAAACATATCAATGCTGCTTGCATATGTACTTGATTTCATGTTGTCAAATTTGTATCGAGCCGAGAAGTAGCAACTGTTACTGGAGTGTTATCATTTTTATTTTCGTGGCATTTTACAGAAAGAAAATTTGGAAAAAAAATCATTGCCGGTAGTGAGATCCGAACCCACGACCCTTGGGTCCGTAGGCAAATGCGCTACCATATGCGCCAAGGCGCCCATTGTTTTCCCTAGATGTAATTAGACATTTGAACGATATCAAAAAGGGTCATTAACTGACTATGGGAAAATAATAAATAAATGTTTTTGTTTTTGTTTAACTATGATATTTTAAAATCTCATTACCTATTTTTACATTCATCAGATATGATTTAGTATTCAATAATCGTTTCTCGTTTAATTACCCTGTGCATCGGAAGGTATTCATACCCAGGCGGCAAATTTTATCGATAACAGCTGGGGGTGGGGGGGGGGGGGTCGAGATTAAAAACCTAATTTGACTCGAAATAAAGATATATTCTACGACGTATCCAATGATTTTTACATTTAATGTTATATTATTGTCACATGTTCCCTGCACTGTTGCACATTCAGAACGTCTAAAAATGAATGTTCGTGAATCCCGAGCTGACACAAATTCGCTTGCGGGAACGTTTAAAACAGCTGTAGTATCCCGATGAATTTGCAGGATCAGGTTAAATCCTGTTTTATGTCATGGTAAAACGTAAAAACTCCAAAACTCGTTTTAGTTATAATTTTAGATAATAAAGTAGCAGAGAATCAAGAATTTGTGATAATACCTCGTCATAATGAACCGTAGCTAACCTTATAGCTAGAACTTAAACCAGGAATGATTGAACAATTTTTCTTACCGAAAAAAACTTTTTTTGAAACTTGAAATATACAGATGGTTATTGAAATTAGAATGCAGAAATCATTTATTACTGATAATTTTATTTAGTTGTTGAAGATATATAAAGATATTTTTACAGTAACTTTCAGTACAATGCACACTGTTTGATATGCTTATTCATTGTTACACTACAGTAATATTCTCTGATAATTGATTATGGCTTGCATCTTGTTATTTAAATGATAAAATCTAGAGAACGTATTTTATTTACTTCTATGTAATTAATGCCCTCGTAATTATCATCACACGCAAGAAACGGGTATATACATGTAATTATATATCCCCACTCTTGCATATAGGCTAACAAGAGAGTTCAAACTTCACCGCTCAACTGAACAAAGATCGCTATTATCATCGCCGCTCCATAAGCTGGTCAACGGTGATACATCTTTGCAGAAAAAATCCGACGAAGGTCATTTGATAGGTGATTAACATAACATTTTATTATCCATTCAATTTTTGCTCTTATGAAAGTACCTATAACAAGAGGGTGACTAAATTAATGGAGTTCAACTAAATAATACTGGGATTAATTTCAAGCGCATACATGTACCCAATACAAAATTATTTTAAAATTAAAATCTACTTCCCAACCCCATTGCCTTTAATCCCAACCCCCCGATCTGGTAGCGATATACTTCCTGATCAGGGCCGTTTAAGCGTTCACATGATCAAAATGCACGGTTTTAGAACTGGTCCAAGTTGCATATATTTTATTATTATACTTTCATGTTAGATACTGAAATCTGATTGGTTTATACGCAGTTGATAATTCGTTTTATTACCTAATCAAAGGGATTTTGTTGTTTTATTACAAATTAAATATTTGCGTCTATTTTGAAGTGCCGGTCAATAGACTGCGATCTATTAGACCGCCGGTCAATAGACTTCGATCTATTGGACCGCCGGCCAATAGACTGCGATCTATTGGACCGGTAACGTATTTCAGAACGCGGGTATGTTAATGTTACATCCTTTCTCATGGAATGTATATTCCTTTACACAGACGCTGTTTTTAGTACTTGGTGAAACCAAATTCAATGCTATATCAAAATGGAGTATCAAATAATCAACAGTTTTAAAGCCTCATATAAGGTAAAAGACTACATGGATTTAAAATCTAAGGGGTTGAAGACTCCCCCTTCTCTGTGTAAACTAATATTAAATTGAGATGTTGTAATGCATGCAACAGATTTTGTGCACGTAAAAGATGAAAAAAAAAATCTTAGTATATTGCATAATGGCACGAAAACCATCTGCAATATGCAAATTATCAACCCCGAAAAGTAAAAAAGGAATTAGGTAATAAAACAATTATTTAATGCTTGAACAGTCAATAGACCAGAATTTTTTTCCCTTGGTGCAGGGAACAGCTCAGTATGATCTATTGCCCTCGGCCGTTGGCCTCGGGCAATAGATCATACTGAGCTGTTCCCTGCACCTCGGGAAAAATATTCTGGTCTATTGACTGCTCAAGCATTAAATAATTGTATACTATTACCCTCAGCGTAAGCAGCACACTTAGCAACGGGTAACACAACAAATTGTTACATTCGCGTAAACTATGAGCATACGGTTCGCCAAAGATATATAAAAGAAGTTAAGTTTTTTTTTTTAAATTAAGACATTCAGTATATTAAGATAAATAGTGCCTGTTTAGGAGGGTAAGAGTTGAAATGACACCCCTCGAAAACCATTGTCAACCGCCGCTTCGCGTCAGTTGACAATAGTTTTTTCGGGGTGACATTTTCAACTCTTACCCTCCTAAACAGGCACTATTTATATAATATCGATTATAAAATACGTGTGTGTGGGAGGGAGAGGGAAGGGGTGCTAGCGCTTAGTCTACCTTTAGCTTTATTTTCTCCCTTAATTTCTTCTTCTTCTTTTTTTTGTAACATACTCCCCCAAAAAGTGAGAGGGGGGGGGGGTTCTATGATAATTCAATTTTAATAAAAATCTTTGCTGCGAGAAATAGCCCCCACCCCCACCCCCCCCCCCCCCCCAAAAAAAAAAGGTTGATTATTATTTGCAGCCCCTGTCCATTACTTTGTTCCTGCTTACATTTGCACAGCTCGATCGGACATGTACCTTTGCTCTGTTGATTGTAGCATTAGGAGAACAATAGGGTGGTTAATTGGTATACACAGAACCTGTCCCGTTACAGTTCAGTTCAGTTCATTTGTTCGCTCAAAACCAAAGACACGTAAGAATTCTTAGTTAATTGCAAGGTCTGTGAAAGAACAATAGGTGTTAATGAGGTATAGACAGTGTGTCTCCTTGGTTCATCTCAGGTCAGCCCACTCTCAATTGCTAATCAAAAGCTTAAAACAAAAGTTAACAGATCAGTTTTAACAAAACTGGGAATTAATCTGCAATAATTCTTCAAAAGGTGTTATATATAAGTTGTTTACTAATTTCGACTTTAGATGCCAACCGTATGTTAATTATTGTAATTTAAGTAATTATATGAAACAAGCATTAGCTAGATTTCGAACTTCAAACCATTTACCTATTGAAACTGGTAGATGCAATGACATAGAAAGAAGTAACAGGTTATGTAATTTATGTAACAGAGACATTGGAGATGAATTTCACCATATTTTGTGTTGCAATGTGTTGAAAAACGAAAGCGAAAAGTATATACCAAATTTTTATCTTTTTTGACCAAATGCTGTTAAATTTAACGAGCTTTTTTCTTCAAACAATGTGAGCTTATTAAGCAAATTATGTAAATTTATAAGTATTGTTAACGAGAAGGCTAAACCTCCTGGTTATTAATCTACATAAAATTTGTACTTTAATACTTCATATATATTTTGTAGAGAACCATTATAATTGGTTTTTTTTTCTCTACTCACGCATAAAGTATATATTGTGTATATGTTTGTAATATTCTCTATGTTGTGAATTACAACCAAAGAGATAAAATAAACTGTTAAACTCACCTTAGTTACAAAACACTCAGGGCTACATTCTAATTAAATTATTCATTCAAACACAAAATTTGAAGACAAATGTAATATTATTAAAACACACATGCTGCATTTTTCTTAATTTGGGAAAGTTTTAAGGATTTTTTATTAACATGTATACTCTTATTTTGACACAATATACGTACAAACACCAAATTTTGCAATTTCAGAGAGAGAGAGAGAGAGAGAGAGAGAGAGAGAGAGAGAGAGAGAGAGAGAGAGAGAGAGAGAGAGAGAAAGAGAGAGAGAGAAAAGTCTATTAAGATGAAAAAGCCAAGCTTCTTGTCTCTTATAGTAATCTTCTAATCTGCAATTCAAGGTAGCTATATATTTTAGAGTTAATATATGTCTTTTAATATTTTAATAACATGAATTGTTAGTGTTTCATTAAGACACCTGACGGCTGAACCAATCACCTTGTACCGGGTAATAACAGTTTCTGTAAATTGCTTTTAAGATTAATTATGACCACTTTTAATTCAAAAAACATTTTTATTACAATCAGTTATGTCAAGAATTCTGTACATTTAAACGATGTAAACACATTGACTAATCCCCTTTAAATAAAATGTTTCATGTTATATTTTACCCCTTGTCTAAAGTCAACACAATAGTCGTAGCTGCAAGATGAATTAAAAGTTTACCGGTACTTTGGATCCTAATGAACTTAATATAAGTCATTAGGGACCTACATATTGCATACCAATTTCAATAGGAGACAGCTAATCACTAAGAACTATTTTATGACTTTCTGCAACACGATATAAGCCTGAAAGTAGAGCATTTCTCCATTTCACCAAATAATTGACAGGTACAAGTAATCTGAAACAGTCCCTTGCTTATGACCTTTCACTTAAACTAACATTCTATAAAAAAGAGTTTTGTATTCTAATAAGAAAGAATATGCAGTTCTAAAAAAAAAGTAAACCCCATAATGCCACTTCCATTGAGGTTTAAGAAAAAAAAACAACCATTTAAGTGATCCCACTATCTCCACTTCACTTAATCATCTTTCTATAAGTATAAACACAGATTCATGGGGTTTAAATTTCATTCAGTAAAACATTTTTACTAAATAATCATTTAGAAATCAATTGCTCTTCAGTCTCCTCTAATAAGAAACCTTAATTATTCAATACTACAAGTATCTTCATGATATTGTCATGATAAAAGCATAACATCACATAGAAATACCCTTACATTTATACCCTCCCCTTATCTTTTGATTTTCATGAAGTGCAGCTAGATGTTAAAAACCGTTCACATATAGGATCATAAAACCTATGGCAATTTCCTCGAGTCACTTCTCACACACATTTGAAAACAATTGTCATAGAAACTAAAAATTGACCTTTAGATTTGTAGCATTTTACATGTATATATTTATATATAGCCACAGACAAAGAGACATTCCATCCGGCATATGATATTTCTTGATTCCATGAAAAAGTTAGCTTTAATTAAACACTCATTTTTAGTGAATATCTTATATATATACTTATAGCTATATGGAGTTTCTACTCTCTTGTCAACCATGCTAAAGCAATAAGACCTACATGTATAGCTACCAGTGTGATGCATGCCTTTAAGTAAACTAAGATTAATATACAGCTGGATAGCTGCATGGTGATAATAGAATTTCATGGAAAATATTCAAATTTTACCTATGTTTTTCTACATGTATATAAAATAAATATTCCAAATATATATGGATTTTTTGTTCATTTTGAAAATAATTTTCAAAGTAGATGTTATTTTTACAGTTCAAGATACATTTACATATTCTACATGTTAACTAAAGGATGAGGTGATTTTCAACATGTACTAGGTGTATCTTACATAATTTAAATATAACTTTGGGACAGAAGAAGCAACAGAGCAAACATGGGTTTTTTCACATTTTGTTTTCTATGATAACTGTCTCTACATGTCAACTTAATTTCAAATTATTTTTTTTACTGTAACAGAAACAAACACTTGTGCTAGGGTCATAGACCCCTTCACGGTAATAATGATGGCCGTGATTCGAACACGGGCCCCCTGATTCTCTAGTCAGGTGCTCTACCAACTGAGCTATCTTGCCCCGGTATTCGAACTGGTCTGACCATCACAAGTACTTAAACTTCACCATTATTGATCAAATTTCCCTGCAAGAGAGCAGTACCACTCTTACAGTAAAGGGGTCTATGAGGTTTATTAAAACCCTATTCCAAGTTAATGCATTTCATAAATTGTAAATACCTAAAATAACAGTTTAATGATCATTCCTGCTGTTAATCGACTGCACTTATTATGCGAAACGCCGGAAAAATGTCCATTCCGAAGTTGTCCGTCCCACTGTTTATAATACTTTGTTTCTTTTACTCAGTGTTTATACATCTAATGGTCAGCTATCAATTTTTTGTATTACGCCACAAGTATGACGCAGCTAAGACGGAAGACCTAATCATTGCTTGCAACGAGCTCGTCTTTAGTTCTGACTATATTCCTTAAATAACCATTCAAATGTCAGGTCCCTCCCCTCCTTTTTCATTAATTAGACCAGTCTTTTACACAAAACTATAAATATATCCACTGCCATCTTTAACATTAGGTCTAAGAGTTTATTTCTCACAAAAACACTTTACAAACAGAAAGCTTTTAATGTTTTTAATTTGAGGAATTGAGCTAATTCATTCTGGTGCATTGAGGTACACTTTTCTTCTTTCTCATATAGAATTTTCAAAAATACAATAACTAGCAAGTAGTGGAGGGAGAAAATGTACTTTTATGCTCTCATGTATTTTAATCGTTTTATAAAGTGATGGGGGGGGGGGGGGGCTAAAGGGAACTGGAAGTTAACCGTGAACACCAACTGAAAATTTTGTTATTTATATTGCATATGATCTTATTTTCGGTAAAAATGGTATTCCATAAATGTAAATATGTCAAAGATTAAGAATATGCAAAAATAAGTGAAAATTCGGATATTAATTTTTGGTTAATCTACCGAGGGCCACATGGCACAATGTCCTTTGAACGCCCATACACAGCCAGTGTTGCTCAGGTGAGCGATGTGGCCCATTGGGCCTTTTGTTTAAGATAACTGTGTTTGTCTTCAAGCCAACTTAATCAAAAAAAAATTATTACTTTAACAGAAACAAATACTTGTGCTAGGTTCATAGACGCCGTCACGGTAACTGTGATGACTGCTCTTTTGCAGAGCAAAATGACTGTGATTGGTGAAACATGACGTACCATTAACCCGTGTCCCCTGAATCTATAGTCAGGTGCTCTACCAACAAAGCTATCTGGCGCCGGTATTTGAACAGGTCTGACCGTCACATTCCTCTCCCCTTAAAATGATCTTCGTCCTTGAAGATCAACCCAGGCTCATCCCCTGGCAGGAGTTAACCTGTCAGTTCCAGGGGTTGGTCACAGCACCAAATGTAACGGGATGGGAGAAGTAATGACGGCTGGGATTTGAACCCGGGCCCCCTGATTCTCTAGTCAGGTGCTCTACCAACTGGGCTATCTAGTACTGGTATTCGAACTGGTCTGGCCGTCACATATACTTAAACTTCGCTAATATTCATCAATTTTTCCTGCAAGAGAGCAGTACCACTCTTGCAGTTAAGGGGTCTATGAAAGTTATTGAAACCCTATTCCCGTGCAGTTAATTCATTTTCAGATAAATTGTAATTACTAAATAACAGTTTAATGATAATTCCTGCAGTTAATCAACTGCATTTATTGTAACTTAATTAAGTTTATTGATCTATTTTTATTTAATATAATTTTCATGAAAAAATATGGATGCATGACAGTTATAATTTATATTCATATCAAACTGAAACAACAACAAAAATTGCTGCCATATAACATGCTTAATTCATAGTTTAATTATTAAATTTATCATCATATTAACACTATGCCAATCAAATCAGTAAATCATATAATAAATCCAAAAATGGAAAGGGATAACCTTATCTACTTATGTAATATATATAAACCATTTGCTATATTAATTCCAGGTTATATGGCATATTGCATTCATAAAGTTTTGGATTTTTTAATGATGCAAAATAATCAATCTAATGAGTCTAAATATGTTCGACATTCAGGGATGTATTTATCACTGGGGACCTAGCTTGCTCTCAGAGAAGTTCAGATATTAGTTTGCAGTCACTGCTGTAAGATATACCCAATTTAAAATACCATGTTAAATGTCAACATACACTTGCCTCGGAAGTAGATATCTTTACCACGCTTCGTGCGTGTGTATACTGTACTCCAATATATGGTCGAGGATACACCTGTACACTAATGTTAAAAAAAAAAAATTTTTTTCTGAGAAAACAATCGTCACCGCGGTTCTGCCGGCCTTATAACAATGTTTTGATCTATTTCTAGAATATTTCAAAATATTTTTTTTATTAAAAATGAAATAACTTCCCCAATTGCATGTTCTGATTATAGTCAACACCTGTCATAGTCTTAAAAGCGCTTACTGTTACGTTATTATCAGTCTGGAAAGAACAATCTGAAACAAACACGATGCAACATTTGAACAAGAGTCACACTCACAGTGTTTGGACTGAATCATGCATTTGTAAATTGTTTCTTGTGTTAATAAGGGGGGCAGGGGTGAATTCCTAGAGAGGGAGGATGAAAACCAATTTTAAGGGGTAATAAGCACATTAAGGGGAATGTGTGTGGGGTGTCTTTAGGTATCTTAATTTGGGGTTTCTCTTTCTTTTAACTTGGAAATGCATGCACTTACACTGGAAAGTATATATATGAAATAGGGTTTGCCAGAAATTAGCAATGTAAAGTTGCTAGCTAGCTCTCAGAGAAGTTAAAACAGTTTGCAGTTACTACTACAAGATATACCCAATTTAAAATACCATGTTAATTGTCAACATACACTTGCCTCGGAAGTATGTATCTTTACCACGCTCCGCGCTTATGTATACAACAGAGTTTATGACCACTGTTCGCTGATGCAATCATTGTACTCCAATATATGGTCGAGGATACACCTGTACACTAATGTAAAAAAAAAAATCGATCTTGTTTTTGAGACGACAACCGTCACCGCTGTTCCGCCGGCCTTATAACAATGTTTTGATCTATTTCTAAAATATTTTAAAATATTTTTTTTTAAAATGAAATAACTTCAAAGCAGACGGTACCATGTGTTAGCTTACCCAATTGCATGTTCTGATTTTAGTCAACACCTGTCGTAGTCTTAAAAGCGCTTACTGTTACGTTATTATCAGTCTGGAAAGAACAATCTGAAACAAACACGATGCAACTGCTCAGAGTCACACTGCTTGGTCTGAATCATGCATTTGTAAATTGTTTCTTGTGCTAATAATTTTCCGAGAATCTAATGTTCGATGCCGTGAATCAGTTCACTAAATATCATCTTCAAAGAATTCATTTGGTGTTAGCACAAAATAAGGGATTGTAGATTTTTGCGTAGTTCATACTCATAAAAAAATAATATCACGAGTTCTTCATCTTGACGAACACAGAACTTCAGACAGTACTGGCACTGTACCACTTATCGGCTATAATTTTACGTTTTCTTATCGTGTTTCATTATTTCTTGATATATTGGAATAAAACTTTTCATACTTTAAATTGTGAACTCTTTATTAATTCATCGGTTAGATTACATCATCATTTAGAACTTAAAACATATTGTTTCTGTGCTTTTTAGCACGCCCCGAATTTGCCGAGGTTTTATGATTTACTGTACCAGTTATCGGCTTCGTGATAATAACATAGTAAAATCCTTGTACATGTTGATTTTATATTCTGCAAAGTGTAAATTAAATTATGTCTCTTGTGGGGTCAGCCTATAGGTCGTAGGGGTTATTATACATAAACAAAACTCATAAAATTATTCGTTTATTATCATACGGTAATACACAAAATCTTACGCTAATCAATACATAATTATACAATCAGGCGTTCAACTGCACCATGGATCTCTCGGAATATAGCGAGTTCCTTTTGTTTATAAATGTTATATGTAATGATATTATATGCCAAATCAAAGAAGGGATATAATTACGTATCACAAAGAGGTCATATTCTATTGTTAACATATTACGTCACTTCCCCCACAGCTGAAAGTGCAAAGATGTAAATCAGCGGTAAACAATGATCGTTAAAGCTCATGTTTAAAACATATTGAAGAAAGTTTTCAAGCAAACTTTCTTTTCTTTATTCGAAACAGACGACTGAATTAAAAAATCTCGGATATTTGCGTGCTATAAACCCGAACCCACAGTTTAGCCGATATCTGGTCTTAGCCGATAACTGGTATAATACCAGTATGGGCTGCTATAAATTTTCCTTAATTGATTTTTAAACACTAATTTTCAGCATAAATATAAAAACTAGCTATAAAGATCCATCATACATTTGAAGAGTAAATAAAACTTTATAAATTGAAAATTGTACTTGTAACTTTGTAAATTGACTTATGATAATTTGTAAGGTATATCAACCATTTAAAAATAATGATAATTTGTAAGGTATATCAAGCATTTAATCGGCCTTATATCAGACATTAAGCAGATTCTATTACTTAACTTCAGATTAATATTTTATGGGGTTTTTTACCCCATCATCATTACTTTAGTAAATATGGGGAAAAAATCCAACATTAGCATTAAATATAGGAACAAAAACGCCATCTGATTTTTTGGGGGGAATGGTGTTTTTTTTTACCCATATATAATTTCATGGGGTTTCTTGCCCCAAGGGGTTTATTGCAAAACCCCATGGGGTTTATTGCAAAACACAATGGGGTTTGCATGGGGTTTTCTGTGGGGTATTTTTTCCAAGCTAAAATCCAATGGGTTTGGAACTTTTAAGTTCAAATATCTAAGTAACTATCTAAAACTATTTCAATTTTTTTTCCCCATAAATTTATTTAGAATAAAAACCCCACCATTTGGTACTATACTTTGGTCGATAGTGTGAATGGAAAGTGGTGCGCAACGCCGGAAAATGTCCATTCCGAAGTTGTCCGTTCCACTGTTAGTTTATACTTCAAGACATTTATGTTTATTCCACAATATATATCAATTTTACGCATCAAACGAGCTATTTTCATTAATTTCGCTAAATATCTGCAGTTGAAACTATCATGTCATGGCGTCAACCAAGCAAAAAGATGACGTCACAATACAAATGAAACGCTGCGCGAAAGCTTGCGTATTCGATCAGTACTCGGCCTCGTTAAGGATAATTTTTTACCTAACATCACGTATTGATATATGATCCATAAGAACCAACAAGTTTTAGCGTTGAATTTACTTTATATGTTTAGTTGATCACTTTTACCAAACAAACTTTCTTGACCATACAAAGTTACAGGTAAGTCACGAAAAATCACGAATGTCGGCTGACCCGTACTATGTTGTTGCATTTTCAAACCTTCTTTTTTTTTAAAATTCAGGCGTAAAATAATGCAAAAAGTAAAATTCAGCAAACGCGCCAATCGATCCACTTACAGAGTAACGTTTCAAATAGACACAATTCAAGTAGGTTCGGCTCGATTCCATCCCGGATTTTAGTGGAATTGAATTTCCTTCTTCTATGTAGGCACATCTCGGATCGCCGCATTTTTTTACGGACGGCACTTCCTACCGCATTGTAAATATGGCCTTGGTCAATATGTTTTAAAGAATCGGTGCTTGTCGTCGGATACTGATTATGTCCTTGGATTGTAATAATTTCTTCATATTTTCTGACTGTTCTATAATAGGGTAAAGTCGTTTTGCGTCTGTTAAATTCTTTGGGTATCTCTGTCGTTGCAGAAATATTTTTAATTATTCCAGACGTTTAGATAGTAAGGTTTTGTCTGTGATAATTTACAAATTCTACGTGCTAAGTTACATGTAAACAGAATATTGCGTTTTGTGTGGGAAGGGTGGCATGATCTAAAATCCAGATATTGGTGTGTGTCTGTGTGCTTATAGTATAAATCCATTGTAAATTGTATTGATTCATTTAAAGTATTTAGTAATGAATGAAATTTCTCTATGTCGTCTTCCCCTTTAGTCCAGAAAATGAAACAGTCGTCAAGATAGCGTTTCCAATTGGGTCCTATATAGGTACTAAGATAGTTCGTGTAACGTGCAGGATCATGCGTGTATCAGAAAATATAGTTTGCGTTTTTTACTGTGCGTGATCGTGTGGGTTTTTTTTCGTTTTGTAACTTTTTTTTATGGAATGCAAGGATTTATTCTAAAAACAAGTAGGTTTTTTTTATTTAAACAATGCAACAATGTGAATTGAAAACTTTTTTTTATAGAAGAACACTGACATTCATGTATCATGTCAGTGCTGATCTTTTTTAAACTATTCTCTCTTTTGTCGTTAAATACATTTAGTAAGTATTTCAACAACTAATTCAATCCTTTGATCGGTCAAATTAGTTTTCAAGTATCTATTGTATCTTGACACATAATTTCAATCATATTAGCAGGAGAGACACATTGAATTAAAGCGGCCAAGCTTACCCACTCTCCGTTTAAAACTAAACAGTTAGTACCATTTTTTTTTCAAATGAGAATACGATATGTATTCATCTCTGGTACATTGTATACACACTCCGAAGGAATTTATTTTATTTAGACGCTTTAAAATTTCGAATAAATAAAATTCAACCAATTATGTACCGTAAATTATAAAAAAATATGGGACGTGTTAAATCGAAACTCTTTGGAACAAGGTAACAAATTTATCTGTATCTCGCATAAATAAATCTTACGTAGAAGAATCAGACTACATAAATATCAACTCGTATGTAAATAAGTTTGTGTAGTTTATGTATCATCTTCATTTCTTTTACACTTAATTTTCTTAAACTTATGATATAAGGTAATATTCGTTACGGAGACAACAAATGTTTGAATCCTTTAAAATAGTGTTTACTCGTAAAAAAAACAGTGCATGGCTACTGTACATGCCGCCTTTCGATAAAACAACATATTGTGGTACAAATTAAAGCAATATGTTTCCTTAATTCTGATCTTAAAAAATAATTTTGATTTTGCGTGTCTAATGGTTTAAAATCGTTCGTTTGCGTGTTTTATCGTTATCTTTCGTGTATCGTGAAAATTCAGTAAGTTAATGATCGTCCGTGTTTCGTGCGTGATCGTTCGTGTATCGTGCATGATCTTTTGTATATCAGAATCATGCGTGTCGTTTGTCAACAATAACGTTGCTACCACTGTATCAGCACGATTTTTTACCGCGTCTTGGATTTCCTTAGATTTATAAATCCATAAAAGTTACAAGATTTCACCTCAAAGTTTGTCAAGTAATCAATTTCATTTTATAGTCAGGTTTTTGGCATGTTTTTTAATAAGTTTCTTCACTCTGAGCATTGTGTGTCGATCCTCGTTTGTTGATAATTTAGGATAAAAACTTGAATTAGTTAGTTCGTTCAACACCATTTCTTTATAATGGAGTTTATCCATAATAACTACAGCGCCTCCTTTGTCGGCTTCTGTTATAATTATTGTTGAATTCCGTTGTAAGTTGTTGATAGCATGTTGTTGAGATACGGGTAAATTATTATTTATTCTTGTTTCTCCATTGTTTGATTTGGCGGATGATTTCAGACACGTGATGTATTCTTCCAGATGTTTGTCCGTGTTATGAGGGGGTCTAAAGCCATTTTTATTACGAACAAATGGTCCATCCTCATCTGTTGAGTTTTGAAAGAATTCCTTTAGGCGCAATTTACGGCAAAACTCGTCTGTATCAGCTATTAAGTCGACGTTGTCCTCTTCAGGACTAAATTTTAAGCCATGTTTGAATAATCCTATTTCAGTTTCATTTAAATCCTTTCCAGATAGATTTATAATTTTAGGACCCGTTGGCTCATTTATTAGTAATTTCTCGAATCTTTAATATATATATATATATAATTTAATTCTGGTTGTATCCTAGCCTCTGATTGGTTAAAATCCAAAAAGAAGCACATGTTAAATCTGTATAACCTGGTTCAGTATGGGGACACGCCCCCTGACAACCAGCTGACGGGACTACTTTTCTGGTTTCTAATGGTTTTTTTACAAAAATAAAATAAAATTATTATTAAATCATATTGAATACATAAAAAATGAAATGTTTTGAAAAAATAACTTTGTTTCATTTTTGTTTGCATTATTTATTAAATTGAGTAAATAATCAATAATAAGCAAGGGAGTATATTTTGGGGTAATGATGATGCATGTCGTCTGCTAGTTGTAAACAAACAAAATGGATGCAGATTTCAACCTTAGATACAATTTTGAGCAACACTTGGAAAATTCTAATGAGGATCCACCTGAAAATGATTTAGAGATTCTTGAATCTCTTTTTGCTGAAGAAATGACTGTAGAGGAGGTTACAGAGGTAGTTCTGCAAGATGCATGTGCATCTGTGTCTACCAGAGATGCTGAGAGAGAGATGCAGCAAACTTTTTCAAGAGAAAGGGAGGAGAATTTCTGTGCTCCTCAACTTAAAAGGTTTAAAATTGTTTCTGATGAAGAATTGCAGGAGTTAAAGGAGAGGAGACATTCCCTATTTACACTAAAGGCTACAAAATGGGGAGTGAAGACTTTATAAGGTAGACTTTGTACTTATTTTAACAGTTTTAAAAATCATGAAAATCTAAACTAAAAAAGCGCCCTTTTTTTTAATATCTAAAAAGAAAAAATCAACTCACAATAAATGATAGACCCCAATCAGGAATTGCACCTGAATCCCTCATACATAAGCATGAGTGCTTTACTAATTAAGCTATTGAGGTATTCAAAACAGTTTATCATTATTGATTGTTGATTTTTATTCCCCTAAAACCCTTTTTCCTAAACCCCTATTTTCTTGCAGAATGGTCCCTTGAAACCTATGGGGAAATGCTGGACTTCAATAACATTAATCCTTAGGAACTTGCAAATAAACTTGGCAAGTTCTATGCTGAGGCCACCCCAAAACCGGACCAAAAACGTTCTGAAAAATGAAGGAACAAGCTTCAGAATATCACAAAAATTCCTTCAAGTCCATTCGATCTGCCCTAAATCGGCATATTCAAAACTTAGGGAGAGATTTTGATAGTGTTCGAGACCGCCAATTTAAAACGTGCAATAGTATTTTGGATGGTAAATTAAAAAAAAATGTTCAAGAGGGTTTGGCACGACCTACAAAACACTAAGAAATAATTCCAGAAGCTGACCTAGAAAGAATTTCAGCTTACCTCTATGAATCCCTGAATCCTGTGTCTTTGCGCCTTCGGATCTGGTTTATTTTGTCCATGCAGTTTGTAAGTCGTGGTCTCGAGTTCCATGAACAGTTGAAATTAAATTCTTTGGTCTTTTCCTCTGATGAAAATGGTTGTGAGTATGTCACTCTTTCCCATGCGACAAAAGAAAAAAACTGGCAGGGCGGCATAGATTCGACAGAAAATTCAAGAGAAATAAGAATGTATTCGGTTCCTTCAGCTGGTGATAAATGCCCAGTCAAATCTCTCCGGCTGTACATGTCCAAAATTCAACATGACGCCACCAGTTTATTTAACAGATGTTTAAAACCTGCACTCAAAGATCCTAACGAACACGAATTTTGGTACACAAACATTCCATTGAAACATTACCAATTCACACGTTTCATGGCTGAAATTTCAAAGAATGCGAAGTGCACTAAAACTTACACTGCTCACTGTCTTCGGGCCACGGCTATCTAGGGAATGAGCGACGCTGGATTCGAGATCCGCCACATAACGCATATGAGCGGACACAAAAATGAAGCCTCTGTCCGAAGCTATAGCCGCGACTGCTCAACTGCGCAGAAAAAATCCATGAGCGATGCTCTCTGTAGTATAATGAATCCCGCTTTAAAAGTACACAATGCTCAACCGAATCGTTCAGACGTACCGTTCGCCACTGCAAGTAATTTCAACGTGCCATCTTTATCCAGCCATTCTGTTCTTCCATCTCGCATTTAACCGTCTGCCGATCTTCAGATAGAGTCATCTGTATCCATGCAGTGCTCGCAATTCCAGTCTTCTAGGTTCATGGCAAATTCCACATTTAATAACTGCACCTTTAACTTCAAACCGTAACTCACCCACATGTTTGAAAAAAACAACATGGCTGCTCTAAGCCTATGTATCAGTGTATCAGTTTCTAGATCCCCTCACTTCCGTTGCTACGGTTGTATTATTGAGCGGTATAATTTAAACTAATAAAATGCAAAATTTTATATAAAGTTGTTTGTTGATTTAAAATTAAATTGTAAGGAATGTCTCTAATTCAGTTTCTAGATCCCCTCACTTCCGTTGCTACGGTTGTATTATTGAGCGGTATAATTTAAACTAATAAAATGCAAAATTTTATATAAAGTTGTTTGTTGATTTAAAATTAAATTATAAGGAATGTCTCTAATTCTTGGCCAAGTTATCCGAGGATAACCTGGTTGGGGTCAGTTTACGCTGTTTTATAATCCGCTTCGCGGATTATAAAGCGTAAACTGACCCCAACCAGGTTATCCTCGGATAACTTGGCTAAGAATTAGAGTCATTCCATATATATATATATATATATATATATATATATATATATATATATATATATATATATATATATATATATATAATGGTTTGAAAATCACATATCCTTAATCATTATACCCGTGTTACGTTGATTTAATTCAAATTTATGCATCTAATTTTGTAGTTATTTCATTCAACGATGTTTTATGTTATACAAAATATCAAGCACTTGAGAACTTTTTGGTTTATTATCTTATGAAACCTTTTATTCTCACTCTTTTTTTGACAGCCCAGTGAGTTGAGTCATAAAATATTTGTATAGATTAATTATTCCATATTATGATTATTTGCAATATGGAAAAAAAAAACTTAATATATGAAACAAACAGTTGATGAATTAAGAAAATTCCAGATCTCCATTTTCATTTGATATGTATAATAATCATCGTCAATTTTTTTTTTGACAGTATTTCCATTACACTGACTTCCTATGTTACGTTTATTCAATACAAAAACATAGCAACTAATACAGTTGTTATTTATTCCAATGTTGGTGCATTTTTTACAAACTACATAGGCCTGAGAGTTTTTCGGTTTATTATCTTATAAAACTTTTTTTTTCTTCCTTTGGCAGCACAGTGAGGTGAGTCAGAAGTCTTTGCATAGAATAATAATTTTGATTGCAAGAAGAAGATACAGTTATTTTCAATAGTTGCCCTAAAATTCAAAAGTTGTTAAAACCTTAAAAAACCACACATATGCCATCTTAAACATGTGTGTATATAATACACTAAATCAAACACTTTTTTCTTGTTTCAAAAAATAATAATGACTTCAACATTTTGTCATATTTTTACGATTTGGTCAAAACTGATGAAAATTGACACGTTTTCTCATAGTTTTTTGAAGAGGAAAATGTGTCCGCAGGCGTTGCCCACAACAAAATTAACATATTTTATGTGATGTCAAATGATAAAGCTATTATGTGAGTTTCATTGTGGGTGACAGCTGCGGGCATATTTTTCTATTTAAAAAACTACTAAGGAACTGTGTGTCTTCCGCTCATTTTAATGAAAATTACGGGAAATTGCACTGTTTGTGACATCAGAATGAACCCTTGTGAAAGTCTAATCAGGTAACTATTTATAGATTCGTAATGTGTGGGTAATCTTGTGTAAATAAACTTTACATTTCAATTTCACTCTAAAACAGCGCAAAATATGACTGAAAGTGTACCTAGTTCTTTGCTTATCAAAGGCTTAAACAAATGGTCTTAAACACCAACAAGTGTATTAAGTTTTCACTGTATAATGATACATGTACCATTTATTAATATCTAGCTTGGTTTTTTTTATACCCGCACTTTCCAAAGAAAGTTCGGGTATATTGTTGTTACCCTGTTCCGTCCGTCCGTCCGTCCGTCCGTCTGTCACGTTTTACTTTCTCAAACTGCTCCTACATCTTATAAACCAGCAAACTGAACTCTTGGAGTTTGATTTGGGGTATCATGTTGTTTTGTAAAAAGGTTTCAAAAATTCTCTGCTAGTCCTGGGGGTCAAATAATTGGTAAAAAATGACGTTTTTTCACAAAAAACATTCTTCCTCGAACTCCTCCTACATTTTCAACAGTAGAAAAAAAATCTTTTGGAATATGTTTTAGGGTATCCTATAGATGCGCAATAAGGTTTCGGAATTTTCAATTTTGTCCTGGGGGTCTTTAAATGGCTGAAAAATGACTTCTTTTTTTTTTTACAAAAAAACTGGTTTCAAAAACGTCATTTTTTTTTTGGCAGTAGCTAAACGATCTTTTAGAATATGATTGGGGGTGTCATATTGAGGTGTGATCAGGTTCCAGAACTTTTTTTTTATTAAGGGGGTCAGTGGGCAACAAAAAATGACGTTTTTTTTGCAAAAAAAGTATGGTTCCCAGAACTCTTCTTACAACTTTTGGAGTAGCTACGTCATCTCTTGAGATATAATTGGATATAACTGTCCTATAGATGTGCAATAAGGTTTTAAAAATTTAAATTTCATCCAGGGAGTCAAATGGTAGCAAAAAATTGACGTTTATCACTAAACAAAAACCATAGATCCAAGAGCTCCTCTTATGATTTAATGGATAGACACATCATATCTTGGGATATGATAGGGACTGTTCTATAGATGTGCAGTAAGTATTTAAAAATTTAAATTTCATCCAGGGAGTCAAAAAGCAGCAGAAAATTGACGTTTATCACTTAAAAAAAAACATAGATCCTTAAATCCTTTTATGATTTAATGGAAAGACACATCATATCTTGGGATATGATAGGAACTGTTCTATAGATGTGCATTACGGTTTTGAAAAATTAAATTTTACCGTGAGGCCCATTACCTACATACCTTTTGATGCCCTTTAAGGATCATGAATATATATGGTTAAGGGCTGGGGATCTCAACCGTTTTTGAGATATGTATGTACTTCCTGTTCAAAGGGGGTCATGACCATCCCCGGGGCCCATGACCTACATACTGTTTGATGCCCCTTGACACAAGGAACAAGAATATATATTGTTTAAGGGTGGGGATCTCAACTGTTTTGAAGATATTAAGGTACTTGCTGTTTGAGGGGGTCAGGAACACCCACAGGGCCCATGACCTACATAACATTTGATGCCCCTTGACATCAAAAACATGAATATATATGGTTTAGGGGTCATGATTATAACAGTTTCTGAGATATATGGTAATTTCAAATTCATGGGGGGTGGGGATGACCCCAGGGGTCAGATCAAATAAACCGTACATATTGCCAGTAACAGTCAATATATGATTATGAAAACCCTATATTATTATCTTTGACCGTTTTCAAGTTACCATTTACAATAGAGTCTACGATTCTTCCTACAAGGTTCAATGTTTGACCCCACACCCTTTTGACCCCCCCCCCGACCCCCCCCCCCCCCCCGAAAAGTGGTTGTCTAACACAAAATGAGAAAAATGAAGCCAGGGTGCACAACTAGATATGCAGGCCTATCATATCCTAGAGTTTTGTACAATTCTGTTCAGCCATCTCTGAGAAACAAGTTCAGAGCGGGAAAGAAGAAAAAGAACCATACAAAAACAATAAGTCTCCCAATTTCATTCGGGAGACTTAATAATAAAGATTAAATAGAGATAGGATCATCAAACATCAATAATTTAAAGATACCGGGGTAATTGACAATTTCTGACTCTAAGGGGGTTAGGATGACCCCTTAGGATCATGACTTACGTGCCATAATGATCTGATGCGCCATGACCTAAGGAGGAATAATATCTTTGGATTTAGTTGGGGATCTCAATGGTTTTTATGATATTTGATAATTTCAGAAAGAGCACTTGGGATCATGACCTACATACTATCTGAAATGCCTTGAACAAAGAAACAATAATATAATATGTACATGATATATGATTCAATTTAAGAACCCAGATATAGATCAATCATCTATGTTTTGTAATACTTCCTATGTATATATACATGTATTAGTTTGTGTTTTGTTCTATACCATTCATGTTCATGACTGTAGTATGGCTAAGTCTTATTTTAAATTACATTAAAAAATTGTCAAATATATGACTTGGAACCCCCACCCCCAAACAAACTCAAATATAAACTGTTCTACCCCCCCCCCTTAATTGTCGAATGATCTATTAAAATCAAAATATAATTTGGGTGTTTAAAAAACTTTTATAAACTGGTAAAAAATGTTATTCTTAAAAAAATTTACATTACACCTTGCATAATTGACAAATGATCTTTTGAGATATGATCAGAGGTCATATTTCTACCTTTGGGATCAATAACTAGTACCGGTATTCATTGACAAGTTAAAATTAATAACAATAAATGATTCAAATTATAAATGTTTATATTCCACATTCACCCCCCCCCCCCCCTCCAATCTAACCTGGTTCTAAAGATTCAGTCTTCTTAATACATTAATTCTTACATGTGTGCAGTAGCAAATTTTAAATCATTTCTTGATTGCTTTTTCTCTCCTGATGAGCATTAACATTTTGGAAATTGCTTAATTCAATTTTTAAGATTTATAAACAAAATGTTAGATGCATGTGTATTCACCTATTTGGGGCAATTGTAAAGTCTCCTATACAAAGCAGTGACATCAATAGGCTAGGAATTACCCACATGGATCAAACACTACTGTAACATATGAATATATAAGATAAAATACTTTATTATATCTAGTTCTAGAATGTTAGGGTGTCTCCAAGGGAGCATAACCTATATACAATTTTACGCGCAATGACACAAAGAGCAAGAATAAATTATATGGTTTAGGGATGAGGATCTCAGATCTCAGAAGTTAACAAAATATACAGTGTATCATCATTTCCTATTTCATAAAGGTGGGGGGGGGGGGTTAAAGACAACACCTGGGGGCCATTAATGTACTTTACACCATTTGATGCATCATAGTGACATTAGAAGATATTTTGTATATTCCTGTTTCGTGGGGTCAGAACAGTCCCATAAGGTCATAACCTACATTGTATTTGATGCATTATAATACATTAAGAAAGAAATACTCCTTCATTCCTATTATAACTCATATAAAAATGATAATTAAGTGTCTAGTACACTTACTTACATGTAATACACAAATTAAATACTAAGTTGTTTATACAGAGTCAAGATGGGGTCAACTCAATAGTGCAAGTCTGACAAATGAAAAAAAAACAACTTTTGCAACTAAAATGACAGAAACTTTACAAATGCGATAGGATAGGTAATGATGATAAGCTTATTTAAATATTAAAAGGTGATGATACAGTATGCTGTCAAAGGGAGATCACATTTAGAAAGTGAAAGTGGAACTTATGTATGCTGGCATCTCATTATATTGTGCTACTGCTACTACATGTATTATGCTTACCTATATTGGTCAACATCATAATGATAATCCAATTAAAACACAATAATGAATTCCTTTAGCTGATCTGATCTTAACTATAATCCTTTTCTATAATACACGTGATAAGTAACGATGATAAGCTTATTTAAATATTAAAAGATGATGATACAGTATGCTGTCAAAGGGAGATCACATTTAGAAAGTGAAAGTGGAACTTATGTATGCTGGCATCTCATTATATTGTGCTACTGCTACTACATGTATTATGCTTACCTTTATTGGTCAGCATCATAATGATAATCCAATTAAAACACAATAATGAATTCCTTTAGCTGATCTGATCTTAACTAATCCTTTTCTATAATACACGTGAACCGAGCTGGGTAAAACTAGTACCGTGCCGCTAATGAGACCTGCAGACCTGTGCTGTGTACGTAACTTCAGACAAAGATCAGTTATTTGTAACATGCATGTATTTTTATGACCTATTCTTCAAATCCACTTGGACTATTTTATTAGGTAAATAACAGCTTTAAGGTGGTGCAGGACACCTGCATACTGTGATGTATATACTTCATATTGAGATAAACAATAAAGTATATAAATATTAATTAAATATTTACCCCCCAAAATAATGTTACCTAACATTGAAGTGCAATTGGTTAGAGCGTTTACATGTCTGTATTTAAAGAGCATTGGGGTCCAAGGTGTATTTTTGGTAATTTTACAATTGATATATAAATGAATTTTCATGGGGGTCTGGACCCCTCACTCCGACCCCTTCTCTAAATCTGAGCACACGATGATGTACATGTAGGCACACAAAAGCAAATCAAAAACCGGCAACCGCCACGGGGAGGGGGCATAATTTAATTTTTAATTTTGTTTGTAATAATTATATAGACCGTTATACTTTTTACGACATGAAATGTTAAAATTATTGATTAACTGAAAATTCACTGCAAACAGTTTAACCCCAAATTGCACATAAAGTAATGCTTAGAGATAATACCTACATACTCATGACTGGTTTGAAATAAAATTCTGCAACAAAAATAATTATGGTCAAGTGCGCATTTCCAAAAAAAATTTCGGGGCGGGGGGCGGGGGGTCGAAGAATAATTGTGTTTTAGGCATTTTTGCAATACTTTTATTATGATTTAATAATTTTTTTAAGAGTGGGCTGGACCCCCCTGATCCCCCAACCCAACCTCTGGATCCGCTCATGGCGTACATATACATATTACATAGCATCAATTTTTGTATACATTTTCACCCCTGTCCGCTCTTTTAAATATCCATGCAGTTGGGTTTTTCTATTTTTATTTTAAAGAATATGTTAAAAAAAGAATTTAAGATTAATTTCGGACACAGAACACAAAAATAATAATATGGTTCAACATCGTATCACATTAATGTGTAAAGTGTTAATTCCCGCACTTGCGCGGGATATTATCTGATACTTAAAAAGGTTTGACATTTACACCTTGCCGCAATCGTATGTAATAGGAAATGTTTACATTCCACATATTTATTTTTGGCATGTAAAGTGTGTTAAAATCTATTGCATTTATAACACTAGATTTATAATCTACATATTTGTTTGCTTTGTTGAAAGCTACGGCAGTTATAATACATAACAAGTTGCTGTCCTTTAAAAATGACTACAGTACGTGGACCATTTGCATGTGTTTCCAACAAAAACGTGAAAGCCTTAAGATTATCAGAGATTCAACCCACTCTAGCCCCCTGCTTTTAACCACCAAATTTGTACGTTGTATTACGTATATCTATAGCCCTGACATTTCATCTCAGAATTTTAAGGGTTCATACTTCTAAGATAATAATGATATATCTAAAGAAGTTTGCATGTATAGTATCAAACATTCGGCGAATTCCAGTACTGTTAACGAACTTTTATTCGCTTGCAAAACATTTCCGCGAGGTTCGCGAGGGCCTCGTCTTCGCGAATATTTCTCGCAGCGAACCATTCGTTGTCGTATGGTTGTTAAAGTAAGACTGGTATGGAGAAGGCTTAGCCGCAAACATTAGTCGTAGCGAACCAATTTATCAGAAGTAAATCGCGAAATAAAGTCGTCGCAAATAATAGTAGGTTTACAGTATTTGCGCACACATTATGATTTGCACTACTTTGTTAATTATACAGTGACAGCTTTGTGTAAATTAATTTTATATTTTAATGCATTTTTCTTGAGATTTAAACTTTTATACAGTGACATATTTATTCAATCATACTTAAATGCTTAAACAAATTTAATCGGGAAGTACTCTAGCCTCGCCTACTATGAAAGTAAAGTTAAGTTACATGTGTATTCGGAAAACAACAAAACATTGCAAATACATGTATGCTATTTTATGCATGTTGTACATGTAGTTTTGGCATAACATTAACTTATCTCATAAAACTGACAGTTCATATCACATGCCGATCATTTCTTTGAAAGGAATACTTTGTTTTTGTACTGTTTACCGACAACTTTACAATTACAGCGCCTTTGAACTTATGTGTGCACAAGACTTTGACCCGTAGGTGCACGGGTTGGCATATAACAAGATATCGGACATTTACGAAATAGATACATCGACGCTCCGTATTGTTGACATTTTCATAACCAAGCTTTAATAATGCTACTAATTTCACTACACTCTGCTTAGTTAGAAAATCTTGGGACGGGCCTTCACCACATTTAAAACGCCTCCGATATGTACACCCGTATTAATGTAGCAAAAAGTTGCAGAATCGCTCCGGAACGATTTTTGAGAAAATTAATGAAGCTGCATTGTAAATAACAGTCAAATTATCACACACAAAAATTGAGGCTGTAAATATCTTTCATCTAAAAATTTAATTCATACTAATGAAGAATTCAACACTTTTCACCAACTTTTTTCCTCGCTTTGAATTTACACACCATGTTGACATTCGGAACTCTCGGGATTGTTCATATTAAATGCACTGAGTTCAAGTTATCTCCCGTATTTCCTTTGGTGAATATATGACAAATTTTCAATGACAATTTACACATATTTGTGATATCGTTTCTAAGTTTATCCATACAAATGCCATATTTTGGAAACAGAAACTAAAGAGCCTCCCGTGATTTAGCGTGAATGTAATGAGCATGCGCAAGATTATAAAATCCAAAAAATTCCGATGATTTCCGGATTTTTGAATTTTCTTTGATTACTTATTAGCGAAGCTTGATTGAAAAAAAAGAAAAACAAATTGGTAATCTTCAAGTACCAATGATGTTTAAAATATATAAAACAAAAGACAGTATTCATCCTATTTCTCGGTATTAAAACTAAAAAAATCGAGTCTATTATTTTAATATAGTAGTAAAGATATGGCATATAATCCCGATCCCGATTCAGATAAACGTGTGCTTGCCTGGGTCCCTGAGTTACTCATTACGCACAGGAACCAGGCTAGCTCATGCGCAGGCTGAATTTTCCCCATAGCATCCGGTTTAACCTCGCTTATATATTTGTGCGTGGACCTCAGGGTCCTTTTTGCACTTAAAATAGACAATATCTGTAACAGTTACAATTTGATTTGGAATAAAATATTTTTGAGAATCAAGGATTTCATAAGATTGATCTAGTTTGTCTAGATATGTATTCAGCATCATTTTGAAATAATAAAACATGGGTCTCAGTGATGCTGTTCCCGATATGAACAATGAACTTTAACCCAGTTTTCACTTTTAATCAAACGTGTGTCAAAACGAATACACAACGTTTTTCTAACTAAGAATAATTGACATTCCGAACCCGATGTATTTATCTTCGGAACATCTCCCCTCCTTGATTGCTTGCACATCAACAAAATTACCTGATTTTGTAATTAAAATACAAAATATTAAGACTTTTTCATTTTAAACATTAAAACGTGATGTATATATTTGAAAGTCATTTGTGACAGCAATGTTTGAAACAATTTAGTTTAGTCACATAACTCCAATGGACACAGCTTAGTAATTGTACGGGTCATCGATTTCTGGCCGACTTTCACTCTGGCAACGCGCACATGTCCATCTTTGCCTGTATGAATTTCTAGAATGCGACCTAGCTGCCAATGTCCTCTCGGTAAATTAGGTTCAAGTACGATAACAATGTCACCTTCACTAATGTCTTTGCGAGTTCGATTCCACTTCTTGCGTACATTCAGTCCTGACAACCATTCGCGCATCCATCGATGCCAGAAGTGTCTCACAAGCTCCTGGATTCTTCTCCAACGTTTCCGTGGGTTGAATTCAGTTCTGTCCACAGTTTCCGGCGCGAATAATCCCCCCACCTGCCCGTGCAGGAAGTGGTTAGGAGTTAGGATTTAGGATTTCCCTCTAGTTTTAAAACTCGGAACAACTCCTAACGGAACATCATCGTTAGGGTTTGCCGATTGGTAAGTCAAGGGTCTTGAGTTGATCAAAGCTTCTGCTCTTGCAAATGCTGTCATCAGCTCTTCATCTGTAACATCTGCTGACCCGATCACTGCATAGATAGCTCTCTTCGCTGATTTAATCATGATTTCATGGACACCCCCAAAATAAGGTGCAAGAGGCGGATTAAAGTGCCACTTGACTCCTTGATTTGCTGTAGATTGTTGAATCTTTGTGTGATCCAATAATCCAACTAGTTCCGTAAGCTCGTTGTTGCCACCAACAAAAGTTGTTCCTTTGTCCGATATAACTTCTGTAGGTAGACCTCTTCGGCTAACCATCCGGTAAAATGCGTTGAGAAACGAATCTGTATCAAGTCCGAAGGCAACTTCTAAATGCACTGCTCTTTATACATCACGCATGTGAAAAGACATAGATATCTCTTATCTCTTATCTCTCCCTTTTCCGCGTCCCTGCTTCGTAATGAAAGGTCCTCCGCTGTTCGGGAAAATGCGTGTAATGGTTGCTTTGTACGAATTGATAGAAGGGGACTCATCAGTTGTTCTGCTGGTCTGGCTTTGTTGCGACAACATTAATTGCATTGTCGTTCCCACTTCCGTATTTCCTCTCGTGCGGATATTATCCAAAACCGAGATCTTAGATAGTGTGTGATTTGTTCCTGTTGCATGTTTTCCTTTTTCGTGGTGATACTTGATAATAAGTGTAGTGACACGATTGTATCTAGGGAGAGTGACAGGGTATCGAACATCATATGGTAAAAATTCTGCATATTTCAAACGTCCATCACACCGCAGGAGTCCATCTTCATCAATTACAGGGTTCAGACACAATAACTTGCTGCTCTGTTGAAGAGGTTTGTTCTGTTTCAACAATCTGTATTCACAATCAAACTCACATTTTTGGGCTGTTCTAATGATTTGAGTTTCCGCCTCTTCAACTTCTTCAGCATTCAATTAACCTTTCAATCTGTCCTTGATGCTCATTCTGCAGTTATTTACAAAACGATTTATCCAAGCATGAATTCTTACAAGTCGTATCCAGCTGGAATAGGATTCTAAGTTCAAACAACACTGTACGTCTCTATAGCCCACTGATCTTGCTAAGAATGAATATGAATCATTGACAACTTCTCTGCTTAACTTCTTTCTTTCCTTGTCAGAGTCCTGTTCTTCAACTTTCTGATTTGGCCACTGTGAATCATCCAAGGTAAGAAAGTGCGGCCCACTCCACCAGACACTGTCTTTCTGTAACTGTGAAACCGTCACTCCTTTGGATATCATATCAGCAGGGTTGATTTCTGTTGGCACATGATGCCACTGCTTTGGATTTGAGGCCGACTGAATTTTTCCAATACGATTTGCTCCAAAGGGCTTTAAACTTCTCCTTTGTGCCTTGATCCAGCACAGCACATTCATGCTGTCCGTCCAAAACGTGCACTGGTCACCATCCATCTCCAGAGCATTTGTCACTGAAAGCGTTAGCCTTAATCCCAATACTACACCCATCAATTCCAGTCTAGGTATGCTGACGCCGGTAAGTGGAGCTACTTTGGATTTTGCTGTCACGAATCTGGCCGATACACTTCCATCGTCATGATACACCTCTGGTAAACTACAGCTCCATACGCGTCCTGGGAAGCATCAACAAAGGTATGAAGGTAAGTCGATTTAATCTCACCATTAGATAGACGCAGACATCTCGGTACTTCAATAAGTGATAGCTCTGTCAATTCTTTAAACCACTTCTCAGCTTTCGATATGAGGTCTTCGCTCAACACATCATCCCTGTCAAGACCTGCAATCCACATTTCTTGCAAAAGAACTTCAGCTCTTATTGTGTACGGTCCTAGGAATCCCAAAGGGTCAAACAGCATTAAGATTTTCCGTAGAAAGTTCCGCTTTGTGTAAGTAAAATCATCCTCTGGTGGACTTGCTTTGAATGTGAAGATGTCATCTTTGGCCTTCCATAGCACACCAAGGGTTTTTACGGATGGTAAGCTGTTGTCGTGCAGGTCAACTTCGGGAACAACATCTTCTGGTGGGATATGCTGCAGTACACCCACTGAGTTTGATAGCCACTTCCTGGCATACATGCCGGCCTTTTCCCACAATGCTGATAGCTGCCTATAGAGTTTGACTCCATCTTCCTCGGTAGATACTGACCCCATACTATCGTCCTTGTAGGTGGATTTCAAAACAGTCTCTGCTGCCATGGGGTAAGTTTCTCTGTTAGTCTCAGCATGGGTCTGTGATACAAACTGTGCTTGAAATGGCGACGAATTTATTCCAAATACAACACTGCTAAATTCGTACACATCTGGTTTTTCTTCTGTATTAACGTCACGCCAGAGAAATTGTTGATAAGGTCTATCCTCCTGTGGAACCTTAATCCTTAAGTACATTTCTGCAATGTCACATACTATTGCCACACTGTTTCTTCTAAATCTTAGTAACACATCAAAGAATTCATTTTGAAGTTTTGTTCCGAAGTGAATCATGTCATTTAATGAGACACCACAATGCTTTGCTGATGCGTCGAACACAATACGTGTCTTTGTTGTGCTCTTATCTGGCCGGATGACAGGAAGAAACCATTTTCCGGACTTCTACTCATCCTGGTTAATCTTGCGTATGTATCCTTTTTCCAGATACTGTTCAATAGTCTTTAAGTAAAAATCTCTCACTTCCGGGTTCTTCATCAATCGCTTTTCAGTGTTCTCTAAACGTTGTTGTGCCATGTCGTAATTACATGGTAAATTAGGCTTTTCTTCCTTCCAAGAAATAGCTACTTCATAATGATCATCAACAAACTTCAATGAATCTTTCACTTTTTCATACACACTTCTCTCCTCTTGACTAAATGACTGTTTCCTCCGTGGCTCACTGAAATTTTCCATCTTCCAGAATTTACACAAAAGTCCGATTTATTATCACTTTTCTGATTCTGGATAAAGTAAGTTCTGTTGAAATGAGTTTGAACACATATCACATTGCTACCAGGAATTTTCCATCCTAACGGAGTAAGTCTAGCCACTGGTTCATCTGGTCGACCTCTAATCTCTTGATAAGCATTATGAAGATCACTGTGATCCATTCCAATCAAAATATCCACCATAGAATGTTTACCCACTCCTGGGAATTCAAGTCTATTTGTTTGTGTAGGTCTAAAGGAATCCAAGATGTCGCATGACTTGCCGTCGTTGTCCTCTGAACTTCCGCTCAAGACGATCTTTGGCTGCTTCATAGGCGATAGCGGAATGTCCAAGGTTTTCTACAGCTTTCAAGGCTTCACCGGAAAGATACTGTCTTATCTGTAAAAGTTTGTATTCTGGAGTTGCTGGAGCTTTATCAATACATGCTGAGAAGGCAGCTTTCCAACTCTCGTGTGTCCTTTTATCACTGTAGAAGACAGGAATCGATACACGCTTCATCTGTTTCCACAAATCACTTCCAACTGTAGGGCCATTCACAGAATCATTGGTCACCTTAACTTGTTTCTCAGATGATGAGGGAATGTGTGAGTCTTGATTAACATCAGTATTTTCACAATCCTCTCTTTCACGATTGTTTACATCTTCAAAACCATCATTCATTCCACTAAAAATCCTTTGTGCTTCATTTTCAACTTGTTCAAGTTCTCTGTATCCAGCGTTGATAGATTCATTCAATTGTTCATGTTTTGTCTTAAATTCTTCTTCCAATTCTCTTTCCGTTTCTTCAAATTTGCGCACCTCCTCACGAATAGAGTCTGCCTTTTTCTTGGACCGAATTTCCTCTTCATTCACAAAGTATTCACTCCCATGTAATGAATCTGTCGCAACACTCAGCGGATCACCCCTTCGTGCATCTAGATAATCCTGAACTCTGTCATGACAATTTTCAAAATTATCTTCAATCATTTCAATTTCTTGTTCTGTCTTTGATAGTTTTATAATGTCGTTTGTCTCGTATGTCCTTCTATCACTGTAGAAGACAGGAATCGATACACGCTTCATCTGTTTCCACAAATCACTTCCAACTGTAGGGCCATTCACAGAATCATTTGTCACCTTAACAATACGTGGACCATTTGCATGTGTTTCCAACAAAAACGTGAAAGCCTTAAGATTATCAGAGATTCAACCCACTCTAGCCCCCTGCTTTTAACCACCAAATTTGTACGTTGTATTACGTATATCTATAGCCCTGACATTTCATCTCAGAATTTTAAGGGTTCATACTTCTAAGATAATAATGATATATCTAATGAAGTTTGCATGTATAGTATCAAACATTCGGCGAATTCCAGTACTGTTAACGAACTTTTATTCGCTTGCAAAACATTTCCGCGAGGTTCGCGAGGGTCTCGTCTTCGCGAATATTTCTCGCAGCGAACCATTCGTTGTCGTATGGTTGTTAAAGTAAGACTGGTATGGAGAAGGCTTAGCCGCAAACATTAGTCGTAGCGAACCAATTTATCAGAAGTAAATCGCGAAATAAAGTCGTCGCAAATAATAGTAGGTTTACAGTATTTGCGCACACATTATGATTTGCACTACTTTGTTAATTATACAGTGACAGCTTTGTGTAAATTAATTTTATATTTTGATGCATTTTTCTTGAGATTTAAACTTTTATACAGTGACATATTTATTCAATCATACTTAAATGCTTAAACAAATTTAATCGGGAAGTACTCTAGCCTCGCCTACTATGAAAGTAAAGTTACATGTGTATTCGGAAAACAACAAAACATTGCAATTACATGTATGCTATTTTATGCATGTTGTACATGTAGTTTTGGCATAACATTAACTTATTTCATAAAACTGACAGTTCATATCACATGCCGATCATTTCTTTGAAAGGAATACTTTGTTTTTGTACTGTTTACCGACAACTTTACAATTACAGCGCCTTTGAACTTATGTGTGCACAAGACTTTGACCCGTAGGTGCACGGGTTGGCATATAACAAGATATCGGACATTTACGAAATAAATACATCGACGCTCCGTATTGTTGACATTTTCATAACCAAGCTTTAAGCCTGCAATAATGCTACTAATTTCACTACACTCTGCTTAGTTAGAAAATCTTGGGACGGGCCTTCACCACATTTAAAACGCCTCCGATATGTACACCCGTATTAATGTAGCAAAAAGTTGCAGAATCGCTCCGGAACGATTTTGGAGAAAATTAATGAAGCTGCATTGTAAATAACAGTCAAATTATCACACACAAAAATTGAGGCTGTAAATATCTTTCATCTAAAAATTTAATTCATACTAATGAAGAATTCAACACTTTTCACCAACTTTTTTCCTCGCTTTGAATTTACACACCATGTTGACATTCGGAACTCTCGGGATTGTTCATATTAAATGCACTGAGTTCAAGTTATCTCCCGTATTTCCTTTGGTGAATATATGACAAATTTTCAATGACAATTTACACATATTTGTGATATCGTTTCTAAGTTTATCCATACAAATGCCATATTTTGGAAACAGAAACTAAAGAGCCTCCCGTGATTTAGCGTTATTGTAATGAGCATGCGCAAGATTATAAAATCCAAAAAATTCCGATGATTTCCGGATTTTTGAATTTTCTTTGATTACTTATTAGCGAAGCTTGATTGAGAAAAAATAAAAACAAATTGGTAATCTTCAAGTACCAATGATGTTTAAAATATATAAAACAAAAGACAGTATTCATCCTATTTCTCGGTATTAAAACTAAAAAAATCGAGTCTATTATTTTAATATAGTAGTAAAGATATGGCATATAATCCCGATCCCGATTCAGATAAACGTGTGCTTGCCTGGGTCCATGAGCTACTCATTACGCACAGGAACCAGGCTAACTCATGCGCAGGCTGAATTTTCCCCATAGCATCCGGTTTAACCTCGCTTATATATTTGTGCGTGGACCTCAGGGTCCTTTTTGCACTTAAAATAGACAATATCTGTAATAGTTACAATTTGATTTGGAATAAAATATTTTTGAGAATCAAGGATTTCATAAGATTGATCTAGTTTGTCTAGATATGTATTCAGCATCATTTTGAAATAATAAAACATGGGTCTCAGTGATGCTGTTCCCGATATGAACAATGAACTTTAACCCAGTTTTCACTTTTAATCAAACGTGTGTCAAAACGAATACACAACATTTTTTCTAACTAAGAATAATTGACATTCCGAACCCGATGTATTTATCTTCGGAACATCTCCCCTCCTTGATTGCTTGCACATCAACAAAATTACCTGATTTTGTAATTAAAATACAAAATATTAAGACTTTTTCATTTTAAACATTAAAACGTGATGTATATATTTGAAAGTCATTTGTGACAGCAATGTTTGAAACAATTTAGTTTAGTCACATAACTCCAATGGACACAGCTTAGTAATTGTACGGGTCATCGATTTCTGGCCGACTTTCACTCTGGCAACGCGCACATGTCCATCTTTGCCTGTATGAATTTCTAGAATGCGACCTAGCTGCCAATGTCCTCTCGGTTAATTAGGTTCAAGTACGAGAACAATGTCACCTTCACTAATGTCTTTGCGAGTTCGATTCCACTTCTTGCGTACATTCAGTCCTGACAACCATTCGCGCATCCATCGATGCCAGAAGTGTCTCACAAGCTCCTGGATTCTTCTCCAACGTTTCCGTGGGTTGAATTCAGTTCTGTCCACAGTTTCCGGCGCGAATAATCCCCCCACCTGCCCGTGCAGGAAGTGGTTAGGAGTTAGGATTTAGGATTTCCCTCTAGTTTTAAAACTCGGAACAACTCCTAACGGAACATCATCGTTAGGGTTTGCCGATTGGTAAGTCAAGGGTCTTGAGTTGATCAAAGCTTCTGCTCCTGCAAATGCTGTCATCAGCTCTTCATCTGTAACATCTGCTGACCCGATCACTGCATAGATAGCGCTCTCTTCGCTGCTTTAATCATGATTTCATGGACACCCCTCAAAATGAGGTGCAAGAGGCGGATTAAAGTGCCACTTGACTCCTTGATTTGCTGTAGATTGTTGAATCTTTGTGTGATCCAATAATCCAACTAGTTCCGTAAGCTCGTTGTTGCCACCAACAAAAGTTGTTCCTTTGTCCGATATAACTTCTGTAGGTAGACCTCTTCGGCTAACCATCCGGTAAAATGCGTTGAGAAACGAATCTGTATCAAGTCCGAAGGCAACTTCTAAATGCACTGCTCTTTATACATCACGCATGTGAAGAGACATAGATATCTCTTATCTCTCCATTTTCCGCGTCCCTCCTTCGTAATGAAAGGTCCTCCATAATCAACCGCTGTTCGGGAAAATGCGTGTAATGGTTGCTTTGTACGAATTGATAGAAGGGGACTCATCAGTTGTTCTGCTGGTCTGGCTTTGTTGCTACAACATTAATTGCATTGTCGTTCCCACTTCCGTATTTCCTCTCGTGCGGATATTATCCAAAACCGAGATCTTAGATAGTGTGTGATTTGTTCCTGTTGCATGTTTTCCTTTTTCGTGGTGATACTTGATAATAAGTGTAGTGACACGATTGTATCTAGGGAGAGTGACAGGGTATCGAACATCATATGGTAAAAATTCTGCATATTTCAAACGTCCATCACACCGCAGGAGTCCATCTTCATCAATTACAGGGTTCAGACTCAATTACTTGCTGCTCTGGTGAAGAGGTTTGTTCTGTTTCAACAATCTGTATTCACAATGAAACTCACATTTCTGGGCTGTTCTAATGATTTGAGTTTCCGCCTCTTCAACTTCTTCAGCATTCAATTAACCTTTCAATCTGTCCTTGATGCTCATTCTGCAGTTATTTACAAAACGATTTATCCAAGCATGAATTCTTACAAGTCGTATCCAGCTGGAATAGGATTCTAAGTTCAAACAACACTGTACGTCTCTATAGCCCACTGATCTTGCTAAGAATGAATATGAATCATTGACAACTTCTCTGCTTAACTTCTTTCTTTCCTTGTCAGAGTCCTGTTTTTCAACTTTCTGATTCGGCCACTGTGAATCATCCAAGGTAAGAAAGTGCGGCCCATTCCACCAGACACTGTCTTTCCGTATAAGTGATAGCTCTGTCAATTCTTTAAACCACTTCTCAGCTTTCGATATGAGGTCTTCGCTCAACACATCATCCCTGTCAAGACCTGCAGTCCACATTTCTTGCAAAAGAACTTTAGCTCTTATTGTGTACGGTCCCAGGAATCCCAAAGGGTCAAACAGCATTACGATTTTCCGTAGAAAGTTCCGCTTTGTGTAAGTAAAATCATCCTCTGGTGGACTTGCTTTGAATGTGAAGATGTCATCTTTGGCCTTCCATAGCACACCAAGGGTTTTTACGGATGGTAAGCTGTTGTCGTGCAGGTCAACTTCGGGAACAACATCTTCTGGTGGGATATGCTGCAGTACACCCACTGAGTTTGATAGCCACTTCCTGGCATACATGCCGGCCTTTTCCCACAATGCTGATAGCTGCCTATAGAGTTTGACTCCATCTTCCTCGGTAGATACTGACCCCATACTATCGTCCTTGTAGGTGGATTTCAAAACAGTCTCTGCTGCCATGGGGTAAGTTTCTCTGTTAGTCTCAGCATGGGTCTTTGATACAAACTGTGCTTGAAATGGCGACGAATTTATTCCAAATACAACACTGCTAAATTTGTACACATCTGGTTTTTCTTCTGTATTAACGTCACGCCAGAGAAATTGTTGATAAGGTCTATCCTCCTGTGGAACCTTAATCCTTAAGTACATTTCTGCAATGTCACATACTATTGCCACACTGTTTCTTTTTAATCTTAGTAACACATCAAAAAATTCATTTTGAAGTTTTGTTCCGAAGTGAATTATGTCATTTAATGAGACACCACAATGCTTTGCTGATGCGTCGAACACAATACGTGTCTTTGTTGTGCTCTTATCTGGCCGGATGACAGGAAGAAACCATTTTCCGGACTTCTACTCATCCTGGTTAATCTTGCGTATGTTTCTTTTTTCCAGATACTGTTCAATAGTCTTTAAGTAAAAATCTCTCACTTCCGGGTTCTTCATCAATCGCTTTTCAGTGTTCTCTAAACGTTGTTGTGCCATGTCGTAATAACATGGTAAATTAGGCTTTTCTTCCTTCCAAGAAATAGCTACTTCATAATGATCATCAACAAACTTCAATGAATCTTTCACTTTTCCATACACACTTCTTTCCTCTTGACTAAATGACTGTTTCCTCCGTGGCTCACTGAAATTTTCCATCTTCCAGAATTTACACAAAATCTTGTCCGATTTATTATCACTTTTCTGATTCTGGATAAAGTAAGTTCTGTTGAAATGAGTTTGAACACATATCTCATTGCTACCAGGAATTTTCCCAACACAAGTCCATCCTAACGGAGTAAGTCTAGCCACTGGTTCATCTGGTCGACCTCTAATCTCTTGATAAGCATTATGAAGTTCACTGTGATCCATTCCAATCAAAATATCCACCATAGAATGTTTACCCACTCATCCTGGGAATTCAAGTCCTCTCAAATGGTCCCATTTGTGTTGATATTTTCTCCAGTTGATTACACACATATCACCGGTAACCTTGTCAGCTTTTAGGGCTTCCACTTTAGTCTTTGTCCTCCCATCAACACTCTTTATTTGGAATTCTACTGGCATAGTTTCAAATGACTCAGTTTTGTCATTGAGAACTCCTACGGTAATTCTCTGTAGTTTGCCATGTAAACCCAATTCTGCTGCAACATCTGTATTAATGTAGGTCCGTGTCCTGGCATCATCCAGCAGTGCATTTACTCTCATTGTCTTTGATCCATTTCTTACTATTACTGGAATGGTTCGTAAGGCGATAAATTGTGGCTCCCCTCCATGACATGTCAAAGTTCTGTCTTGATTCACTGATATCTGGGTATCAACATTACTGTTTTCAGCAGTTCTTACAGAGGAAGTTGGTCTCTGTGGATATCTAAAGGGTCGAAATTCTGGAGCATTCTGGTTCAACACTGATGTAGAGAGATCACGTTGATATCCATCTGTGTTTTGGTTCACAGCTCGATTTTCAATGTGCAATAGTCTGTGATGTGTCTCGGTACAATGGTCAATGTCGCAAGGTCTGTTCCTTCTACATGTCATGTTCTAAGTGTCCTGACCCCAAGCAACGAAAACACAGCTTCGACTGACGAACAAAGTTCCATTTCTTGGACACTTCAAGTTTCTTGAACTTCTCACATGACCAAATCCCATGTTGTCCTTGACACATCTGACACAGTTTGTTGAAGGTCTTAGTGTTTGTGTAAAATGATCTTTGATGAACATTAACATGGTTTCGGTCACGGCTGCACTTTTTACCATCAAAGTTTTTGTTTGAATCAACCTGTAGACCATACACAGTCTCATTTGTCACTATTCGGAATTCGGATTCCTGAAAGATCCATTCCCTCAAAGATTCCACTGACTCAGTCTTTTTCTTCTCATACACCCATCGGTGATATGTAGACAGCAGGGACTCTGGGATTTTCTTTTGAAGTTTGACGTACAGTGATCCATTCTTGAGTTCATCCGTTCTACCTGCATCCTTTAGGTTAATGAGCGCTATGTCTAGAATGTCTGCGAATTTTTCCAAATCCTTTGAATTTCCTGCACGTATAGGTCTAAAGGAATCCAAGATGTCGCATAACTTGCCGTCGTTGTCCTCCGAACTTCCGCTCAAGACGATCTTTGGCTGCTTCATAGGCGATAGCGGAATGTCCAAGGTTTTCTACAGCTTTCAAGGCTTCACCGGAAAGATACTGTCTTATCTGTAAAAGTTTGTATTCTGGAGTCGCTGGAGCTTTATCAATACATGCTGAGAAGGCAGCTTTCCAACTCTCGTATGTCCTTTTATCACTGTAGAAGACAGGAATCGATACACGCTTCATCTGTTTCCACAAATCACTTCCAACGGTAGGGCCATTCACAGAATCATTGGTCACCTTAACTTGTTTCTCAGATGATGAGGGAATGTGTGAGTCTTGATTAACATCAGTATTTTCACAATTCTCTCTTTCACGATTGTTTACATCTTCAAAACCATCATTCATTCCACTAAAAATCCTTTGTGCTTCATTTTCAACTTGTTCAAGTTCTCTGTATCCAGCGTTGATAGATTCATTCAATTGTTCATGTTTTGTCTTAAATTCTTCTTCCAATTCTCTTTTCGTTTCTTCAAATTTGCGCACCTCCTCACGAATAGAGTCTGCCTTTTTCTTGGACCGAATTTCCTCTTCATTCACAAAGTATTCACTCCCATCTAATGAATCTGTCGCAACACTCAGCGGATCACCCCTTCGTGCATCTAGATAATCCTGAACTCTGTCTTGACAATTTTTAAAATTATCTTCAATCATTTCAATTTCTTGTTCTGTCTTTGATAGTTTTATAATGTCGTTTGCCTTCTTGTACTTCGCGGAAACGACAACAAGCAATTAATGAGCGGTTCTTGTAAATCAATCAGGCGTTCTCGAGCCTTACATAATTCCCCGCGACTAGGTAAATCAGAATCTCATAAGTTCAACAAATAATGCTTAGCTCTGGTAAATTGATATAATTTAGCTTTCGTTTTCTCACGTTTCAGAGCGTCGATATATATCTCTGGTTGGTCCCGTACCATTTATACGCTAATGGCGGAGTTGACAATCTCTGTTTATGTCTCTGATTTTTGGAGTATGATTTTTAATGAAAGGAACAGTTGTGTCGTAATCCGTGTAGGTGATGCACGAGTTTACACAAAAAGTAGTAAGTGGCGAACGGATTTACGTTTACCTACTAATTTTGCATAAATCGCAAATGAAGAAAATCGTGTCAGAGAAGTCGGTCTTAAAAATCAAAATGGCGACTGTGACAAATATTTTTATTGTCAAAGTTCTTGGAAACTTATTGTAAAAATAAATATTTCTAACGTCAGGTGCCTGTGTTTGTTATCGGTATACAAATGTTCATTTGTTTGTTTATTCAGCAGTTTTAGAGTTTTCGGGGTTTTCATAAAACTTTTATTACGGATACCGTCCGACTTGTGAATTTTCCGGGTTCGGAATGTCAATTATTCTTAGTTAGAAAAACGTTGTGTATTCGTTTTGACACACGTTTGATTAAAAGTGAAAACTGTGTTAAAGTTCATTGTTCATATCGGGAACAAAGTGGTAGCAGAGCGTGGTTTAATATGGGAGACGAGGAGGAAATAGCGGAAGCGTCAGGAGTGCAGATGATGGGAAATCAGGAGAGTACGGCGGATCCTTACTTGGAAAACTACAAGCGCAACAGCAATTTTGTATAAGTCATTAAATTTGAACTTGATAGTGAACATTAACATGAACCTGTGAATATTTTAAGCATGTTTTATTTATGAAATATTTGAAAAAAACCCTCTTTATTTAGTTTTTAAATTAATTTTTAAAAACTTATTGACTTTTCCCAAAGTAATAGTAATGCATTACTTTACTCATGTAATGGTAATGTAATGCATTTCTTCAAGAAAATTAAATAATGGTAATGGTATTTAAATGCCCTAATTCATGAAGTAATGGTAATGTAATGCATTACTTTACAAAGTAATTCACACCAAGCCTGATTCCAACTAAGCAGAAAAAAACATGAACATTAACATTTAACTTGGTTCTTCAATCGATAAGATTGTAAATATCATATGATGTATAAGTCTTCCAAAATGTATAATCTATTATAGATTTTGCTTACAATGCATTGTTTATAATTTAACTTCAGTTTAATCAACTAAAGGCCCAACGAACGAGAAGGCAAATTCAGACTTGTTTTTTTTTTGTACCAAATCCCTTAGAGACGAACAGCAGTCATACCGTAAGTAGACTGGAAGCCAATGAAACACCTATTTAATTTGTGAAACATCTGTGTATAACCCATCCCGGTTTTTTCTTCGGCTTGCGCATGAAGTTTGGTAGTAATAAGGTGAAAGTTTGTCAAAACAAAATTCACAACTTTTCAAAAATGGCACATTGCATTTGGAAACTTTAATTTCGATTCCACTATCAACCTCTTCTATTGATTAATGAGCTCGTACACACTGAATCGTCAACGGCGCTTTGCATTCAGTTACGTAACTCATTCCATATTTGAACCCGAGCAAGAACATTTTGATCAATAAAACTATTTGTTTATTATCTAAATAGAATTTTGTTTATACACAGAGGACTAAAAAAGATTTAATGTGTTTTACTGAAATGCATGAAAACTTTCTGCACTATTTTCTTACGAGTAGACTCAATTCATGTGTTCTACGCGTGCCTTCCGGTTTGAGACTTCCGCTAGCAAAAACCAATAGACGGGGTCACGTGACCCGTCTAAAAAAAGAGTAAAAAGGTTATTTCTATGACGTCACAATGATTATTGCACAACCTTCTGATTTTGCAGTGTTATTATATTAAATCGTTAAGGCAACGTTATTTTCAAAAATTCTGTACGGTTCGACTTTTTCAAATTTGGGTATTATTAATATAGAGCACTTAACTCAAATATTGGGAGAATGAACATTGGTTGTTTGTGACAAAGTCTTTTGAGAAATCCTCAATAATTCACAAAGTTTGATTATTTGTTCAACTAAATTCATATCCCGGAGAAATGTTTTACGTTCCTTTTTATTTTATTACAGTTGTATATATATATTATTAATCAAATTTCTGTGATTTTTAATGCTATTCAAAAAAACACAATTTACCACATTAAAATTAGCTAGAATATTTTAAAAATCATTCTGTTAACAGGTTCTTTGTCAGATTAGTCATTACGGGTTCCCAGAATATGAAGAATATGAAACCTGTGGCAAACACACTCTCTCGGAAGACGAACCCATATATCAGCCATTGAAGTGTCAAAGTTCCTTACCTATTTTCCTGTACGACCTTGAGGAAAAGGCCCCCGTGGTGAAGCCCGTTTATCCTCCAGCACCCCCTCCACCTGTTGCACTTGTGTAATTCCGTGGAATTTTATTGTATTTATCTAATTATAAATGGAGCATGTTGTTCATGTCATTTCATATTTTTAACATTATCTGCTTATTTTCTCGAGTCATATTCAATTTTACTGCGAGGGACAAACAGCGAAATATGAATATATCGAGTCATACATGTATGTACAGTATATAGTGAATAATTTCAATAAATGTTATGAATCGTTATTTTTCAAACAACATGTGATACAGGTACGTGTAAACAGAGAGTGCAGTACTATTATATTGGACAAAAATCAACTTGGATTATTTAACCTTTTATGCTAAAAACAGTATAGCAATAGGAGGAAAATATCTACTGTTACACGTATGATTTTTAGAATCCAACAAGCGACTCCAAAATCATTAATATCTTTTTGTTACCACTTGTTCTTGTGTTTCGCACTTTTTGAATCACACTTACTCCTCAAAAATATTTTGTTAAAAATTGACCAGCTTATATGGAAACTTGCTTTACAGTAATGGTAACTTAAATTTTTTATGAATAGTAGAGCGAAGCGTTAAATATGCTTTTAATTGACAATATAGTAGAACATCTTTCAATTTTTCGACGGTAAAAGATTTAAGACAACCCCACTCTGCTGAATTAAAAGTGGAATTACATATTGTCATCATGTTAGATGCACGAACCTTTTCAATGCATCTTCTTCCTGATCGTGTAAAAATGTTATGATGGTTGGATACATAAGTGAGTTTCAAGTCATCTCAGTCCCTCAACGAACAATACCTGCCCTTTGATTTTTGAAGGAACTTTGAAGGTGCTCAAAGCGCTTTCCTTTCTTCACAAATTGAAATTCGTAAGAAATAAGATTCAAAACAAATTGTTGTAGTAAGTGCCTCTGTTTTTGAAACGAGAAAGGTATAAGATTTCTTGTGCTCTGCTGGTTTTAGCAATATTTGTTATGCACAAAATGCTCAAAACAAAAGAAAATTGTTTTTAGAAATTAAGCAAAGACTATTTGATGTTTTTGTCCAGAAAAGAGACGCTTCCTTCTATGGAGCATGTTTGTACAACCTTTTTGGTCTCCAATATTATCTTTAAAAATGTATATCAGAAAATATTGTTCACTATTTGACAAAATATAGGTTTTCTGCACATAGACTGCAATATAACAAGGTCGGTATAATAGAACGCATTTGTAGATTTTGTTCTCTTAATAAGATTGAATATCACTTCATTCTAAAATGTCTAAAGTACAGTAATTTACGGTGTATAAATATCAAAAAGTAGAACTGGTCAAAGCTTTCTTGTTTCAAATTTATTTGCTGAGATTGTTAAGTACGAAACAACTAAAAAAACTATGTATTTTTCTTCAAAATGCAACATAGTATAGAAATAATTTGCTTTAGTTAATATCTATATTATCATATTATCGTCCTAATGTGATGATACATGTATAAGTATTATATCCAAATGAGTAAAGTTAACCCACACAAGTAATAAATAATAAAAAAAACCTTTACCGGCTTCATTGTATTCTTCAGGAGTTTTCTAACAACGCCAAAGATTACAATGAAACCGGTAGAGTTTTGAATATCGGCATTCTGTTATTTTTTTATCATATATATACTCAAGAGTGTGTTGGCACTCCGAAGTCCGACGGTCAGGCCAAAGTCCGATGGTCTGCGCCAAAGTCCGATGTTGTGACACGCCATAGTCCGATAGTTGATGTCATTAGCCGAAGTCGGATGGTGTGTAACGCCAAAGTCCGACGGTTCACAAAATGGCGCAAAACTGAAATTAATTAAAAACAAAAACACTGTGGTCATAGTCATTATTTATATAGTTAACCCCCCCCCCCCCCCCCTGTTTCAAAGAATATTGGGGCGCAACAGATATTTCGAGAGAAGGTTCACAATCTTTCACTGTAAGACCTTCCCCTTGGAATCATCTATGTTAATTTTCATCACCCGTCCCTCTCTCTAGTAACCAGAGAGAAACACATTTGTTCCAGCGCGGAGGGCAGAATTTGGTTTGAATTCTACGAACTTTTCCAGTGTCGCTAACCGAGCCGGTGTCTTGGAAAACAGTTTAGGGGATAGTGATCATGGTTCTGTAAGCAATTTAAAACAGAGGCCAAGGGGCCACATCGCTCACCTGATCCACAATTGCCATAACTCTGATCAAATTAGCATTACAGTATCAAAATCAAAATATCTTGTCAATTAAGTACAGTAGATCTTGTTGAAACATTTAAAAAATCTGCCGATTTCTATCTACATATTTTTATGGTAAATATGAAGCCCCTTTTGTTGTTGTAGCTGTAAGAAGATTTGTCTCTATTCTTTCATAACCCCCACCCCCCACTTTATGCCCCCGCTTTTTTTTCTAGGGAATCATGGTTTGATCAAGTTTTAATCTGAACAGCCCATGCTTTCACACAAGTAACTGCTTTTTGGACTAAAAGCTTTCCTAAAATATTTTTAAAGATTTTCTTTATATATTCCTATGTAAAAATGCATCCCCCATTGTGGCACCGCTCAACCCCCAGGGACCATAATTTTAACAAACTTGAATCTACACTATCTGATGATGCTTCCACACAAGTTTAAGCTTTCCTGGCCAAATGGTTTTAAGACGAAGATTTTTAAAGATATTCTCTATACATTTTTATGTAAAAATTCATCCCCCATTGTGACCCCCATCCTGCCCCCGGGGACCATGATTTGAACAAATTGGAATCTACACTACCTGAAGATGCCTCCATACAAGTTACAGCTTTTCGGGCCTAATAGACAATAAATCTCCCCTTTAAAGAGGGTGTGGCCATTCCTTTGAACGAACTTGAAACTCATTCACCCAGTGATGCTTTGTGCCAAGTTTGGTTGAAATCTGCCCAGTGGTTCTGGAGAAGAAGACGAAAATGTGAAAAATTTTACAACGAGAACGCCGCCAACGCCAACACCGACAGACAACGGACAAATTTTGATCAGAAAAGCTCACCTTAGCTTTCAGCTCAGGTGAGCTAATAAAAAAAGCTAAACATAGTTAAAGAACGTTTTTATCTTTGTTATTATCGAATTCCAACGAAAAAGTATACGAGTGTTTATCCCACCTCTTTAATTTTCCAAAAGGAGTCCGAATACCGTCTTTTATTGTGCATTTCTGTTGTACTTTTTAAATTTTCGTTCGTACAGGTCCTTGTAGTATGAACTTACACCAGAATAAACAAAATTTGAAAATAACATTACAAACTCTAAACTAACATGTATTTTTACGAATGATTACCGCTATTCACTAATGAGTTTTAAACATGTAATGAACAAAGACTGGTTGATCGTTTTAATTAACGAATGATTGTTGATGTACTTATTCTTTTCTACCTGGAGCTGTTTAATGTTCCGTTCGACCTGTGAGTTTGTGACATCTTGGAGCGGCATTCTGTCCACACAGTGCTGAGGGGACAAGTCAAGCGGGACAGCGGGACAGCGATCAAATTTTCTGCAATTCCCTGCAGATAATTATTTTAATAGTCAAATTAAATTTATAAGAGCCCAGACACAATATAGTTTTTTTTAGCTTACTTATGAAAAAATAAACCAACCATTAATTCATCATTTGTCGCTGAAGTGACGTAAATGACTGATTAAATAATTTAAAAAAGTCAAATAATATTTTTACATTTTTCAATTGTATTCACAATCGTGTTTCGGCACTATTTTTTTGGACAAACATTGATACACGGTGTTATATTAACACATACCGTTATAGATTTATCATTGGTGATCGTTGTTTTAGATATATCTGCAGCTCTGGGGAAATGAACGTCAGGGATCGCCTGGAGCGTCTATTAATGTTGAATAATATGATTATCATTTATATAAGAAATTTAGAATAATGTTTGAAAGAAGAGACAATCTTTTATCTGACTGTGAGCATTTTAGTACCTCTGGCCCTTTGTTAGAGAGAGAGAGAGAGAGAGAGAGAGAGAGAAGAGAGCTTCTTCTTCTTCTTCTTCCAATACAGTTCATCCCTCGGTTGGCCGAGTATTGTCGAACTCTGTACATGCGCGCAGCGGCGAAGGACTGTACACTTAAAAGAGTTCTTTTTACAGGTTAAAACAGGGTTAAAAACGGTGTTCGACTTATCCGCCAACTGGATCCCTGCCTTAAACGCCTCCAGCGTTGGTAAGACCACTAGTGTGTCTGGCAAGGTATTCCATAGGCGGATGGCTGAGGGGAAGTACATCATGATCAATTTCATGTTTTGTCTTTTATCATCGTTGATACGCTGCTGTATGTTGAGTAGTCCCCATTAACAAAACGTGCCACTCTGCGTTGGACCTGTTCCAATTTGTCAATGTTTTGTTTGGTATATGGGTCCCATATTGTGGCAGCGTATTCGACGTTAGGTCTGACAAGGGTAGTATAACACTCGGCTTTTACTTTCTTGCTACAGCTGCTGATGTTGCGTCGCAGGAAAGCACATGTGGAGTTTGCCTTCTTGGATATGATGTCGATATGTTTGTTCCATGTCATGTTGGTGCTGAAGGTTAGGCCCAGGTATTTAGCATGGGTTACATGAGCTATTATCTTTCCATGGATGTTATAGTCATGGTGCACATGTGATCTCTTGTTGGTTATGTTGATCACCTCACACTTGTCTGGGTTGAATTCCATAAGCCAGGTTTGTTCCCATCTTTGAAGAGTGTACAGGTCTTTTTGGAGTACTTTAGCATCCTCTATACTGTTGATTGTTCGGTATAAGAGACAATCGTCAGCAAATAGTCTGGCTGTTGATGATTTGTTCTCTGGCATGTCGTTTATGAACATAAGGAATAGTAGCGGTCCCAGTACAGTTCCTTGAGGGACGCCTGATGTTACATTCGATGATGTTGAATGCTTTCCTTCTAAGACTACTTCTTGTTTTCGTTCTCCCAGAAAGTCGCTGATCAAGTTATTAAGGTTATCTCTAATGCCGTAATGTTTGATTTTTGCTAAGAGTCTCTGGTGAGGAACCTTATCAAAGGCTTTACTAAAGTCTAACAGTATTGTGTCAACTTGTTGGTTCTTGTTGAGGCTGGATGCTAGATCTTCCACTGTTAGAAGGAGCTGTGATTCACATGAATGTGATTTCCTAAATTCATGCTGTGACTCAGTAAGGATTTTGTTGGTCTCTAGATGTTTCATGCAACGCTGAATATAATATGCCCAAGTATCTTGCAGCAAATGGGTGTTAATGATACTGGCCGATAATTTGATGGTATACTGCGATCGCCCTTCTTAAATAGAGGTGTGACAAAGGCATTTTTCCAGTCAGATGGTATTTTGCCATGTGCGATGGAAGCTTCATAAATTAGGGTCAATGATGGTGTAATTTCAGCACTTTTAAAAACTGTCCAGAGATGCCGTCCGGTCATGTGGCTTTGGGTGGATTTAAGCCAGATAACAGTTTAAGTACTCCCTTTTGGTTGATGGAGAATTCCGGTACATTTGGATAGGTGGTTGTGTTCAATTCAGGTATGGAAGTTGTATCCACTGATGTTAATACTGAGGTGAATTGATCGTTGAGGATGTTCGCTTTCTTCATACTGTCACTGTGGATGGTTCCGTCCTTGGTTAGTGGAGCAACCCCGAAGCATCGCAACGTTTGCTCTTAATAAAAGACCAAAAGCGTTTGGGATTTTTGTTGATGTCATCATTTAGCATATTTCCAATGTAGTTGTTATGAGCTTTCCTGCATTCAGATTGATCCTTTTATTTCAGGGCTTTGTAGTGTTCCCAGTCTTTGGGATTTTTTGATTCTTTGGCTCTGTTGAAGGCTTTTTGTTTATTCCTGGATAGTTGTTTAATTTCAGAATTTATCCAAGGTTGACTAAATCGAGATGACGTTGTTTTAGATGGTACAAATTTGTTTAAAAGTTCGTTACATGAGATTTTAAATAAACTCCATAGTATGTCTATAGGTGTGTCTTTATTGTGTGTGTTCGTAAAGTTGGAAGAGAAGTCAGACATTTCTTTCTTAGGTCTTCAGTGTTTGCCTTTTTCCATAGGTATATTTTGTGCGTTGTTGATCGTTGGTATTTGGCATGCACTTGTGATTGTATAATGACAATTTCATGGTCGCTGACCCCACTCATTGGTTCGCATGTTGTAACGTGTGATGGTCGGTTTGTTGCGAAAATATCTAGAGTGCTGTTTCCTCTCGTTGGGAAGTTGACCATTTGTTCTAGTCCTGCATCATTGATCGATGACAATAGGTTCTCGTTGATTTCCTTTCGATAGTTGTTACCTTTGATGTTATTACTATCCCAGTCGATGTCAGGTAGGTTTGTATCTCCACAGACCCAGATTGTGTCGTTTGGGTGTTCAATGGCAATATTGCGTATTGTATCGCTGAGTGCCTGTGAGTATTCCACATCATTATTGGTTGGTCGGTATAATGATGCTACGATTAAAGACTTGTTGTGGTTGCCTTCTATTCGAGTCGCAACAACTTCGCAGTTTGATTGTATGTCTAGCTGCTGGCTTATGAGCGTGTTCTTAACTGCTACTAAGACTCCACCATAACCATCTTTTCTGTCCTTCCTATAGCACTCGTAGATAGGTGGAATTATCTCCGAGTTGTGTATGTTGTTGTTCAACCAAGTTTCGCTTAATGCTATTATATCAGGACTTTCGTCATCAATAACATTCCATACTGATTCTTTTTTACTTTTTAAACTCTGAGTGTTCATAATTAGTAGTTTTAGCTCGTTTACTGGCTTACGTGTTGGTGTTTGGTTTGTGTTCAGGTTGTTTGGTTTACCTTTAGTTAGTGTTGATGTGCTAATGGGTGTTCCTGATAGTGATGGATCCTCTCATCTGACAGCACGCCATAGTACGATGGTTGAAAAATAATGGATTTCTCTAAGATACTACTAGTTGTTGTATTAATAGAGCTACATTTAGCACAGATCCAGGAGATGTTTGTTTTGGATAATAAAGAGTAGGTCTCATTGTTCATGCACGTAGTGTGGTACCAGCAATCACAACCTTCACATTGTATTCCTGCTTCATTGTCGAGAACTTCGTTGTCACAAACGAAACATGGGTATTCAATGTTTGTTTTGGTTGTGTTAGGCCCACGGTTTGGATGGCAGTCTGATGATTGTGCTATTAATAAAACACACAGCATGTTTGAATGTTTAAACGGTTATCAATTGTATAAGCAGAATTAAATGTTATATGTTTAATTAAATTGTTATGTCAGTTATTCTGTCACACATGTGTAACTTAACACTAACTGTACCTGTTCTATAACGACAACGGAAACGACCTATGCACGCGGTTGATGTACTTGTACTTGTTGTACTCTGGAAGCCTAAACGGTGAATCTCTGGTGTCCACGAACTGTGTCCTGAAGTATGCAACAACCGTTCTATTGAACCTATCCACGCGACCTATACCATGTTAACGCATTAGTAAAATATTTGATTACAATATTAATTCCATACATGCATCTTTTTTTTTATCGCCGAAATGCAAGAACACACAGTATTTTAGTACTGTCTCTTAGCAGCTTATATTTGCCTTAGCTTAAGTGATTTTTAGTTTAAACCTTACGTAATACGTACATTTTGTAACATACATTTATAGAATTACATTGAGACTGTGGGTGATAGGGTCGGCCGTTAACGTGCCTGGTCTTAAATTCCTCCATTACGGAGGTTAAATCAGCATTGTTGAATTCTTTGCCATTGTCTGTTTGAAGAATTGAAGAAAACAGGCACCAAATGCAAATCGATTGTAGCAGTCCACGATGTTGCAGATATAGTTGTATCCTCGTGTTGGCGGCATTTTCTTCAAATCCATTTGTCACCTGCTGTTTGGATAAGAAGCAGGAATGGGTCTTCTGGTCCTCTCTGTTTTCGGCAGGTCAACCGCGGCCAGACATTTTCCACATTCCACTCTCTGTTTGAGGAGAAGCCTGACGTTCTCTCGTGTAAGTGGGAAGTACGTCTTCGTAGTCTGCATCACTTCAACGGTGGTCAACGGCATGGTTTTTCTTTTATTACTTCTGCTACTAGCTCATTTTTGAAAAGGGCTCTTCTGTGTTGCTTATTTGCCTTTGAACTGAAAAACACATAGCCCGTATCGATGTCAAATATAAAATTTAATAAATGCTTCCGGACCGTTGTCTCCCCCATCTGAAGTCCGGTTTCATCCTTGATTCTTTTAGCGTCCCATGACTGATGATCTGCCTTGAGCTTGCAAATTTTCTCTAGCTCCTTAAAAACGGACCAGAACAGCTCCGGATAGGGTCATTTGTCTCTCGCTTTTTCCTCACTTTCTCCAAAAAATATCTCTCACCTCGAAGGCCTCCAACATTCATCTTTGGATTCTTGAAGCCAGCTCTAGTTTGTTCTGCCCTAGATCTTTCAATGAAATTTTTTGCATGAATTTCTACTGATATAATTATTATTTTAAGATAAAAAAAATTAAGACATTTACCAAACCGTTTGTTTAAGGGGATATCTCAAAGTTTGTTAATTATTTAATATATAACCCTATTTGATTTTGCTTGAAATGTATCAATTTTGCACATTTTTTTTACATTTTTTTTTACACTTCTGCCCTAGGGATTTTTTTTCTGTTCTACATATTAAAGTGATTGCTAAAAGGCATCAAATGGTCAAATAAAAAATTTACAAATTTACGAATTTACAAATTGCCATCTTTAAGTGTTTCATTTAAGTACTGCCAATCCATCAAACGCTAGCGCATCATGGAAAATATGCCAGCAGAGCAATTCATAATATATTATTATATTCATAACGCCATGTTCATAAATAATCGTTGTTTATAACTTATATTTGCATTGTACCACTCGCAAATACCCTGCATTGGCCTAGACCTTGACATTTAGTTATTGCATAAAAATAAACGTTCAGACTGTACTGTATTTTTTTAATTCACATAATTCACATTTGTTTACAAAATCAATGATATGTTATATTAGTAATTCCTTTGAAATGTTAATATAAGACATGTTTTAAAAACATCAATTTTAGGGTGTTGGAGAAAAACACATGATGTATCGTTTAGTGGTTATACCTCATGAAAAAGTATATGACGTCACACCTTTATGACGTCATAGTACGCCGACAGTAAGGTACATAAATCATGGTATTGTTAGGAAGAGTTATCTTTCCTTATACATTGAATTGTGTACATGAAAATATAAAAATCAAACAATTTCATTTTATTCGAGCACAATTTTATCATACAACTAGAAAACTGACCAGTCAGGAAGGGCCCCGCTTTGACAATATCGAGAAGTGAAAAAAACTTTGAATTCCATCCTCTTTATGTTAACAATGATGAAAAATAAATTCCCGGCAGAAGATGTAAAGAACTGGAATACATGTATATAGGATCTCGTGATTTGTAGTTGAATATGATTTTCATCCAACAACTAAAGTGTTTTCTTGAGCCTTAGTGAGGGGATAAAACACACAAGTTGGATAAAAATCATATTATACTACAAATCATATGAGATTCTATTTATCCAATGTTTTATACACCACAATCAATGTTTACACTGTTTATAAAACTCCACATTATTTTACTTCATTATGCCTACGCAAATCCCATTGTAAAGTCACAACTGTGGGATATCAATAAAATATCCAATGAGTCATATCCACGGGATAAAGTGGGTTAACATGGGATAACTGTTAAAATTAACAGCATTAAGGCAGAAAAAAATAAAATAAATAATTAAAAAATTAAATAGTGAAAAAGGATATCTTAATATATATCTTGATTTTAGAATTCAATAAAATTATTATAAATCATTGTGTACGGTATTTTAACCAAAATAAAATATAAATATTATATTTTAAATCCATATTTCAAAGAATGTACACAATACTACACATCATTGAAAATTGACCTTAACTTCAAAACAAAGTTCATTTGCAGACACAGGCAGTGCAGTAATTAATCTCAATGTAACAGATAAAGATAAAGCTTAGGATTTTCTTCCTGTTGAAGGTTAATTAATCCCAAAGGACAAATATTGCACAGCCTTCCATGTATACAATGGTAACATTCTCAGCAGTTATCTCTCTTTGCCCATTCATTCTCAGCAGTTATCTCTCTTTGCCCATTCATTCTTATGCATAGTTAGGAATCTACCCCACCACCCCAGCTCCAAACCAGAAGACATAGAGAACCAAACCTGGCATCAAAATATGTATTTCTGCCTACTGAACTACCATACCAACTTTGAACTTGATTGGACAACCATAAAAAAAGTTATTATAAAAAAACAGAAAATTTGTGGACGGAAGAGTGACAGACGGACGGACAGAAGGACGGACGGACAGAGTGATTACTATAGGGCACCCGCTAATCCTTGCGGGGCCCTAATAATAAATAACATTTGTAATTGATGTAACAGGTTTATCCGTTGATGTAAAGAAGAAATCAACACTCCTGTTAGGGTTCGATTACCGGGCTTTTATTATCACCAGTTATATAAATAGATTGGACCCATTCTATGGGAATAGGCCCCATGTACAAGTTGAACCAAGTTCAATAGGACTCAGTTGCAAGGTATATGTGCATTCAAGAAGAGATGTAATTTGTCAAAAACGTCTGTACACTTTTAATACAGCCTGCTCTCATCAAACTCTTGACAAAGATTAAACTAAAACCCAAAGAACTTTTGTAGGGAAATCGATAGACAAACAGGTAACAAACTAAAACACCAATGAGATTAAAAGACACAACTTAACTTTGACCAAAATATAATTACTGCCCTAAAGGCAACTCTGGACCTTTCTACAAATTAAGTTGTCATGAATGAATGCACACTAATGTATCAATTAAATAATTATAGAATCCAATATATATGCATTCAAAAAACCATGAAAATATGTAATTAAATCATAAAATATGAGACTGCTACATTGATTAAAATTGAATATGAATAAAACTAAAATACATGTACATTGTATTTCATTTTAAACTTTATATGATTCATATTAAACACCACATATTGTTTATTAGAAATATTCACTATATATACGATTAAAAATCGTTGTAAAATTGTTGTTAACTTGCTCTCTGAAAGTCTATGGGGGCAATTACGCATACAGACAGAGGCGAAGGGATTGATTGTCTACAGCAGACAGCTAGCGGTTTTAATGGGATAAAAACGCTTTTTACCGAGATAATTAGGAATATTTCCATGTGAACGTGTTTTTGACAGCATTTGCAACATTGTGTGGGAGGATTTGCGTAACTTTTGTCAAGTAAGTTGTTTTTAACATTGTTTACAAATCGTGTCCTACTTTCGATTCTTCTCTTGTGTATTATTTATATATATGTCATATAGTGTAGAGCGGATACGATGCCCCTGTGCATGAGCCCAAATAAAGCTTATACTTCGAGACATTTATGTTTTTTTTCCACAATATTATATCAATTTTACGCATCAAACGAGCTATTTTCAACAAATTTCGCTGTATATCTGCTGTTGAAACTATCAGACCATGGCGTCAACCAAGCAAAACAATGACGTCACAATACAGATGAAACGCTGCGGGAAAGCGTGCGTACTCGATCTGTACTCGGCCTCGTTAAATTGTTATTATCGACGTTAACTATAGCGTTCTCGTTACTTGACGTCATAGACGTAATTGTTGTTCGCGCAACATCTTAGTAGCGTGGCGCATAAACAAACGGCGGAATATCGGACTTTGGCGTGTTCGACCGTCGAAATTTAGCGTGACTGTCTATATGAGAAAGACTGTCGGACCTTAGCGTAACCATCGGGCTTTGGCGTCCCTATCTTCAACAACTCATCTGACTTTGACACAGACCATCGGACTTTAGCGTGACCTTCGGACTTTGGAGTCTTACACACACACACACACATTACACACACACACACACACACACACACACACACACACACACACACACACACACACACACACACACACACACACACACACACACACACACACACACACACACACACACACACACACACACACACACACACACACACACACACACACACACACACACACACACACACACACACACACACACACACACACACACACACACACACACACACACACACACACACACACACACATTACACACACTTTTACCCGTGTGCACGGGTTGACATTGCATATGATATCGGACATTTACAAAATAATCTAACTTTGTCTTGGTCAGGCATTCACCACAGTTAAAATTTCTCCCATATACCCGTAATGTAGCAAAAAATTGCATGTTCATTATCACTTTAATTTCTTATATGATCATTTTTTAATCATTTTAAAATCAATCACAACAGAATCATTTAGAGGGAAAACAACGTTGACAAAAATATGTTTATAGTCGTAGTATGAAAGTTTTATATATTCTGTAATAATGTACAATTTTATGTATCTGTCAATTGATACGAAATAAGAAGTGTGAGTACTACAGTAATGTTGGAAAATAAAATACATTACCATGTTTTAATTTCTATTTCAAAGAGTTATACATTTTTACCCGATTGTGCAATTTATTAGATCAATTTCATACCAGCAGGTTTATCTAATTTTCACAGCATATAAACTTTTTAAGCAGTTAGAGGTCTGGCATGAAAGCCAAGAAATTTTGTACAACTTTAATCTTGCTTTTTAAAATTTGTCGAAAAGTCAGTTTACTGATATAAACAATGTTCATGTGGATGTTGTTAGAGAAGGCCTGGATGGTCATGAAAATATATGTAGCTCCCAAAGAAGAAGGGCTCTGCATAAAGATTTAGCAAAATATTTTTTTAAAGTGTCAAAGGCAAAATACTGCAAACGTATTATATTTGGCTGTGTATCCTTTTTTCGGTTTTTTGCAGAAAACGGCGTCTGCTAATTAAATCAAGTACATCACCAAATGTAAAATTAATCAGAAGATAAAATGGTGCATTCAGAAATGCGCTAAATCAAATCCACGTTAACTTGTTGAAAAATCATAATCTGCCAAATATCGTAAACGCTAAATATAGTACGTTTACAGTATATAAAATTTTTATATAAGAAATAATTGTCTATAACTTAAACTATCATATCTAAAAATAGAAGGTAAATCCAATGGTTAATCTGTTGACCGCCTTATCTCTTTGAGTAAAAGTACATACATGTACATGTATGTAAATGATTTATTCAATTTGACCTACGTACAAAAACACGTAAATCAGGAAGTTTATACTAGGGCATTAGAATCATATTTGCCGATTGAACAGACCTGCTAGTTTTGTAAAAGTTGTTTTGGGGTTCAATAAATAACGTTTAAAGATAAAGCGGAATGCATGCATGTAAGTCAGTAATCCCTTTACATGTAATGAAGGTCCATTTCTAAAGAAAATGAGTTGTTTGTTGGGTACACTATTTGATAAAATTGAATGGAGAAAAAATAGTTAACGGACGTTAAAAAAATATTATTGTTTTATAAATCGCTGGTACTTCGAATTTTTTTTACATAACTACAGATCCCAGAAAATAATTATATTATAACATCTACATCAATTTCAGTTAGTATGAAAAAATACTGCATTCTAATATTTTATAACACCGCTTTAATACATTGTCAAAGTATAGGGATGGTTGAACTTCGGAATAAAAATAAAATATTGTATTTTGATGGACATATCATGTACTTGTATAAACGACGTTTTACTCAACACAAAAATTATGTGTGAAAAACGACAAGCAGAAAGTATTTTGATTGGTTAAATCAAATTGGTGAGATATAAAAAATCACCTGTGCTGAAATGCAGACTTTAATCTGTCTTATTTTTATACAGAGTTTATATGTCGATTTGTTCGAATATTGAAGTTCTAATTTTATAAAACTATGTTTACACACTGCATGCATAAATTGAAGGTTAAACAAAACATTGTATATTTATGGACATGTCAGGTACTTGTATATACGGGGTTTTACTCAGCACTTAGATGTGTGTAAAAAAAAAAACAACAAGCAGAGATTATCTTGATATTATAGATTTCTTAAAGTCTTTTACGGATTGTTGAGACGTATAAAAGCACACGTGCGGAACTGGAGACTTTAATTCGTCGCATTTTCATAAAGAGAAAATATTAATTTTTAGTGTCCTTTTCAGTTCGTCCTTTCAGACATCTTTCTATTCCTTGCAATGTTTTAATAATCAATTACAAATTGATTTATGAAAATAAATGTATTGTACATGCAACTTTCTTTAAAACTTATTCATCGTACAATGTTAAAACAGTAACGGCAGTGGTCATTGCTAAATGATGATGATACTTGTAATATCGCTTTTAAAATCAATGCAGTATCAGGTGGTCTGAATAAGGATTTCCTATCTTACAAAATAAGATAAATTTACAAGTCTTAGCTTCTTTGTTCATAAATATCAATATGTTGTAAAAGAAAAAAGTACGCATACACCGAGAATTGATTTCAAAAATATGTCAATAACACTTGTTTCAAACATAACCATTTTTTAAAAAGTTTCTCTTTGAATTTTTACCACAAGAAATAACTTCAGACAAAAAGTGTCTTTTTTGCTTCCAATAAGCAGTTTCGTGCTATTCGATCAGTAAATTGAATAATGCAGAGTAAGGTATGTGCATCTTTAGACCCTTTCAGCTTTTATTTTCTCGCGCTGTGCATAACGTAGGTCAGGGAATAGCACTTTGTGTTTGGTCTTATCGTAATTTCCTTTTTCATTGTGGTATGGGGCACCTCACTGTTGTGACGTATTATTTATCAAAAACACCAATAAATTCAAGTATAAAATTTATAAATAATTTCTTTCCCAAAATTTCCCAAAAACAGCGTGGCGCAGTGGGTTAGAAGGTTCAAAACGGATCTTTAAGTTATGAGGTCGTTTCTCGCAGCGGATTGTAAAATGTTACCTTTTCCACAAATATTTTAAACGTTTTTTTTTTTTTTGGTTAAATAATGTAAAATTTAAAACATTATAAACGGGTTTAAGTATTTTTTTTTATTATAATGCACTTTAATCCACATTTATATCGATAGATGTTCCATACCACCTTAACAGAGGCGCGTATGTGTAATTAGCATCACGCACAATAGAATAATAGTTTTTCAAGTGGTCTTCAAGCAGTACTTCATCTGATTTTAAGAAACTCATTGAGATGGCAACTTAGATACTCTGTAATAACTTTACGAAATAGTCGGAAATTCAATTAAATTTTAGATTCCTCTAGTTTTCAGACATAACAGAATAGATACCATTGTGATCTCCGGACATATTACCTATAAGATCGCATAATAAAAGATCCTTCAATGCCGGCTTAGACAATAGGATGGGGTTAGACTCTCTGGTGATAAGCAAATCAATCCGCTTTATACTTAATATTTGAGGAATTTTAGTTACAAAACGTTAATGAAATAAGCAAACTAAATCGTTCAAATATTTAATTACATGTAACTCTTAGCTAGTAAGTGTATTTTTATTTGTATTCTACACACAAACACAAAACTAACGACAATAAGAAACAAAGCCAATAATATTTAATTGCTCTTAATAATGTATCATAACTTCTTCAATGCTAGTAAATGTCAGGCATAAATTTACACAGTCTACAAATATTGTCAATTATAGTTAGTCTGTATACAAGTATTATCTTAATTTATAAAGTCAGTTTGATACATACACGTGTGTGTAAACAGTTTACTTTTACACAATATATAAACAGACAAACGGTTGTTATAAAGGACATCAGCGCATATTATGAAGATGTAGATATACAAAATTGAATATATCTTGGATTGAGAAACCCCATTGCTACAAAGTGTATGTGAACAGTTTGTTTAGTTGCAGTAATGGATTCTCTTTATTTTACTTGTTCCATTCTCAGCCACAAAGAGGTTGTCTCTGGTGTCCACACATAAACCCCATGGATTTTGTAAATTACAGTTGTCAAGGAAGCGGAGGAACTGCTCGTCCTTGTCAATTATGTGGATTCGATTGTTGTCCCAGTCTGCTACAAGGATCCTACTTTGGCTGTCTGTTGTAATACCGTACGGTTTAAACAACCTCTTGGTACTAGAAGGAGGACCAGTGAAGGTAAACCGGAGTTTCCCGGTCTGATTAACCACCACTACGGCACCGGCTCTATAGTCAGCGACACATATATCAAGGTTCTTGTTCTCTTTGATGTATTTAATGGCACAAGCTGAATAGAGCGGCTGTCCCTTATCATTGAATTCAATAGTTTGTTTCTCTTTTAAGCCAGAGTAACGCACTACTTTTGCTTTTGTTTCATCATCACTGTTCATGACAACAAGGAGGTCATCAGATGAGGTACAGCATATATTGCGAGGTTTCCATCCCTGTAATTTAATCAGTTTCTGTACATCTGTATTCTTCACCATGTTGATAGAGCTATCTTCTTCATCAGTATAAACTAGGTCTCCACTTTGTGTAACTGCTATATCCGACGGATACTTCCCTGATTTGGTTTTGACTGACTTCACTAGTTCTCCCTGCAGCTTGTAGAGTCTCATGATATTGTCAAAACCACTTGTCCAGACATGTTCGCCGTGCAGAACTGGAGACTTTAATTCGTTGTATTTTCATAAAGAGAAAATATAAATTTGAGTGTCCTTTTCAGTTCGTACTTTCAAAAACCTTTCTATTCCTTGCAATTTTTTAAATATCCATTATTGATTGATTTATGAAAATAAATGTATTGTACATGCAACTTTCTTTAAAACTAATTCAACGTACGATGTTAAAACAGTAACGGCAAAGGTCCTTGCTAAATAATGATGATACTTGTAATATTGCTTTTAAAATCAATGCACTATCAGGTGGTCTGAATAAGGATTTGCAATCGTTAAAAATAAGATGAATTTCAAAGTCTGAGCTTCTCTCTTCATGAATATCAATATGTGGTAAACAAAAAACAAAAAACAAAAAACAAAAACAAAAAAACAAAACAACAAAAAAACAAAAACACGTAGGCATACATTTCAGAATTGATTTAAAAAATATGTCCGAAACACGTGTTTCAACATAACCATTTTTGAAAAGTTTCTGTTGCTTTTTTACCACAAGAAATAATTTTAGAAAAAAATATTCTTTTTTTGCTTTCAAAAAGCAGTTTCGTACTTTTCTAGCAGTAAATTGAATAATGCAGTGCAGTTGTGTGCGTCTCCAGAACCTTTCAGCTTTTATTTTCAAGCGCTTTGCATGACGTAGGTCAGGGGCTATTACTCTGAGTTTGGTCTTGTCATAATTTCCTTTCTTATGGTATGGGACACCTCACTGTCGTGACGTATTATCTATCGAAAAAAAACCCAATAATATCAAGTATAAAATTTATAAATAAATTCTTTCCTAAAAATGTCCAAGCAGCGTGGCGCAGTGAGTTAGAAGGCTAACTACGGATCTTTAAGTTATGAGGTCGTTTCGCACAACGGATTATAAAATGTTACCCTTTTCAAATATATTTTAAACGGGTTTTTTTGGTTAAATAATGTTAAATTTGAAAATTCTAAACCGGTTAAAGTATTTTTATTCGAATGAACATTAATCTACATTGATATCGACAGATGTTCCATACCACCACAACAGAGTCGCGTATGTGTCATTAGCATCCCGCACAATAGAATTATAATTCTACACGTGGTATTCAAGCGCTGTTTCATCTTATTTCAATACACTTATTGAGATGGCAACTTAGATACTCTGTAAAAACTTTACGAAATTGTCGGAAACTCAATTGTTTTATAGGTTCCTCTGGTTTTGACACATTCAAAACATAATATATGCCATTGTGATCTCAGGACACATTCCCTCTAAGATTGCATAATTAAAGATCTTTCACTGCCGGCTTATACAATAGGATGGGGTTAGACTCTCTGGTGATAAGCAAATGAATCCACTTTATACTTAATATTTGAGGAATTTTAGTTCAAAAAGTTGATGAAATAAAACAAAATAAATCTTTTAGATATTTAACTATATGCAATTTCTAAGCTAGTAAATGTATCTTTATTTGTACTCTACACAACACAGAAAATACAAACCAATACAAAAATCAAATCGAATACCATTTATTGCTCTAAATATTGTATCATAACTTTTTCAATATTAAATGTTATGCAAAAATATTGTCAAATAAAGACAGTCTGTTTACAAGTATTAATTTATAAAGTCAGTTAGATACATACACGTGTGTGTAAACAGTTTACTTTACACATTATATAAACAGACAACCTGTTGTAATATAAGACATCGGTGCAAATTATTTAGATGTGGAAATACAAAATTGAATATATCGTGGATTGAGAAACCCCATTTCTTCCACTTTTATTTGACTAGTTTGTTTATTTGCAGTACTGGATTTTCTTTATTTCATTTCCTCCATTATCAGCCACAAAGAGGTCGTCTCTGGCGTCCACACATAAACCCCATGGATTTTGTAAATCATAGTTGTCAAAGAAGCGGATGAACTGCCCGTCCTTGTCTATTATGTGGATTCGATGGTTGTCCCAGTCTGCTACCAAGATCCTACTTTGGCTGTCTGTTGCAATGCCACGTGGTTTAAACGACGTCTTGCTTCCAGAACGAGTACCAGTGTAGGTAAACCTTAGTTTCCCGGCTTGATTAACCACCACTACTCCACGGGCCGCCCAGTCAGCGACACAAATATCTAAGTTCATGTTTTCTTTGATGTATTTTATGTCACGAGATGAATAGAGTGGTTGCCCCTTATCATTGAATTCAATAGTTTGTTTCTCTTTTGAGTCAGAGTAACGCACAACTTTTGTTTTGTTATTACCATTACTATTCATGACAACAAGGAGGTCATCAGATGAGGTACAGCATATATTGCGAGGTTTCCACCCCTGTAATTTAATCAGTGTCTGTATTTCTGTATTCTTCACCATGTTGATAGATTTATCAACATAATCAGTATAAACGAGGTCCCCTTTTTTTGTAACTGCTATATCCCGCGGATGGTCCCCTGACTTGGTTTTGACTGACTTCACTAGTTCTCCCTGCAGGTTGTAGAGTTTCATGATATTGTCAAAACCACTCGTCCAGATATATTCACCACTAAGACATGACACATCGCGTAGTGGATTTTGTTTTCCATATTCGGTTTTTATATCCTTGACAATTTGTGGTTCATCGATTAAAGTTTTGTAGGAGGCAGAAGTGTCAGCACCTGGAGAATCTATTGTGTTGTCGTGTGCTTCAATGTTCAAAGAAGTGGAAGAAAGAGAACCAAACTGTTCATATAGCTGTTCCGTGCTGATTTTCTGAGGGGTAAAACTTGGTAAAGAAACTTTGAGTTTTAGAGGCAATTTTCTGAATTCTGTATTCCTGGATTTGTAGGCAGTGACAAGGTTAATATCATTAGAATTCAGTAGTTTCTCTAGATCAGTAGTACATTGTACGATTTCAGAAATGGTGAATTTAATTTCATTTTCGTGTTTATTTAGGACAGCCGATTGTTTAGAATCAATTTCTTCAAGATTCGACTTAATATCCTTTATAACAATATCTACTTCTCTGTGCAAGTCTTCCCCATGTTTGTTAATGGCAGATGTGAGTTTCTGCGAATTTTTATTCAGATCAGCTATCTGAACTGATATATGAGACACAATTTCCTGATATTTAGGATTAATGGATTTCTTTAATTCTTGTAAATCTTTTTGAATGGAATCTTTTTTGTCTTCAAAGTATTTCAAAATATCAATAAACTCGTGACTTTTATGTTCAGAGGAAGCACATGTTGCACAGATAGACATGTCACATTCTTCACAATAAAGTTCACATACTTTTGTGGAATGTTTCTGACATTTCGTAGTTAATCCACGCTTATCAAATGGAACAACTTTGTGTTCTGAGGATTCATCTAAGAGATGGTCCCCTACACAGGCTTTACATATATGTATGTGACAAATGCCACAGTATAAAGGGGGGACCGGGGTATCGCAAAGTTGACAGCGTAACACGTCCTGTGCACTACGCCGGGGGTCCATCGTCAGACAATTGTTTACCTCAGGAACTCCTGAAAATAATGTACACTTTTATGAATTCATCTTTCCATTATTCCTAACATTCGTATATTACACATCATTACATGCGCTACCAAGTCAAGATTCCTCTTTTCACTTACATGTACATGCATAATCAGAGGTTAAAATTATATAGGTATATAAAAGTGGGTGTAAGAGTGAGAAGATTATCAGATTTATGACTCACCAATCGGAGGTCTTAAAATTATACTTTGCTAAATTCTGTATTATTGATATAAAATCAAATCATGCTTAATATATAGTTTTTACAGACTGCTTAATTAATCAATTTTAATACTAACTGTTATTTAGGGACAAATCTAACAAACATCTCAATCTACTGACCTACATTATCGGTGTAAACCTTTGTCCAACATGGCCGCCCCAGACTTTGTAACTACTTCCTCGTCTGTTTACCTTGTATTAGATCACGTGATTAGTACACAGCAGGTGATTGAGGGGCGGATCTAGGAATGACTCTCTTTCCCGATCCTTCGCCGCGCTTTAATTAAATTTTTCTTTATTTTATAAGCAATAACAAAAAAACATAACTATAAGAGTCTATATTCATATAAATAATTTATATAATTATACGTTTATTTATATTACAGAAATAATAGGGCCTACATGTACAGACAAAAAATTATCTCAGGTTGTTTTGTGAGTCTATGTAGAAGTTAGGAATACGGTTTATATTTCCATTCACTAACTCAATATTTACTAATATTTTTAATATTTTTATAGTACATAGAAGGAGGTAACATAAATTTTAGATGATTGTCTTGTATTTTCCCTATTGTTTCACATTAACTTCTTACTAAGTAAAAAACTAATCACTGATTTAGAAATAGACTGAGTTACCCCTCTTTAACCGTAGTCTAAAGGGTTCTAAAAACTACGTAATTTATACATTTTCCAACATAGTAGCTATATTTTTACTGATTTCTAAGTGTTACACAGCTAAAATATCATAACTTTTAACAAATACCAGTTAATTCCTGTTTGGATTCTTTACCCAAAAATGTGATTTACACTTAAAGGTTTCCATGCGCTTACATTAGAATCAGCACAGTGCAGATAAATGAATATATATGTAGTTTTACAGCTTTCAAATAGAATATAAGATATATACATGTAAGGGATAAGTTTATTTGGTAAACTAGAAATAAATTAAAATACATGTTACACCTGATATTTCACTTTTAGAATACTTCTCTTCATCTCGGCACAGGCATAAACATGTAACAACAAACATATTATAGTAGGGGGATAGTTTCTCCATTCGAACGTAATATTTTGCAATGGAACGTCATAGGACGAGGAATGCCGAAAGGCTTAATTAATGATGAGCAATAAATCAACGCAAGTGAAACATTTCACTGACACCCCCACGTTAATAAGTATTAATTTTACTCGTTATAAACTTTCAGTTTGGTCTCTTTTTTTTCCTTTATATATTTATCTATTTAGCGTTTTTTGCAAAAAACGGCGTCCGCTAAGTACAATACTGCTAAATGTAAAATAAATAAGAAGATAAATAGGTGCATTCAGAAATGCGCTAAATCAAATCTACGCATACTTATTGAAACATTATTTTCCGTCAAATATCGTACACGCTATATATAGTAACTTAACACTTAAATGGAATTTTTCTATGCTAAATAATTGTCTTTAACCTAAACTATCATATCTAAAAATTGACGGTAAATCCAATCGTTAATTTGTTGACCGCCTTACCTCCCGAAGTATATGTACATGCATGTGCATGTATGTAAATGATTTATTCAATTTGACCTACGTACAAAAACACGTAAATCAGGACGTACATGCTAGCGCATTAGAATCAATATTGCCGATTGAACAGACCTGCAAGTTTTGTAAAAGTTGTTTTGGGGTTCCCCATATATTCAATCAATAACGTTTAAAGATACGCGGAATACAAGCATGAAAGTCAGAGATCCTTTTACATGTAATGAAAGTCCATTTCTATGAAAATGATTTTAGATATTGCTTAATATTGTAGTGTTATTGCTTAGATAAACACGTTTTGTAAATAACACTAAGAATGTTAATGTATGTTGGGTACGGTTTTGGATTAATACGAATGAAGAAAAATGGTTACCGGACGTTAAAAAACATTATTGTTCTGTAAATCGCTGGTCCTTCGAATTTTATACATAACTATAGATCCCAGAAAATAATTATACAACAACTGCATCAATGTCAGTTAGTATGAAGAAATACTACATTCAAATATTTTATAACACCGTTTTTATACACTGTCAAAGTAGGGATGGTTGAACTTCAGAATAAAAATAAAATATTGTATTTTGATGGACATTTCATGTACTTGTATAAACGACGTTTTACTCAACACAAAGATTATATTTGAAAAACGACAAGCAGAACGTATCTTGATTGGTTATATTAAATTGGTGAGACATAAAAAATCGCATGTGCTGAGATGCAGACTATAGTCTGTCTTATATTTTTATAAATATTTGATATGTCGATTTGTTTGAAAATATTGAAGTTCTAATTTTATTAAACTATGTTTACACACTGCCTAAATAAATTGAAGGTTGAACAAAACATTATATATTTATGGACATGGCAGACATGTTTATACGGGGCTTTATTCAGCACTTAGATGTATTGGAAAAACAACAAGCAGTGATTATCTGAACATATTTACATTTTTAGGTGTCTTTACCTGTGCTAACACTATGTATCGATTTTGTAATATAAACCCATAACTTCAAATGAAGACAAATTGAGGTGCCTGCGGATTATGAGGTGATAATTTCGGTCGGGGCGTGATCAAATCTATGATAAAGCACTTCGGGCATGATGGGATTTGATCATGCCCTGATCGAAATTATCACCTCATAATACTCAAAGAATGATTCCTTATTCCTTATAGATCAAATTTCTTAAAGTCCTGTACGGATATGTCAGACGTATAAAAGCACACGCGCAGAACTGGAGACATAAATCCGTCGTACCTGTATAATAAAAATGTTTATTATACCTTTTTTAATAATATCTATGTAAAGTTTTAACACAGAAACATGCTACTCTATTTAACCGTAAAATAGTTTCCATGTTATCTGCCCATGGTTAATGGTCATCAAAACTATTCACGGGTAGCATTTTTTTTAAAACTCGGAACACCTCTGTCGCAATCCGAGTCGCTACATAAAATTAAAGTCAGACAACTCATATGTGTTTGCCATCAAGGAAATTTGCATTGCCGACAAATACAGTTTTCTTCGGTTTAATAAAATAAATGTAGCTAATTGCTGACTATTCGGTCTCCTGAAATAGATAAGGGGGTCAATAGACTTGCTGCTATCCTCATAGCCAGTAAATAGGTGCATACGCAAAATCTAATATAAAGTTAACCCACGTTCATATATGAGAGAGAGAGAGAGAGAGAGAGAGAGAGAGAGAGAGAGAGAGAGAGAGAGAGAGAGAGAGAGAGAGAGAGAGAGAGAAACCTGTATTATAAAAACTGTACGATAATGATGTAATGAATTTTATTGAAAACTAATTTTCACTGCTTGAGTTATTTCCATCAACAAAACAAGAAATTTGATAATAGGTTGACAATAAATAAATTACAGTTTTTGGTGCAATGAAAAATCAACACAAAAATGATTTCTTGAACTGGTGAAGGATTCAAAGCTTATAAATTTGTGAAAAAGCCAGAAAATCTCCAAAGTTTGTATATTGTATTTAGTTACTTTGTTTCACGTTCTTATTATCAATATTTTTAATATTGTCTACAAATGTCACTTTTAAATTATAAATATATGTACATACATGTATCAAGATGCAAAATATACTCAACGTAGAGTTTGATAACTAAAGATATTCGGGGATTTCTGTCGAGTGTTAGTCAACCACTGGTTGAATTAGATATTTTTCCATTTCGCTTTGTTTTATTTCGACTAAGTGGTGCATGTATCACAACAAGTCAAAAAATGTTTTAGAAAGAATGGAAAATGCTTATAGGCACTTTTACCTATGGAACACATGTAACACATAAAAACCGAATCACCAGTCATGCAATTATATGAAACTGTTTTAAACTTACAGCTATACAGTCACGCTATAATTTGTTCCGATTTTGAATGACAGTAAAAACGCATGTACTTGTATGCATTATAAAAGTTACCTTTATTCTGTAAATTATTATAGTGAATTCCATCTCATTACAAAGATACAGATTTTTAATTTTTTTTTTTTTTTGTCAGAAATAAAATGCCTTTTCAGGAATATTGATGGAAGAAGAGCGAAACCGACCTCATTGTATCGGTCTTCCTTTGGAATATGCTGAACAATGTTAATTTGAAATATATAAATGTATTATGAGTAAAATACGTTTTACATTTAGGATACCCTAAATTTTGCATGGTTGAATATGATAACACTTACACGAACTAAAAATAGCTCATAGGGGAAAACATATACACATGTAGTCCTACGTCATTGTTTAAAGGTAGTACATTCATATACACGATATCACTTGACAGATTGATATTTATGATGATACATTACTTTCCTGGTAGGAAAATAAATATTTGTTATTCTTTAATATTTAATATTTTTGTTACGTGATCGAGTTGGGCATTACAATTAACAGCATAGAGGTAACTTTTATCAGTAATCAAACACATGTATTTTCCACGTCATTCCAACTTGACGCAAATATAGCGCGTATAGCTTTAATATTTCAGGAATTTCAGCTGCAAAAGCTAATATATTTAAACAAAAAAAATTATATAGATATTTAACAAACTTTCTTACTAGCAAACCTTTTTATTTGTACAATCAAAAACACAAAAAAAACAAATAAAAACCAATGCGATACCATTTATAGCTGATGATATTGTACCATAACTTTCAAAAGTAAATGTCACACATAAATTAACACAGTCTACAATATAATCAAACGTAGATAGTCTGTTTACAAATATTATCTTTATACAGTCAATTTGATACATACACGCGTGTGTAAACAGTTTACTTTTACAAAATATATAAACTGACAACCTGTTGTAATATAATACATCAGTGCAGATTATTGAGATGTAAAAATGCAATGTTGAATATATGTAAACAAACACTTCTTTTAGTTGCAATACTTGATTTTCTTTATTTTACGTCGTGTATACTCAGCAACGAAAAGGTTGTCTCTGGCGTCCACACATAAACCCCATGGATGCTGTAAATTACAGTTGTCAATGAGGCGGAGGAACTTCCCGTCCTTGTCAATTATGTGGATTCGATTGTTGTCCCAGTCGGCTACCAGGATCCTACTTTGGCTGTCTGTTGCAATGCCGCGTGGTTTAAACGGCGTTTTGGTACTAGAAGGAGAACTAGTGAAGGTAAACCGGAGTTTCCCGGCCTGATTTACCACCACTACGGCACCGGCTGTATAGTCAGCGACACATATATCAAGGTTCTTGTTCTCTTTGATGTATTTAAATTCATAAGATGAATAGAGGGGTTGTCCCTTATCATTTAATTCGATCGTTTGTTTCTCCATGGAACCAGAGTAACGCACCACTTTATCTTTTCTTCCATCATTACTGTTCATGACAACAAGAAGGTCATCTGACGAGGTACAGCATACATTGCGAGGTTTCCACCCCTGCAATTTAATCAGTGTCTGCATTTCTGTATTCTTCACCATGTTGATAGATCTATCTTCATAATCAGTATAAACTAGGTCTCCATTTTGTGTAACTGCTATATCCCGTGGCCAGGTCCCTGACTTGGATTTGACTGACTTCATTAGTTCTCCTTGCAGATTGTAGAGTCTCATGATACTGCCATAACCACTCGTCCAGATATGTTCATCACTAAGACATGACACACTACGTAATTGATTTTGTTTTCCATATCCGGTGTTTATATCTTTGACAATTCGTGGTTCATCAATTAATGGTTTGTATGAAGCAGAAGTGTCAGCACCTGGAGCATCCATTGTGTTGTCGTGTGCTTCAATGTTAATAAAAAACGAAGAAAGAGAACCAAACTGTTCATATAGCTGTTCTTTGTTGATCTTCTGAGGGCTAAAACTTGGTAAAGAAACTTTGAGTTTTGGAGGCAGTTTTCTAAATTCTGTGTTCCTGGATTTGTAGGCAGTGACGAGGTTGATATCGCTAGAGTTCAGTAGTTTCTCTAGATCAGTAGTACATTGCACGATTTCAGAAATGGTGCGTTTAATTTCATCTTCTTGTTTATTTAGAACAGCCAATTGTTTGGAATCAATTTCGTCAATATTGGATTTAAGACTCTTTATAATAATGTCTACTTCTCTGTGCATGTCTTCTCCATGTTTATTTATAGCTGATGTCAATTTCTGCGAATTGTTACTCAGATCAGCTTTCTGAACTGATATGCGAGACACAATCTCCTGATATTTAGGATTAATGGATATTTTTAGTTCTTCTAAATCTTTTTGAATGGCTTCTTTTTGGTTTTCAAAGTATTTCAAAATCTCAGTAAACTGGTGACCTTTATGTTCAGAGGAAACACATGTTGCACAGATAGAAGTGTCACATTCTTCGCAATAAAGTTCACACACTTTTGTGGTATGTTTCTGACATTTCGTAGTTAATCCACGCTTATCAAATGGAACAACTTTGTGTTCTGAGGATTCATCTAAGAGATGGTCCCCTACACAGGCTTTACATAGATGTATGTGACAAATGCCACAGTACAAAGGGGGGACCGGGGTATCGCAAAGTTGACACCTTAACACGTCCTGTGCACTACGCCGGGGGTCCATAGTCAGACAACTTTTTTACCGCCGAAAATCCTGAAAAGAAATGTACACTCTTATAAATTCACCTTTTCATTATTCCTAACATTCGTTCATTACACATTACTACTTGTGCTACCAAGTCAAGATTTCTCTTCTCACTTACATGTACATGCATAACCAGAGGTTACAATATATGTATATGAAAGTGGGTGTAAGAGTGAGAAGGTTATCATATTTATGACTCACCAATCGGAGGTATTACAATTGTATAGATTGCTAAATTCTGTATCTTTGATATAAAATCAATCCATGCAAAATATATAGTTTTTACACACTGCTTGATTAATCAATTTTAATACTAACTATTATTTATGTACAAATATAACAAACATCTAAGTCTACTGACCTACATTATCGGTGTAAACCTTTGTCCAACATGGCTGTCCCAGACTTTGTAACTACTTCCTCGTCTGTTTACCTGTACTCGATCACGTGATTAGTAACACGGCAGGTGATTTAGGGGCGGATCTAGAAATGACTCTCTTTCCCGGTCCTTCGCCGCGCTTTAATTTGAATATTTCTTTAGTTTATTTAATAAGCAATAACAAAAAAGCATAACTATAAGAGTCTATATTCACATAAATAATTTATATAATTATACTTTAATTTATACTACAAAAATAATACAGGCCAAAAATTATCTCAGGTTGTTTTGTGAGTCTATGAAGAAGATACGAATACGGTTTATATTGGCATTAACTAACTCAATATTTATTAATATGTTTACAGTATACATAGAAGGAGGTACATAAATTTTAGATGATTGTCTTATATTTTTCCTATTTGTTTCACATTATCTTCTTACAAAGTAAAAAACTTAACACTGATTTAGAAATAGTAAGACTGAGTTACTCCTCTTTAACCTTAGTTTAAAGGGTTCTCAAAACCAAATAACTAATACATTTACCAGCAAAATGGCTAGAGTTTTACTCATTTCTAAGTGTTACACAGCTAAAATATCATAACTTTTAACAATTACCAGTTCGTTCCATTTTGGAGACTTTACCTATAGATGTGATTTAAACTTAAAGGTATATATATGCGCTTTCATAAGAATCGGCACAGTCCAGATAACTATAAATCTATATATGTAGATTTACAGCTTTCAATTAGAATATAAGATATTACATGTAAGGGATACTGCAACTTACTACAGTTTATTTGGTAAACTAGAAATAAAATAAATGTTACACCTGATATTTCCCTTTCACAATACTTTTCTTCATCTTGCCAGAGGCACAAACATGTAGCAACAAACAGATTGTAGTTGGGGGGGGGGGGGTTATAGTTCCTCCATGCGAACGTTTTATTCTGCAATGGAAGGAGGAATGCCGAAAGGCTAAATTAATGATGAGCAATATATCAACGCAAGTGAAACGTTTCACTGAGACTCCAACGTTATGTACTCAATATAAATATTTGATTTTTCCCCTTTTTTAAAAGCATAGAACGCGTTCCAAAATCAAAACAGAAAATCTTTTTGTCTGTTTTGCACGTTTTACCTCATAAAAGCACAAATATAAGCCAATCAAGACAATTTAAGCTTTATTTTCCGCATAACACTTAGAGGACACACGTAACAAGAAACTCTTCAGAGAAATTTACCCCCAAAAACTAACCAAGCATCTCTCTACTTTGGATTCAAAATTTAAACAGGGTGTTAGTAGAATATACAAGTAAAAGACAATTTCTGTAGCAATTATTGGTGAAAATAAAGCTGTGTGGCATATCCTAAAAATATACAGTATATTTTTTAAATGCTAGATACAATAAAATTGTTATTTTTCTACAGAGTAAATTTACCCCCAAATACAATGCAGTTTTTGTACATGTAAGTCTTAGTAAAATTCGACAATGGAATATATGCTACTCTGTTCGGGTAAATTTATCCCCAAGATAAAACATCGTCTTTACAAACTTGCAGTCTTAAAATCTATACAGGTATAACTGTTGCAAGTATTTGGGGGTATATTACCCAAAATACTAAATGACATTTTTAGAAAGTCGAACCCTAACAAATAAACAGAAAATGACTGTGTTACAATTCTTTGGGGGTTAATTTCCTCCAACACAAGATGACATCTATACAAAGTCGAAGCCATAAAAATATACAAAACTAAACAGAAAAAGCTGTGTTGCTATTCTTTGGGGTAAATTTCCTCCTACGCAAGATGACATCTTTACAGATTCAAAGCCATATAATTAAACATAGTATGACTGCGTGTGTTGCAATATTTGGGGGTAAATTTCCTCCAAAACAAAATGACATCTTTACAAAGTCCAAGACCTAATAAGAAACAAAAAAAGTCGAACCCTAACAAATAAACAGAAAATGACTGTGTTACAATTCTTTGAAGGTAAATTTCCCCCAACACAAGACAACATTTTGACAATCTCGAAGCCTTACCCCCAAAAAATGACTCTGTTACAATTCTTTGGGTGTAAATTTCCCCCCAACAGAAGAAAATATCTGAACAATCTCAAAGCCATACAAATAAACAAAAAATGACGTTGTTGCAATTTTCGGGGGTACATTTCCTCCAACTCAAGATGACATCTATACAAAGTCGAAACCATAAAAATATACAAAACTATTCAGAAAAAGCTGTGTTGCTATTCTTTGGGATAAATTTCCTCCAACACAAGATGACATCTTTACAGAGTCGAAGCCATAAAAATATACAGAGATAAGCTGTGCTGCTATTCTTTAGGGTAAATTTCCTCCAACGCAAGATGACATCTTTACAGAGTCAAAGCCATATAATTAAACATAATATGACTGCGTGTGTTGCAATATTTGGGGGTAAATTTCCTCCAAAACAAAATGACATCTTTACAAAGTCAAAGACCTAATAAGAAACAAAAAATGTCTGTGTTTCAATTCTTTGGGGGTAAATTTCCTCCAAACACAAAATGACATCTTTACAAAGTCAAAGCCATAGAAATAAACAAAAAAATTACTCTGCTGCAATTCATTGGGGGGTAAATTTTCCCCCAACACAAGATGCCATCTTTACAGAGTCGAACCCCCCCCCCCCAATAAAAATTCAGAAAATGACTGTGTTGCAATTCTTTTTTCTTTTTTTGTGGGGGGGGGGGGGAATCCCTCCAACACAAGACGACGTTTTTACAAATCGAAGTCTTAGAAATAAACAAAAAATAACTGTGTTGCATTGTTGGGGGATTAATTTACCCCCCAACACAAGACGTCATTTTTACAAAGTTAAAACCTTATAAACTATATACAGATCATGATTGTTTTGCAGTTTTATGGGGTAAATTTACCCCAACACAAGACATCGTAATTTTTAACTTTAATGTATACAATACGCATCCATGTACATCTTTTAGAATTTTTGGGTATATTCACTCTCAACTCTCGACACATAGTTTAAACAATACAAGAAATGTATTATTGACTAAATAAAATGATATTCATAACATCAGTTAAACTACATGTACGTTGACGATGTTATGTAACAATTCACAATCAAGATCAAAATATTATTTAGTAAATGAAGATAAAGTTGCAAACAAATGAGACCTGATTAAAAAATATCCACTGGAAAACTAAAACAATTCAATGAAACTATTTTAATAAAGAAATCATTCTAGAATGATAGACATATATGTTTTATTATTAATTGAAGTTGTTATGCTTATCATGAACTTGAGTATCATTTTCTGTCCGCTTTCTCAGTGTATTAGGTTTTGGACTTTAGTCTTCAGTTTCTAGAAAAGGAAAGACAAACATGAAATTAATCACCTTAAGTTGCTTTTGACAACTAAGTGGGGTAATGTCATATAATCGTTTCAAATTGTGTAACGTTCATTAGTAGGGAGGCGTATCGGGGCCTACACTTGTTGTTTTTCAACTTATAAATTGTCTTTCTTTTTATTGTATTGTCAACACATAAAGTATTGTGACCTCCTATTTATACATGCAAATGAATTGAATTGTATCATGTAATTTCTATATAATTTAAATCACCTTATTGAATTTTACCAGTTTTATTGCTACCTGCTTTTTCAACTTTAAAAGACATTAAGATAGAAAATTAGACAAAGAACAATAAAATAAATGCTTTATAGCCATGTTGATATCAATATGCTTTCATTTTTAGGGAACGCATTGCGAAAATATTATCGAAAGAACTTTGCAGGCGCAGGAGTTCTGAAAGTGACGTCACTGAATTCTGAATATAGCTGTAACGACACATGTAGAATGACATTGACACTTTGATATAAATCAGAAACAAAGTGCAGAAATTACTTTATAATGATTGAAATTAGCATAAGTATTTTTAATCGTAGTTAGAGGACTGCTGCATAAACTTTATTTAAGCAGTTCTTTATGATCTTCTATGCATGTTTGGGTTATTCTGCAATAAACACGTGATATGAGTTTTGAGACAGATACCTGTGATTGAACATTAAAACTACATGGGCCTCTTTACTTACACGTATTATATTAACCACCTCATCGATGGGAAACGTTTGTAACAACTTGATTATTCAATCATGGTCATAATTTGGGGGTAGGACTGTTCATATCTACCACCCCTAACTACGATTACAAATGCAGATATTTGGATGTTTGACATTAAAAGAAATGTCTGAATTTTAGAGTTTAAAGGGGCATAGTCACGATTTTGGTCAACATTTTTTTTTTCGATTTTAACGTTTACAATGCTTCAGCGAGGCATTTGTAATAGGCAACCAAAATTTGAGCGTCATTTGTTGAGTTATAAGCGAGTTACAGAGTTTATAATTCTTCGCTATGTAAACAAAGCGTTTGTTTACATTTTGAATGTTGAAGTGAAAATTCCAGTTTTAGACTCAACTGAAAGTGTTAATCGCTAGGAACTGTTTATATATGCTTAAGATGAATAAGCTTAAAAAATGCCCCTCAGCTTAAAAAAGATTTGTTACTGGTATATTTAACCTATGTAAACAAAAAAAGGACACGAGCCTTGTTTACATGACGAAGAATTGTATGCTCTGTATCTTGCTTAAAACTCATCGACTGGCACCCAAATTTAATTTGATAAAGAAGAAATACGTCTTTAAAGCATTGTAAATAATAAAAAGACAGAAAAAATAAAATTTGACCAAAATCGTGACCATGCCCCTTTAAATTCCTTCATTGTGGATTGAATTTCATGGAGCCAATATTTGTTATTTGCTATTTTTTAAAAATAGGTTAATGGTAACATTTCGTGGAATTAATTATATTATAAATAATGAATATAATAATACTATTATTCATAAATGGTTGTGGATTTAAATTCATGGTTGACGAAAATTAGCATTAACGAAATCCATGAAAATTGAGCATACACGAATTCCAATGATTCCACAAATGTCAGTCTACAGCTAGATTCAGAGGTGACGCACCATCAGCACTCCCGCCCCCGCGAAATTTTATTCGATAACATCATTTTTTACCATATGTTTCCAAGAAATGAAAACACATTTATGTTAATATGCTTAATATTATACACATACATTTACATTGTTCTATGTCAACATTTCTTTCTCGATATATCTAAAACTCATTATTTTTAACTCCTTATTTTGTTAAATCGATATAGCAAGAATACAGATCAATTACAATAAGATGATTTAAATTATGTTAGCTCATCTCAATACAATGGAAAATATTTGCATAATTAAAATGACATAATAGTTTATATGTTGATAAGACGATAAAAAGTATGACAATGTACATAAGTTATAACACAACAAGTGTAGGCCCCGATACGCTTCCGTACATAAGCTGCAATGACATACATGTACATGTAAAATATTCCCGTCAAATGACAAATGACCTCTTTTTTTTGCGGGGTGGGGGGGGGGTCACTGTAAATATAAATCGTGTACTGCCTATAAGAATATCGTTATTTCAAAATATATGTATAAAGGCACGGATTTGTGGATTTGAATTTCCAATACTCCTGTCAATAGAAACTGCAATTCTAATAAATCATGCGCGACCCCCCATGACTTCTTTAAACTTGCTCGTGTATTTTTATATTGATTTATGAAGGGTTAATTTGAGTATGAACATCATCCCGATAGGTGCATCATATCTAAAGAATTTTAACTTAGCTTTCAAATCCCTCAATAAAAAAAATGCACCAGTATGAATCCAAATACATCCTATTCTTTAGTTTTCCTAAAAACGTACACATTCTCATATATATCATCTGGTGATGCACGAACCGCGAGGGTTTAATATTAGTTATCGGACAGCGTACATCTGTAATAATTTTGTTACCGATGACAGATATTACAACAATTAATAAACTCATATGTGTTTCTGAGTGTGTGTACTACATGTATAAGATTCCCCGATTTTTCAATACTAAAAAAAAAGTATGTTGTATACGTTGAAAAAGTATACAATCTAGGGATTTACTTACAGAGGCCTTCTATTAAAGTTATGTGTTTGACAATTTTTTTTTCTATTGTTTTGTTTTATCTATTTCATCTACGGTTTTTAGAAAAATCAACATGTAGGTTGGATTTCAATAAAGTTCAAATGACTTATCTTTGTTATCGCCTTATTTGCCCGTACGGCATGATTGACACAATATACCAAAACGTCCTCGTTATCCACTACATAGGCCTATATGATCAACGAGGTGTTCCGAAAACATGCATAGATATAGGATAAGTCTTGAGAAACAATAAAATCCGCGAAAACATTTCTCAAGTTCGAATTTCTTCTATAATCAAAATGAGCTTGTGCCATTAGCACGTTCACAGGACGCACAGTTCTTAACCGTGGTATGTTCATGAGTTTGAGAAGACGGGGCTATAATTTTGTCATTTTCGCAAGCACCTATTTAATTTTTGTAGAATCCTGTCTGAAGAATGAGTAGAACAATTAGTCTTTTTCATATTTTGATTAAATTTTAGGTACAGTGCATCTCTTGCGCGGATCTGGAAGCCCCACCCCCTCCACCCGTTCCGGGACCAGCACTGAAAAAAGAATTTAACTTTTTAACATGACCCCCCCCCACCCGTCATTTACCTTCACAAAGAATTGGTTATTTATAAGTGCGTTATTTATGGTAGAGTAATACAAATATTTAAGATTATACTCCTTAATTAAGCGTTTTCGATATCCTCCTCTATATTCACCATTTTAGAGTACGTGAAGAGTATACAATGTCTTTTCGATTATGAGTTCATTGAAGAACAATGCACAAAATGAACTATTTATCATATACTTACCATTTATGTGTACAAACATGCCATGATCTTGTTATAAAGATTATCCCATGCGAATCGGCTGACCGCATTTTGAGGCATTAAGATATACTAGTACCACATTTGTGCAGCTAGGGTTTCCTAAAGTTGAACCAAAGAAAGTCCGAGCGTATACCCCGAATATTCCAGCAAAGTTCGTCATTCTTAAATAAAAATAAATATTTTATCAAATACGTAATGGTATTATGTAAAATGGCATACAGTATGACTGTTGTTGATTAGTATCATGGTAGACTTACTTGTACTATTCTGGATATGGCGCAATTGTATATTGATAAAAAGATGAATCGACATTACAGTTGATGCTCTTGATCATGGGGGACCGATATCAATTCCGCCAGAAATAAAGCTGACAAAACAATGCAAAAGGAGTCTTCATAAATTTGCCGTCGCGTTTTATCTCTTTGTCTCATTGTCGGGGATTTCAAAGTGACGAGTAGGAATTAAACACAATTTATGGCCAGCAATGTCGGTGCTGGCACTGACCGCTATGTTCAGAGATCCCTTGGGTGTCATAGCAATTTATCGGTCAGATGAATGCCTGTCTGTGGTTTTTCCGTTAATCGTGTTTTCAAACGTGCTGTTCAATTTGAAAAGAAGAATTCCACAGATGAAAGCCGCGCTCGATCAGCAAGTAACACCTGAAGTATCGGACTTTGCACATAGAATCGAAGTTCAAACACGCTTATAGTCTGATGATATGACTAATTTGTTATAAACATATATCTCTATCTCAATAAGCCAGAACATGATGGCTACGTGAAACATAGCAGTTATTATACAATCTCGATTATTAATTAAATAAATGTTTATAATACATGTACGAAAAAACATGTTTATTAATGTCTGACACAATTGTCAATAGCATTCCCTAAACTTGTACTTGAGGAGTAAATGAATTAAACAGAAATATGTGAAACAGGAAGACGGTTGCAAATATACGGGTTTTTTCATTCATCCAACACAGTTGTTCTTAGATATCGTTTGATATGTCCTAGGTGTATTTTAAAATTTGACATAGCAATCACAGTGATAGCTGCATGTTTTAATAAACTTCTAAAATATGAAGTTCATTTTGATATTATTGCAAAATAGAAAAAAGTAGGTTGCAACGTTGACAATTATAATTATTAGTTATTATTTAAATCAGTTGTAACCGGTAGATAATATCGATTTACAGATATGATTTAATCGTAACTTGTCTGTTCTAGCCTAAATAAAAACAGTCTCCAGCAGTAACAACATAGAACGTGCGTCTATGCTTAATAGAAAAGGTCACATAAGAAACAAGAAATAACTCAGACTAAATGCGAGAAGCTATATTATAATAATGGAATGTTTTGCTATTTTTTGTCTCGTTGAAGCTTTATTTCGATTCGAAGTAGTTTAAAATTTTGATATTCTATCGATTGTTTGTTAAATAAAGGTCTCAATAGTTAGATATGACAAAAAGTGGTAAAAGTGTATCTGCTTAAAAGATGGAACAAGCAATCGTCGTCCCATTGAACTTGATGTGACTTGTTGAATGTGTGCGCTACATCATCCGCCACTAGAACAGATGCATCCTCTTCGGATAAATTTTGAAAAAGGTTTACCTTTTTACTATGGTTTACATGTAAACCCTGTTAACGGTATTATGTCACATAGCTTTCGATTCTCAGAAACATTAACCCCCCCAACCCCCCAACCCCCCCCCCAAAAAAAAAGGTGGCTCAACATATTCGATAAGACGTGGTCAAAACACGGATACTGTCACAGGCATGAAGTGTTATGTAAATATTTAGACGCATATACACAGGGGATAACTGATTTTTAATATACCTCTCTGAATTTTGTGTGTGTGTGAGAGAGAGAGAGAGAGAGAGAGAGAGAGAGAGAGGTTTACAGATCTGTATCATGTTGGAGATTTTCCATGGGAACTTTAAAATTTTCTGGCACACTTGCATTTCAAAAGTAAATAATGTTTTAAAGTATATCATTCATAGTACTACTCTTTTACCTCAATAGTTAATATAGTCTCGGGATATTCAAGAAAATTGACAGTATTGCCAGAATTTCATTCATACCGAGGAAAAAAAAATTGCTGTCACATTCCAGTAGAATATGGGATGCATATATCTCTAGAAAAACTTTTTGGTGATGTCCAAAATCATATTCATATTCATAGTTCTATTCACAAAGTTTATGTTTCTTTCGGACTAATTACCGAGTTTATTTCCAATGTATGATATGGCACCGGAACGTTCAGTATTCTCTTATTCTCAAATTTCAAATTTCTTACAACCATATATTTATCTTAGATTTATTAGTTTTATGAAAACGCTATCATGAGATCTTATGACATATTTTGTTTCAGGCTGATAAATGTATATTCATTGTCGTAATTCTCTGTACACACTGCACATGCAGGCCAAAATTACACAAAATCAACAACACTTTCTATCAGGGTATATGCTTCTCATATTGTTCCCCTGACATATCTTGATTTATGCATAGTAACTACATTTTGTCATATTGCAAGCGTTTATTCATAATTCTACTACAGTTATTGCCGAGATCAAAGAGATGCCGCGGACATTATTCTCCAATATACCATGAACATCATCAGTAAATTATCAGATCAGAAATACCTATTTGTCTCGCACTGATCATGAAAGTACAAATTCAAACCGTAATTTTTTTTAAAACCATGTCAATTTCACGTGTTAGTTCCAGTCAAAAGGATGTGTATTGCCTCAAATGTTTATTTTTAAGAGATCAATGCGGCTGTTCCTAGGACCTCCGTAACACATTTTCACTGCATGTTTTTACATAAAATATATCACGTGTAGTAGTAATAATCGTATTCATGAAAGTACAAATTCAAACCGTAATTTTTTTTAAAACCATGTCAATTTCACGTGTTAGTTCCAGTCAAAAGGATGTGTATTGCCTCAAATGTTTATTTTTAAGAGATCAATGCGGCTGTTCCTAGGACCTCCGTAACACATTTTCACTGCATGTTTTTACATAAAATATATCACGTGTAGTAGTAATAATCGTATTAAATTGCCCTTAAAATATTAGGAACATGATTCAAAGATATTTTAAAAATAAGTGAAGAGTATTAAAAATCCAAAGAAAACGTCTGTCGTCTGCATGTGATTCATTTGATCAATACACATGTAAACATTACTAACAAAACCGTTGGGGTTACACGGAACAGCCGTCAAAATGACCTAGATCGTCTCTCTATAGAAGAAACGATCTGTAGAAATACTGGGCTGTTAGTAGAATAGAAATAAAGTTCTTGTTATCGTGAATGTTGCAGGATAACCTCCTCGGTCTCGAAATGTTGTTTGAAATAGAAAAGCCTCGGCTAACGCCTCGGCTTTTATATTTCAAAACAACATTTCTCGACCTCGGAGGTTATTCTGCAACATTCACGAAAACTCGTACTTTATTTCTTAAACATGTTAAAAGGATAATCTGCACATAAATGTTATTGCACCATCAAAAATAACAGCCAGTCTCGCATTAGCTTTAATACTGACAGTGTGTCACCTATCTAGATTTGATTCGTTAACATAGCTCGAGTATTCGTACTGTGTAACGATTGCTCTTTTACACATTCGTGAAATATAATTTTGTTAGTTTTTGGTGTATATGTGAATAAACGTTGATGCATTAAGTTTTAAAAACATTTGAAAACAGATTTGTGTGAAGTCAATGTTATTTGATGTGCCCATCAGACTTTGAAGTCTTCAATTGTCATTTATAAGAAGAGCCAGGATGAAAAACCATTATCTGCATTGCAAATAAATTACGGCGGAGATGCAATATATTATTAGTCTCCTACCGGTTTCACCGGTTAACATCTTTTTCAAAACTATTATAATAGTTTTGAAAAAGATGTATGCTTCGAAGTTCGAAGCTTTCATAGAATAATTACAAACCGGTAGGGGACGTGTATTGCCTCTGCAATGCTCTCAGAATGCTGGTTTATTATATTACATTATTTAGGGGGGGGGGGGCATCTGTAGTGGAACAGATGATGGACAAAATGGAGAGAGACAGACAGGCCGAAGCCAGACGGACCGACATTTAATTGCAGCTGCTATGAAATCATATCTCAGTTGACGCTAAGCAAATAAACATGTACATGTATCGTAAATTGCACCTGTAACGCTGGCTATTAAAATTGGTAGAAATACTCGTACAAAATTATGTTGCTTGTGCAAAGTTTACAAACGAGGATTGCCTCTAATGACATTATATTATTTGGAGCATTAAGATTCATAACAAATCTCTGTTACAGTTATTCAAACTGATTATGATATTTCAATCAGTGTACTACATTTATATATATAATACTGTATTCCATCGTTCTAAATCTGATTTCTGCATGAGCTCTCTTCGTCGCAGTAATGTCCAATCATATTGTGACTTACTGATATTCATTTGTTTTCTCTAATTTGCTGTTGATACACATCACGCTGATACAGTTTTGCGCTACAATAACGCACGACTTCAAAAGTAGAACTTATTCTGAGTTCATCGTAGATTGAGTCGTATCTACTACTTTACCTCAATGCAGAAAATCGCCAAAAGCTGCGAGTTTCTGAGCAATCGTTGCTACAGTATGGCTTTTACATGTAATCATTCGTAGACAATCGCACTAAACTTGCATTGCACTTCTTCACATATATGTATTCGCAATACATCTTCTACATTCGCATCCGCACAATCTGATTAAAATCCGTTTTAATCAAATTGACATCGCAAGACTTCGTAGTACTAGAGTTTACATATATTACACCGAGTATCCTACAAGTTGCTAAGAGTGTTCATTGGGTATCTGTAATACATAGAGATGAAGCGAGATTTGATTCGATTACGATGGTGTGACCGAGTAATTGATAAAAACAAGGTTTTTTGTTGGTGGAAAAAAAGAATCGGATGGCAAGTGATTTGCTGCGTTTTTTTTCTATTGAATTTAATGTACAACTGGTAGTCATTGCAAATCTTCTAATATCATACACACACATAGTATTTTTACTTCCCTGTGTTCTGAAATGTATTCTTTATTAATTATCTTTTTTCAGTAATTGAATTAAATATTACAGTTACATTTATTTCATGATGGTGATAATTATATTATTCAACAATAAAGATTATAACAATAGGACCCCCCCTCCAAGAAAAAATTGTATTTCCCAAAGGGCATCGATGGAAAGAAATGAGATTTCTCAAGGAGAATTGTTCTTTTTTAAACTTTGGAATGGAATGTCCAGAGGTTTTCAGAGCGGTGAAACATGTTACTAGTATTTATTCCGCGGGATATACGACCTTCTGCTGGTCACCCGTCAGATGACTTTCTAAGTTACCCAGATGACGCATTATATAGAAATATCACACGGGGGTATAATGATAATGCTTGTTTCATGACTGTCAAAACAAAACAACAATAACACACATTATTCTGATCTGCCTGCTCGTTATGAGAACAAAAGAGTACCACGCGGCAGTTAAATTATTAGAGCACTATAAGTCAAAATCCCCTGAGTAACATTTTTTGGGGGAAAATGATTATGATTACGGTTTGAGGAGGGCGAGTTTTTATTCATGGATAACACAGGACACCTTAATCCACAAATCAAATCTGCAAATTATTTGCATCCCTTTAAACGTCTTTAAATTTATATTAATATCTTTTTTTCGATTATTTTATAAATATTATACCGATCACATTTTTAATCTGGTGTCGTTAAATTTGCTATTTCCGGTCAGTAATTATAAGTACAAATTTGCAATTACCACTAAATCAACTGTCATACTACATGTATTAATATAATCGTTGCCCTGTTTGATAATGTGTACTTTTCGTACAAAAATTCAATTAGTTAGAGAGAGAGAGAGAGAGAGAGAGAGAGAGAGAGAGAGAGAGAGAGAGAGAGAGAGAGAGAGAGAGAGAGAGAGATTTAAAACACTTGCAATATTACCGCATACTCCTAGTTGTAAACGCGCACGCATCATTAATTATTTGAACATGTAAGAGAGAGAGAGAGAGAGAGAGAGAGAGAGAGAGAGAGAGACATTTAAAACACTTCCAATATTACCGCATACTCCTAGTTGTAAACGCGCATCATTAACTATTTGTACATGTAAGAGAGAGAGAGAGAGAGAGAGAGAGAGAGAGAGAGAGAGAGAGAGAGAGAGAAAGAGAGAGAGAGAGAGAGAGAGAGAGAGAGAGAGAGCCTTTTTTTGAAAAAGAAATATATAGTAATGTTCAACACTGGCCATATTACTGCATGCTCGTAGTTCTCAACGCGCATAAAGTATTTGTACATGGGAGAGTAAGAATCTCTAACATGCTCGGAAAAGGGGGTAGGGGACTCCATATTAGAAACCCCCTTTTAAATATGTAGATTTTGGAAAAAATGTTTTCAGCGAGAATATAGTGCATGTTTGTAAGGGGGGGGGGGGGTCCAGCCCCTCCCCCCCCCCTTCCGGCTGATGCTGCTATGTGCCTATGATGTGCATGTTTTAGTCTGTACATGTAAATGAAAGAATAATATAAATGTGTACATGTAGTCTTTGTTAATGATTCAGATTGAAAGAACAAGTCGAAAACTTTAGCTTTAGTATTAAGCAGTGTTTTTGAATTTTTCTTTCAATAGATTGTCTCTTACATTGCAGTGCACAAAATTTAAACGTCTTTCTTAGACTGAAATTGACACATACACAATGCTGCAGTAGGTAGTTATTTCGTCTGTAAAATTCAGTTTGGTTTCCTGTATTGTGATATACACAAGGCTTGTTCTTTAGTTACTTGTCAAACCAAAGGAGGGTATCTTAAAACCATTGATCTATAATTTTGTTGTTTTTTTTTCAATTGGTATACCTCTGTCAATTAAAAGAACTCTCGAATTGACATTCCACATCTTAATTTCAAAACAGAGATACTAATATAAAAAAATATCCAATACAGAGTCACCTAATCGCTAATCTACTTTTTGAAGCTAGATAATCGTAATCTAACAAAACTTTGTAGCGAATTTACTTCGTTAAATTTGTGTTTTTATTGCATGTAACTAAATGCATGAATTTTTTTTATCCACATGTCACGTTGTGAAATTCAATCTTTTGGAGTATTTTCAATTATTTTGTAAATTAATTTTTCGGACTTTGTGTTAATTGCTACTAAAACTTTTCATCTATTTCGACAACTGTTTTAAAGACGTTATAAATTCAGCGCAGCATTAATCCCACCTGAGGCACACTCAGTGATGGACAGCTAATCTTTTAATTGACTTCTGTTTATGTTTATCGAAACTTCTTTCATCTTATTATCCTTTTATGTACATGCTGCTAAAATGTCACGAATCACTCAATAGCTGTTCTTTAATTGATTTTCTTACTTCTGTACATATTATGTTAATCCTTCAAAGTGTTATTACATTGTTCATTTGATTATAATAATTCTGAATTGTAAATTAAAGGCAGTTAGAACCAGACCCTCAGTGCTGATGCATACCAAACTCACATAAAAGTATATTTCATGTAAAGTCTATATAAAAGTCTGAAAACTAAAGCGTGTTGGCTTGTTGGAGGTTTCATGAGGCTGGTTCCAACAACAAGAGAATAAGCTCAAGGTTGGCCCAGAATTAGTCATGTACGGGAAAGAGCGCCCCGTAATAAACATCTTATTTCAAAATTGTAAAATACTTCAAACATTGCTTCGGGTACCTGTCTCACTACATGTAACAACATGTTGTGTTAAAACTTTTGATATTGTTTGTTACTTTCTACAATAAATTTTTACTTATTGATTTATATAACGAACGTTTTCAGTTGAAGCAATTCGTGACAATTTCAGAACTCTAATATATTTTCAATATTGCCTCGGGCACCTGCTCATGGCATGCATTAAACTCATGTGTGTATATCTTGTATATTCTGTGTTAGTTCCAGTGTTTGTCTGATCGTTAGCAAAATTAATATAATTGTCTTTTATCTACCTACTCATATATAGCAAGATATCTGTGCGTAGAACGTAAATCGCCACGACTTCTCCTGTTATAAATATAGATCTTTCTTTCAAGATTTGAAAAAAAAAACAGTGTCTCAGATTTATCGCAAGTTGGCCTGGCGAAAATTTCGACTTTAAAATTTTGTAATTGTAATTTGTAAGAAATTGTAGTGTAAATCGGGACAATGTGACAGGGCCTAAGAATGGTTTTCGTAAAGGCAACAATTTATTCAAAGCATCGTAGGAGTCTTTGCAAAAATACACGTTACTTTATAATTCTTTAAATGCGTGATTAGCGACCAATGAAGAAAGACAGATTTAGAATGTTATAATGTATATACATCTTAAAGAAGTTATACATTGTATTTGCCTTTAAGATTTCGAGTTAATGTGATTATACCTGACATGCGGTAAACGGCGCATCTTAATTATGCGCTTACAAGTTTAAAAAATGTCATGATATTTTAATTTCTTTCAAGTCACAAAGTTCTAATAGGTCAAAACCCATGGTCAGTCATGGTGTGTAACAGTAAATTTCAGTTTCATTCAAAACTTTTTACCCTCTGCATGCTTCTTTTTATAGGTATGTCTCTTTTGAATATAATTTAAGATGAAACACCTTTGACGAATACAAATGCATCCATTCCAAATATATAATATCCACATGTACACAATGACATGCAGTTAAACACCCAAAAGTATACAGTTAATTGGGGTTTTCACAACTTGGTTGCAAAACATGTAACATAACAGCCATGTTTGGTATCAGATACCAGATTTAGTTGCAAAATATGTTTATAATATGGTTTATATGATAGGTTGTTGGTACATGTATCATAGAAAGATTATGTAGCTCGAAAAACAAACTGTATCACAAAATATTTCTATCTTTAGAATAGATATTGATAGAGGTTGTCACAACCACTTTCAGTACCTAATTTACATACTAGTATAGCAAAAAACATGTAGGACCCCCCTCCCGAAAAAAAAAATGATATTCTCAACGAATTAGCTCCTATTATTTTTCTGCAGGGAGTATATAGGAGGCCGGTTACATTAATCAAATCACAAATTAGCTATTACTGTACATTATATATCGTCTTTAAATTTTGAATAAAGTTGATATATATTGCTGATGATGATTGTAGGGTCATTTCATATCCTGATGTTTTATACATTGCATAGCGATACATCAGAAGTGCGAAGACAATGACCGTGAATGAATCCCAAAATCAGTGTACGTCGTTGCAAGTTTTAGGAAATTTTATCAATACCATGAAGCATATAATTCAGACCCACCGCTGTGGGAATTATCTCTCATGAGAATAGTGATAAAATGCGATCTGCAAGCTTACAGAAAAGTCGGCCAAATTGTTTTGGAGGAAGTATACAGCGATAAAGGTATCTATTTAAAACTTTATGTTGTACTTTCAGAATACCTCGCATAATAGAAAACATTTAAAACTTGAAATAAGGGAATCCACCCCATTCATACATGTATATCTTTATTTTATATTAAACTGTCATTATGCAATGTACATGAACTCGAGGGCTTGATTTTGTTTCAACAAAAACATGGCCCATTATTCCAAGTTTGAGAATTCAAATCCGTGTTTTTATTAATAAATTATTATAAATTAAATTTATTTAAAATATACTTATAATTTTTGAGATATACCAGTCCTTGTTAATCTAAACAGTGACATTCAAAAACTACTTTTAAATTTATATATGCACCGTGGTAATTCCACCAAAAGCACCCCATCACCTCGGATAAGAATTTTTAGGATAAGCGAAAATGGGTTTTAAATTAATTCTAGACACCCACTTGCACACATTCAACGTGAAAGTTGTAGATGTATTGATAAGCACCGTGGGGAGGGGGAGCGGGGGGGGGGGGGGGGGATGCGTAGTATTCCTTTTACTTTCAGTTTCATTTTTTATATGTTAATTTTTTTTTTAAAATGTCTGCTGGGTGCCCACCCCCCTCCCCCACAGTGCCTTATTGAAACAAAAACACCGATGTAGCCTGATATTTGTGTACAAACAGCGTAACTGAATATTATCTAAAATACTTCTCCCCCTTGTTCCCGCTTTAAGGTTATTACTATACATGTACATGTATGTGCGCACTTGTTAAAACAGCGGATGTTAAATTCGGAGGAACTTTTAATTGAAACTCGAACTAGAACAAAACCGTTGTCAGTTTGATTAAAAGCTTGCAGGTAAATTATTTTAAAGCGCTCGTTAGAAAATATAATAAATCTTACATCATAACAAATAAATATTTCTAAGCGTTGTTTACGCTTTCGGATAAACGCTTTTTAAGATCTAAACGGCTGCAAAAATGTAACCGCTCCCCCACTTATTTTGTAAATGACGAACGTATGTCTACCCTCTGTACTATTGATTTTATAGTATAGAGGGTAAAGATACATAAATAGATATCACTCTTCATTTACAAAATTAGCTGGGGAGCGCCTATGCAGCCGTTTAGTTTTCAAAGCTGTAAAAATACTTCGATATGGCAGCTATTTTCTTCAGCTTTCAATAAACAAAGAATGAAGGATATTATTCTAGAAAAAAACCTGTTAATATATTTATTATTTGAGATATGAGGAAAAAGCTGGAGATAGTGTGTATACCCTTATATAATAAACGAAAAAAAGACAAGTCCACCTTGATATGAATAATTTTGAATAATTTTAAAGTAAGATAATAGCCAACCGGCCGCGGAAATTCAAATCATCATACATTTGAATACAATTTGATACATCGATCCATCATACACAACGCACATTAATTTGTTGCAGTTTCAAATAAATAATTATGCTTAGAATTTCGAATAGTTTTAATCAAATGATTCTTTGTATGTTTGTCAACTTGTATAGAGCCCCATCCAACCCCCCCCCCCCCCCCCCCCATCCCCATATCGATTTGCCACAAATCTTTGAAAATAAGTGTTTTCAACAGAAAAAAGTTAATAAGCAATAAAAAAAATCAAGTCATGTGAAATTATTAAATCTTATATTCTGATTGTGTTCTAAAAGTAACTAAATCTAAAACAAAATATACAATATTTCTTTTCCTCAGATACAAATACAAACTATCCACTATTATAGTCAATTTTTATCTTAATTATTCATCAGGTACATGTAGCTGAATAAACAATGGATTGGTTTGAAGTGGGGAACACATGTTACTTCGGATAAAATGAGACCCAACCTTTGTGTATCAGGACCAGTTATAAAGACTATATGTTGAACACCTACATGTATATCAGACATGGAATATTCATGAGATACTGACTGGATGTGTTGGAAGGATTTATTGGCAACAACTTTCGTGAAAACATATCAGCGCGTCAGGGTGGATATTTTTCGAGGAATTTGAATAGGAAGACAATATAAGTTTATATAGGCATCAAACGTTACTCTCGAGAGATCTTATTCTATACGCTATATATTTTCCCGAGTGTCGCAAAAAAGTACGATTGTGAAAGCTTGGCGTGTAGGTCTTTAAATCCTCACAGGAACCAATGTACCCGAAATGCCAGAAATTACATAAAGGCTTCCTAGCTAAATTTTGATTAATAATGCGATCATCCCTCCAAATTATCGTTAAACAGAATATGTAGCTTTTTAGCGATTAAAGAAAATAAATAAATACTACACTTATTCAAAGTATAGTTAAAGCATTCCAAAACAGTCTTTGATAAGACGACCAGTGTAAATAAGTTGACTGTCCGCATTGTCATGAGACTGCATGAAAGAATTGCAGCAAAGTCATTTTTTGTTTATTTCTAATGCTTCGACTTTGTAAAGATGTCGTCTTGTGTTGGGAGAAATTTACCCCCAAAGAATTGCAACACACACATTTTTTTGTTTATTATTGTCCTAAAATTTGTAAAGATGTCGTCTTATATTGGGGGAAATTTACCCCCAAAGCAATTACAACACAATCATTCTCTGTTTGTTTTTATCGCTTCGACTTTCTAAAGATGTCGTCTTGTGTTGGAGGAAATTTACTCCAAAGAATTGTACGACAGAAACTTTTTTAAGGCTTTGAGTTTGTACAGAAGCGTCTTGTGTTGGAGGAAATTTACTCCAAAGAATTATAACACGGACATTTTTTTAAGGCTCTGACTTTGTAAAGATGCGGTCTTGTGTTGGAGGAAATTTACTCCAAAGAATTATAACACGGACATTTTTTTAAGGCTCTGACTTTGTAAAGATGCGGTCTTGTGTTGGAGGAAATTTACTCCAAAGAATTGTAAGGCTTTAACTTTGTAAAGATGCGGTCTTGTGTTGGAGGAAATTTACTCCAAAGAATTTTAACACAGAATTTTTTTTAAGGCTTTGACTTTGTAAAGATGCGTCTTGTGCTGGAGGAAATTTACTCCAAAGAATTGTAACACGGACATTTTTTTAAGGCTCTGACTTTGTAAAGATGCGGTCTTGTGTTGGAGGAAATTTACTCCAAAGAATTGAAACACAGTCATTTTTAGGGTTTTAATTTACGGCTTTGACTTTGTAAAGATGCGTCTTGTGTTGGAGGAAATTTACTCCAAAGAATTGTAACACAGAAACTTTTTTAAGGCTTTGACTTTGTAAAGATGCGGTCTTGTGTTGGAGGAAATTTACTCCAAAGGATGTTAACACAGATGTAAAGATCTTTGTAAAGATGAGGTCTTGTGTTGGAGGAAATTTACTCCAAAGAATTTTAACACAGAAATTTTTTTAAGGCTTTTACTTTGTAAAGATGCGTCTTGTATTGGAGGAAATTTACTCCAAAGAATTGTAACACGGACATTTTTTTAAGGCTCTGACTTTGTAAAGATGCGGTCTTGTGTTGGAGGAAATTTACTCCAAAGAATTGAAACACAGTCTTTTTTAGGATTTTAATTTACGGCTTTGACTTTGTAAAGATGCGTCTTGTGTTGGAGGAAATTTACTCCAAAGAATTGTAACACAGAACTTTTTTTGTAAGGCATTGTCTTTGTAAAGATGCGTCTTGTGTTGGAGGATATTTACTCCAAGGAATTGTAACACAGTCATTTTTTTGTTTATCATTAAGTCTTCAAATTTGTAAGGTTGATGTCTTGTGTTGGAGGAAATTTACCCCAATGAATTTCAACACAGTTATTTTCTGTTTATTTGTAAACTTAAGGCTTTGAGATCGTATAGATGTCGTGTTGTGGGAAATTTACCCCAAAGATATTGCAACACAGTCACTTTCTGTATATCTATATCGCGTCGACTTTGTATTGATGTCGTCTTGTTCTGGGGGAAATTTACCCCCAAAGAATTGCAACAGATATGCATACCTGTATAGATTTTAAGGTTGAAAATTTGTAAAGACGATGTTTTATCTTGGGGGTAAATTTGCCCGAACAGTGTAACATATAATCCATTGTCGAACTTTACTCAGATTAATCGCTTGCATAAACTGCATTGTATTTGGGGGTAAATTTACTTTGTAAAAAACGATTAGATTTTTTTCTTGAAAATAACAATTTATTGTAAATAGAATTTAAATATATTCTGTATAATTTTTAGGATATGTCAAAGCTTCACTTTCACCAGTAACTGTTTTTGCATTTGTCTTTGACTGTTTATTCTCCTAATATCCCCCTTAAAAATTCTTAATTTCATATTATTTATACAGAGAAGCTTGGTTAGTTTTTGGGGGTAAATTTCTATTCTGAAGAGTTTCTTGATTTCTTGTTACGTGTTATGATGTGTTATGCGGAAAATAAAGCTTAAACTGTCTTGATTTGCTTATATTTGTGCTTTTATGAGGTAAAACGTTCAAAACAGACAAAAAGATTTTCTGTTTTTATTTTGGAACGCGTTATAATTATGTTTTGGCATTCGATTAAATTTTGGGAGAAACAAAAGTAATTTAAAATATTCAATTTTTTCAGTAGTAAAATAGTGCAACTTTTAAATATTTAGTAAAATCCTAGTACAGTTTTTAAATGTTGCATTTTTGGGGTCGGTGGTATTACATGTATTTCATAACTAATTCTTTGCAGAAGTTGATCCCTCAACTATCTTTAAGTATCAGATTCTAGCATACGTTAATATATTAATTCATCTTGTTGTATTTATTTTATTGGGAGTTGATTTTAATCAACTCTCCTATGCAGTCACTCTGGCAAACCAAAAGTGAAACATTGTTTGGACCAAAGCACAAATAATAAATTTTATGCCAGCAGTTTTATCAAATTCCCACAGTTTATAAATATTTTAGCAGTTAAAGGTCTGGCACGAAAGCCAAGACACTTTAATCTTGCTTTTTAAAAGTTCAGAAATTCAGTTTACTGGTGTATACAATGTAGATTTGGATGTTGTTAGAGAAGTTCTGGATGGCGATGAAAATATATGTATTTCCTAAAGAAGTAGAGCTCTCTATAAAGATATAGATATAGCAAAATATTAAGACAGTGTCAAAAGTAAAATACATGGACTTTTTTATGCTAAATAATTGTCTAGAAAAACTTAAACTATCGTATCTAAAAATTGAAGGCATTTAAATCCAATGGTTAATTTGTTTACCATTCTGTCTTTTCAAGTATATAAACATACATGTACATGTATGTAAATGATAAATTCAATTTGACCTACGTATAAAACACGTAAATTCAGGAAGTTAATGCTAGGGCATTAGAATCAATATTGCCTATTGAACAGATCTGCAAGCTTTGCGAAATAGTTACCAGACATTACAAAATACACAATTGTTCTATAAATTGCTTCGCAATAACTACAGTTTACAGAAAAATAGATACATGTATTGATATTTTCTTGTGTCTAAGGAAATTTGCTTACTTTACATCAAAGCAAACTATTCATTTTAAAAAAGGACAATCAAATAGTGTTATGTTTTAATGTAGATGCGTTCTTCTTACAAAATAAAAACAAACCATGCACGTTGCGGAGAAACCCTTTCACGGTAATTAAAACTGCAGTACTGTTCTTTTTCAGGGAAAATTTTACTGCAGTTACATGAACAGTGAAAGGGTATCTCCGCAATGAACAATGTTCATCGCGAGTGTTTTCTTCATGATGGGGTTATGAATGATGTTTAAAAATTCATTAAGACTCTTAGAACTCTCATTAAATGGTTTTATCGTATGTTGTTAGTTAATTTATACAAAGTTGACAATTTGACATTGTAATTTAATTTATGATTTACATAAATGTTAAAGTAAACTTTTATTAATTGACACATGTTTGCTCTATTACTAGTATCAACTTTAATAGAAAAGACGAGATAGAGAGAGAGAGAGAGAGAGAGAGAGAGAGAGAGAGAGAGAGAGAGAGAGAGAGAGAGAGAGAGAGAATAATAACTAGATCTGACACCAAGTTCAACTACCCAATATATTCGTCTGAACATTAGCCATTTTTTTATTTAAACCTAAATCAAAGGAAATCAGTAACAATCCGGCTTTGACGGCTTATTTGCAATAGCTGCATTATCAGATTATAACAAAATGGATGCCTTATCAGCTTATTGAAAAAATAAACTTTGTTCTATTTTTATAGTTATGGGAGTTAGAACGTTCGATTAAAATTTTCAAGGTTATGACTTAGAACCGGGTTTAATAAAACAACACCTCGTTTTAAGATGTTAAAATTCTCAAACAACTTGTAACATATAGCTTCTTTCGAGTCAATACCATGCTCGCTGCATAATATATATAAAGGATTTGGTTGATATCAAATCGTAACTTTTCGGTTTTTTCCGTTGCCGAGCACATATTTGGTATCGGAAGTTACCTATTGTCCATTCATGTAAAATAGCAGTAACTAAAATAGGAAAGACTATTAATTATACAGACTCTTGAAAATGACTTTTCGTGAAAATTTTCATGACTGAAGTGCCAAAAGTATGCCAATCTTCTCCTTGAATTCACGATATATATTTAATTGAAAACTAAAATTTTTCATCGGTTTTAAAAATATACTACTTAGATAGATACAGATTTTTATGATTATTAAGAATTAAATAATATAAATTGCACCTGCACCAACAAATCGACATTATTCTATTTCTGCGTAATTCTTTATTCAAAAAGCCCAATGAAATGCTGCGTGTTATGGCCTTGCACGCTAAGCTATTGAAAAACTAATATTAAAGTTAAAGTAAATAACATCAGAAACGTTTGTTTTATTTATTTAAAATATACTACTTTTTCTACTCAACGATGCATAACTTTAAACCACACACCTTAAATATTGGAAAATGTAAACTTCTTGTTAAATTGAGACAATTTTGAAGAGGAAGATCAATTGATATTTGAGATATATGTGATCGCCCTCCCCCATCCCGAATTTATAAAAAAAGAGGGAAGAAAGAACTAACAGAGCTTTGAGGACTTATGAAACGCCCCTCGCACTGACAAAAGCACAGTCAAGTTCTGAAGATAGGGACAGAAAGTATCAATTATCGGTGCTGTGTGAATGCCCCTCTCTCCTTCGCTCTACTCTGCTTGGAGTTTACTTTGTACTTGTGAATATTTCTTAAGTACATAGTTGAAACTGCTACTAAAACACATTAATCGATACAGACGGGGCGAAAAATATCGAAACACGGTGTTTATATGTTATATTTATTTACACGTGTAAGTGCGTGCATTATATATAGACTCTCACGAAGACTAGCGATATATTGAATTAGTTGACTTCAGTGGAGTTTTTGAATTACTGAGTGAATTAACTCGGCAGTAGATTGCTCTAGTATGTTTTAGTTGATGAAAATCCCCATCCTGTGTTGAGTTATTCCCCTTTTAGTAAAATTAAACGACCTTTTTGTCCGATGGGTTTAGCTCTATAATGAATTGCAGAGTGCTTTGAATTGGTGCAAGACATATTTCATTAATTATTTAAATGCAAATAAAAGGAGTTGTATAGGTGTTGAAACAAAGGTTAGAATAAAATGCAAAAAAATCACGTATTTTCCGTTTTAGTTTTTCTACCTGATAATAATTTGTTATAACATGTAATTTAAAAGTTCTTGGACTTACCGAGACCTTTCATTCGGTAAATAGAAAAAGGGACCAGCCCCTATAATACGAGAGTTAGAGGCATCAACAGTTTTTTCAATAACTTGTAAAGGAATAAAAATTTCTAATGCATTATTGAAGCAAAGTTGGAACCAAATTATTTCCAAATTCTTCCGTAGTACTCATTTTTATGTTTTCGTAATCTATAGTCAGTATTTGCAGAAACAATTTTTGTCAGTTCGGTCCATCTTTGTGGGGGTGTGCACGTTTAGGAAGTTGTGACATGGCATGTTGTAATGCAATAACTGATACATGCAGCGCGTAAAGATGATTCCACATTAGATTTTAAATGTTTTATTCATATGTACATTTCCAAAGAAAAAACAGTATTCTGATGAAACAATCTAATAAGAAAACCAATTTGGAGTTTCTCTAAATCTGAAAACATTATATTTTTGTAAACCCTTCCATAAATAACTGTGTCGAGTTTTACGAATTTCGTCGAAATTGACAGGTGGTCGAAATTACCCCGGTTTAGAAGATATCAAAAATCTTCCATAGTATTTGCATTTGTGTAGATGTCAATTGCAAGGTCGTTAGTTTCTTTTTGAATTAGTAATAATTGATTTAAAACATGTATTTAATATAACATCATCCCCGTTTCTCCAACGTATATGTATAATTTTGTTACATTTGTAACATTGCTTGATTCACACATGTACATTCGAAATGAATTTTTTAAGAAGCTTTGGATGTTTCTTTATTGTATCATAGTGAATATTTGGTAGTCCTCTAGAATAGTTCAATAAAATCGGAACACGGTTGCATCCACTACTAAGTCAAAAAAGTACTGACATTCCCATTTTTTACTGATAAACTTAGACATTTACTGACAATGTACTGACATTACTGATAAACTTAGAAAAGTACTGACGTTTTTACTGACGGTACTGAGAAACTTAGAAAAGTACTGACAAACTTAGACAGTACTGATAAACTTAGAGAAGTACTGACACTTTTTTACTGACGGTACTGAAAAACTTAGAGAAGTACTGGCAAGTACTGATAAGTACTGACCCCATTGTTCTTACTCCTACTGAATGAAATTTTACCTGATCTTTTTTTTTATGTCATTTTTCACCATTAATTAATTAAGCTACCTAGATACAGTGTAAAGTTTATATAGACTGATATTAATTTTGAAATATTAACTGGGTCTGTTTTATTTAATTTGTTTAATGTTAACCAACAATTATGATTAGAAAAATTGTCATAATTAAAGAAATGTGTTAAATGGGGCTTTATTTGTTACACATAAAATTGTGTTGTAAAAAAAGGAAGGGGGTGGAATTGGAGTTGGATGTTTGCGAATGACTTTGAATGCCATGTTTTTCATGTTCAATTTGTAGACGTAAAGCATCTTAAAGTTAGACCTACCGCGCTAAAAAAAATCAACTATTACAAGGTGCATGGTGACATGGTAAAGTCATGTTAACTTTATACCAATATACCAACATTGGTACAGTTTGTCGGATAGGGGAGAGAGAGAGAGAGAGAGAGAGAGAGAGAGAGAGAGAGAGAGAGAGAGAGAGAGAGAGAGAGAGAGAGAGAGAGAGAGAGAAACAGAGAAAGAGAAACAGAGAGAGAGAGTTACATTGATTTTGAATTAAATTTACTAATAGTTTATCCGGGAATTAATTTCCTAATAAGTTAACCTGCAATCCTAATTTCATGACCAATTCTTTATCAATCCGCGGCCCTAGTAAGAACATACACGACCTTTTATGTAAATGTAGTTGTAGTGTTTTCTATACATGTAGGAGGAGAGAGAGAGAGAGAGAGAGAGAGAGAGAGAGAGAGAGAGAGAGAGAGAGAGAGAGAGAGAGAGAGAAAGAGAGAGTGTGTTAGTTTATATTGATTTTGAATTAAAAGTTACTAATAGTTTACCCTGAAATTGATTTTTCAATAAGTTAACATGCAATCCTAATTAATTTTCATAACTAAAAATGTATAATTATTTAGATTAACTTAGAGCGGTCAATTTTATCTTTTATCCACCAATGTTTTATTTTACATCAGATCAATTGATCAAAGAACCTAAAAACACAGGTTTAACAACTGGTTGATTGAAGTTAAATTTTTCAAAGAAGAGGATGTTGACATTTTTTTCACTCGGTCGGTGGTTATATAATAGTAACTGTACACAGCCCTTCTTGACAATTTGCAGTGCAGGGTAGCGAGATTTGGAACAATGAGGTGATAGACACACGTGTACATTATATATACACACACTTCCTAAGATCTGAACGGCCAGTAAGTGATTATATAATAGCTACTGTACACAACCCTTCTTGACAATTTGCAGTGCACGGTAGCGAGAGTGGGAACAATGAGGTGACAGACACACGTGTACTTGTATATACACACACGTCCTCAGGTCTGGATGCTCGGTACTGCTTAACATTAATGCAATATTTTGGTTTAACACCCCTTAATACTTTTTCTCCAGTTTGTCAAGTAAGAAAACAGAATTTGAAAATTTTGATTTATCAGTTCTAAGAATTTCAAACATGAAAAGGAAAAGTTTTAATTTCGGAACATCATTTGACATGGTGATATGAATTAAAACTTAATTGCTGTCTTATATTTTTCATTTTTCAAATAAAATTTAAATAAATGTATGATATTTTTTCTTATTTTAAACCTGAAACATTGTTGTGTGTATTTACGTTACCCGTTATATTACCGGCATTTGTATCAGTGCATCAAATCATTTATGAACTGAATCATTGCTTTATATGTACATGTATGAAGACAATTCTATACAATATTGCATATGTGTTACTGAACTAGGCATTGCACACTGTGAAAAGTTAAATGTGTCAAGAACCGGGCTAATCCCCCTTTCCAAAAAAATCAACTCTCTCTCTCTCTCTCTCTCTCTCTCTCTCTCTCTCTCTCTCTCATGATTTATCAGGAAATAAACAATGGCTATCATCGATTTGGATTTACATGATTTAGATGCATGTATTAACGAATCTACTTCCTGCTAAATAGAATCAACAGACATTTCATGGAAACTATGTTATTCTATGATTCATTACACCAGACAAAACAGCCAAAATAAATGTGATCATTTCGATCGGTGTGATTATCTGCAGGTGCTAATTATGTTGTGTTATTATGCGCTTTAACTCAGGCAGGTTACATGGGTCCTCAACTTATTTTTTATTTTACAAATAACAAAACACTGTCATTTGTTAAAATACATGTAATAAGATATATAAGCGGTTTATCGGTATACGGGTCTAACTAGATTTGTGTCAATGTTGAGTCAGATGTATAGATAAAACCTAGTCTCCTCCAGCTTCAATTGATGGATAGGGTTCATTTCTAGATTTATATTATTTCACAAAAACAAAATAACTGATAAACACGTTCGGCCTCTGTCGTAAGCGCTTCAACCTAACCGCGATCATATGTATATGGAAACACAGCGCATTAATTAACCATGTAAAATGCGCGGTCCCCAAAATCATTTTAGAAGAGCAGATATGTTGCTTATGTTTCCCGGGAGGTAGGGGGTGGTCTGAGCCATATTTATTATTTATGCAAATTTAACAAATTAGATTTGTCCATGGAGGATGCAAAGGGGGGGGGGGGTGTCCAGATCCCCTCTAAATCCGTGCATTGGTTATACGGGTAGATTGAATGCTCGTAACTAGGTGTTTTTATGGGTGATCAAGTTTATTGATCTTCAGCTAAAAAGTGTGCAAATTTTTACTGACTTTTCTTTCTTAAATAATTATCAAAACTGAAGCCAACAACATAAATATTATGAAATCTGCCAGTTTCTTTTTTTCCCAAAAAACAAGGCTCAAATTCTCCTTCACTTATAAAGTTACATATAAATTTGACATTTTCATTCAAGGAAAATTTTATTAATAAGTTTAATAATGGTTTATTTCTTTATAATAATTAAAAGATACATTATTTAATACAATTTCACACCTTTTAAACTCTAGCGGGAGAAAGAACAATGGTTTCAGTACTTATCAGTACTTTTCAGTACCGTCAGTAAAAAGTGTCAGTACTTCTCTAAGTTTATCAGTACTGTCTAAGTTTGTCAGTACTTTTCTAAGTTTCTCAGTACCGTCAGTAAAAACGTCAGTACTTTTCTAAGTTTATCAGTAATGTCAGTACATTGTCAGTAAATGTCTAAGTTAATCAGTAAAAAATGGGAATGTCAGTACTTTTACGACTTAGCAGTGATCAGTAGGGGTTTTCTCCGTAAAACATAAGAATAAGATTCAAGCCCATAATTTGGTATGTTTTGGATATTGTGTATTATAATATTATCACAGTAATATGGAATATGGAAATAATGGCCTTATTAGCATTTACATATTTTACATGTATATTTGAATATTCAAATATCAAGGGAAATAACTCTAACTTGTATAAATTGATTCTACTAAAGTGTTATTTATAATTATTACGTATCCTATTATGCAAATCATTTATTGTCTTGTATTTGTTTTATAGGATCCAGTAATCATCATCATTATCAAGGTGAAACATCTTATATTTATTCGTGAACACTGCTTCCCGCTACATTATTGTCTTTAGGCAATATCAGCTATTGTATGAAAGGACACATTTCTTCTTTTTATTCTGATGAATGTCCTTAATTAGTAAATCATTTTCATATAATTTCATTCTGGCTTTTACGCAGGATTTAATTGGGAAGAAAAAATTAGTTAACTATAACCTGGTTTGCACGTCACAAGACACGTCACAATGCACCAACGTCAAAAATTACTAATCCGCTTGACGTCACATTTGAACTTTGAACAGATTAGTTTTTTGTTAATTTTTCAAAACATTTTTAAAACGTATATTTTGGTTAAATATTGTAAAATTTGAAAATGTTAAATATCGATAGATGTCCAACAAAACTTTAAGCATTGAATGCTTACTTTTGGATATCGTCGGTCCTATAACACAACAGGCCGTGCAGAGAAATTGAATGTCTCGCATTGTATGCCGCGGTCTGATAATTAACATAACTTCTTCCTCTAATGGGAATTCCCTTAAAAATCTTTCCGTGTATTTATTTCCCTTAAAAAACTTTCTGTGTATTTATAGCTAAGGCCAAACAGTATTTTGCTTTCTAGCAATAACAAGCAAATAGTTATGGAGACATCAGGTTCAGTACCAAGAGAAAACAAATTTGAAGAGAGACAAGAACAACCTAATGACAATCATCCGACAAGAAATCGGGAATTAACCGAGAGAAACGATAAGAGTTCGTCATCAAGGAAACAACATTTTGAAAAAAGGAAACACGTCGAGGACTCCTCCGATTCTGAAAATGAACAGTTGGTGGTAAGAAAAGCAGTTTCTTGGTGTGCAAAGCAAAGACGGATTTATTTGATAGACTTTTCAATTAGATTCAAACAATCATATTATAAATATCATATTAGCCGTTTAACCAATTTCAATTACAGCTCATGTGCAAACAGGTTATACTGTCTAGTTTTATTTTTAATTTTTACTGAGTTTAAAAAAACTATCAATCTACTTGAGGATTTAAATCATTTATTGTTTTTTTTTTTACCAAAGCCGACGATAATTAAAACCACATACATGTAACTATCAACATATTATATTATTCCTTAATTCGGAAATCAATTGACGTTTGACCTTCATTGTTTTTATTGTGTAAATAGGAACAGAAAAAAAATTACATTTATTATATTTCCTTTCTTCTCTGCGAACCATTTTCTTCAGTTAAGGTTGACGTTTACTCGTTTTTGGAAATTTAAGAAAAATCCCTAAAAATTTTACACTATGATTGAGATTTTCTTAATTGTGAAAATAATACAAATTGCCAAACTCTTCAACAAATAAAATACAGTTTATGAATGGAAGTGACATTAAATAGATACAAAGCATTAAGTTTACATTCACAAATTTTATAGATATTCAAGTCCGAATTTCTTCTATCAGTTTTCAAGTTCCTACCCATTTTTGATTCAATATAACAAAAAAACTGAATGTTGATAATGCTAAAACATGTATAATATTAAACTAAGTATATTGACCTTTTTCTGCTGGCATAAAATTTATACGAGGTAAATGATAAAATATTTGAGATATAGTGTATTTTTTGTTTTTCAGCATTTTTTAATATTTCTATAGTGTGTGCTATACGATTATCTAAAAGAAAAGCGAGATAAAACCAACAGAAAATATGCAAAATTATGTTAACTAACAAATAAAATCTTAACTTTAAATATGATAGTATTACCGAAAATATTTCAGTGAAAAACAAAATCTGAAAAATTAGCCCGAATTTCCTCTGTTTTGCTAAAAGTCAAACTTTGTTTAAGCCTAATTCCATAATATAGTAAAAATTTTGAGTTTTATTTCATTAATAATTCATTCTATAAATACTTTTTGTGTTTAGAACAAATTTTACCCATGACATTGAACTTTTTAACAATCCGGATTTGAGAATTCAAACCTTGAGAAACAACGTCCTTAAAGTCATATTCAGAACTAAAGACCGATTTTTGTTAGGTGTGTTTTCTCTGCATGACCGCAAAATTAAAGTGATTGGGAAAATATTGCATTACATTTTGATTTACATATTCTTAGCAAATTATATTCATTTGATAACGATGAACATACATTTTTGATATACTTGTTTACGTTAAAGTTTTACGATCAGGTTTACACGTAAAATTTTTATTAAAAAGTAGAGAAAACTTACAGAAAATTAACCACAGTATAAAAAAATGCCTTCGTAAACTGATTCGCCTTTATAATAAACCGTCATTCTAAGAAATCACCAGCAGAAAAACATGATTGTTAATTTAAAGAAAAATATAACTTACTGGTTGTGAGCTACATGTATGAAGTTCCATAATTAAAATCGAAAAAATAAGTTTTTTTAAATAGTTGTTATTCCAAAATAAAGAGTAACAGACATTTAACTCTCGATATTTCAATTCCCATGTATACTCATTAAAGGATGTCGTTACAAAACCATTTAGTTATACTTCACGAATGCTAATGAAATCTTAAAGGTACTAACTAAAGGCAACCATGGAATACATGTATATGTAACATCCTGCTCATCATCATTTTTTTATATCCAAAATACAGCTAATGTTTATTCAAAAGTTTTGATTAAGATTTCCATTGATCTAAGCAGGTTTTTTTGGATAACGACTTTAATTTCAGATAGCTGAGGTGTATGGATTTTTTTTTTCATTTTTATATTATCCTTACTTGTTTCAGAAAAGAAGTCTACTGATCAAACAGAAGCATCTTCAGGTTTATAAGCAAACAAAACATTACACAATATCATAAACTAAATAAACATATTACGCATAAAACAGATGAATAATAATGCATGGCAAATCAATTCATCAACCTCTAAACTTATGGTAACAATTCAATGAATTCTTTCAAAACGTTTCTATCATCATCCAAATTAACTACACAACTCAGCAAATGTTACCTTCTATCAGAGTAACAAGCGAAATGGCGTAGTGGCAACACTCTCACCTACAAATCTTAGGGTACTCGGATCGATACTGCATTGCAGAAACAAGTATTTTGGTTTGTTTCAGATATTGATTTTTCTCTAAGTACTCAATAATTAACAACATTTTTAGGAACTTTTTTTTAATCATTATGAAAGGTGGAAAGGCCTCCTATTGTTCCGTGAACAATTAGTCTACTTGTATTCGTATTATTTCATTCTGGCTGTAACGAAGACTTTGATTAGAAAGAAAAAAAGAGTTAAAAATTGTATAACCTGGTTTGCACGTCACAAGACACGTCACAATGCACCAACGTCTACAATGTACTAATCCGCTTGACGTTACGTTTGAAATTTGAAGAGATGATTTTTTTTAAAATTTGTCGAAACATTTTTAAAAGGTATATTTTGGTTAACTATTGTAAAATTTGAGAATTTTAAATATCGATAGATGTCCCATACAACCTTAAAGCTGACATGATTCCAGTAAAGCATTTGGTCGCCATATTAGTTTCGATCGCTCCTCTTATTGCCAATGGGGTATATATACCAGTTGAGAAAGTCACGGTCGGTTGCGTTCCGATCGAGGCACTCAGGTAGCACGGACTTCTAATTGCGTGAACTAACATTGTAGTATAATGTTTGTAATAAAGAATAAAGGAAACAACAATCAATGAAATACAAAATATATTTATTCTTTGAAAAGATTTCCAAGTTATCCATATTATTTTGGGCACACAGTGCTGTCTTACTTCGCATGCACATCGAACACGTGTGTCGTTCTTACAGAGTGCATAACATCTGCATCTTTTTGAAAACCCCGGCGTCAGTACATCCAACACAGTAGCTAAATGAAAGTAACTGCAAGAAAGAAACAACATAACACCGTTTCTATCCGTTCCTACATGTACAAAAACGCTCTGTTTCTAAACTCCATGCGATTATTGACATTGCTCGATCTGTTACAATGTGTGGTTTGAACACGGTCCACAACTATCGAGGAATTTTTTAAATATCTGCGCCTGGACTTCGGTCTGTCTTGTTTGTTGTTTATTGGATATATCTTGCTAGTGCAGTCGTTGTCATATTATTTTTCTTCCAAACGCGTTTCTACACGTCTTTTCGTCCAAGGTAACGTGTTCGGGTGTACGAAATTCCTGAATGCGGTGAAGCGTGAATAGTGCTCTCGGCCTTATATAGAGGGTGTGTTGCGATGAGCAGAACAATAGAAATCGACAACTAATATGGCGGTAGTCGGAAATTAAAGGGAAAAAATGCATATTTATGAATTCATGTCAGCTTTCAGCATTGGATGCTTACTTTGGGATATCGTCGGTCCTATAACACAACAGGCCGTGCAGACAAATTGAATGCCGTGCATTGTATGCCGCGGTATGATAATTAACATAACTACGTCCTCTAATGGGAATGTCTTTAAAAAAAAACTTTCTGTGTATTTGTAGCTTAGGCCAAACAGTATTTTGCTTTCTAGCAATAACAAGAAATTAATTATGGAGACATCAGGTTCAATACCAAGAGAACACAAATTTGAAGAGGGAAAAGAGCAACCTAATGACAATCATCCGACAAGAAATCGGGAATTAACCGAGAGAAGCGATAAGAGTTCGTCATCAAGGAAACAGCATTTTGAAAAAAGGAAACACGTCGAGGACTCCTCCGATTCTGAAAATGAACAGTTCAAGGTAAGAAAAGCAGTTTTTTGGTGTGCAAAGCAAAGACGGAATTATTTGAGTAACTTTTTAATTAGATTCAGACAATCATATTATAGATATCATATTAGCCGTTTGATCAATTTTAATCACAGCTCATGTGCCAACAGATACTAGTTCTATTTTTAATCTCTACTGAGTTTAAAAAACAATCAATCTACTTGAGGATTTAAATCATTTATTGGTTTTTTTTTACCAAAGCCGACGATAATTGAAACCACATAACTTTCAACATATTATATTATTCCTTAATTCGGAAATCAATTGACGTTTGACCTTCGTTGTTTGTTTTGTGTAAATAGAAACAGAAAAAAAATATATTGCATTTATTATATATATATTATATATTTATCTATATTGCCTTTCTACTCTGCGAAACATTTTCTTCAGTTAAAGTCATAGTTAGAATTTAAGACCGATTTTTGTTAGGTGTGTTTTCTCTGCATGACCGCAAAATTAAAGTGATTGGGAAAATAATGCATTACATATTGATTTACATATTCTTAGCAAATTATATTCATTTGATAACGATGAACATACATTTTTGATATACTTGTTTACGTTAAACTTTTCCAAACAGGTTTACACGTAAGAATTTTATTAAAAAGTAGAGAAAACTTACAGAAAATCAATCACAGTATAAAAAACAATATATTAGTAAACTGATTCGCCTTTATAAGGGTGCTTTGCATTAACCGGCATCGCTGGATTTGCCGGTGTTGCCTTCTTCGCCGAATGCTGGAACACGCGTCGCCGGCGAGCGATTGTGGCAACGCATTTTATCATTGCCGATTAGGAAACAATATGGCATATAGGTTACCATATTTTAAAAAACTGGTTATCTGTAACTAAAGTTTGTCCTACTTCATCGAAAAACATTAAAACTGCTAATAGCGAAAATTTCTGGACCAAATTTTGAGATGAGTATCAGTTTTAAGCTGCAATCAGCGAGGCAACGTTAATGGAAAGCGCCCTAAGAAACCGTCATTCTAAGAAATTAATATTACCAACAGAAAAACATGATTGGTAATTTAAAGAAAAATATAACTTACTGGTTGTGAGCTACATGTATGAAGTTCAATGATTAAAATCGAGAAAATAAGTTTTTTTAAATAGTTGTTATTCCAAAATAGAGAGTAACAGTCATTTAACTCTCGATATTTCAATTCCCATGTACACTCATTAAAGGATGTCGTTACAAAACCATTTAGTTATACTTCACGAATACTAATAAAATCTTAAAGGTACTAACTAAAGGCAACCATGGAATACATGTATATGTAACATCCTGCTCATCATTTCCTTTTTCATATCCAAAATACAATTAATGTTTATTCAAAAGCTTTGATATTGGTTTCCGTTTATATAAGCACGTTTAATGGGATAAAGACTTTAGTTTCAGATACATTTAGCTGAGGTGTATGGATTTTTTTTTCATTTTTCTATTATCTTTGAACGATTTTAACCAGGACCGGTTTTTTTATGATTTTTGTTTTAAAAATTCATTGACAAATTTTATTTGCTATCACATTTTGTGCAAACTTAGAATCAAGAACTTCAAAATTTGAAGTGCTGATTTCAGCAATATATTAATAAAATTATGATATTGCTAGGCAGAAAAGCCAATGTTGTTAACAAGTTTGAAATTAGTATTCGCTTTCAAATATACTGAATATGACTAAATAATAAATTCCATCAAATAAAATACTTTTCAGAAAATTGATATTGTTAAAATAATTCATAATGCCAGAAAAGGGAGATACGTCTTACCAAAATATCTTCCTTGCAAGATAAGAAATTAGTCATGAAAATGATATATGTAGTAGTGGACATCTTAATAAACAAAAACAAAAAAAATCATTGACAAAATTGTGTACACTGCAACCCCCTGTCCCCCCTTTAAATCGTTAAAGCAATGTTATTCTAAAATTTCTGCACTATTTGACTTTTTCAAATTTGGATAGAAAGGGTGTTAAGAAAGTTCGTTCCGTGATTTACTTTAGACTATATTCATTAATGAGCAATTCTTGTGTAAGTTTTTTGATTTTTAATAACCAGATAAGCCAACTTTGTTTTTCAGTACATTTTTAATTCTTTTTGGCATTGAATAATTTAAAGAAATCCAATGAGATATCCCTCCATGCTCGTTGAATACGGCGGCGTAATTTGTACATTGATATCGGGCGCGTATCCTTGTCGGCCTCACTGTCCAGAATACTCCAGAAATTTTCTATGCAGTTTTGATCTGGGGAATTGCCCGGCCATTCTTCTTTTGAAATAAAGTTTGGTAAATTATCTTTACACACATTCAAAGCAGCAAGAGATGTCGCACCATCTTGAACAAACGCAGCATGTCCTGGATATTGAACCAACTTTCGTTCATCAATCCTGCCAGTTTTTGTTTTTTTGTCGATTCAGTGCAGGTTTAAGTTCCTTTTTTTAAGAATGTTATCTACATAAAATTTTGCATTTATAGTTTTGCCGGATGGACCAATGTGTAGCTTTGACAAACCGTTAACTCCTATTGCACTCCAGATCATGACTTTGGCGCTTGACTTGATGCAGCTGACCTCGGGTACCTCATCCGACTGGAACCCCCACACAACATCGTCTTGTCGGTTCGAAACATGAAACAGTCATGTATTTTGTAGAACCGTCACTGAAGATGTATTTCTCCCAGTCTTAAGCTGTCAAGTGCTTCTGATCACGGGCAAATTTCAATCTTTTCTGTCGTTGTGTTTTCGCCAGAAGCTGATTTTTTGATCGTTTAAATCCCTTCCATGTTTTTCTTTTAAATTATTAGACACATTCACATGATTCACATTAAAGCCCGAGTTCTTGAGTTTTTTTGCTGCATTTTCTTGTTGATTTTCCTCTTTTGTATTTTATGTTATCGGCTTTCCTTTTTACTACCCGTACTATTTTCGACGGTCGGCCCGATCTCGGTTGGTTGGTGAGCTGTTTATTTTGCTCTCGCCTGCGTCTCCACTTTGTTACCTATCGCTCACTTTTACACAGTTGTTTAGCCACATCCTTCACACCCAACCCTGCATCTATTAAAGCCAAAGCCAGGGCTTGTTCGTTGACAGTATCGGAACTTGTGCAAGACGTCTGCTTTTTCACTGAACTCGTCATTTTGTTTGATGACGTAATAGACATAAATGTTTACATAGCTCTATGACACCACCAGAGAGTGCACATAGGGGGGATAACTGCTGATATGTTGAGAGAAATCCTCTAGTTTAACCAGTGTGAATTTGAAACTGAAATAGTGATTTTATCAATTTAATTTTTGTCAATTTCCAACGGAACGAACTTTCTTAACACCCTTTATATAAGTAACATTGATCACTTCACTCAAATACTGAGGGCATGAACTTGGTTGTTCCTGAAAAAATCTTCTGACAAATCCTCACAAATTCACAAGGTTTGATTATGTGTTCAACCAAAATCATATCCCGGGGAAAAGTTTTAAGTTGCTGTTTATTTCATTACATTTTTTGTATACATTTTCTTAATCAAATTCTGTGATGCTGTAATGCTACGTTATTGTATTGAGAAAACACAATTTACCTCATTAAAAACTAGCCAGGATATTTTGAAAATCATTATGTTAACATGTTTTTTGTTAGAGAAACTTTGAAATTACGATTTCTGATCATTATTACATTTTCATTAAAATTGCAATTTTTTCATGTTTAATTATGTTTTTTGAAATAAAATAGAAATCGTGGTGATATAACATACTTTGGATAATCTTATTATATTTAATTACAGAGGTCCTGTTTTAATCTAAACTTCGGCCAAGAAAGCGACCCGGACAAGGAACGAAACTATTGGCCATTCAAGTTTCAAAGTGACTCAGATGTATCTTGTTACCTAAACAGCATTGAAGAAAAAGCCCCCACGGTAAAGCCCGTTTATCCTCCAGCAACCTCTCCACCTGTTGCACTTGTGTAATTCCGTGGAATTTTATTGTATTGATCTAACTAGAGCAAGGAAAAGTTTTACGTTGCTGTTTATTTATTACATTTTTTATACATTTTATTAATCAAATTATGTGATGCTTTAATGCTACGTTATTGCATTGAGAAAACACAATTTACCTCATTAAAAACTAGCCAGGGTATTTTGAAAATCATTCTGTCAACATGTTTTTTGTTAGAGAAACTTTGAAATTTCTATTTTCTGATCATTATTACATTTTCATTAAAATTGCAATTTTTTCATGTTCAGTTACGTTTTTTGAAATAAAATAGAAATCGTGTTGATATAACAAACATTGATAATCTTTTGTTATTTAATTACAGAAGTCCTGTTTTTATCTAAACGTCTTCCACCCGGACAAGATACCAAAAACTCAGCCATTCAAGTTTCAAAGTGCCTCAGATGTATCTTGTTACCTGAACGGCATTGAAGAAAAAGCCCCCGTGGTGAAGCCCGTTTATCCTCCAGCACCGCCTCCACCTGTCGCACTTGTGTAATTCCGTGGAATTTTATTGTATGGATCTAACTAGAGCACGTTGTTCATGTTATTACATATTTTTAATATTATCTACTTATTTTCTCGAGACATGTTCAATTTTACCTCGCTGCGAGAGACAAACAGGGAAATAGGAATAAATAGAGTCATACACAGGTAAAATTGCAACATATGTTCAACATATGTTTAACATATGTTTAACATATGTTCTGAAACATATGTTCGCCATAAAAATCGAGCACCATATGTTAAACATATGTTCATAAACATGTGTTCATCATATGTTTAACATATATTAAACATATGTTTTTGATAACCATATTGTTACCATATGTCTATAAATATATGTTAGACATATGTTGAACATATGTTAATTTCATTTTTGTGTTTACTCATTTTCTTTATCTTTTGGGATTATTTACACAACATGTATCTCATATGTCATGCATATTTGAAAATATGCCGTTAAATAATTTTTTTTATTTTTGAATTCATTGTTGGTACAAATTTTCTTTCTGAATTACCCTCTTCAACTGATTATCCTGTTTTTACAACACTGAGTCTTTTAAAAATTGCATTAATTTTGCAGCTCCAGCTATCTGATGAAAAAAAAACAGAGATAAAAATACATATCATTTTTATTGTTGCAAATATCATATAGACAAGTTTGTTATTCTCCTGTGAATGGTTCTCACTCACTGCAGCTTTAATAGTTTCTGAAAAAGAAACAGAGAATGTAACACTTTTCAAGATGGTTTATAAGTTTATAAATGCCTATGTTGTTCCATTATTAAAATAAAAGTTTGAAGAGTATCAAGATCAAGTTGCAAATACAACATGATTTAAGTTTGTTCATTCTATTCCTTAAGTAAATTTTGTTGAAATCTATCATCATTGTAAGTTCTGGAGAGAGAGAGAGAGAGAGAGAGAGAGAGAGAGAGAGAGAGAGAGAGAGAGAGAGAATTAACAACTATATACCTGCATTAATCCCACTTTTTGTCCAACTTCTTTTTCGATGTGCTGTTTATCATTTCACAAGTCAAGTCTAAACTTCTGTCTAAAATATTAATACAAATGCAAGTAACCACAATCAGACCTTTTAAAATTTTGCAAATTAAGAAGTGGAAAACCATTAATATATTTGTGTTATGTTTACAAAGTGAGATTTTAAAATCTTACAAAAAATCATTAGAACTAAGAAAATTTTATAATTAGCATCAATCATACAGTCAGAGCCATGTTTAAATTTAATTACCATAACTTGTATAGAAAATGTAGTGCAGATATCTTTGAGCTCAGGACGAATATCTGGATCCTGGATCTTTCATTCATTCATTGTCTTCAGACTGCATCCAAGAAATCTTACAAACCTCTGCACTACTACATCCATTTGCTACAAATTATAATACTCTGTCAAACAGTGTTACTCATTATTTGATATTCATTGAACCTAATTAACTTTACTACAATAATATTACATGTTTAAAAAATAAACATCATGCTGCAGTTTTGAAGAAATGTAAGAAATTTTTGTAATTATGTACTGACTTCTTCATAATCTCTGGGACTGTGTTATTTGATGCCATCTGTGATGTGTCCACTAGTCACTGCATTCCTAAAATAAAAACACTTTTTTCAATTAGCATGTAATAAAAATTACACTATAAATACTGATAAAGATTTTTTTAAAAAGAAAAATAAATTGAATTCATATAAATATTTCAATGAAAAGATATAAATCATTGTACAATTTGTGTTGACACAAAATAATTCATTAGGAATTTCCCTGTGGGATTGTAAAGACTGTTTCCATTAATAACTGATTTAAAACAGCAATAAAAGACGTGCTCGTTGCTTTGCAATGAGCTTTGCTCTAGTTTTGGGGGCTACTTTCACTTTCCAAGTTTTTAAATGCGTCTGATCTTAATATATTTTTCAAATCTACTTTTTTATGCTTGTTTACCATTAAACTTGTAAGGTCTAAATAAACTATAGACAGTAAGCTGTTGACTTGTAGCTTTGTGTGAAGAAATTTACATACCTAACTTTTTCTGAGATATTCTACATTCTGTCATTCGTAAACATGGTAATTACAATAAATTCACTGTATGATTTATTCACTGTATTTTTATAACAATTTCAACAGCCTTAGAGGTTCAATTATAGAGCTGGTTTTTTAAAAGTTTAACAACAATGATGACCGTCGTGTCGGTTGCAGTTGTTGACATTACATTATTTTATACAGTATGGTTTTTCAATCCGACTTTTCTAGAAGAACACAACTACAGCCCGTAGATTGACTCATTGCCACTATATAATTTTAAATAGGTAAATAAAAACGCATTCTTACCTTATAAGTACAAGTTTAAATCCTCAGCTCCGTGACGTAAAATCTGACGTATGTTTATGATCACTAAATTTAAAACCGATTCAGGCTTAAATCCGGATTTGTTAACGAAACACTTCATATGAAAAAAAATGCATGGCTAATGTTGATTATATAATTTGTTTATACACGTATTCATTACTACATATCTAAAAATTTAAGCCAACAAACATGTTTAATCAACATAATGCAAATTGAAAACATATGCTGATCATATGTTTTAAACAAACATATGTTCAAAATATGTTAAACATACGTTGAACATATGATTACCACAAATATATGTTCAACATATGTTTTGAGTCTGTAATATGTTAAACGTATTTTTCAAACATATGTTAACAATATATTTCAAACATATGTTCAACATACTGTGAAAAATTCATATGTTCAACATATGTTCAACGTATGTTCAACATATGTTACTCGAAACATATGTTGAACATATGTTGCAATTTTACCTGTGATATATGTATATAGTCAATTATTGTTATGAATCGTTATTTTTTAAATAGCATTTGATATATGTAAGTGTAAACAGAGAGTGCAGAACTAGTATACTGGAAATTAATCAGCTTGGATTATTAACCCTTTTTTACTGAAAACGGTAAAGCAATAAGAGGAAAATATCTAGTTACACGTATGATTGTGGGAATCGAACAGGCGACTGCAAAACCATTAATATTTTTTGTTACCACTTGTTCTTGTGTTCCCCAGTTTTCAAAGCATTATGTTCTTTACTTTTTAAATTGACCGATATTTGTAAAAACGCTGTTATTTATGATATGAAATACAAGTGCAATATAAATTTGTATGCAACCTTTGAAAAACGTGTCTTCTTCTCTTTGACATTTGTAATGTTATGTATTTCTTAGCATATACGAGATAAACATAAAAACACGGTAAGTATTAGCAGTCAAATTGTAAACTGAATAACATTAGCTTCAGCATGCTAGTATAGTATTGTATGATAGAATCACTCTTACTCTTCAAAAATATTTTGTTAAACAATAAGCCCATGGGCCACATTTCTCCCCTAAGCAACATTAGACATAATGAGATAAGCTTCATCAAGTCATATCCAAAATATTGGGACAATGAATGATTAAAACAGATCCTGTATTAAAAGACTTTCAAATTTTTCTACCCATGGTCTTATGTTGAGCCCCTTTTGTAACTAGATGATTTCATAGTTATATCACATATTGAGCATTACTATTCTCAAAATAATCTTTAGTTAAACAACTGTTCATATAAATATAAACCTATATTAAATTTTGAACCCCTTGTGTGGCCCAAGAATTATCCGGGGCCACAGTCTAAACAACTGAGAATCAACAAATATCAATATGTTTGCATATCAGTAATACTGTATACTATATATTTGAGAACGATCAAATGTATTTCCTATGTAAAAATTTACCATCCTGCAATTATAGTCTCAACCTTTTTATTTGATTTTTAAAGATTTTTCTTTGTATATATTTCTCAACCTGAAGATGCTTCCACTCAAGTAATACCTTTCTGCTTAATTGATATTCGAAAAGAAGATATTACTCTTTACATTCCTATGTAAAAATTCTACCCCCATGGAGCACCATGTCACAATCAAATCCTAGTAATTGCTGTAGTGTAAGTTTTTTTTTACATGTAGTGGATTTATCCCGTACTGAACCCAAGTGTTTTGATAGACATTTTATTTTTATCCCGTATGGAGCCTCATGTTTTTCAGTTTGGCATTGGTCAGCATAATAGACTCAACCTGGGTCATTCTACCCGCATTGTTAGGGATTTATAAGGTTTGAATTTTGCAGTTCTGGACAGAGCGCACGATTTCCCCACACGGATCTGACCACGTGTATTTAGTTTTGTAATTGCCTGGTAACTAAATCTCCAGACGGGGTAAGTTTGCTTTTATTCATTTCATTTTCATTTTTGTAACTCTTAAAGTGCCACTTTATTTTACTATAAATAGCGGACAAGAGTTGCCACGTGAATGTAACCTTAGCGTTGTATGTTTAACAGTATGCCACGTATATATCGCAATATTTGTGCATTATAGTCTAATAGTGTCGTGTTTTGTTTAGATATGTAGTATATAGTGTAGTTTAACTACCCGTGCCGTTCGCTACGGTGTGTAAACATATATCTAAGTGTTGAGAGTTCACTCTGTTTAAATGTATGATACGGAGACCGGTTACGGTCATTAATACATTGTACTTATGTAAGCATTATAATTAAAGGCCCCGGGGTTACATGTAGTCACATTCTATGCATGGACGAGGCTCTGTGTATTGGCCTGAGAGGTGATGGTGACTGACGGCCTATGGTGGACGACCGGAAGAATTTCCGGTAGTTGATTACCTGGAGCAGGTGAAGTGGTGAACTGGAGGACACGGTGGACACGGTGGATACAATGGACGATGATTCAGGGTAGCATGGTGATGGGCGGAGACAGAAGGATAAGAGCCAAAGGACCGTCTCGCGTCGTGTTTTGCCGATACTTTTTTTGTATATTTGTAATTTTTGTATATAAATATTTTATTGCATATAGTATTGTTGTTGTTGTTACTGATCAGAGGCTCGGTCATGCTGACACCCCCCCCCCCCTGAAATCATTGTTTAAATAATGTAGAATGAATCAACACTACCTGAGGATGCTTCCACACAAGTTACAGCCTTTTTGGCCAATTGGTTTTTGAGAAGAAATTTTTTTAATGATTTTTCGCTATGTATTCCTATGTTAGATTTTGACCCGCCCACTGTGACTCCACCCTACCCCCAGGATCATGGTTTGAACAAACTTGAATCTACATTACCTGAGGATGCTTCCACACAAGTTACAGGTTTTTTTTTTGCCTACTGGTTTTTGTTAAGATTTCTCTCTATATGTATTCCTATGTGCAAATTTCGACCCCCCCCCCCCCATAGTGGCCACACCTTACCCCCGATGATCCTGATTTGAAAAAAAAATTGAATCTAGACTACCTGAAGATGCTTTCACACAAGTTACAGCTTTTCTGGCTAACTTGATTTAGATAAGCAGATTTTTTTTCAATATATTTATAAAAATTTGATCCCCAATTGTGGTTCCACCGTACCCCCGGGGATCATGGTTTGGAAAAACTTTGGACAAACACTACCTGAGGATGCTTCCACACAAGTTACATGTACAGCTTTTCTGGCCAATTGATTTTTGAGAAGAATAATTTTAAAGATTTTTCTCTGTATATTTCACCCCAGGTGAGCTAACTATTGTTTATGTCTCTGCTAAATTTTGTATTTCCATCAGCAAAATTAATCTCCGTTTAGAATGAATAGACTAGAGAAATACTGACAACACACTGCAGTAATCAGCTATTACGCAAATATCTAACCGTATAACCATTTGGATTTGTGTTGTATTTGTTAATATACCGTACCCGTTAATGCATCTTATTTTCCGCAAGTAAACAGTCAGCTGTCTTAGTTACCTATGTCTATGTTTGATTGATACGTAAAAATTACAAAATACAGGCGTGGTTCCGTAATGGATAAAGAACGAGATGGTATTGAATAGTTCAGAGAAAACATTCCTTCCGAGGGCCGAGGGCCGAGGAGGGGATGTTTTCTCTAAACTATTCAACACTATCGAGTTAATTATCTTACTTAAAAAAATCCCCCTATTGAGCCTCTAAGAATCATTGACCCATTCATATATCCAACTGTGATGCAGCAGTACCATACACAATAGCCTAACCAAACACACCTTTTTATTCATGGACTAGTGAACAGGTTTGCATGTTATAGAAAACCATATCGCTGTACTGAACAGAAATATATTTAGAAGGTGAATTTTTTAACGCAAAGTACACACTTGTACAATGTATATAGAGGTCCACAGTTCCGGGAAAGACGCGGATACCGTTGGAATGATATATTAGACTTGCAAGGGGAAAGGAAAAATCAGAATTTTGACGTCAATTTACAGACGATGATATATCTAAAAATTTGATAGGAGTCTTATGAAGTCATAGTGCGACAATATCCCCTATATTGTTAAAACTAATAAAAAGGAGTGATATGGTTCAAGGTTCAAAGAGGAAGTCTAAAAGTGTTTATGGAAGTGTTATCAAAATTAAGAAAGAGAGATATTTCTGCAGAAATTTTATTCGTGGTTTATCGGATATACATGTACGGATGACACGATTCTGTTTTATAAATTTGGATTTATGTTGGAAATACATGTTTCAACATTTTGTCATTTTTCTTTGTTTTATGCACTGTTGGATATTTGAATATCCAACTGATTGACGGTTGGATATTAAAAATATCCAAATGCCCATCAGTTTGATATTTATATATCCAACAACTGCTGATTGAATAGTTAAAATGAAAGTTGACTAAATACAATGGGTGATGTCATAGAAGTTTTTTAACCCAAGTTACAAACCGCAATTCATGAAAACGAAACGAAAATCAAAACAAGCTAAACCACCATCAAAGTTGAAAATGTCAACGTATTGGAATATTTAATTTCAATTTACTTTATTAAAATCAGCATTAATGTATCGTGCATGTTTCAAAGAATCCTTTCGCACGCGAACTGTTCCACAACAACCAAATTTATCTTTGTCAGATTGACCCATTTATCATACGTTCAAAATGGCCGCTTCAAAGAGGATTTTGTGATATGGAATGCCGAACCCGAAGTTATAAACTGATCGAACCTCACCACTTCCAATTATTATTTTCGTAATAGCTCAAATTCGGAAAAAGATTGGCCCTTTATTATTATTTCCTTTCCATAAGGATTATTTATCTTAAATTGCGTTGAATTCGACTGAGTAGTTCTTGAGAAGAAGATTTTTAAATGTACCCACCTTTTTCTACAGTTTTGAAGTTTTCTCCGCTTTGAATAAAAATCGGTCTTTCATTTCTGCAATTTATATTTGCCTTACCATAAAGATGCTTTGTGCCAAATTTGGTTGAAATTGGCCAAACTGTTTTAGAGAAGAAGTTCAAAATGTAAAAATGTTTACAGACGGACAGACGGACGGACAGACGCACGACGGACAAAATGTGATCAAAATAGCTTGCTTAGCTTTCAGCTCAGGAGAGCTAAAAACGACAAGATTGTATGGAAACTTGCTTTACAGTAATGGTAACTTGAAATTTTTTTAAACAGTAGAGCGAAGCGTTAAACATGCTTTTAATTGACAATATAGTAAAACATCTTTCAAATCTTCGACGGTAAAAGATTTGAGACAACCCCATTCTGATGAATTAAAAGTGGAATTACATTTGTCAATTTGTGAGATGCACGAAACTTTTTTTCCTTATCATGTAAAAATGTTATAGTGGTGGGATACATAAGTGAGTTTCAAGTCATATCAGTCCCTTAACGAACAAAACCTGCCCTTTGATTTTCAACTATTCAGTTTTGTGATAGATGCTCAAAGCGCTTTGCTTTCTTTACAATTTGAAATTCAGAAGAAATAGGATTCAAAACAAATTGTTGTAGTAAATGTCTCTGTTTTAGGAAAAAAGGTAAAAGATTTCTTGTGCTCTGCTGGTTTAAGCAATGTTTTTATTGCACAAAATGTTCCAAATCAAAGAAAACTGTTTTTTGGAAATTAAGCAAAGACTATTTGATGTTTTTGTCAAGGAAAGAGACGCTTCCTTTGCATGTTCCTCTAAACGTTACGTATACAAATACTTGTACGACCCTTTTGGTCTACAATATTACATGTATCTTAAAAAATGTATATCAGACAATATTGTTCACTATCTGACAATATATAGATTGTCTGCACATAGACTAGCAATAGAACAAGGTCGGTATAATAGAACACATTTGTTGATTTTGTTCTCTTAATAGGATTGAATAGCACTTCATTTTAAAATGTCTAAAGTACAGTCATTTACGGTGTATTAATATCAAAAAGTGCTGCTGGTTAAAGCCTTCTTGTTTCAAGTTTGTTCAGTTGCTGAGTTCGAGAAATAAGAAACAATTAAAAAAAACTATGTATTTTTCTTAAGAAAGCAACAAAGTATAGAAATAATTTGCTTTAGTTAATATGTATATTTTCATATTATCGTACTAATGTGATGATATAAGTGCTATATATATATATATATATATATATATATATATATATATATATATATATATATATATATATATATATATATATATATATATTGCATTGTTCATTAGTGGTAACATCGCATAATGGCAGGTGTGTTTGTGTTCTGCAAAAATGTTGTTAATACTAGTCATGTTATTACATGTACTTATGCAATACCCATAAACCATGTGGTATAAACTATACTATTACAGAAAAAGACATGTTTTGGCTATATTACGATTCCGTTTACTATGGAGTTAATCTAATGTTTGAATTACATGCAATAATGACAAATTTTGAAAGATTGATAGACATAGCTAAAAAAGACCACAGGGCATTACAAATAATAGTTTGCATAATTCAAACCATTTGATCAAGTGATGATCTTTCGTAAAACGTAGAAATTTTTAATTGTTAGAAATAGTTATAACGACGTACGGGGACGTAAAAGAACTGATAACATGAATTGTGTGAATCTTATGACCTCAATGTTGTAAAATGTTGTACATATGAGGCAAGATAATGTTCACCCAAGAGGATACTATTCCAATCACAATCATATAAAACTCAGGGTGAATAGTGTAAAGTAAGTTTTAAAACATTTAAACATTAAACATTAAACATTCGTACATCGTTTGATATTGTAAAAAATGACAAAATTTAACGGTTATTTGTATACTTTATTCATATACAATTTTCAGTGTTTACTATTTTATTTGATTCATACATAAAATTCTTAAGCTGTAATGCAGTTTTAATTAATATCATCTATGATGTTTATCAACAACATATATGCCAATTAACTGGTGGGTTTTTTTTCAGTGCTTTAATTTTCGTTTTCATTTTCATCAAGCACTTCTCTGTCATTGTCGAATAAAGTCGGTTATCAGCAAATCGAGCAGCAAAATAAACATTAGACCAATAGAACATCTCTGACAAGAGCAAGTTATTTTCAATTCATCTCTGTTTGTTTAAAAGTCAAAGAAGAGAACAAATTAAAAAAAAAACCACTCGAGTCAAAGACCTTCGTTTCTGGACTTTAGTTAAATCACTTAGAATTTTACAATAGGATTGACAGTTACTTAGTTGTAAATAATTCCGACCAGTTACACATTCATTCAATGGATTATTTTGTCGTCAGTAAATCGGACCAGTAATGCCTTGTTTAAATCGGCCCATTAGTCCCTGTAATCATGGACATTTATATCACTTCACATGAAACGTACAAATAACTTAATTCTTTGAAAAAGTAAAATATTGTCTGTGAATGACAGTGCCACTTTTTTTAAAAGATACAAAAATTAAGTTTTGAATAATATTTTTTAAAAATATTTTAGTCCAAATTCCAAAACAGCAGTCAAATCATTAATGAGTGCATAATGTACACCAAATATTTAGCAAATATCTCATTTAGGATAAACGTGGTCGTTTCACCATTAACAAAACATGGGATAATCTATTTTAAATATATATATATATATATATATATATATATATATATATATATATATATATATATATATATATATATATATATATATATATATAAAACTCTCTGACAAAACCAGGCTTATTGACGTCGCTATTATAACGTGTAAAATCTCATTTGAAAAGTTGACGTCATTTTGCTATTCCATGCTTTCAGCACATGTCAGTATTAACAATATTTAAAACGGATTTCAAGAGTACAATGTCGTTGTTGAACATTTTGTGCAGGAATAGATTTCAAAATTTAGGTAAGCAAACATTTTTTTTTATTAAACAAGATGTATGTTTTATATTTGATAGGCTTTGATTATCATGATGAAGGTCATTGACTTCCGGAGAACCATTTAAGATTGCCGTCTCTGTTATGTTTACACAATGTTCTTTTTGCTGTTCATTCGCTTCTATATGCTATATAAGTAAAAACACATAATACCAAACACACTCTACATATAATATCAAACACAGACAGTCTGTTAACAAATATTATCTTTATACTGTCATTTTGATACATAGACGTTTGTTTGTGTAAAGAGTTTACTTTTACGCAATACTAGACTTTGACCCGCGCGTGCACGGGTTGACATTGCATATGATATCGGACATTTACGAAATAGATACTTCGACACACAATATTGTTGACATTCACATAACCAAGCTTTAAGCCTTCATTAAAGCTATTTATTTCACTACACTCTGCTTGGTTAGAATTATCTAATTGTGACTCGGGACAGGCCTTCACCGCAATTAAAATGCAAAAATTTGCAGAATCCCTCCGAAATGATTTTGGAGAAAATTAATGAAGTTACATGTACATTGAAAACCACAGTCGAATTATTCATAGCAAACCATTTTGAGGCTATAAATACCTTTCATCTAAAAATTTAATTCATGTTAATGAAGAATTCAACACTTTTTCACAAACGTTTTTCTTTGCTTCAAAATTACACACCATGATGAAATTCGGAACTCTCGGTTTCTTTTCATATTAAATGCACTGAGTTAGATTTATTTATCTCCTGTATTTTCAATGAAAATTTACACGCTTCTGAGTTTATCCCTGCAAATGTGAAAACATAAAGATCCTCTCGTGATTTAGCGTGGATGTAATGCACATGCACAAAATTGTAAAAACACAAAAAATCCAGATGATTTCCGGATTTTTTTAAAGGAATTCTCGTTGATTATTAATGAAGAAGCTTGATTGGGAAAAATAAAAACAAATTAGTAATCTTCAAGTGCCAATTATGTTTAAAATATATAAAACAATAATAGACAAAACTCTTCCGATTACTCAGTATTAAAGCCCAAAAATTCAAGTCTGTTATAATAATATAGTAGTATAGATATAAACAGACAACCTTGTTAAATTTAAGACATCAGTTTCGATTTTAAAGATGTAGAATTACAAAAATGAATATGTTGTGGATTTGAAAACCCACTCCTCACCAAGTGTATGCATGCAAACAGTTTGTTCAGGCGCAGTACTGGATTTTCTTTATTTTATCTCTTCCACTCTCAGCCATGAAGAGGTTGTCTAAAGCGTCCACACATAAACCCCAAGGATATTGTAAATGACAGTTGTCAATATAGCGGAGATACTGCCCGTCCTGGTCCAGGACGTGGATACGGTTGTTGTTATAGTCTGCTGCCAGGATCCTATTTTGGCTGTCTGTTGTAATGCCATACGGTTTAAACGACGTCTTGGTACTACAAGGAGGACCAGTGAAGGTAAACCGGAGTTTTCCGGCCTGATTAACCACCACTATTGCACCGGCGTAAAATCAGCTACACATATATCTAAGTTACTGTTCTCTTTTATGTATTTGATGTCACGAGATGAATAGAGTGGTTGTCCCTTATCATTGAATTCAATAGTTTGTTTCTCTTTTGAGCCAGAGTAACGCACAACTTTTGCTTTTGTTTCATCATCACTGTTCATGACAACAAGGAGATCATCAGATGAGGTACGACATATATTCCAAGGTTTCCACCCCTGTAATTTAATCAATGTCTGTACATCTGTATTCTTCACCATGTTGATAGATCTATCTTCTTCATCAGTATAAACTAGGTTCCCGCTTTCTGTAACTGCTATATCCCGTGGCCAGGTCCCTGACTTGGTTTTGACTGACTTCATTAGTTCTCCCTGCAGGTTGTAGAGTCTCAAGATATTGTCAAAACTACTTGTCCAGACATGTTCACCACTAAGACATGACACACTGCGTAGTTGATGTTTTCCATAATCGGTATTTATATCCTTGACAATTTGTGGTTCATCAATTAATGGTTTGTATGAAGCAGAGGCGTCAGCACCTGGGGAATCCATTGTGGTGTCGTGTGCTTCAGTTTTCATAGAACCAAAATAATGATATAGCTGTTCTTTGTTGATCTTCGGAGGGCTAAAACTCGGTAAAGAAACTTTAAATTTTGGAGGCAAATTTCTGAATTCTGTATTCCTGGATTTGTAGGCAGTAACTAGGTTGATATCGCTAGAGTTTAGTAGTTTCTCTAGATCAGCAGTACATTGTACTATTTCAGAAATCGTGCGTTTAATTTCATTTTCTTGTTTATCTAGGACAGCCAATTGTTTAGAATGAATTTCTTCAAGGTTAGACTTAACTTTCTTTATAATAAAGTCTACTTCTCTGTGCAAGTCCTCTCCATGTTTATTTATGGCAGATGTGAGTTTCTGCGAATTTTTATTCAGATCAGCTTTCTGAACTGATATGTGAGTAACAATCTCCTGATATTTAAGATTAATGGATTTTCTTAGTTCTTGTAAATCTTTTTTAATGACATCTTTTTTGTTTTCAAAGTATTTCAAAATCTCAGTAAACTCGTGACCTTTATGTTCAGAGGAAGCACATGTTGCACAGATAGAAATATCACATTCTTCACAATAAAGTTCACATACTTTTGTGGAATGTTTCTCACATTTCGTAGTTAATCCACGCTTATCAAATGGAACAATTTTGTGTTCTGAGGATTCATCTAATAGATGGTCCCCTACACAGGCTTTACATAGATGTATGTGACAAATGCCACAGTACAAAGGGGGGACCGGGGTATCGCAAAGTTGACACCTTAACACGTCCTGAGCACTGCGCCGGGAGTCCATAGTCAGATAACTTTTTTAACGCAGGAAATCCTGAAAAGAAATGTACACTTTTATAAATTCACCTTTTCATTTTTCCTAACATTCGATCGTAACGCATCACTACTTGTGCTACCAAGTCAAGATTTCTCTTCTCACTTACATGTACATGCATAATCAGAGGTTAAAATTATATAGGTCTATAAAAGTGGGTGTAAGAGTGAGAAGGTTATCAGATTCATGACTCACCAATCGGAGGTATTACAATCATATAGTTTGTTAAATTCTGTATTATTAATATAAAATCAATTCATGCTTAATATATAGTTTTTACAGACAGCTTAATTAATCACTTTGAATACTAACTGTTATTTATGTGCAAATATAACAAACATCTCAATCTACTGACCTATATTATTGGGGTTAACCTTTGTCCAACATGGCCGCCCCAGACTTTGTAACTACTTCCTCGTCTGTTTACCTGTACTGGATCACGCGATTAGTAACACGGCAGGTGATTTAGGGGCGGATCTAGAAATGACTCTCTTTCCCGGTTCTTTGCTGTGCTTTAATTTTAATTTTTCTCTAGTTTATTTTATACGCAATAGCAAAAAACATAACTATAAGAGTCTATATTCATATGAATAATTTATATAATTATACTTTAATTTGTATTACAAAAATAATACAGACAAAAAATTATCTCAGGTTGTTTTGTGAATCTATGAAGAAGATAGGAATACGGTTTATATTTCTATTCACTAACTCAATATTTACTAATATTTTTGATATTTTTATAGTACATAGAAGGAGGTAACATAAAATTCAGATGATTGTCTTGTAATTTCCCCATTTCTTTCACATTAACTTCTTACTAAGTAAAACAACTGATCACTGATTTAGAAATAGACTGAGTTACCCCTCTTTAACCTTTCTCTAACGTGATCTCAAAACCACGTAAATTATACATTTTCCAACAAAATAGCTATATTTTTACTCATTTCTAAGTGTTATACAGCTAAAAAATCGTAACTTTTAACAATTACCAGTTAATTCCTGTTTGGATTATTTACCCAAAAATGTGATTGACACTTAAAGGTTTCCATGCGCTTACATTAGAATCAGCACAGTTCAGATAAATAAATATATATGTAGATTTACAGCTTTCAAATAGAATATAAAATATATACATGTAAGGGATAAGTTTATTTGGTTAACTAGAAATAAATTAGAACAAATGTTACACCTGATATATCACTTTTAGAATACTTCTCTTCATCTCGACACAGGCATAAACATGTTACAACAATCATATTATAGTTGGGGGATAGTCTCTCTATCCGAACGTAATATTTTGCAGTGGAACGTCATAGGAAGAGGAATGCTGAACGGCTTGATTAATAATGATCAATAAATCAACGCAAGTGGAACATTTCACTGACACCCCCACGTTTATAAGAATTAATTTTACTCTTTATAAACTTTCGGTTTGGTCTCTTTTTTTTCCTTTATATATTTATCTATTTAGCGGGTTTTTTTGCGAAAAACGGCGTCCGCTAAGTATAATACTGCTAAATATAAAATAAATAAGAAGATAAATAGGTGCATTCAGAAATGCGCTACATCAAATCCACGCATACTTATTGAAAAATCATATCCCGTCAAATATCGTACACGCTACATATAGTACGTTTACACTTAAATGGAATTGTTCTATGCTAAATAATTGTCTTTAACCTAAACTATCATATCTTAAAATTGAAGGTAAATCAAATCGTTAATTTGTTGATCGCCTTACCTCCCTAAGTATATGTACATGCATGTACATGTATGTAAATGATTTATTCAATTTGACCTACGTACAAAAACACGTAAATCAGGGAGTACATGCTAAGGCAATAGAATCAGTATTGCCGATTGAACAGACCTGCAAGTTTTGTAAAAGTTGTTTTTGGGTTCCCCATATCCAATCAATAACATTTAAAGATACGCGGAATATTTGCATGTAAGTCAGTGATCCTTTTACATGAAATGAAGGTCCATTTCAAAGAAAATGAGTTTAGATATTGCTTAATATTGTAATATTATTGCTTAGATAAAAACGTTTAGTAAATAATATGAAGAATGTTAATGAGTGTTGAGTACTCTATTGGATATAAACGAATGAAGAAAAATGGTTACTGACGTTAAAAAAACATTATTGTTCTATAAAAATAATCGCTGATACTTCGCTTTTTAAACATAAATACAGATCCCGGAAAATAATTATACAACATCTGCATCAATGTCAGTTAGTATGAAAAAAATATTACATTCTAATATTTTATAACACTGCTTTTATACACTGTCAAAGTATAGGGATAGTTGAACTTCAGAATAAAAATAAAATATTGTATTTTGATGGACATATCATGTACTTGTATAAACGGCGAATTACTCAACACAAAGATTCTGTGTGAAAAACAACAAGCAGAAAGTACTGGATTGGTTAAATTAAATTGGTGAGATGTATACATGTAACATCACCTGTGCTGAAATGCAGACTTTAATCTGTCTTATTTTTATAAAGATTTGATATGTCGATTTGTTTTAAAATATGGAAGTTCTAATTTTATAAAACTATGTCTACACACTGCCTAAATAAATGAAGGTTAAACAAAACATTGTATATTCATGGACATATCAGATAACAAGCAGATATTATCTTGATATTATAAATTTCAAAAAATCTTTTACGGATTGGTGAGACGTATCAAAGCACACATGCAGAACTGGAAACTTTAGTTTGTCACATTTTCATAAAGAGAAAATATAGATTTTCAGTGTCCTTTTCAGTTTGTCCTTTTAGACATTTTTCTATTCCTTGCAATATTTTAATATGCCATTATAAATTGATTTATGAAAATGAATGAATAGTACATGCAACTTTCTTAAAAACTTAAACTTCGTACAATGTTAAAACAGTAACGGCAACGGCCCTTGCTATATAATGATGATACTTGTAATATCGCTTTTAAAATCAATGGTGGTATGAATAAGGATTTCCTATCGTTAAAAATAAGATGAATTTTTAAGTCTTAGCTTCTCTGTTCTAAATATCAATATGTTGTAAAAGAAACACGTTAGCTTTGAGTTTTGTTATCTTTATGCCATATATGTAAAACGTTTTTTTTTTATTTCACCGACAAGCTTGAAATAATGAAATAATCTTAATGAAAACAATATAAATGGACGACCTGTCAAAACACTTATTACTACTTGAACATGAACAATTATGCACAGTGTAACCAGATAGGCATGCTATGACCTTGAATTGCCAGTATCACAATTTGCTCACTGTGATACTTATGTATACCTAGATATTGCGCAATGAATTGTGGTAATGATAACTTTTTTTTTGCCTACCATTTTTTTTGCATTGATTTAACGAATATAATGAAATCGGCTATTGTGAAATATCGCTTATATTGAAGCCTCTGATCGGTCCCCATAGGGGATATATAGTTGTTTTTATAACGGTTATATTAAAGTACTCGCTGGCGGCTGTCGTCACGGTTGGTGACAGTTATTGTGCCAGACTGACCGGTTGATATACAAAGGTGTGAATTGAAAAGTAAAATGTTTTCACTGTTGAATTCCTTTTTACGCAAACGGATGTGTTGAGGCTAGACTTAATATGGAAACTCCATGGAAAAGAAAAAAAAATTATCATCGGATACTAAATATGAACTAGTTATGGCTATTGATAAAAGGACAAAGCCTGAATACGTAAAAGCTAAGAATTTTGAGATTATCGCAAGTACACTTACGATGATAAACAAGCAGTGTGATCAGTATTTGAAGCGTTTGAGTCTGGTGATTTTTCTCTAAAATGAAAAGAATGCGATCGGAGATAGTGATGAGGTTTAAGTTGTAATAAAATGAAATTTACAAAACTTACGGATATAATTTTAATCAAACTTTATAGGACTAATATCCCTGTAATCTGATCACTGTAGTAGATAAATGATGACCAAATAATCTTTTCGGATTTGGTTTTCTATGCTTACATCGGGATTGAGCTTTCGAAAAATGGCGACTTCACGTCAGTCAATTTCGCTTATATTGAAATATGGATATATTGAAATAATTTGCATGGTCCCCTAAATTACAATATATCAAGAGTAGGCTGTATTATACTACATGTATCAATAAATTAAAAATTCAATTCCAGCATTTGTGTTTTATACATATTTTTCAAAGTGTGTTAAGTATCTCGATACTAAAAAATGTTGATGTAACTTCATAACGCACTTTGAGATTTGGGTTGACGTGGCCCCGAATTTAACATACTTTGATTTTTTTTTTAAATGCGTTGATTTAGTCCCAAATTTAACGCACATTGAAAATTGATAATAATAATTATCGTAATCATAAATCGGTATTTTGTAATGTAAGATAAAGCATCTCTCAGAATCATTTCCTTGTTCGTTTAAATTGCTAGCGGACATTTACAAGATCAAATAGGTTCATTATTATGAAGTGAAAAAGTACATATCAATAAAAACATTTGGGAATTTTATTTGGAATCATCCTTACGCGCTGCATGTACATTGTAATTGCATTACAAGAAGCGTTTTCATAACTTTTTAAACGTGCACACTCCATAAAGGTGTCCGAACCGGCTAAAATTGTTTCTACAAAAACTCACCATTACAAAGGCATAAAATTCAATATAACAGATGGAATCTGGATTAATTGCTTCAAAAATATTTTTTATAATTGCTTAGAAATATTTATTTCTTTACAAGTTTTTGATGAAAAACTTTTGAAACCTAAAACTCCCTTATGTTAAGGACCAACCCCTTTTTTCCATATACCGAATTAAAAAAGTCTTGGTAAGACCCACAATTTTTGAAATACATATAATAATAAATTATTTTTGATGGAAAACTAGAAAGAAAAACAAGTAATTGTTGGCAATATTTTTAAGCTTATATTTCAACAACTATACCAATCCTTTGATTTACATTTGAATAACAAATGGATAGTATCTTGTACCTTTTCAGTTCATGTACTTCTAAACCAGCCAATATCAGAGACTCTACCAGTCATCGTTAAAGCTAAAGACATCTTACAAAAAGGGATGTTAATTTTTCTTAACGGAGAATAATTTAAAACCGAATTGAGATTTTCATCAAATAAAATATGATACAACATTGTGCAGCATGTTATCAGACCTGACAAAAATTGGTGAACAAATGAGAGAGATATTACAGATTATATTTGGGAGGGGAAATAAAGAATATATCTGAACTTTTTTTCAGAATAATAGTTAGAGCTTTTGTTCGGAACGGAAGACCTTAATTCAAAATTTAAACCCCAAATTGTGTCTAGGTCAATAGAAATTCGTATAGAACACCTAACCGAATTTCGATAGGTGAACCCATTCAACCTATATAAAATGTTATTTTCATATGCTATAATTCCATAAATGATTTTTAAAGGGGGAAGTGCAGTCGATGGTAATATTAACCGGACCGGTTATTATTACCGCCCACTGGGTTTCCCCTTTGAAAAACGTTTATGTATTTATAACAGATCAAAAAATTAACTTATTCTAAACACAACGCAATTGCAATCAAACCGTAATGGGGATGTTATGTTGTAAATTAAAGAAAGAGGTAAATGAAGAATCTAAACATGAAGTTAGAGAGGTAAGAAAAATTACATTATGTTTATTTAATACCGTTCGATTTCATTGTGCATTTTAACCTTCAATCATATAAATGCGTTGGAATGTTTGGATTGATTAATCAATATTCACCAATTAGAAGAAGTTTTGAAAGTTTATATCTACATAATAGAAACACGGTAAGAATATAATAGTTAGATATATTTGTATATTTGCTACTTAAAGGTATACTCTAGTTAAGCGGTTACTCGGCCACCATTTAACTTACCTTTTCTTGACACACCTATACTTTTAAATCAAGGCATTTTTTGCAAATAAACTATAAAATGCCTGCACCAGAGTACTTGCTTACACCTTTGATATTTCAACACTTGTGAGATGAAGTCCGTAAGGTATAATTACATTTTAACCGATAAGTTTTCATTGTGCAATTTGTCTAAAACCTACTTTCATTTTCGATAAACAAGCCCGGAATAGCAAAAATGAGAGTAAGGTGGTGGACACGCTTTGATAGATCCAAGTCAGCAATAGTCTCGTTCATATACCATATTGATGTTACCCTTTTGTATTTCACCTGACCTCCAAAGAAATAAAAACAACCTCAAAATGTTATCAAATTTTGCGTGGTTTTCATGACCTTTAAATTTATGAAATTTATAGTGTAATATGACACCGGCAGACGTATCCTGCGATTACAAATGTTTTTAACGGCATAAAAATAATATGATAGAAATATGTTTGAAAACAACAATATTTCCCTAAGACGGCATTCTATTCAAGATAATGCCATGTCCTATACTACCAAACAAATGAACACCGATCGGCTTTGCTACTCATAATTTATCTATAATGAGTAACTTCTGGTCATTACATTGAAAATATAAAATGAGAAAGCAGAAACCACAGAAAAAAAATTAAAAGCTATTTCAACTTCTTAATTTAAAGGGGAGAGAGAGGGGGTGGTGCATTGCCTATGTATTAATAAAAAAAGGGGGAGACGATGCTCACCAAATAACGTGATGTCCTAGAATGTTCCAAATTAATGAATGGGGAACCAGAGAGGGGCTAATTCAAATTTTGCCTGATTACTTATTGTTACTTCATTTTCCTCGAAATGTTTTTAACATTGGTTCATTGTGCTGAATAATCTGGTTTATCGTTGGTACTGGTAGGAAAAACCTCAAAAACCAGCTACATTTGACTCCTTATCAAACATTGTTTGTTGTTTCCAAGTCGTTCAAACATCTTCCCTGAAAGTGAAAAGACCTATAAAAGGATTCATCAATAAGACAATAAATTCCTTCTTCACTACAGAGTGTTTTGCAGTATTTTTGAAGAAAAAATATTAAATTCATCAACTAGTAAAGTAAAATCAGCATTTAAGATATGAAGAGCATACAAATTACAATTGTAGAAATAAACGTGCAAACCGTGTTTTTTAAATGTCATCGCAATGCACTAGAAAAAAGAAAAATATTCTTGAAATCGGGTTAACTTGTTACTATGTAAAAATGTTCTGCACAGTTAATGTAAGCAAAGTGTACCTGTGCAGGGAAACACCTGTTCTATCTTTTGCTGTTATTGCCCCCTGCCTGATTTCATATAGTTCTTGATCATTGAATAGACTAATGATTTTTGGGAGTTGATTTTAATCAAATCTCCTATGTAGTTACTTTGGCAAACCGAAACTGAAACATTGTTTGGACCTACGCACAAATATATCATCACCGCTGACAAGACCTAGTTCTTTAAAATAATCGATAAAATCGATGTAATGTATGATGAAGCATTTTTTTAAAGGAAACTTACTTATGGATACCTTGAAAATAGTGAGAATTTAAATAGTACGATCAATTAAGATTTTTTGCTGTCCTATGTATTCCTATGCCAGAGCGTTAAACCATCGGCTTTCTCAGTAAATCTCCGACAGCAGAGGGTCAGTCTTTATTTAGAGGTCGCGTAATCCAGATATCACGTGACTTGGTGTTGGTAGAGAGTATCTCTTGCTTATCGGAGATCAACAGAGACAGCCGGGCATATGGTTGAACGAAACTAGAGTTCATTATTGCTTGGAATCATACAATTTTTGAAATATTTTGATTACTGATATATTGGTTGATGGAATCAATTCTATTCTTAAATATTACAAAACATGATTCATCAGGGGGTTTTCTCGAAATTCTTGTCGGAAAAGTCCGAAAATTCAAATTATAAAAATGTGCGTAATTCAAAAACTGATTATTAACTACACGCACAACAAAATATTATATCGTTGATTTTGAAATTAATAATAGATAAAATCAATTTCTCTCAGTACTTCAGTACTTTGATTTTCTTTTGGAATTGAAAGAAAGACCTCTCAAAATGACATTCTACATTTTCACTATAAATCGCTTTTAAAATTGTAAATATGCAATTTATAGCTAGGAAAATATCACGGGCTAAGCAATATCAATTTTAGCATATATATTTATTCCAATTCAGTAGTATAAGCTGATAGACATTCTGATTTTCTATCAGAGAATAGAATCTTCAGATCTTAAACAAATGTCTACAGAACTACAAAGAGCTACACTTATTTTTATCATCCTTAACGTGGGCAAAAAGGTAGTGACCTTGACCTGACCTTCATGCGAAAAAAGGTCAAATTTTATTAAACTGATATAATCATTTGGTAATATGATCCGTTTGACTGTGTCAAAATTTCTTGAATTTCTTATTATAATAAGTTATGATGGATTGGAATGTGTAGTTAATAAATAACCTTTCCCTGTTCCTGAAAAGTTGCTCCCTGCCCCTTTGATTTTAATCTATAAAAATAAATATAAACTTATCTTTAATAGTTTTTGTATTCCTAAGGATTAAATTTATTATTTCACCGCGACATTTATTGATATTCTTAGTATTTCCTTTTTTTATTTTGAAAAATTTCCCTTTCCCCTTATTGCAATCTTCCTTAAATAACTACTGCTAAGTTAATACTATTTTTTGAAAATTTCTCTCGGTAAATCTTTTTCTACTCTTAAAGGCTTTGAAATAATATCAGAGTATTTCATACATAATGGGTATTCAGGGCTAGAAAAATTAGGTCCTAACATGGGTTTGATACCTTATAGTTCACTGTGATTTGATACTCTTCACAATTCTATACAATTTGACAGAATTTTGTTAAAGAGGCCATTTATACATGTACAGATATATACTTGATGCAATAACAACACTGTCAACAATTCAAAAAATGATATATCGCGATCGCGAGAGGTTCGTTAATTTTGATAACAAATCCAGATAAAATTGATATTTCTTTTTTCAGATATCTGAATAATAAAAAAATATATAATAATAATAATCAAATATATAATAATTAAATAATTCAAGATAACATTATTATCACTTTCACGATTTACATGTATCTGTAGATGTGACATTACAGTTGTGATAATTGAATCAAGACTACTATAAGTCTTTTTTACAATGTTTATTTGAACCAAAAATCTATGAGCAGAATATTCCGATATCTTTTGAATGGTTTGTAAATCACATATCGTTGATACAAGTACATGTGTTACGTTGATTAATTCAAAATCATTACAACTAATTTCGTAGTTACTTCATTCAATATTGGTTTATTTTATACAAACTACATGCACTTGAGAACTTTTTGGTTTATTATCTTATAAAACATTTTATTCTCTTTTATTGACAGCCCAGTGAGGTGAGTCATAAAATATTTTTATAGATTGATTATATAATTTTATGATTATTTGCAATATGAAAAAACTGAATACTGAAACAAACATTTGATAAATTGATAAAAATCCAGATCTCCATATTCGTTGGATATGTATATTTATCATTTAAATTCTGATATTTATACTACTGAGCTCATTTAAACCAATCCAACTTTTTCTGGGTTTTTTTATTTATTTTTGGCAATATAATAACACTGATAATGAGATATGTTCTTTTTTTATAGACACAAAACGTATTTCTATTGTTAGTGATATAGTTGTTACGTATCAGTTCTTATCAAGAAACTGAGACAGAATACATATGATACATGTACGCGTCACCATAGAACATTTAAAAGAATAAGATGTAACGATCGACTAATCAAACAGATGTCTGCTTAGACATTGTCCATTGTAATTTAGCAAAGGTTTTATTACGATTCAACTGCAGTTACATGTTAACGTAAGCACCTAGATGAATAAGATGTCTGTTTAGATAATAATTTATTCAAATTAGATTAATTAATGAACAATGATGAACAGTTTCATGTTTAAAGGTTTACGTTGTGTGTTATTAGTCATCTTAAACTTGTTTCGGTACTTCATGACATTAAATTTCTTCTGTACGTCTATGGAAATAACAATAAATAAAATTATTTTATAATATATGAATATTATTTAATATATGAATATTCATGTCGATGCATTTTAAATATATAATAAATATCAGAGGTTATTCTTTGATTTTTCATATTTAAAAACATGTCTTTTTTATAACAGTTGGGACTCCATAAGGTAAGTAAAAGCATGGTTTGATCATTTTAAACGAGAATGAGCTCATTCTAATGCATAAACAATGGTACGGAGCAACACAAAGGTGTAGAAAAGTGTTCAGAGTGTAGTGAAATACTATATTTTTTGTATGCTAATTACAACGCATTAAATTTGACTAATTTGATTACACTTAAATTTTCCATCCATAAAAGCCGTAATGTATTACGTGTATCGGCAAATGGATATTATTTTATGGCGAGTGCACTCACATGATGAATGGCCATCTTTATGTTCTCCTTAAAGAAAGCTTAATGGTTCTTAAAGGTAGCTTAAAGACTATCTTTAAGCAACCTTTAAGCTATATGTGTTGCTTAAAAGTGGCATAAAGGAAGCGTAAAGATGGCTTAAAGGCAACTTAAAGACTATCTTTAAGCCACCTTTAAGCCACCTTTAAGGACAACTTATTGATCCTTAATGTTAAAACTTCTTTAAGCTACATATAAGCCACCTTTAAGCCACCTTTAAGCCATCAAAAATATTTTAATTCAATATTGTGCTTAATTTACCAACAAAATGTATAAACTTTATGACAGAAAAGGTATTAAAAACCGTTTTCGTTCTAGAAAATAAAATGAGAAAACAAAAGTTCAAAACGCCCAAGTCGATGATTGAACACGGGACCCTTCGTTTACCAGCATTACATCATTCCCTTCACGTCACGGCAACTTATATCTTATATGTGGTTTTTAAATCCTATAAATTACTGGCTGTTGAATCAATGTATTGAGTGTGTATTTTTTAATTGAAAAGATTTTGACTTCCATTCAGTTTGTAACAATCAATTATATCTAATTTATAAATTGCTTGCATGCACGTATTTAGAATGAAATACAGAACTTGGTCTTTAGTGAAAAAAAAATATATATTATACCTAAATGGAAACCGTTAGGCTTACTAGTACTTGGTTAATAAATTTAAACCGAGTAGATTTACGTTCATCTAATTCATAGCTTAATCAAATGCAAGGAAGAAGGTGAAACTATTTCTTTTATTGAATGCATTGAAACTATTAGGGTATAAGTTCTACGCAATTTCCAGATTTTCATGATAACGGCGCCGTTCCAGTACTTATATTTTAATAATATTTATAATTATACATTTACAGCAGATCTAAAATAACAAATTAAATGATATATGTTCAAATATTTAATTGTATACATGATTTTTAAACTATCAATTATATTACATGATTTTTCATTGTTTTTAGCAAACATTTTAGACCCGTTACACCCTATCAAACAAAGCTATTGTTATGAAGCATCATTGAAAGAATTTACATCTTAAATTTTATAAACCCGTAGGCGCCTTTCATTTACTAGATCTTGACCTTAAACAAAGTAAACAAGAATATTATCACGTCAATCTCATGAGGTTACGTAGGCAACATTATACAAAGTGTTGAAGACGTGAATATGACGTCAAAACATAGTGACGACAAAACATTATACAGTGCATAAATTAAGATAATAAGAGTCCAGTGTCTCTTGTATATAACTATATACATGTACGGTTGAAGAGATGTTATACGTAGATGTTAAAAATACATAATATTAAGAATTAATTCACTGGATGAAATATCTGGTTTCAGCGCTGCGGAAACCCTTTGGAAACTCTGCGGAAACTTAAGGTTACTTTAAGTTTCCGACAGGTTTCAGCGCGGAAACTTCAAGTTTCATTAAGTTTCCGCAGTGCTGAAACTTAGGCTGTCCATGAATCCAAATGGTTTCCGCAACGGAAACTTACTGAAACTTGAAGTTTCTGCATAGTTTCAATCTCCATATACGTTTGGGATACATATTGTTTACAAATGGTTTCCGCGACGGAAACTTACTGAAACTTGAAGTTTCTGCATAGTTTCAACCTCCATATACAATTGGGAAACATATTGTTTACAAAGGGTTTCCGCAACTGAAACTTACTGAAACTTTTTATATTTTTGCTTTCACAAAAGCTGAGCAAGGTTTCTACTTTATGTAAAAACAAAACAATTTCAAGCAGTTCCAAATTTATTTTGTTCAAAAATCTGAAATTGTTTCCAATAATAAATAAAATACAGCCAAGATACAATAATGGACAAACATCCATATGGCAATTCCCTTATTAGGGATTTTTATTTAAAAAATGATAAAATTGCACAAGAAAAAAAACTTCCATAGAAATCTTTATATTTGTAGTTTTTTTCATCTCGATTAAATGCCTATCAAATCTCCCTTTAAAAATGCAACAAAGATCTTACTTTTTTAAAAATATGAATGCAATTTACAAAATAACTGCACGTACATGAATAAACAAAGAAAACTTCACTGTTACATGAACATGATACACTTGTCTCAATTTGTTTTGAACTACAATGAATATGTACACCATAAAATGTTTTTGAAAAGTCTAAAGTATCCATCTTTAAAAAAAAAAAAAATACACTACAAGATAGTAGTTGACTATAGAGGTATGACCCAGATTTGATTTGAATATGTCAATAAATTCCAAAATGAGGTCAAAGTGACCCGCTTACAAGTTGGGATAAACCTTTTCTTTGTTAGTAATATAATCTAATGTTTTACAATAGAACAGGATTTCATATCATTGTTTTGATCATCCATTAAGTCCAAAGTGAACTTTTCATTTCCACCCATGATGTACCAACTGATCAGATTTTAATATCATAAGCCTGTCAGTATTTAATAGATGACCCAGAGGGAGATATGAAAAGCTTGTTGGCCAATAAAAAGCTAACAATGGAGCAGTCTGTCAAATCATGTGCAAAAATATGATGTACACATTTAATTAATTATGCTGATTGCAACATACTTCATTCCTGATGAATACCGTATTCTTCTTTACACACGGTTTACCTTCCTACATTTCACTACTTTACCTACATTAATATTTTTAAATCCAAGACATGAAGTAAAATATACATTGTTTATATATGACAAGTATTACTACATGTACATGTACTTGCTTTTTGTAGCATGAATGTATAAAATACAAAGTATCACACAGATCATTCACCTTACAATTCTCATCAATACCAGCATTTTACTTATGATATAAAAGCTAATTCCAATAAAATTATTATATATTAGTTACATAACACAGATTAAAATAAAACCCACATGGAAACAACTTTCCATCCAAGTAATTTTGTTATATAAAAATTGTAATACATGGGGTATATGTTGTCTTTATATATTTTCATATACGACATAATTGAATATTGTTTGGTGTATTTTATCATTTCTATGACCCATGCATTCATCTCCTAATGCAGTGTTTTTACATTTAAGACTGGTTTCTTAATTTTTCATATATTGCTGCAAATTAAAACTAAGTTATCAATAAATGTTTAAACAAAGAAAATGGAAAAAAAAAGTAGTTAACACTTATCAACTTGGAGGTGTGAGGATATATGTTACATGGAGTCTAATATTTTATGCAATATTTGCAAATAAATATCTACAAGGTCTAATCAATCATTTAATAAGTCAAAACCATGTGATTTTCTAAGATTCTAGCTTACAGACAGACATTGTAATATACTGGTATTTGATCATATAAAAAAAGTACTTTTATAGTTTATAGGTTTTTTGAAATGAGAATACTTTACAGTTAAAAAGTCTTGTTCTGCAGAGGTTTAGTCGGGTCGTAGAGATGTGTCCATTCGAATCAATAAGGAGTGTCCTTGGCTGTTGTTGATGTAACCCGAGTTGTAGTTTATGGAAATAGGCCTTTTTGGGGGACTTTCGAGCATTGTCCAGACCGGTGAAGCACTCATATGATCACATCATGGCTACAGCAGACTTAGTAGTTCTGGACAGTGGTAGCATTAAAATTCTTCTTCTTGCGATGAACTTGTTCCTTTCACTGGGCTGTACTTTATGTCTGTTCTATTTA